>NC_083414.1:75443726-76043726 GCF_020745735.1 Hemiscyllium ocellatum | reverse complement strand
GGATGCTGGCGATCTGAAATAAAATTCTCCACCGTCTGAAAGAACGTTGGAGAATCTCAGCAGGTATGGCAGTCTGTCGGGAAAACAAAAACACAAATAGCGTTTCGAGTACAGTGAACCTATCAAAACTGAAAAATAATATTATGATATCAGGGATGGTTGGAAGGGTGAGCGGAAGGTTTGTGTTGAGTGGATGATTTCCAGAAAGAGAGAGAGAAAGTGACAAAGAGAGAGAGAGAGAGGGAGTGAGAGAGAGAGACAGAGACAGAGAGAGAAAAAGCAAGCAAAAGGATTGCTGATGAAGGACTGGAAGGAAAACAGAATGAGATGTTATTCTAACATTTCCCCTTTTCACATATTCCTGAATATAATATTTATTATGGTATGCCCCTGCTTACCGTGAGTTGTGTTCCTCTATCTCTCGTCTCTGAGTGTGGTGATCAACTTCATCAGCAAATCTTATCGTCGCTGAGATATAGAGAAACGTAATGTTCCATTGTCAACTGCTTCTTTGGAGACAGGAACTGTTACTGTGCGACTGTGTGGATACGTAAGAGCTTTCTCAGCCAGGAAGAGAAATTGATGAGATCGAGGCATTTTCAACACTGAATGGGTGTATTATAGGTGTGGGGAATTGACTTGCTGTTGTCATCTGGAACAGTGGAGGCTTTGTGAATGGTGTTCTCAGGATTGTGATGTCAGCTACTGGGTTCATTCAGTGAACCCCGAGGGTCTGTGGACCCCACTCTGAATACTGCATTTAGAGTGTGTCTTGACCCATGATAAACAGATGGAGCTGAGACTACAAAAAGGGAAGCTGTATAAACAGGGAGGCGCGAGGCACTGTATTTTTCTCTCTGGGATTTCCAGGAACATTTGTCTAAGCTGCACCCATTCAGGTGTAAAGTGGTCACTGAACTGTATCCCCTTCTTCAGTATAACCTGTAGCCTCACACCAAGAACAGGACTGTGCTGACACTCATGATGAATTAAACTGGATTGATTCTGGAACTATGCAGGCAGCAGTGGGAAATATATCTAACATCTCTGAAGTGCAGTCCTCCAATGTATTCATGAGCTGACTGAAACTATCTGCCTACTGAGAGGCACAGTATGAGATGCATTGGTTCCATCTCCACAGGGGAAGGTACAGAAACTAATTTTCAGAAATATTGGGGAACAGAGTGACTGGTAAAAAATTGGAAACTGCAGGAAATCAGAATTAACGAGAAGTTTGCCATTGAAAATTTAATTTAATTTAAGTTTCATGCGTTGCATCTGATGAGCTACATCCCAGAATTATTGCGATGAGAAAACAGCTAGTGAAAGAATTATTGATAATTCTTCAAAGCTAGTTAGACACTGGAATGGATGCTGCAGATTGTAAAGCAACTATTCTCAACCTAAATATTTAAAACAGAATGGAGGAGGAAAACTGAAAACGAAATAGTTTGATGTCAGCTGTGAGAAAAAATATTGGAACCTTTCACAAGGAGCGTAACAAAACATAGTTGGAGAATAATAATATGATTTGGTACATTCGGCCTAGATTCAGGAAAGGGAAATGATCTTTGATAAACCTGTTTTTGGAGATGGTCCGTTGTGACATCGACAGTTGAGAACCAATGGGAGTGGAGTATTTGTGTTTTTAGAAGATTCTTGACATGTTTGATTACAGGTGAATGGGGAATGTTAGAGTCCATAGGTAGGTAGTGATGGAATATATACCACACGGAATAAAATTTGAGAAATTAATATACGGGAAGAATACTGTTTTTCACTGTACTGAATGATTGATGGGTGGCAGTAGGGTCAGTGTTTGGGCAATAGCTGCTCACAAAGTATAAAAATGATTCAGGTGTGAACAATAAATACTAGCATATACATTTATATTTATTACATGGTAGAGAGGTTGGCGAGTGCTTTTGTTGAAAAGGACCTGGATGTCCTTGGCCATAAGTCACTGACAGAAGTCATACAGGGGCAGGAAGTAAATGATATGTGGCTCTTCCTGCAAAATGATTGAAGTACAAAAGTTAGAATATCTTTCCCACTGATCGTGCTTCATTGAGAGAGTATTTGGTGCATTGTGTAAAGGTTTAGTTTGCTTTATAAACAACGATCCCTTTGTCACTGAGAGTGTGCAAAGTAGTTTGATCAGACTAAACACTGGCATGATGTTACCATGAGGTGAGAGTGCAGTAAATATGTGTTTAATTTGTAGCGCTGTGAGAGAATAAGAAGTTGAAGCTGGATGGGTATGGACAGAAGCTTATTATGTCCCAAACAGCTGAATGGAGCGACAATGTCATACTTTACATTGGATGTTTGATTCACGACAGTTTACATGCATCTGCAGAAACCTCACGTCGATTGACAGCGAGGTGCAGGCTCTGAATTCTTGAATGCACAGTTACTGTGTGACACTGCATTGAATGTCACTTTGTATACAACACTGTCAGCAGCCAAAATGCCTTCAATCTGAAACAGTTAGTTATTCCCCGCCCCCCGCCCCCCCCCCCCCCCCCCCCACCCCACCCGGCTTCTGACCTCCACGGAGACCATGGGTCTGCCTTCTTGAAGATGGAAGGTAACTTGGAGAATGGCTAAAAAATGTTATCTTCATTCCGACTGCCAGAAACCCATGTTAAAGTAACACCTGTGTTCCATGTATAATTAAGCCAGGTGGATCAATTTGGAGCAGTCTGTCTGTGTAGCCCCTGCTCCAATTGTTTGTGATGTTGGAGCATCTCTGACACTTTCCTGTTCCTGAGTTAGTGGCTTGACAAGCTGAATAAACTCTTACTGTTCCTTTGTAAGTGACTCCGGGTGTGAAATGGTTCTTTCTGATCCCATGTACGTGACATGTGACAGAGAGCAGACTCCCACCTTCCTGTGCAACAGTCAGGAGGGACTGAATGGGCTATCCTTCTTCTTGCCCAGTAGTTTTGGTGGGATGAATGGCTTCCCCATATTCTTGTGAAACCAGATCGAGGTGCTGAATGAACTTTTCCTTTTACAGTGGAAATGTACAGTGCTGTTACATAAATGTTACCCAGACTTTAACAGCACGACCTTGAATGTTGTCCACGTCATGCTGCACATGGTCACAGATTGTTTCAAGACCTGAAGAGGGGCAAGTTGTTATGAAATTTTTTACAATTTCAGTGAATGTCCCCTCTTCTGCTGGCATGGTGGCTCAGTAGCTTACACAGTTGCTTCACAGCAACAGGGTCATAGGTTCGATTCCAGCCTTGGGCATCTGTCTGTGTGGAGTTTGCACATTCCCCACTTGTCTGCATGAGTTTCCTCCGGGTGCTCCGGTTTCCTCCCACAGTCCGAAGATTTTCAGGCCAGGTGAATTGGACATGCTAAATTGTCCATTGTGTGAGATGCATTAGTCAGAGGGAAATGTGTCTGGGGGGTTACTCTTCGGAGAGTCAGTGTGGACTGGTTGGGCCGAAGTGCCTGTTTCCACATTGTAGGGAATCTAATCTGCTCAGTTTGGACTCAATGGGCTGAATAGCCTCCTTCCCCACACTGCAGGGATTCTATGATGATACACTGGAGATGCCTGGCTGAGGAAGCAACGCTGAAGATCTCCTGTAGATGTGTCCCACAGCTGAGATGATTGATGCCCACCAATGATAATCATCTTCCCTTGTGCCATGAATGACTCCAAAAAGTGTAGAGGTCATAATTGATACTCATTAAGTGCGATTTTGTTCAGGTTCCTTGATATCATTCTCAGTCAAATACTGCCTAGAGTTCAGGGACAGTCTCTCTTACCTGAGCCGGTGCGTTACCTCTTTTGTTCATATTAATCGGTCATGGTGCAGAAGCAGAGAACATTTACCTCAAACAGAGGATAGTGAAAGTCAGGAATTCTCTTACACAGAGAATTAGGGGAGCTACATCACTGAGAGAGACCAGTGGTGTCCGGCAGGGATCAGTTCTGTGACTTCTGCTCTTTGTTACTTTATAAATGATTTGGATACGGGTGTTGAAGAGTGGGCTAGTAAGTCTGCCGATGACACAAAGGTGTTTGGAGTTGTACATAATGTGGGACATCGTTAGGATGCAGAGCTTGGCTGAGAAGCGGCAGATGGATTTCAAACTGAAATGATTCACCTTGCAAGCTCGAATGTGATTGTAGAATACATGGTAAAAGGGAGGATTCTTGGCAGTGTGGAAGAACAAAGGAATCTTGGGGTCCGTGTCCACAGATCCAACAAAGTTGCTACCCAAGTTGATTGGGTTGTTAAGAAGGCGTATGGTGTGTTGACTATCAGTTGCAGGGGGAATGAGTTTAAGAGCCATGAGGTTATACTGCAGCTCGATAGAGCCCTGTTCAGGCCACACAAGGAATATTGGGTTCAGTTCTGGTCTCCTCATTACAAGAAGGGTGAGGAAGCTTTAGAGAGGGTAAAGAGGAGATTTACCAGGATACTGCCTGGACTGGAGAGCAGGGCTCATGAAGAAACCATGAGGGAGCGAGGGCTTTTCTCACTGGACATGTACAAGATGATGAGAGGCATAGAGATAGTGAACAGCCAGAAACATTTTCCCAGGGCAGAAATGTCTACCAGTAAGTGGGACAATTTTAAAGTAATTGGATGAAGGTTTAGGGGAAATATCGGGGTTGATTCTTTGCACAAAGCGTGGTGGGTGTATCGAATGCACCGCCAGCAGTGGTAGTAGAGTCAAAAACTCAGATTTAGATTACTTACAGTGTGAAAACAGGCCATTCGGCCCAACAAGTCCACACCTTCTGCCGAAATGCAACCCACCCATACCCCTTAAGACACTCATGGATAGGCACAAGGAATACGGAAGCATGTAGGTTAGTCTGATCTTAGAGTAGGGTAAACAGCACAACGTCGAGGGGTGAAGGTCCTAACTGCATGCATTCATGTAGAACACTGAGCTCAAAAACTGCATGAATTCCTGTAAAACTCCGTTAACTCACTTTTTTAGATTAGAATCAAACTAAATATCAGGTCATAGACAGAGACCACAGGGGGCCAACACCTTCAACATATTGTCTAGCTATCACCATTGTTAACAGCTAACCCGAGAATGCAACTTAAAAAAAAGGATTTGTGATTTACATATGAAAGAAGTGAAACTATCATGGTATTCTAACAGATGAAAGCCTTAACAATCAATTTTTCAATGTATAATTTCAGTTACATCACACTATAAATTTCTGCTATAAATTCTGTTTTCGGATTGAGCCGTCCACTATCACCTGATGAATGAGCAACGCTCCGAAGGCTAGTGTGCTTCCAATTAAACCTGTTGGTCTATAAACTGGTGTTGTGTGATTTTTAACTTTGTACGCCCCAGTCCAACACCAGCATCTCCAAATCAGTACGGTTCTTTGTTCTGTGTTCTATGGAAGTGCTCAAGAAGACTTGGACATTAAGGAAGATTTGAGACTTGGCGCAGGGCAGCCATGATCTTCGTGACGGGCAACGCAGGCTTAGGATGTGAATGACCTGTTCCTGTTTCTGATGTTCTCCCATTCTGCTTCTGGAAAGTTAGTAAGTATTGTTTTCCTGGAAGGAGTTTTATGGAATGTTGCAATCAGGGAGACCAGGGGATTTTGTGAGCCATCGCTGGATGAGATTTGGGGGCTGTATTCATAGTGAATCGGGGTCGACAACATGTTCAACAAATGAAGCACAAGTTACAGAGAGGGCAAGCTCTGTAAAGAGAGATAAGCGACCTCTTTCATATCTAACTTAGGTCTTCCAATTCAATTTTGCAAATCTCCCAAACCGAGTGGGACAGTCCTGAGGGACGAAATGGTCTCCTCTGTTTCTGTGCACCATGCTATAACAGTAAGTAGTCTCCAACTGCTCCTGTCTAGCAGGTTTGAGGGTTTGAATGGAACACAGAAACATGGGACTGAGGAGCAGGAGTGGGTCATTAGAGAATTTGAGCATTCTCCACCAGGCATTAAGATTGTGGTTGATCAGATTGTGGTCTCAGCCGCATTTTCCAGCCTGTATCCCATTATGCGCGACTCACTTCTCTGTCAAATCGTTAACTAACTCAGCTGTGAATCTTTGTAATCGGAGAGGCACCACAAACTTCTGGGGAAGAGAATTCCCATTCGAATGGCCCTTTTAGAATTTTTCCTCATCCCTCTGTGGGAATAAGAGAGTCATACAGAGTGGAAACAGATCCTTTTCTCCAAATTGTCCACACCAATCTGGCATCTTAATCAGATCTCGTCCCACTTGCCAGCATTTGCCCACATCTCTCTTAACCATTCCTATTTATGTACCTATCCAGATACATTGTAAACGTGTAATTGTACCCGCTTTCACCACTTCCACTTCAGTACACCCACCAGCCCCTGTATGAAAAAGATTCCGCTCAGGTCCCTTCTAAGTCTTTGCCCTGTCACCTTCAGCATATTCCGTCTAGTTCTGGATGCCCCTACACTGGGGAAAAGGATCTTGCCCGTTCAGACTATCCATGCCCCTCAATATATTTTAAACCTCTATGATGTCACCATTCAGCCTCTGATAGTCCAGGGGAAAAAGGCTCAACTTGTTCATCATCTCCTTGTAGCTCAAACCTTCAGGGTCCATAAAATCCTTGTAAATCTATTCTGCACCCTTTCAAGCTTAGCAACATCCATCCATTAGCATAGTCAACTGACATGTATGCAGTATTCTTAAAGTGGCCTCACCTACGTACAAGCGCAACACACTACCCTACTCCTACACTCAATGTTCTGACCGATTAAGGCAAGCATACCAACTCTGTTCCTCACCACTCGACCGAACTACACTCTACTTTCAAGGAACTATGAATCTTCATCCGTAGATCTCTTTGTTCAGCAACGTTCCCCAGGGCACTACCCTGCATTAACTTACCAAAATGCAAAACCTCACAAATATCTAAATTAAACTCCATCTGCCAGCCCTTGCTCATTGATGGTCAAGGATCCCGTTATATTCTGAGATAATCTTCTTCACTGTCCACTGCACCACGTTGGTGATGTTATCTGCAAGCTTACTAGCCATGCCTCCGATAATCACATCAAATTTGTTCATATCCGTGAAGAAAGGCAGTGAGCTCAGCACTCATTCTTTCAGCACACCGCTGGCCACAGGTCTTCAGTCTGGAAAACAATCCATTACCTTTAATCTAATTTTGTATCCAATTGATTAGCTTTTCCCAGATTACATATAACCTAATTTTAGTAATCTGTCTACGATGAGGTACTGTCTTTAAATCCTTGCTGAAGTCTGTGTAGACAATGTATACCATAGTGTTTTCTTCAATCTTCTTTGTCACCTCTTCATAATACTCAATCACATTAATTAGACATGATTTCCATCATATAAATCCATTTTGACTGATCCTAACGAGTCCTTGTCTTTCTAAATAGATGTAAATCCTATAACTCAGAATCTACTCCAACGAACTCCTCGACACTGACGCTGGCTGATTGAGTCGATAACTCCCGGTGTTTTGTTGGCTTACTGCTCCCTTTTCTAGCTCCAATCTTCCACTGGCCACAAAAAAATATATAACTACGTTGGTGATATGGCCAATGATATAGTTCTCAGAGTGTGTCAGGGTCAGTGTTAGGAACAAATTAGGCAGATTTCTTTAATCTACTAAACCAACACGTTTATGACCAAAAGAAAATTGCTCAAACTATTAAGGGAAGAGGAATGACGAGAGGATATTGCAAATATGTACATTGATATTTCTGTTTGAAAAATACTGAGAAACGGCGCGCGCACACACAGACCGACAGACACACACACACACACAGACACCTAGCCAGGTAATGAAACGTCTGGATATCAAAACTACAGCTCAGCGAGCAAACCTACACCCTACACTATGGGTAACTTACCATGGCCAATTCAGCTGACGTATGCATCTTTGGATTGTGGGAGGTAAATGGAGCACCCAGGGGAAGCATACACAAACACAGTGACAATGTGCAAACTCCACACAGAGAGTCACCCGAAGCTGGAACCAAACCCGAATCCATGGCACTATGAGGCAGCAGTACTAGCCACTGAGCCACCATGCCAACCTTGCTTTTTTTCAACACAGTTCAATGACACAGGGACATCTATTCTGCCCTTCATCCATGATGCACGTTACAAATACCAATGTGAAAAAAAACGATTTCCACAAAATACTCTATCTTTCCAAATGCATGTATATCTCATCCCTCAGAGTCTTCTCAAGTAACCTACCTATCACAGATGTTCGGTTTCCTGGTCTATAGATCCCAGATTTTTTCTTTGCTTCCCTTCTTGAATAATGCTGCAACATTTGGTACTCTCCATTATTCTGGTAACCAACCTGGAGCTAATGATGATGCAGAAATATCAACCAGGGTCCACGTATTTTCTTCTGTAGCCCCTTGCAGTGTTCTTGGATGCATCTGTTTACGACCAGGAGATTTATCCACCTTCATATATTCTAATGCATCCAACACGTCTTCTCCTGTGATATTGACTGACCCCAAGATAACACCATGACTTTTTAACACCCCCCCCCCCCCAAGTCTTCATGTATCCCTCCACGGTAAAGAGAGAGGAGAAATATTTATCGAGAATGTCGCAAATCTCCTACGGTTCTAGACATGCATGTCCACTTTGGGCCTTGAGGGGTCATATTCTCATTTAGTTATTCTTTTTACTTTAATATCCTTAAAGAAACTTTTTGAATTCACCCTAATCTTCACAGCTAAGCTGAGCTTGTGCCCCCTTTCGCCCTCCTGATTTCCTTCTTCAGAAAATTTCCCCTCTTTCCCTCCAGGTGTTCCCTTGATCCCAGCAGCCTGGACCCGAGACATGCCTCCTTTCTGCTTGTCAAAGTCTCACTATCTCCTGACATCCAAGGTTCCCACTTCCTACCAAAATTGCCTTTTACCTTCACAGGAACATATAGACCTTAATCTCTAGACATTTCACTCTTAAATGCCTCCCACTTATAAGAGGTCCCTCCGCCTGCAAAAAAAAAACTCCTCCAACCAATCCATACAAGCTACTGGCTAATTCCATCAAAGTTCACCTTGCCCCAATTTAGAACTTGAACATGTGGACCAGTTTTGTCAGTCTCCATAACTATTTAAAAATTAATAGAACTATGGTCACTGGTCCCAGAGTGCTCCCCCACTGTAACCTCAGTCACCTGTCCTGCCCTAGATCTTAGAGTAGGTCATTTTTCATCCCTTCCAGAGTTGCATTCTCTACTTACTGCTTGAGGAAACTATTCTGAACACACTTAATAGATACACCCCATCTCATTCCTTAATTCTATGTCATTCCCAGTCTATGTTCGGAAAAATAAAAGTTCCTACTAATGCAATCCTATTGGCCCTGCAAGTCTCCCCAGTCTGTCGACATATTTTTGTTCCCCTAGTTCCTCGTTTACTATTTGGGGCCGAGAGTACAATCCAAATACTATCACCATTCCCTTCTTATTTCTTCGCTTCCATGACAAATCCTCACAGGATGATCCATCAGTTATTTTATCTCAGATTACTGCTGTGATACCCGCCTTAATCAAAAATGAAGCTCCCAGTCCCCCCCCCCCCCCCCTTCCACTATCTCTGTACCGCATAAAGCACCTGTAAGATGCCAGTGCTGTCCTTCCCTAAGCCATGCATATGCAATGGCTATAATATCCCAGTCCCAAGTACCTATCCATGCCCTGATTTCATCAGCCTTTCCTGTCAGCCATCTTGCATTTAAACAGTTGCAATTTAATCTAACAGACATTCCTTGTTCCTTGTCGTGTTCCAGCTGAACCTGTCCCTTCACTTTACTGTTTCTGATTACTGTATCTCCTTCCAGCCTCGCTCTTGCCTCCCTGCTGTTGAGGATCCCACCCCTCCCCAACCCCAGCCAATCTAGTTGAAATCCTCCCTTGAAGAACGAGCGAACCTGCCTGCCAGGATATTGGTCCCCTTCCAGTACAGGTACAAACCGTCCTTCCTGAACAGGTCACCGCTGCCCCACAAAAGATCCCAGTGATCCAAAACTCTGCCCCCTGCACCAATTCTTTAGCCACACATTCATCTGCCATGTCCGTCTGTTCTTACCCTCACTCTCATTGGAAGTATACCGGATATTACCACTGTCGTGATCCTCTCTTTTATCGTTTTTCCTAGTTCTCTAGTATCACTCGACACGACCTAATCACTATTTCTACCTCTGTTGTTTGTACCAATGACTTTTGGCTTTTTCCCCTGCCCCGGTGAGAACGTTCTGCAGCCGCTCTGAGACATCCTGAACCCTGGCACGTAGGAGACTATACATCATCCTGGATTCCCATTTGCAACCACAGAATCTCCTGGCTGTTCCTCCCACAATCGAGTTTGAATAATTACTTCTGAAGGTATTCTGCTCACACAACCTTCTGACAATAGGATTTCTTCCTTAAACAGTTGGATTTAGCTGAATTGCCTTGCTTCAGCCAGTGGGGAAATTCCAATGAATCCTCATCAGGAGTCCTCCATGAGTGGGAAGGACGACTGGGTTTTTTTTTCACTCACACACATTGCCGTGATGAACGTCAGCGAAACAGAAAAGGAGCAATAGACTGTCCCTTCACAGATAGGCTACATTTTTTCCATCTGTAAGTGAAATCAGTTACTTATCAGTGCCCAAACTGGACTCTGAGCTTTCCTTGAATATTGTCCGAATTATATGACTCCATCATATTCTCGACTCCAGGTCAGTGCATTATTGCTGTTGTCATACACCGAATCAATTCATTAACAATAAATGGCCCTAGTTGCTTTGAAGATGTGTTAATATGTGCCTGCATAATGTAAAAATAAGCGTTTCATGTCTTCACAATATCTGTGTTAAAATGAATAAGTTTTATTCTTCAACAATTACAGAAAATGCTGGAAAAGTTCAGCCTGTCTGACAGCATGTCTAAGAGAAATCAGAGTACAATTTTTCGGTCCAATGGCATTTCCTTTGAACCAGTCTTATTCTTAATTTATTCCACCAGTATTATTCTCCTACACAAGTGTAAATATCCATCCGGTATTCACCAACTACACTCTTCTCAGGATCTTAACTGGTCAATACAACCTCCCTCATTCTCAGGCAGAACTGTTAATTCTTCATAACGTAATGCCTTCATCTCAAGAACGAGTAAAGAGAAATATCTTCGAAATGTTTCCAAACCAATGTTTTTTTTTCAGTTAAGTCAATTATACCCACACATAAGACATCAGATGTGATCTCAGCAATGCCCTGTACTGATACGGAAAAATATCGCTAAGATCTAACACAACACCCTTTTGCACGAAATATATCCAAATCACTTGCTGAATTTTCAGAGTAACTTAATGTGATTTATGTGCACACTAATCCCTCTGTAACACTGAGTTCTGCATTCCCCTTGCATTTGAATAATTTTCTGCAGTTTTGTCTTTTCCCCAAAACAAAATGTTCCCATCACGTATACTGAACTGCTTTTTTTTGCTGAAGGTTTGGTCACAGACGTCCTCTTTCTGGATGCCACTGCATGATGCTCTGCCCTCCTCCTGTCTGTTTCCCATTGCAGACGCTATGCAAGCCCACATTATGTATCCCACTGTCTTCCCTCCTCCTGCCTGTATTCCATTGCAGATGCTATGCCCTCCAATGTCTATATCCCATTGCAGACGATCTGCCCTCCCTTGTCTGTATCCCATTGCAGAAGCGCTGCCCCCTCACCCGTCCACCCCCCCCCCCGTCTCATTCCCATTGCAGACGCACTTTCAACATCTGGAATTTCTTCCCTCCCCGTCTGTATCCCATTGCGACCGCTTTGCCATCCAATGTCTGTATCCCATTGCAGATACTCTGCCCTCCCCGTCTGTATCCCACTGCAGATGCTCTTCCCTCCTCCTGTCTGTAGCCCACTGCAGACTCTCTTCACTCCTTCTGTCTGTATCCCACTGCAGAGGCGCTGCCCTCCCTGTCTCTATCCCATTGCATGATGCTTTTCCCTCCCCATCACTGCCCCACTGCTAATTAACGTCACTAATTAAGATTCGATCCAATGTGTTATCAAATATTATGGGCGGGAGCATCCCTGACAGCACGAACATGGATCAGCGGCTCCACAGAGAGGGGGAGGAGAAATCAGAATCTGAGAACATTGTACTGGACTGTTCCAACAATGGATGAGAATCTGAGAACATTCGACTTGAATGTTCCAACAATAGACAGTAATTTATCCGGGGGTCTTTACTGGCTTTCTCAACCTTGGATCTCATTAGAATTGCGGATCTGTGATGTACTAATGGTTATTCAAATTTGCAAAGGTGGACGTCAACATTTTCAATTCCAATGAATTATTCCATTCCTCGCAAATTATAATGAGCAAATTACTCGTGGCAAATTACTCATCAATACGAGAAGAGGAACCAGACTGTTCTCAAACTCCGTAATCCTTCTATCCCTGCACAGACCTACATTTCTATATCCTCCCCACTCACTAATCCTGTCCAATACCATTATCATGATATCCCCGTCTCCTCATCAGCCTCAGTGCATCTTCTGAAAAAATCAATTGTGCCTTTGTTAAATCTGCATACAATACATCAAGTTCCTTCTAACCACGTGTCAATGACAGAATATTTGCGCATGAGTATGTTGAACTTGTTCACTGCACAGAATCTGTCTGACAGGCAGACAGTGCATGCTGCTTAATTCACTCACACATAATCTAGAGGCAGAGAATAATAATCTGTAAATATCTTATAAAGGAAATTGATGTAATTGAAATGAAACTATCACCATTTGTGAGAAAATCACATCTGCCTGCTTCATATCCTTCAGAGAGGTCAATGGGTTATTATTCTCCAGTCACGTCTATGAAGACCCCGGCAATGTGTTTTACTCTTTACTGTGCCGTGGAACAGTTGAACCAGCCACTCAGTTCAACATCCATGTAACATATTGGCCTTATCAGGGATGCACACATCCTGCGAAGGAAGAACAAAAGTAAAGTTAGCTGCCTTCCTCTGCCTGTTTTCCTTATTCCTTTTATTTCCATTCAGGTAGGTGTCCATTCCCTATTTCATGTGCAATCATTCTGACTGAGTTTTTCCCCAAGGGTGATGTTCATCTCCACAGGCACCTCTGATGTTGGCTTTACTGATGCTAACATGCAGATGCAAGGAATTTTTTAATTCCACGTCAGTGGCAGTGCATAGAGAAGGAATGTTTTTTTTTACATCATAATAAAGAAATGGAGACCAGTAAGTGAGGGAAAGGAATTATTGTGATCATCGCTGATAGTGTTTTTGAGGCAGTATTTGAGGTATTGTGGACAGATTGTCTCTCTTTTAAAGGAGATTGCAACAGAGACAATGTAAAGGAATTTCACCAGTAACAATCCTGGGCGATGGTAAAAGAGGAGTGAGTGATGGTTAATCTGTCGCGCTGTCAGAGATTAAGAGGTCATTGCATTGAAACGTGAAGGTGATGGACAATCACTTGTTATGTTCTATTCAGACACTGAGAAGATGATAAATTCCATGGCTTGTATATTTTATTTTACACGGGATGAATTCTTTTGGATATGTAAGTGCCTCTGAGGATAACATCTTCAATCAATTCCTGCCTTGATATCAGGGTCAGTCCCTCATACCTGAGCAGGTCAGTTAACCCTTTTTGTTTCTGTTAATAGGTGATGGTGTCTGCGTGTAGAGTGTTTTCTTCTCGCAGAGGGTAGTGAATGTCATCAATTCTCAGGTCTAGAAAGTTAGGGGATCTAGATCACTGGAAGTAATTAAAGAGGAGGTAGATGGATCTTTGACCTGTCAGAGAGCTGGGGGCGGGGCGAGGGGACGAATTGGGCATTAAACAGAAGTTAATACCAACAGAAGGTCAGCCATGATCACATGCAATAACGTGAGCATCCGAATTACTTACTCCTTTTTTTACGTTCTCATATTCTGTCTTTAGAAATTGTTGTTTGTAATTTTCCTGGAATTGCTGTAGTTGAATGTTGAGGACAGTGAGAGAAAACGGATTTTGTGAGACATCTCTGGGCGAGATATGAGTCCGATATTCACAGTGAATCTGGGTCTACAACATGACCAACAAATGAAGCACCAGTTGCAGAGAGGAGACACTCTGTAAAGAGATGGGAGGCCTCTTTCGAACCCAATCTGGATTTCCCATCACATTTTCCAACTCATACCAAACCACACAGTGCTGGAGCACTGAATGAAATCCCGTGTTACTGCGGGCAAGGTATATGGAGCAAGTGGTCTCTATCTATTCCAGTTCAGGTGGTTTCAAGGTCTGAATGGAACATAGGGACATAGGACTGAGGAGCTGAAGTGGGTCTTTGGACACTTTGTCATTGCTCGACCAGAGAGTAAGATCATGGCTGATCTGATTGTGGTCTTCACAGCTCTTTTCTGTCTGTCCACAATTTTCCTCCATTCACATGTCTGTCAAATTTTGAACACACTCAACTTTGAATAAATGCTAACACCCAGGCACAATACTAGGAAATTGCACAAAGTCAAAGTACACAGGCAGCACAATTCTGGAAGGCAATAGGCATTTATCTATCAGCCTTGTTCCATACAAGACTGCTGCAGTTTATCATTTTTGAGTTGCCCATGGAATGTGGTGTTGTTGATAGGCCAACATTTATGGACCATGTCTAATTACGCTGGAAGTGCTGCTGTTGAGCTGCTATCTTGGGATGAAACTTCTGAGGAAAAGAATTCGCACTTGAACAGCCCCGTGAGAAGTTCTCGTTCCTGCTCCGACTAATGGTGGAGGGTCACTGTTTACTTTCCAGTCCCATTTCTCCACTGGTTGCAACAAATTTGAAGGGTAACGTAGGTCATTTCCTCGAAAAATGTGAGACACAGAGTCACACACATACAGACACATACACAATCGCACATGGCTTAAGGCGAAAAAGAATAAAGAAACCTTTCCAGAGTTTCATAGCTGTTGAACTTGTATAAAAAGATAGAAGTGATAACGTATCACATCAACTATTCTGTCTCCGACGTTATTCTACTCAAACATGCTGCTGGTATGAGACTTCTTCTTGGAACAGTTGGATTTGGCAGAATTTCCTTTGCTTTAAGCACTGGAGCGATTCCCATGAATCCCCAACAGGAATCCTCCACCTTTGGGAAAGATGACTCCGGTGTTTATTTACTCTCACGCTTTACTGTCAGGAAGGACAAAGTGAGAGAGAGGGTAGCATCAGGCTGTGGCTTACAATTATAGGATCATCGGACATAGGAATAGAAATTAGGCCATTCAGCCCATCGACTCTGATACGCCATTCAATTATGGCAAACACATTTCTCAACCACGTTCTCCTGCTTTCTCCCTGTAACCCTTGATCCGTTTGATACTCAAGAACCTATCTATCTCTGGCTTAAATATAATCAATGATCAGAACCTCCACTGCCTTCTGTGAAAATGAATTCCACAGATTCTCCACTCTTTGGCCGAAGACGTTTCTCCTTATCTCCGTTCTAAAAGGCCTTCCTTTTACTCTAAGGCTGTGTTCTTGGGTCCTAGTTACTTCTACCAATGGAAGTCTTCTCAACATGCACATTTCCAGGCTATTCAGTATTCTTTATGTTTCAATTAGATCCCACCACATCCCTCTGAACTGCTTCGAAAACAGACTCCTCAAATGTTGTCATATGTTAAGCTTTTCATTCCTGGGACCATTCTCATGAACCTCCTCTGAACCCATTCCAAGGCCAGCGCATCTTCTTGAGATTTGGGGCTCAAAACAGCACACAATACTCCTAATGTGGTCTGACCAGATCCTTATCGAGCCTCAGAAGTACATACCCGCTTTTACATTCAAATCCTCTCAAAATAAATGCCATCATTGCATTTGCCTTTCTAACTATTTACTCAACCTGCAAGTTTACGTTGAGACACTCCTGGACTAGAACTGTCAAGTCGTAAACCCTCCAAACATCTGAATTTTTTCCCTATTTTGAAAGTCATTCATGCTTTTACTCTTCTGACTAAAGTGCACGTCCCCCCAATTTTCCACTTTGCACTCCATCTACCACTTCTTTTCCCATTTTCCTAAACTGTCCAAATCCTTCTTGCGCCTCCATGCCTCTTCGACGTTACCTATCCCTATACCTATATTTGTAGTATATTCAAATGTAGCCAGAATGTCTTCAGTTCTTTCATCTGGATCGTTAATGTGTAAAGTGAAAAGTTGTGGTCCCACCGCTAAGCCTTATGGAACACCACGTGGTACTGGCTGCCACCCTGAGAAGGACACTTTTATTGATACTCACTGCTTCCAGCCAGGCAGCCAAACTTCTATCCACGCGAGCGCCTTGCCTTACTCAGTAGCCTCCAATCGGCACATTGTCAAGGACCTTCTGGAAGTTTCGATGGATGACATCCATTGTTTCTCCTTGTTCTAAGCCACTCGTTACGACCTCAAGATTTTCTCGCAGGTTTTCCAGGATCTTACTCTCAGCCAAGATTAGATTAGTCAGTCTGAAATTTTGCATCTTTTGCTTTACTCCCTTTTTAAACAGGGGTATCACGTTAGCCTTTTTCCAGTCCGCTGGGAATCTCCGTGATTCGAGAGATTCCTGAAAAAAAACACCACCAACGCCTTCACTGTGTCATCCGCTATCTGCCTTAGAAATCTGGAGTGGAGTCCATCTGGTCCAGGTGATTTACTTGCCTTCAGGTCATTCAGTTTTTCCAGTACCTTCTCCTTGGTGATGGCCACCATACCCAGCTCTGTACACTCACTCTTCTCAATTTTGGGGATATTACTCGTGTCTTCCACTGTGAAGACTGACTCAAAGTAAAGATCAGCACCTCAGCCATTTCCTTGTTCCATAGTACTATCGCTACTGTGTCAATTTCTAGCGATCAAATGCCCACTTTTGCCCCTCGTTTGCCTTTTATGTATTGAAAGAACCTCTTACAGTCTTTCTTTACATGACTGTCTCACTTACTCTCATATTTAATCTTCTCACACTTTATTTCTTTGTTTGTTGCTCTCTGTTGGGCTTTGCAAGTGTTATGACATGGCGGTGAACCCCTCTGTTAATTAAATCAAACACACAGGAAACCTCCCCTCCTGTCGTAATCTATTAGAATGTGAGTGACAGAGAACTCCCAAATTCCACTTTGAAAGAAAATAGCATTGATCTGTTTTTAACTCTAAAAGTGAACATTCCGCAACAATTATTCACAATTCTGCCATCCCCACAGCTGCTTATTATCTGGCTCCAACTCTATAACAATATGCTGTTTCAATAAGACATTTATGAAGATTACATCAACTTAACTTCAAAACCACACAGTCACAGCCATCATCTGTGACATCACTCTTCTGGCTGATGAATTCCCTGGGTCGTCATATTTCTGTTTACTCTGAATATGTTTCATACAAAATAATCTTTAATAGAGAGTATTTCCTAATGATTTGCAGAGCAAGATGGTTGATCCCCATCTTGATGGATGGCTTCTTCCGTCTCGATGGCATCTGCTGCCTCCCCAATATCTTGTCCACGTCTATCATAATAAAACCACAGATGACATCCCTCAACTTCATCAGAATCAGTCTCAGTGGATCACCCAAACAATAAGGAGGAACAAACATTGGTGCCTTACATATCTAAACCGAATCTGTTGTTCAAATTTTGTGCAGCCTATGCTCTCGAAATTAGATATGCAAACATTGTGGGTGTTGCAGTAATACTGGATGATTTAAAACTGCATCGAAACTGCATTAACCAAATGATAATGCTGTGAGGAATACATTCCATAAGTGTATATGAGGTGGGTCGAAGGGTATGTTATGATGCAAACTCGAGAGCAGGTTATTTCGAATTTGCTGCTGTGTGGTCAGAATGACTAATTACTAACCTTGTTCTGAAACAGCTTTTGAGAAGTAATTACATTAATATGTTGCATTTTACACGGCGTGTCATACAGTATAGAATTTTTAAACATTACGCTCAAATTTCAAGCCCCAAGTTAAAGGGTCAAGTGAATTGGAAAAATACAATATGACATTTAGTGTGAGACAAACAATGTTTGTTATTTATAGAAATATTGCAAGGTCTGAAAAATACGTACATATCACTAAGTTACAAACACCAAAGAAAGGCACGGTGACTCAATGATGGTTAACAGAAGAAATTAAAGATTGCATTACATCAAAGGAAGCAGTTTCAGAAGAATTCTAGATATTGTGGAAACCTGACCATTCTGAGAGATTTACTTTTATGAAAATAAGGGCGAAAAAGGTGTAAAGGAACTCAAAAAAAACATGAATATAAACAAACAGGAAACACACAGACTGCTTTAATCTATGATCCATTTCCCAAATAAAATAAAATCAAGGTCAAATGTGGAAATTTGTCAGGTATAGGAAAATTTATTGTGGGGAACAAGGAAATGGCAGAGAAACTAACCAACTACTTTGCATCTGTCTTCATGGAGAAAGCTCCAGGAAATGTTCGTGTAAAGCAAATGGGACTTGGAACTAAAGACATAATTCGTATCAGCAACAAGGCAGTACTTGAAAATGGAGCTAGTTTGATCATTGCTAAGCCTAATGGGCCAAATATACATCATATCAAAATATCAAAAACAAAACAGCATATTAATTGAACTGCTGGTGACAGTGTTTTATATTCCTGTAGGTATTACAAAGGCCACAAGCCATTGTTGATGCCTGGAAGGTAGTAAACATGATCCATCTATGAATGCTGGGAAGAAGAGATAATGTGGAGGACTGCAGACCAATTAATTTGACATATTCTGGAAACAGTTGGAATCTATTATATAAGATGTGATGTTGGGTATTTAGAAATTAACAGCAACATTGCAGAGAATCACTATGCATTTCTGACAGAAGATCATACCTGACAAACTTCGGAATTGATTAAAGTTGTTTCTTGCAGCATAGAGCACAAACTGTGGAAGTGGTGTTTTTGGATTTTCAGAAGTCTGGACGGGAAAAATGTCTGGCTATAACAGCTGCTCGTTTTTGTGAGGTAATTTAGTTGTTAGAGGAGATTTCCTCGAAGTCCAGGAGCAGCAATGATTGTTTTACATGCTGTTGCATTGTTTTGGAACAAAAAGTCAAAACAACAGCAGTTTTAGGAGTGAAAAGAACAGACAAAGGAAGCACATAGTGAGGTCAGTGCAGGGCAAAGAGAGAGAGGAAGAAACAGACACCAGTGTACTTGCGCAGTTACTGCCTTTGCTGTTTGAATTCATGTATTATGGAACATCGGGATGTGTCTAGGAAAAGTAACAAACAGTGAAATTTACAACTGATGTGGAGGAACTGTTTGGGCAAAGTTCCCAGCCAGATAAGTGAATTGTTTTAAATGTGTCCTACAGAAAGTCTGCAGAAGTGAGTAGAGTGGGTTCTTCTTTAATTCTATTTTTGGAGATATGCCTCTTGATTAATCTTAAAATATAAACTATAAATATTAATTTAAACTGGGTATGTGCTTTGTATAGGAATAAGACAGTTTTGTTTTTCTGGGTCTGTAGATTGTGAAGGAGCAAAAATGGCCATTTCAAACTAATTTTTTTTGGAAAATGTAGCGGGCGATTGATTCACAGGAGAATGTAGCACGAACAGACAAGTTTCTGGTATTGAGACTGGCTCTAATGCAACAACAGGTACGTCAGATTCCACGAGGTCAGTTGTGTGAGAGGACTCTCTAGTCTGAATTACAGACATTTCTGTGGACAGGAGGAAAAAAAACAGAATGATGTGTTTTTTTCCCTTGTGCCAGGATCAAGGATGTCTCAGAAAGGGTGTGCAATGTTCTCACAGGGGACAGGGACCAGCAAGACGTCATTGTCCACATTGGAACCAACAACAAAGGAAGTTAAAAGGTTGAGATTCTGAAGGCAATTGCAGGGAGTTAGGCAGAAATTTAAAAAGGAGGTCCTTGAGAGTAGTGATTTCTGGATTATTCCCAGTGCTATGAGCTAGGGAGGGCAGGAATGGGGGGATATAGCAGATGAATGCTTGGCTGTGGAGCTGGTGTATGGGAGAAGGATCACATTTTTGGATCATTGGAATCTATTTTGGAACAGTTTGATACAATAGAGTGTCTTGCTTGGCCTGTTCAGAGACCATTGAAGAGTCTGTGCATTTAGAGTCACTTTTAGGAAAGCACGGGAGATTCACATCCGGAAAGTTCATTGGGGAAGCAAATTGGTGTTTACAAACGACATTGGCTTCAAGTCACTGTTACTGACGCAAGATTTGAGATCTTGATATTTCGTTAATTGTTTTTAACTTCCACGGTTGCCAGAGAATTAGCCTGGTCTTGATTAGTAATCCAGTGACATTTCCAAAATAGCACCATCTCCACATGCGGACCTGTCGAAAAGAACTCTGAACAGGTCATTCCTGTGCTGCTTCACAGCTCTATCCAAAAGAACTCCCATCAATGTGACTATCCTGATGAGACTGAGGGAATTGTAGTTGGTCAGGTTGTAATTGTTCCTCTCTTCGTGCACTAGACGTAGCTGAGTAATTTTCCGCATTGCTAGGGAGATGTCAGAGTTGGAGCTGGAAGGAAACAGTCTCCGCAGGGAGCCGGCTTGTTGTGCAGCACAAGCCTTCAGTCCTTTTGCGGGAATGGGGTCAGGACCCTTTGCCTTTGTCGTCTCTACTGAGTTCAGCTGTTTCTTCATGTCACGTGCAGCGAATCGAATTGGTTGAAGACTGGCATCTACGATTCTGTGGGCATCATGACGAGGGTCAGTTGGATCACCGAGTCAACACCCTTGGCTGAGGATGGTAAAGGTATTATTTCCTTGTTTTTTACACTGATGTGTAGAGCTGATCCATTGATAGGATAGGGATAATTGTGGAGGCCTCTCCACCAATTAGTTGTTTCATCATCTATCATGATTTTTGCCCGGATGTTGCAGGCTACAGAGCTTCGATCTGGGTATGTTGACCTTGCGAGAATTTCTCCATCTCTATCATATGATTTGGTTTAATTTGATTTAGTAGGATTTATTGTCACATGCATCTAAGTAGTGTGAAACTCTTTGTTTATATAGAGTTCTGGCTGATCTTCGTGGGTGTTGGGGCTGCTCATTCCTTTACAGAGACAGAAGTTGGCCAAAATTTAAAAGTCGACTGCAACTGTTTGTTTTTGAAGAGCCACAAAATAGCCAGAAATTAAAATAGATTACTTCAGCCTCAGTGAAAAAAGAGCCTTTGAGCAGGGAATTATTCCAAGCCAAAAGAAAGGATAATATATCCGCAAGATTCTGAAACATGCCAACATAGTAATAAAGAAGGTTCTTTATTTTAAATTGATGATTTGTAACAGAACACAGATGAAATAATGAAATTGTAGCACAAAATCTTTGAAGAATCACCACAAAAGGTTACTTATTCTAATCTCATTAAGGATGTGTTCATCCACAAAAACAGTAACTCAAGTTATCTTTCAGAAGCGAGCTGCGCCTTTGAAACTGTTTACAATAGTAATAAGTTCTAGTTAAAGATTTGGTAAATAATCATCGACACAGATTTCAACGTAATTATAAAACCTTAAAGAGATGTATGGCATGTCTTGTCTAATCAGCTAAAAAAAAAAGGTTAACAGCAGAGATACATGTAATATGACGAGTTTTGTGACAGAATCAAATTTTTAATATAAAATGTGATAATGGAATTTGATAAGAGATAGCCTGCCCAATGAAGAATAAAATTCATGCAATCCTTCGAGATAAACAGTGAGGGGCATGACTGAAAAGAGTACAGCCACTAACTTTGGATTGCAACATAGAAAGATCCTAAGGCCTAGAGATAACAAAAATCGTTAAAAATCCGAAACAAATAAGAACCGAGGGCTGTCCATGGGTGTGTCCATCATTGATCAGTCATTTTACAAGACTTGTTCGGCAGAAAGGGGTTGGAGGGGGCACTGACGACGTTGTGTACAATAATTGCAACAGAGAACGAATAAGAATACTGCATTTTGCTGTAAAATTGAAGTGCATCATTGATCTCTCTTCTGATCTGAGCTGAGGATTAAGGAAACAATTGTATTCTTATGTCAAAGCCAGATTCGAAGAAGATCGTTTGGTACTCTCCCTGCATTAACCAGATTTTCCTGAGTTACAGCCCACTCCATGCCTGTGTCCTGTCTGCCTCCAGAGTCTTTGTCCCTTGCTGGAGAATCTCATACCTACAATAAGCAAGGACAAACAGATCAGTGGGTAAAGGAAAAATAGACTGAGGCATACAGGCTACAACAGAAAGGGCATGCAATGGGCAAGTTCAACGTGAGTAAGATCAGCATTATTTGAATTTAGACAGTCCATTCCTCAGTTTAATAATGGCTGGGACGATGCTGTCCATGAGCCGTTGGTTTTTGTGTTCAAGATTCTGTATTGTCTGCCTGATGGAAGAAATTGTAGGAGATCTAGGTTGTGATGTGGCTTCGATAATGTTTTCAGCCTTTCCGCGGCAGCGAACCATTCAAATTGAGTCAATGGATGGAAGGTTGTCTTCCGTGATGACATGGGCTGAGCACACAACCTTCAGTCATGTCTCTTACTGTCCTGGGCAGGGCTATGGTCACAACAGGCCATTATGCACCCGGATCGTTTGCTGTCAATGGTGCATTTGTAGACATTGCTGAGGGTCCTTGTGGACTTGCCAAATATCCTGAGCTGCCGGAGAAAGAAGAGGCGTTGCTGTGCCATCTCGACTATTACAGCTACATGGGAAATCCAGGACAGGATTATCTTCACTCCGAGAAACGTAATGCTTTCAACTTCAGTTCCATTGATGTAGATGGGGGCCTGTGCTACTCCTTTATTTCTGAAATAATTGATCAATTGGTTAGTTTTGCGGACTTTGAAAGAGAGGTTGTTCTCATTGCACCACATCACCAAGCCGTCTATTAACGTTCTTTATTTTGACTTGCCATCACTATATATCTGTCCTACTATGATGATGTCATCAGTGGTATGTAGATGGCGTTCGTTCTGAATTTAGTAATACAGTCGTCGGTATATAGGGAGTACAGTAGGAGTTGACGACACATCCACTGTGATTTCAGTGTCGAATGTTATTGTGGAAGAGGCACAGTTACCTATCTTCATTGCGGACTGTAGGTCAGAAAGCTGAGGATCCAATTGCAGAAGGCGGAGCCGAGATTAAGGTCAGGGAGTTTTGTGATCAGTCGAAAGGGAATAATGGTGTTGACGGTGGACCTAAAGTCAATGAGCAGGAATCTGGCGTAGGTGTCCTTTTTGTGCAGATATTCCAGGGACATGGTAGCCGCTATGTACCCATTCCACTGGTCGGAAAATTGTCGGGGATCGAGGCAGGCTGGGAGACTGGAACTGATGTGGGCCATGAGTAACCTCTCGAAGCACTTCGTGCACCCCGGCTGCTGCACTCTAAAGTGAAATGTCCCAGCTTATCCAACCTCTCCCTATGACTCAGACCCTTGAGTCCTGGCAACATCCTTGTAAAGTTCCAGTTTAATGCCATCCTTCCTATAGCAAGATGACCAAAACTGAACACAATGTTAAACTTGGAACTATTTGTAACTGTAAGTTTTACTCTGCTGCCAATTATTATGCTGCTGCGATATTATTTTATTATTTGTGTTATTCTGCAATCTTATTATTCATTAAATCCTCTGGTGGCAATCCCCTCGGGTGAACATCCTCCTGACTGCTTGAACTTGAATCAATGTATTTTGTTTGGGCAGATATTTTGAGGCCGCTGCATATCAGACAACAGGAAAAGATGATGGATGTTTGTACAGTGTGTGTCCTTTACTGGACCAATTTGTCTCTCCAGGCACCTGAAGCTTTTATTGTGCGTCAGAGTACCTCAGAATTGTTACATCACAGAAGGAAGCTATTTAGCCCATTGTAGGTCCATGAACATAGAACATTACAGCTCAGTACCTGCAACATCCTTCAGCAGTGCCTACCGTAAATTAACTAACTCATCCTACCATTCCCTCATTCAGGTCATTTCCAAAAAGACAAACAACAGTCACCCCAAAACGGATTCTTGCATTATACCAATGGCGCCTGAACTCGAGGATGAACATTCTCCATCAACTACCCCCCACTGTCTTCTTTCAAATAGCCAATGTCTGATCCAAACCGCTAAATCACCCTCAATTCCACGTCTCCGTGTTTTCTGGGAGAAAGTAAGGACGACAGATGTTTGAGATCAGAGTCGAAAGTGTGGTGCTGGAAAAGCACAGGAGGTCAGGCAGCATCCTGTGGGCAGCACGGTGGCACAGTGGTTAGCACTGCTGCCTCACAGTGCCAGGGACCTGGGTTCAATTCCTGCCTCAGGCGACTGACTGTGTGGAGTTTGCACGTTCTCCCCGTGTCTGCGTGGGTTTCCTCCGGGTGCTCCGGTTTCCTCCCACAGTCCAAAGATGTGCGGGTCAGGTGAATTGCCCGTAGTGTTAGTTAAGGGGTAAATGTAGGGGTATGGGTGGGTTGCGCTTCGGCGGTTGGTGTGGACTTGTTGGGCCGAAGGGCCTGTTTCCACACTGTAAGTAATCTAATCATCCGACGAGCTAGGTGAAAGTGAAGACTGCAGATGCTGGAGACCAGAACACTGATTCCTGATGAAGGCCTTACAACCGAAACATCGACTCTCCTACTCCTTGGACGCTGCCTCATCTGTTCTGCTTTTCCAACACCACACTCTCCATATTTTCCGCAATAGCATATCATGGGGGACTTATCAAATGTTTTACTGAAATCCTTATCCCTCACTTTACTTTCATGCACCTGTTTGGTCACCTTCTCAATGAACGCAGTAAGATTTGTGAGGCATGACAAAGCCTTCACCAATCCTTGTTTACTATCCCTAATCAAATGATTCCTTTCCAGATGATAGTAAATCATATCTCTTATAATCCTTTAAAACACTTTACCTACAACTAAAGTGAGCCTGGTATATAATTGCCAGGGTTGTTTCTCTTCCATTTCTTGAACGAAGGGACAACATTTTCTGTCCTCCAGTCTTCTTGCACTGTTCCTAAATACAATTGCGATGTAAAGATTCGAACTGATGCTTCTGTAATCTTATATCTAGCTTCTCAGAGAATCCTAGGATAAATCCCATCTTGCCCGGGGACTTATCTGTTTTCACAATCTCCAGAATTGCTAACATCTCCACCTTACGAACCTCAATCCCATCTATTTTAATAGCTTGTATCTCAGTATAGGCCTCGGCAGCATTGTCTTTTTCCATTGCGAATACTGATTCAAATATTTATTTAGCGCCTGTCCTATCTTCTCGGACTACACGTACAACTTCACACTACTGCCCTTGATTGGCACTAATCTTCATTTGGTCATTCTTTTATTCATGACATGCCGACACGAAGCTTGAGGGTTTTCCCGGATCCTACTTGCCAAAGACTTCTCATGCTCTCTCCTGGCTCATCTTAGTTCTTTCTTTAAGTCCTTCCAGGCTGACTTGTAACTCTCAAGCATTCGAACCTTCAGGTTTCATCTTTACATAAGCTTCCTTCTTCTTCTTGACAAGAGATTCAGCTTCTTCAGTAAACCACAAAACCCTCACTTGACCATCGGCGGCACGGTGGCACAGTGGTTAGCAATGCTGCCTCACAGCACCTGAGACCCAGGTTCAATTTCCGACTCGGGCGACTGACTGTGTGGAGTTTGCACGTTCTCCCCGTGTCTGTGTGGGTTTCCTCCGGGTGCTCCGGTTTCCTCCCACAGTCACAAAGATGTGCGGGTCTGGTGAATTGGCCATGTTAAATTGCCAATGGGTGGGTTGCGCTTCGGCGGGTCGGTGTGGACTTGTTTGGCCGAAGGACCTGTTTCTACACTGTAAGCAATCTAAATCTTGACCACTTGCTCCTTTCCTGACAGGTATAAACCTATCAAGGACACACAGTAGCTGTTGTTTGAAAAAGCTCCACATTTGAATTCTGCCCATCCCATGTAGTTTCCTTCCCCATCTGGTGCATCCTAAAAACTATCATAATTGCCTTTCCCCCAGCTATAACTCTTGCCCTGCAGTATAAACCTGTCGCTTTCCATCGCTAATGTAAACATAACTGAATTGTGGTCGCCATCACCAAAGTGTTCACCTACCTCCAAATCTAACACCTGGTCTGGTTCATTACCCAGTACCAAATCTATTTTGGCCTCGACCCTTGTTGGTCGATCTACATACTGTGTCAGGAAACCATTCTGCACACGTTGGATAAAAACTGACCCATATAAAGTAATTGAACTGTAACATTTCCGGTTATTTGGAAAGTTAAAGTCCTCCATAACAACTACTCTGTTTCTTTCGCTGGTATCCAGTATCATCTTTGTAATCCTTTTCTCTACATCTCTGGAAATTTTCAGAGGGCTACAGAGAACTGTCAACAGGATAACCTCTCCGTTCTTATTTCTAACCTCTAGCCAACTATCTCAACAGACGAAACCTAACCAATTATCCTTTCTGCCAACGAAATGCTGTCTTTGATTAACAATGCCACCGCCCCTCCACCCACCCCCTTTTTGTACCTTCCTTTTTCCTAATGAAGCATCTAAACCCCGGACCCTACAACAATCATTTCTCTCCCTGTACTATCCATTTATCCAAAATGGCAACGATATCAAGCTGTACAACTGCACAATTTGGAAACAGGGAATGATTGGAGGGTTGTTAAACGAGGCTGAGTTGGATAGATCAGAAGACAGCATGAGAGGAGATAGACTGGAGCAGACAGAAAATGAAAGTTTTATTTAGAAATTTTCATGGACTGCAACGTCTTTATCTGGTGCCATATCCTGTGAGCGCTTTGCAGATACTGGCTGTGGCCCCAGGTCATTTATCTTTCGTAATATCATACAGCTGAGTTGCTGACAGTTAAACAGAGTCCAAAAGGCCAAGCGATTTTCTTTTCTTTTAAGTGAGAAGATGGTTAATTTAAATAGACTGGGTGAACAGCAGCAGGAACTGAGAATCC
This sequence comes from Hemiscyllium ocellatum, assembly GCF_020745735.1. Taxonomy (NCBI): domain Eukaryota; kingdom Metazoa; phylum Chordata; class Chondrichthyes; order Orectolobiformes; family Hemiscylliidae; genus Hemiscyllium; species Hemiscyllium ocellatum. The sequence continues at coordinate 76,016,698 of NC_083414.1, read as the reverse complement.
GCTCGATATTGAGATACTGCGCCAGAGAATCTCAACGAGGTGGATCTTTGACAGAGGGGAAATCAGCATCTCAGCTGAGGGCCAAATAATGATCGAGAATGACTGCACCCCACTTCTGTGGTTTCGTAACACGCATTTCAATTTATCTAGCTCAATATCATGAGTGTATCTCATCTCTGTGTACTTTCCAGAGTTTAGTATGGACAGAAAATCATTTTGTCCCTGTGTTTTGTGTTCAATAAATAGATTTCAGCCCTCATTCATCAGTTTAGATGTTTCCTTGAATCTGTTCTTCATATGAATTATAAAGAGTAACATTCCAATACTGATGACTGGGGAATATTATTGTCCCTCCCTCCAGTCTGAACTGCCATATCTGCCAATTCTCTCTGTCTTCTGTCTCCTCCACAATGCCATAATCACACTGTACTTGAAGTCCAGTAAATTACACTTTATTACAGTTCACTACCATCCATCAGATCAATAACACAGGCCTCATTTGCTCTCTCTGATCCTGGAATAACAATCTGAATTGCATTTGTCACGTACAATTCTCTGTTATCCATTTCATTAGTCTGTTATAACCCCATGTTTACTCAGACACACACTACCCTCAGATCATGAACTATAAAAATTGTCTCAATATTTTATTGAAATTATAATACTTGATCAATAGTTCCAGGCTGTATGTTTCCACTTGTAAACAGAGAAGCATGTTTACGTTCCGATAAACATATGGCACTGCTTCCATATCCAAGGCATATTGAATGGTTACACTCAATTGATCTACCAGCCTCAAGATTTGTTCCATAAGTCACCCTCACATTGCCCATCCAGGATGCAAAAGTTTGAATCATTGTTTTGAAAGTTTATAGAACCATATTGAATTGAAAGGCGTTGGCTTGAGCTATTCATTCAGTGACTGTATTTGGTGTCAGTCTCCGTGGATCTTAACTGTGTCAATGGAGGGTTTGCCTCTTCTGTAAATTAAGGACTCGGTTCAATGTGTTATCCCAGTATGGGCGGGAGCATCAATGACTGGACTAACAGGGATCAGCAGCTCTAGAGACGGGGGAGGAGAGATCAGAATCTGAGAACATTAGACTGGAATGTTCCAAAAATGGATCAGAATCTCAGAATATTCGACTGCAATATCACAATAGAGAGGAGTTTATCCTGGGGTCTTTACTATACTTCTCAGCCTTGGATACCAGTCGCATCACGGATCGAAGATCTCCTTTGGATTACCCAAGGTGGTTACTATCCCATCCTCGCTATAGTTGGTGTTGCTGGTAAGTCATTCCACCTGACCATTAAACTGAATTGAACTGAATTGCTGTTCCTATTCAAATTTTAGAATTTGGAAGTCATCATGTTCAGATACAGTCAAAATTTTTATTCCTTACAAATTATAACTAGCAAATTACTATTCAGAACTTACTCAACAATATGCGAGGAGAAACCAGACTGTTCTTAAACTCACTGGTCTTTTTCCTCCATACAGATTTACATTCCTACATATTGTCTCCAATCACCAATCCTGCCCAAGACTACTATCAGGAAATTTCAGTCTCGTTCTCAGCCTCAGTGCAACTGCTGAATAATTCATCATTTGTGTCTTTCGTAAATCCAGATATAACCATTTCAAGTCTCTTCTAAGTATGCTTACGGCACTTGAGATGGTTAATTTGTCCTCTCCACAGAATGTGTCAGATGGACAGACAGTGCATGGCGGTCAAGTCATTGACCCATAATCAAGCGGCATAGAATTTTGGTGTCTCCAGAAGGAAGTTGATGGAAGGCAAATGAAATCATCACCACTTGTTGCCTCGTGTCCTGCAAAGAAGTCGATGGGTCGTCCTTCCCTGGTCAGGTCTCTGTGTGTCTGTAAACCCACTGCAGTGTGTTTTACTCTGTGCTGTCCTGCGGAACAGCTGAACTAGCTACTCAGTCAAGGTCAGCATAACATACAGGTCTGACCAGGGCTGCACACGTCCCGTGAGGGCAGAACAAAAGAATAGATCGCTCCCTTCCTCTACCTGATTTCCATGTTCCTGCAAGTCATTTCCGTTCAGGTAGGTGACCATTTCCTGTTTCAAGTGAATTCTTTCTCATTGAGTCTGCCTCCGAGAGTGATATTCATCTGCATCGGCCCCTCTGGTGATGACTTTATTGATACTGACGTACAGACGTAAGGAACTTCTAAATTCCACATCGTTGGCAGTGTAGAGAGAAGTAATGGCTTTTTTTTTCAGCACAGGAAACAACGTGAGAGAGTTACGTGAGGGAACAAAATTATTGTGATCAACCCTGAGAGTGTTGCTGAGATATTATTTGGGGTATTGTGGGCAGATACTCTCTCTTTCAAAAGGAATAATCCTCTTGGCAGAAAGAGTATAAATGAGTTTCACCAGACTCATTGTTGGATGATTGTACCATCGGGATTGCATGAGGATTAGTCTGTAGCGGTTTGAGGGAATGAGAGGTGATTTCATTCAACCTGAAGGGGATGGGCAGTCACTCATTATATTCGTAACAGACAATGATGCGGTGATAAATTCCATGGCTTGTTTTTTAATAGGTTTACATGAATGTTAATAGTTTAAAAGCCTCTGGGAACGTCCCTCTCACACCACGCCAATCCTCATTTCGATTGAGAGAGAGAGAGAGAGAGAGAGAGAGTCAGTCTTTGATTAACCTCTCCCCACGTTATGAACGTCATGTAATCCAGAAGCCCGACAGGAGGCTCAATACCTTCATGCTAAAACAGTTAACAATTCCCATCAGCTTCAGACCTCCATGGAGAACATGGGTCTGTCTTCAGAGATAGAAGATGCCTCTTTGAGACTTGGTACAAAACATTTGACTTCCTTCTTCACTGCTGGTAGACAATGTTAAAGTATCATGTGATCGACAGGCAATGGAGCCATGAGGAACATTGTGGAGCCGTCTATGAGTGCATTCTCTGGTCCATTGGTTTTTCAGGTTGAAGCATCAATGACACCCTCCTGTTCCTGTATAAATGTCTTAAGGGGCTGAATGACCACCTCCTGCTTCAATAGAACAGTGTCAAGGGTCTGATTGGGCTCTGCCTGTTCCTGTTTAACAGCTCAATGTACTGTTAAGAGCCCTCCTCTTTCTGGGGACCAGGCAGCACAATTGAATGAACTGTCCCTCTTGTTGATTAGTCATTTCGATGGGCTGAACGGCTTCCACATATCCATGTAACCAGCTTGAGGTGCTGAATAAATTCCTCTTTTCACTGTGGCAATGTGCAGTGTCTGGCCGTGCTGTTACATGAATGTTACCGACACTTTAACAGCACAAACCTGACTGTTGTCCAGTTCTTGCTGCACATGGACACAGAGACTGGTTCAGGTGCTGAGGAGGGACAATATGTTCTGAACATTGTGTAATCCTCAATAATCAGCCTACTTCTAATCTTATGATGGAGGGGGCGGCAGTGGTGCCAGGGGTGTGGGCGCGTAGACGTTGATGAAGGAGCTGAAGATGTCTGTGCTGAGAAGTGAACTTGAGGATCTCCTGAACAGATGTCCTGGGACTGAGAGGATTATCAGCCACCGCCAGCAAACATCTTCCTTTGTGCTCTGAAAGACCTCAACCAATTGTGAGGGTACATCTGATTCCCATTAAACTCAAATAAGTAGGTGGTCCCGATAACACCCTCAGTCAAATACTGCCTTGGTATCAAGGCCATTCACTCTGTCCTGAGCCCCTGTGTTCACCTCTTGTTCATATCAATAGGTGACGGTGTCTGTGTGGGGAGTCTTTTCCTCTCACAGAGGGAAATCCATGTCTGAAATTATCTGGGCTAGACAGTTAAGGGAGCTTAGTCACTGAAAGTATTTAAAGAGGAGGTAGATGTATTTTGACCTATCAGAGAGATCGCGGGTGTGATGGATTGGGTATTAAAGAGGAGTCAATGCTAACAGCAGATCACCATGATCGTATACAATGGCTTCACCGTCCGAATTACCTGATCCTGTTCCTTATGTTCATATTTTCTGTAATTACAAAGTTAATGGTTGTAATGTTCCTAGACTTTCTGTTATTGAATGTTGCAATCAGAGAGAGCAAAGCACTTTTGAGCCATCTCTGAGTGAGATATGGGGCTTCATTCATAACGAATCTTCGTCTAAACCATGACCGACAAATGAAGTACAAGTTGCAGAGAGGAGGCACTTTGTGAAGAGACCAGAGGCGTCTTTCGAACCAGACTGGATTTCCAAATAACATTTTACAACACTCACCAAACCGTGTGTGACAGTCTGGAGGGATTGAATGAGATCCTGTGTTAATGTTGACCAGGTATTTGGAGCAAGTGGCTTCCATCTGCTGCTATGCAGGAGCTGTGAGGGGTAGAATGCAACATAGTAACATGGGAAGTGGGTCATCAGACACTGTGGCACTGATCCACCAAGCACTATAGTCTGATTATGGTCTCAGCAGCACTTTTCTGTCTGTGTATCATTTTCCGACTGTCATTTATCTGTCAAATGTTTAACATACACAATTTTGAATAAATGGAGATATCCAGTCATCACAATCTTTAACAGCCCTTTGAGAATCTCTTTATCATGTTCTGACTAAGGTTCGTGGGTCACTGATGTCTGTTCCCACGCCTGTCCTGGTGAAAGCAAATTTTAAATGCAAGCAGTTGAGTACTGTGGCCAATGAAATGGGTATCAGACTGGGTAATTTTCTAGAAAAATGTGGGACACAGAAAGTTGACCTCTGAACGAATGGTAAGATGATCGAGTATCGCAAATGTTCCTCTGCCTCTGAAGTTATTCTGCTCACACAAATGACTGGGAATGCGGATTTCTTCCCAGAACAATTGGATTTGGCTGGACTCCCTTTGCTTCGCGCAGTGGAGAGATTCTTATGAATCCTCATCAGGAATCCTCCACAAATGGTAAAGATGACTCAGGGATTTTCTGTTCTTACACCTTGTTTTCACGCAGAACAAAGTAAGAGAGAGAGACTAATTGGCTGCTGCTTCTGAGGCAGGCAATATTTTCCCCCTCTCTATGTGGAAAAATACTGTAATGTCAACTGAACCCCAAACTGGACCATGTGTGATCTATATGAACATTCTCTGAAATAGATGATAATAGACTGTATGCTGTATGCAGGTGCATCATTGCTGTTGTGCACAGTTCCTTTCATTAGCAAAACAAAGTGCCCGCTTCATAATTTGTTGACATCTTTATGTGTGTCTGCGTATTTTTTATAAATGGGTTGATATCTTCATAATATTTGCGTTTATATCAAAAAATCACATTCATTAAAAATTCTCTAACTTTCGTCTCCTGAACAAGAGAAAATATGTATCCAGCTGGAACACTTTTCTGAAAATCGTGCTTCAATAAGATTTCTCATCTAAGACCTTAGCAGATAATCCCTGTTAACAAAAGGCCGTCATTTCAGCAATGAGTAAAGGGAAGCAACTTTGAACACCTTCGAAAGGAATTACATCCTTTTTTTAGTGTAGAGGATCAAAACTGCACCGAGTGTATCTGATGTGGTCTCAGCAATGCCCTGTACAGATGCCGTAAAACATTCCTGATTTAACCCAATACTCGTTGCCACAAACAGTATCATTCCACTTTCCTTCCAAATCACTTGCTGCATCTGCAGACAGGCTTCATATGATTCATGTGCCAGGAATATGAAAAAACACCTGCATTACAGAGTTCTACGATCTCTGTCCATTTAAATTGTTTCCTACTGCTCTATTCTTCCTACCGCAATAGACAACTCACGTTATATTATTTCTTCTGAAGGTTTGCTCACGAACCTTCCCAGTCTATATCACAATGCAGATTCACTACCTCCATTTGAAGGTATGTTGAATGACCATCTTGGTGTACAAGGTAATTCAGCTTTGATCCATTTAGTTCCTTCATCCAGATATTTGACATAGAATATTGATCATTGATGACCCCACAGTGATCTTTGATTCAAAACTAGTTACTGTTTTGTAAAAAATATGCATTTATCTCAACTGCGACAGCAACCCAGTTCCTCTGCAGCAGTTCAGGCGGGTTGAATGGCCTCCTCCTGGGCTGCATAATGTACTCAATGAGTTGAGTTGCTTCTTTGTATGTTCCTGTATAACTCCTTCGAGGGGCAGAGTGGCCTCCTCCCAAATCATTGTAATGATCCTATGTGGCTGAATGGGGTGGTCCCCTACCCTGTAACAGACTCGGGTGGTGGATTGAGGAAACAGCACTTAGGGTAGAGGCAACAGTATATCTCTGCAACAGCATCGAGGGCTGGATCGAAGGAACAGCACATTGGATAGGGGCGGCAGTTGTCAATTCAGCTGCACAATTCAGAATCCTCCTGGCTGATCCGATTGCGTCTGACGATCCAACTCCTGTCTGTTCCCAATAAACAATGACTCTTTTGTCCAGCAAAGATCAGTCGAGCTCAGCCTTGAAGATCTTCAATAACCAAGTCTTCATTGCTCCCTGAGGATGTAGAAATCACAGGTAGCACAACATCCTTATTTCATTGTGGGATCAATTATTTTAAAACGGTGTTAACCTCACATCAACTCACTGCCCCTTTTCGGATATAAGGATATAATAACTAGGAATAGACATAAACCATACCGCCCTCCAACTTTGTCCAACATTACCACTGTCCCTTTCCAATCAAATATGTATCAAACCCAGCCTCTGCTGCTGTCACAGGAAGAGAATACCTTATAGCATAACACCAGACGAGCGTTAAAGAAAGGAACAGAATTAGGCCATTTTGGCCATCAAGTATGACATGTCATTCAATCATATGTTCCTCAAACTCAGTCCCCTACCTCCTCCCTAGAATGCTTGATCTCCTCATAAATCAGAAATTTATTTCTTTGTGCGTTAATGACACTAGTGTCTGTATCATTGTGTGTGTGTATGTGTGTGTGTGTGTGTGTGTGTATATGTGTATTTGTGTATTTTTGTGACTACAAATGTCTGTGTATCAGTCTGTGTGTTTCTATCTGTGTTTCTGTCTATTTATGTGTGACTGTATATGTCTCTGTGTGCTTCTATGTATGTGCACGCCTATCTCCTTGTGTGCATTGTGTATGTTAGTATATTGTGGTGTCTACCAATATTTCTGTGTATTTCACTGCCCGCATCTCTGTGCAATAGGATATCTGTTCTTTTGCGAGTGAGAGAGATGAGGATGGAACTGTCAGTGGGTTTAAATTGAGAATTGTTCTTTACTGAATATTGCACCTAACTCGGTTTGTGGGACGTGGACATTTTAAAATCTCCATACAAGGCCTCCTGGTCCTCTCTAGCTCTTTCTAGCATGCTCCCCACATGTCAGGGTAGGGAGCTGAGGGAACGGATACCGGGCACTCCGCCACCCGGATTGGCCCCTGCTGTCCAATTCCAAGCGGTTTCTCCTGGAATGGGAGAAGAGGAAGGAAGCAATGAGTGTAGGAGTGGGTGTCCCTGCTGTTAGTGCTGGGGGGGTAAGGGTGAGGTGTCCTGAGGGAGTCTGACCACAGTGTTGTATCCATGCAGTGTCATTCGTGTGCGGGGTTACTGTGTCAGTGACAGAAAAAGTGGAGGAGGAAAGTTGCTGAATGCAATAGTGAGAGTGGTCGTGCTTGAGCCTTAATTGGAGATAGAGTGTGAGCCTTGCTCGGGGATATGTGTTAAAACAGATATACAGTGAGTGTGAGGGAGCAGAGAGAATACGATGACTCTTACCCTGGCAGAGCAGGGAGGATATTGATGCTTGTCCTGTATTGCTGACCAATTCTTCCGATCATCTAAGCGTCTTGGTGAGCCTCCCCAAACAGCTTGTCCAAGTCTATCAATAATAACTTTTCAGACCCTGTCCCTCAGATCCCACAGAATCAATTTAGGTGGATCTTACAAATAGCAAGGAGAAGCAAACATTGGTGTGTTATATGTCGAGACCAAAACTGTCGTGCAAACTGGAAATTGGATATGCAAGTATATGTAAGGTGAAGCAATGACATAGTGATATTATCGCTAGTATCTTAGCCCAGAGATCCAGGTAATGTTCTGAGTTCCCGAGTTCGAATCCTGCCATGGCAGATGACGGTATGTGAAGTCAATAAGTATCTGGAATGAATGGTTTGTGATGACCATAAATCCATTGTCGATGGTTGGAAAAACTCATCTGTTTCACTGCTGTCCTTTCAGGAAGGAAACTGCTGTCCTTCCCTGGTCTGGCCTGCATGTGACTCCAGACCGAAGGCAACGCTGTTGATTCTTAACTGCCCTCTGGCATGGGCAATAATAACTGTTTATAAACGCGACGCCCTCATCCTGTGAAAGAGTAGCAAATAATCGTGGGTGCTGCAGTAATACGGGATGGTGTCAATTTGCGACGAAACTGCGTTACATAAGTGACTGCTCATGTTGTGAAAAATAAATTCCATAAGTGGATATCACGTAGTTGGAGAGGAGGTTGTGAACCAAACTAGAGGGTAGGTTATTTCAGATTTGTTGTTATGTGGTCTGGAGAACTAATTACTAACCATACGCTGAAGCAGCTTTGAGGAATTGTGATGCAATATCGAAATTTTGAACATCATAGTCAAACAACGAGGAAGCCTGGAGGCTAGAGGGTCAGGTTAGTTCGAGTGAATTGGAAAAAAAATAAAATGTAACATTCAGTGAGAGATAAGCAATGGTTGTTTGAGTCATAGAGTCCTACACCACAAAAATATTCCATTCGGCCCAAAGTCGTCCATTCCAAACAAAATGTTCATATTCACTAATCCCATTTCCCTGCTATTGTCTGGTATCCTTCCAATCCTTTCCTAACCAAGTATTTGTCCAAATGCCTGTTAAATGTTGTTAATGTACGCACCTCAACCACTTCCACTGGCAGCTCATGCCAGATGCGTACTACCCTGTGTGTAAAAAATGTTGCGCCTCAGGTTCGCTTTTATTCTTTCTCCTCTGACCTTAAGCTGATGCCCTCTAGTCCGAGATTGCCCAACCCTGTGGGAAAATGACTGAGTGTACTTACTCTGTTCATGCCTCCCATGATCTTATACATTCTGTCAGATCGCCATCAGTCTCATAGACCCTAAGGTTAAAAATTTCTAGCTTGTCCAACCTCTCCTTAAAATCCAGACAATGGAGTCCTTGGCAACATCCGTGTAATTTTCTTGTGCACTCTTTCCAGTTTAATAACATCCTTCCAAGAGCAAAGTGAAAAAAAAACTAAACATAACGCTGCAGGTATAGCCTCAACACTATCCTGTATAAGTGCAACAGAATTCCCCAACTTCGGTATTCAATACCCACACTGATGAAGGCCACTGTGACAAAAGTCTTCTTCAATGCTCTATCTATCTCTGAATTAACTTTCAGCGAACCGTGCACCTGAATTCCACGGTCCGTCTGTTTCACTGCACTCCTTAAGGCCCAAACATTCACGATGAAACTCCGACCTTGAATTGACTTTGCAAAATGCAAAATCTCACATTTATACATAGTCATTTCAACTTGCCATTTCTTGGCGCACATCCCAACTGATCAAGGTCCTGCTGCAATTTCTGATAACCTATCCACGAGACCACATTATTTAGTGTCATCTGTAATCTTACTAATCATCCCTTGTACATTCTAAACTAAATCATTATACATATAACAAGCAGTAATGGTCCCAGCACCGACCACTGAGGCACACCACTAGTGACAGGCCTCCAGTCCGACAAGAATCCTTTCCAGTATTAACTCTCTGCTCTCTACCATCAAGACAATTTTTTATCTAATGTGCCATCATCCCACTCCATTCCTTGCAATATACCCTTCCAGAGCAGCGTACAATGTGAACCCTTATTGAAGGCCTTACTAAAATCAATTGGACTACGTATACCACCCTGCCTTCGTCAACGTTGCTGGTCACTTCATCAAAAAACGCTAATAAATTTGTCAACCATGATCTCCCATGCACAAAGCCGTGCTGACTACTTCTAATCACTGCCTTTCCAAATATGCGTTTATCTTATGTCTCAGAATCTTCTCAAGTACCTTACCCACTACAGATGTCCGGTTTGCTGGTCTATAGTACCCAGGTTTTTCTTTGTCGCCCTTCTTGAATAAGAGCATAACAATCCCTGTCCTCCAGTCATTTGGGACCTCAGCCATGGCCAGCGATGATGTAAAAATATCTGCCAGGCCCCCAAAATTTCTTCTCTATCCTCTTACAACGTTCTTGGGTATATCTAGTTTATACAAATACTGCAAAGTCTGAAACAAAAGCCAATTTCTTTAACGTACAGACACCCAAGAGTGAGAAAGTGACTTAATGATGCTTAATATAACAAAGTAAAGATTATATTAATCGTAAGAAGTGAATTCAGAGGAAATCCAGACATAGTGGAAACCTGAGAAATGTCAGAAATTTAGAATCCAGAAAAGGAGGGGCATGAAACTGATAAGGAAATCAAAAAGCAAACATGCATGCTAACAAACAGGAACACAGAGACTGCATAAATGTACGATCTATATTTCAGAGGAAACAAAATAAAAACATGGTCAAATGTGGAAATTTGTAATCGGGAGATGAGATGTTACTGTGGAGAACAGGGAAATGGCCGAGAAATAACCAGTTACTTTGCATCTGTCTTCATGGAGGAAGAGCCAGAAAATCCCCCAGAAATAACAAGTGATCATATCGGCCTTCAGGAGCTAAAGGCATCATGTCAATTCTTATCAGTAACAAGGTAGTACTTGAACATGTAGCTGGATTGAGCATTGCTAAGTCTGACGAACAGATGTACTCAAAATGTCAGAAATAAATCACCAATAGAAGGATTAATTGCACTGGCGATGACTGTGTTTTATTTTCCTGTACATTCCAAAGAGGCTGGAATGCCATTGTAGCTAAATGGAAGGTAATAAACGTGATCCAAACATGATAGTAGATGAATGTAATGGATTCAGGCATCCAGACAGTGAAAAAGTGACAGTATAAAGAAATGCAGACCAATTAACTTGACAACTGTAGAGACATTTTTGGAATCTAAGAGACAGGATGTGTTATTGGATATTGATAAATTAACAGCAACATTGAAGAGAATCAGTGTGCATTTTTGAAAGGAAATCATACCTAATAACTTCGCAATTATGTAAGTGGAAAGTTAAAGTTGGGTTCACCTTCAATTAAAGGTGTCAGAATATTGATGCAATAAAATGCTGAAGTAGTTTCATATTATAGTGGCGAGACTCTACCTTGAGTATTGTGTACAGGGTTGGTGACCTAATCTGAGAAAGAATATACTGACCACAGAAGTAGTGCAATGGACATTCTCCAGATTCGTCCCTAAGATAGTGAGATTGATTGATGCAGCAACTCGGCCTGTGTACTCTAAGGTTTCAAATATTGAGAGGTGATCGCAGTGAAATTTTGAAATATTCCGAAACATGGGACAAGGTGGAAATAAACAGAATGTTTCTCTGGCTGCCTACTCTACATTTAAGGGGGAAAAATGACAGGATAAGGGACAGGCCATTTAAGACTGCATTAAGGAGGAAATTATTCACTCGGAGAGGACTGACTAATACAGGGGCATGGAAATCTGCTGGCAGGCAAGTTTTGGGAAAATCCCCAGGTATTCAGCAAGTGTGTCAATTGGAACAGAATAACCAGGAAATAGGTAAGAGTCATTAGTGACTTGCCAAGTTGCATCGAAATCAACTTTAGTAGTAGGAGTCAGAGGATGGTGGTAGAAGCCTGTTGGTGTGACTAATGGTGCACCAAATGCCAGTATTGGACTGGGGTGGGCAAAGTTAAAAATCACACAACACCAGGTTTATTCCGAGGCACGACCTGATGAAGAAGCAGCGCTTAGAAAGCTAGTGCCTCTGAATAAACCTGTTGGGCTATAACCTGGCGTTGTGTGATCTATAAGCTTACTATTTGTGATATTCATAAATGGTGATCTGTGAAAATAGACGAGGGGTGCGGAGAGTGTGATAACTAAGTGTGTGTTTGATACAACAATTGACCGGGTGGTTGGCAGTGAGGAGGAAGGTCTTATGTTACAGGAAGATATAGGTGGACAGATCAGTAGCAGATGGAATGCAACCCTGATAAATAAGAGGTGATGCACTTTGGGGGAAGGAAGCACACAGTGAATGGCTGCACACTAGGGAACTCAGAAGGAGCCTGAATGTGACGGGACAGGTGAATCCACAAGTTCACAAAAACAAAGGTAGCATAAGCATAGCCTTTATTCATCGATGCACAGATTATAAGTGCTATGCGGAACTTTGTTTAGGCCAAGATAGAATACTGTGTGTAGTTCTGGGAGCCACATTACAGGAAGGATGTGATTGCACTGGCGGGTGTGCTGAGGAGATTAACCAGGATGCTCCCTGGGATGGAGCATATCAGCTATGGAGGAAAGCTGGATAAGCTCGGATTGTTTAGTTTGGAGCAGAGAAGCCTGAGGGGGATGTGATTCAGAAGGAAACGATTATGAGTGACTTGGACAGTGTGGTTAGACATCATTTCAGTCAGAGGGAGAACAAGGAAGAGAACATTCTTAAAGTGAAGTATTTGAGATTTAGAGGGGATTTGAAGATCGTTTTTTTAGTGAGAGGGTTTTGGGGTCTGGTATGTACGATCAGAGAGGGAGTTGTCACGGGTAACCTCAGAGCTGTTACAAAGTACTTGGACGACCTCTTGAAGTGTCATCACATTCCCAGCTCGTGGGCCTAATGAAGACAGTGCTGTTTTTCTGACAGTGCAGAGTCTATGCTTCTATGAGTACATGCTTGTGCAAGGTCAATCAATGAAAAGCTTGTGACAGAAATCGATGGGTTTCTGAACACTCTTTCTGCACAAGGGTAATAAGAGTGAACGTGTACTAGCTTCATAAAGTACGTCAATGCCAAAATTAAGGGAAAATACGTGCAGGTTCGATCCAGTCTATACGCAGAGAATGGAGAATGGAGAAGAGGGAAATGGCAGAACTATGCAGCAAATATTTCAGTAATATCCTTACATAAGGAAACAAAACATAAAAACAATCTTCCTCGTAATACGAGGAAATTTGAATCTGGTGAGAGAGAAAAAGGGAATAGAATACAATTAGCAAATAAACGTTATGGAGAAAGTACTTTAACTGGAAGCAGTGGGCTGAGAAAAATACTACAGAGATTTATCAAATGAGAGTCAGAATTGAGAAACTGACTTTCAGCAAAACATGGAGAAGCAATCAATGCAATACGATTGGATTTTCAGAACGATTTTTGATGAAGCCCCAAGCCTACTATGCAAATTTGAATTGTGTGGGTCTGGGGCTAACAGAAGGGCATGGTTTTACAACGGGAGAGCTAACAGGAAACAGTGAGTAGGAATAAATCAATTTTTTTTAAGAGCAGAGGACTCGGTGTTGTAGCAGGATGCAGTGCTGGGGTCCTAGCTATTTCAAATACACACCAAACTATTGTCAGAGGGAATCAAATGCAATATTTCCAATCCTGCTGATGGCATTAATCGATGTCAGATTATGAGTGGGTGGGGAGGATGTACAAAAAGCTCCAAGGTGACTGAGGCAAGTGAAGTGTCTGTGCAAATGCGAGGCAATGAAAACAATGTGGGTAGATGTGACGTTGTGCTCTTTGATGGGAAAAGGAGAACGGCAGCCTACCATTTGAAAGGCTTGATAAATGTTACTCTATAAAGGGACTCATGCTCCTTTTCGTTTCGTTCTTCACCGACCTCCGCCGTCCATACAGGTCAGTGAGTTCTGAAGCCAGAAAATACTGAGAATGACATTGGGACACTTACCAGTGTACATAGACCCACAGTTGGGTACCATCAATATTGTAAAGGATCTGGATTTCCCTGTATACTAGTCACTGAAAGTAGTGTTTGCAGGAACAGAAAACCGTTATGAAGGTAAATGGGTGTTAACTTTCATTTCAGGGGGATCTGAGTCCAGGTGGAAGAGTGTCTTACTGCAGCTAGACAGGGCCTTGGTGAGACCCTATCTCGAACATGTTCAGTATTGTATGCAGGTTTGGTCTCCTTACCTAATAAAGGACAGACCTGACATTGAGGGAGTGCAGCAAATGATAACCAGACTGATTTCTGGGATGACAGGCATGTTGTGGGAGCAGAGTTTGGGCGACTGGGCCTTTATTCCATGGGCTTTAGGAAACTGAGTGGAGATCTGAGTGAAATGTATAAACTCTGACAGGGCGAGAAGAACTAGAAGCAGGGATGATAATTTTGGAGCCATTATAGAGACTATTGAAGATTTTATCACATGTCTGTGCGTCTGGAGTCACTTTTAGGCCAGTTCAGGAAACCACAGGAGATTCACTTCCTGAAAGTACATTAGGGAAGCAAACTGCTGTTATCAATCGACATTGGCTTCAGGGTAACTATTACTGGTACCAGCTTTTAACTCTCGATATTTTATTAATTGTTTTTAACTTAATGCTGCCAGAGCATTAACCTGGTCTGGATTAGTAATCTAATGACATTTTCATAACAGCCGAATCTCTACATGGGGACCTATCTGAAACCACACTGCACAGGTTATTCCTGTGCTGCTTGACAGTTCTGGCAAAAATAACTCCCACCAATTTGACTATCGTGATTGTACTGAGTGCATGGCAATTGGTCAGATTGTAATTATTCTGCTCTTCGTGGACTGGACATAGATGAGTAAATTTCCACATTGCCAGGGAGATGTTAGAGTTGGAGCTGGAATGAAACAGCTTTCCCAGTGACACGGCTTGTTGTGCAGCACAAGTCTTCAGTCCTATTGCAGGAATTGTGTCAGGGCCCATTGCCTTTGTCGTATCTACTGTGTTCAGCTGTTTCTTCATGTCACATGCAGTGAATCAAATTGGTTGATGAGGCATCTGTGATGCTGTGGGCATCATGACGAAAGTGAGATGGATCACGGCTGACGGTGATATAGGTATTACATGCTTGTCCTTTACACTAATATGCAGGACTGTTTCATTATTTAGAATGGGAATGTTTGTGCAGCCCTTTCCTCTGTCATTTGCTTCATCATCCATCACCATTTATGACTGAATGTGGCAGGACTGTTGAGCTTCAATCAGATCTGTTGGTCAAGTGCGGTAGTTTTAATGTGTTAGCATGAGGTTTAGGTTCACGTGGTTCTGACCCTGACACGTTCACCCACACTCGTCACTGAACCATAGATCGTGTTGATGGTAATGGCAGACTAAGGAGATTATCCAGGGCAAAATGTTTCAGGTTGTGTATGAATGCTGTTCTGCTTCTCCTGCTGCTCTGGTCTGCAGCACTACATGAATGCAAAATTTTGAGATGCAATATCTGCAATGCAATTCTGTTGTCTGTTCCCCAGTTCACACCGAGACCCATTCACCCATCAGCCCTCTACTCAATGACCGACTCTGGTTTCTGAGGTGCTAATACTATCATTTTCAAATTGTCTTGCTGCTGAGGGTCTCTCCCTGGGTCATGCTTTCAATCTGTCACATTCCGGAAAAGCGTTTAACTGATTTTAATTCAATTGTTTAATTCATCTGTCGTTTTCCATAAGTAATGCCATCTTCTGTGTTTGAGGTGAATGTGTTTCCTGTTTCTCTCCCTGACCATGATTAATAGCTCTGTAGTGTCAGTGATGCCAGCCGTATGTAGTTTCAGAACCAATGAATTCTCTGGATTCCCAATCATCTTCACCACATTGTATGTTTCCTCTTTTGGTTTGATACCTTATCGCTCATGGCTGCCTTGTCCTCCCATGAGTATGTTGCATCTCCTTTGGGATGAATTTCTGATATCCTCCGAATTATCCACAGAAACTCCTGCCATTGCTGTTCCATGGTCTTCCCTGTTCGGCTTCCCTTCCAATTAACTCTGGCCAACTCCTCTCACATCTCTTTGTACTTACGTTACTCACTTATGATCACATTACATCGAGATCAGAGCAATAGATATAAACCAAAAGAAGGAGTTTTGAGAGAAGGGACACAAAGAGTAATTGGGGGATTTCTTAACTATATAAAAAGAGAGAACGAGAGACAGAATGTAGATGTGGAGATAAGAAAAATGAGAAAATGATATTATCGAAAGAAGTAGATGTACATCCTTCAATGTTTTGGCAATGCCTGTGTGCTGTGGTCCTTTGTACAGTGAATGGACTACAGAGTAATATGTTCAAATGCTGGGTCTGATGCCCGAATTTTTTTTCTCCAATAATATGACAGATACTAGCTTTGGAAAGAACCCAACAGGCCAATATATTTAATTTAGAAAGAGGATTAACTGAAATAAGTTGTGACACCATAACCAAGATTTATAACACACATTCTGAAAAGAATAGGAGTCAAGAGTGGGGAATGCCAGAAAAGGGGGAACGTTGAGAGAAGGGGAGGATATCACTTAGATGAGGATAAAATAATGTTTTCATGCTTTATAAATGTTATACATTATGTGCATCATTTTTCGTTAACTGTGTCTCTGGGGCACATTCAGAATGTATTGTTCATTCAGAATGTGTTGTATACATATGAACAATCTTCCTTATCTGAACACACACTGATTAAACAGTGCATATAAAATCATGTTTCCTCCATTTCAAACTCTCCTCTTGTCGTTCTACCAGGATACATGAAGACCAACTGGCCAGCAAAAGACGTAACCCACTATCACTAGTTTCCATACATACAGATAAGGAAGAACACCACTTTGACTGGGACTATACACCCATTCTGGGAAAGGCGAAACAAAGACACGCACCAAAGTTCTGAGAGGCATGGTCTTCTAACCAGAAGTACATTAATAAACACATGAATTTAGATCCTATCTACCTTCCCTTGAAAAGAAGAACTGGAAATGCCATTACCCAGCTTAAGAAACCAAAACCTATAAATAGAGAGGCGGGACATACCACCAGTGGGTCACCAGAGACTCTTACTGATTATGTCATGGTAACAAAACATCTGAAAAGAAACAGTCCAGCTCAGCGAGTTAACTTACATACTTATAAATTGTTATTTTTCTTTTAATAGTGAATTTTGGGACGACTTTGTCGTCCATGTTTTAACAGAGTATGAGGCGAGGTGAGCTTTTCTGTGTGTGTGGTTTTAATTAACAGAGAGGTTCGACATTGACATCATAATGGTTTGAGGGCTTGTCGTATGGTATTTCGACAGATTTGAACAGATTTGGGGTACAAAAGGTGCCAGCAGATTCCATCACTTGGTAGTTAGTGACCTAGCCCTTCAAATAAAACAGATGAGAAAATTCATTTAACTTTGCTTCCTTGTGGTTGGTTAAATTAAAATAAATTACTGTTAACGTTACTAAAGGGGTTCTGGGGTTTGAATGTGATTCCCAAATTTGCCCAGAAGGCGTGGAAAGGAAGGGCAGACTTTTAGAATTAACAAGTTGATTAGAATTGGGTTTCACCAGGGACAAAAGGAATGCTGAAATTGTAATGGAGTTGGTCAAGCACTTTGGTGTATCAGAGAAACAGGCAACTGCAGGCGCGCTAGAAAAACTTAAATTGCACATGTGGCAACATGAGTTAGAAGATAAAGAAAGAGAGAGAAAGAGAGAGAAAAAAGCGAAAGAGAGGAAAAAGAGAGGGGGAATTTGAAATTCAGATGTTTAGAATAAGGTAAGAAAATTAAATTAGCAGGATGAAGATGAAGGGAGAACGTAGAGATGTATACTATTATGTTTATATATTGCCATATTTCGGTGAGGAAAATGTCAAAACCTTTTTTGTTATATTTGCACAATTGGCTCGGCAGATGGCGTATCCAGTGAACTTGTGGGTAATTGTAGTTCAGACTAAGCTAGTGTGCACAGCTTGAAAGATATGTGTAGTGCTGTCACATGAGGGAGCAAGAGATTATGCAGATGACATACGGGCTCTTTTGAAAGCTTGTGAATTGGTACTAAAAGCAAATAGACAGCTGTTCAGAAATATAGAGACAAACTGATCAGGCTGATGCTGAGTTTGAAAGAAGTAACCACAGACATTTTGAGAAATGAGTGCAGGCCTTAAAAATGGACAAGACCTGTGAGGCCTGAAGGGAGATTATGCTGCTGGAGGAGTTTAAAGACTCACTTCCAGAGACGGTAAGAATTCATGTGAATGAATAGGAAGTTCAAGAAATGAGAAGGGCGGCAGGTAAATATGCATTGGTGCATGAGAAGAAATTTAGATTCTGGGAGGATTTTCGTCCTGTGAGGGATAGAAATTGAGAGAAGGGGAGATCCTACACTACAAAACGAGTAAAACACACGAGCAATAGTTTACCACAGGTGAAAGCAAAAGTCCAAGGGGTTTGAAAGGTGATGAAATGCCTCAGGTGTTCTCACTATAAGGGAGTGGAACACAAAAAATTCCAGTGCTGATTGTTTCAGGAGGGCACTGGGAAAAGGTGTTTTCACTTCAGTAAGCTGGGACACACCGTGCTGGGGGTTGAAGGAAGGCACTTTGGGAAAAGGTGTGTGGAAGAGGTTAAACCAGTGACATGAGTGAAATTGGAAAAGGAGACCCGAAGTGGAGCCGAGGAGCTGCAGGCGAGTGCACAACCTATGAAATGGCTGTGTATGGAGGCATTGCCTGATCACTATAAAGAATTCGCCTCTGTGGTTGAAGTTTACTCAGAAAGAGCAGGGGGAGAAGGACAAGAAGATATAATTTTCTAAGATACGGGATCTGCTCAGTCTCTAACAGTTGAGAAGTTGGGACACTGGAAAAGCACAACAGATCAGGCAGCATTCGAAGAGCAGGACAATCGACATATCAGGCATAAACCCATCGTCAGTAATGTGGTAGGGGGACAAGGGGGCTGAAAGATAAATAGGAGGTAAGGACCCGGGCTGGTGGGAGTGTCATTGGGAAGGTGATAGGAAATGTAGGTGGGATTGACAGTGATATGTCGGAGGGGATAGGTGGGAAAGAAGATGGACAGTTAGGGCAGTGCAAGAGGGCGGTGCTAAGTTCAACGTTTGGTTTTGGTATAAGTTTGGGGGCGGGGCGATTTGGAAATTGGTGAAGTCAACGTTGATGCTGTAAACTTTGACGGTTTCAACAGTCCTACCACCTATCCACTTCACCCTACTCTCCGAAATATCACCTTAACACCCCACCTACATCTACCTATCGCCTTCCAAGCTCCCTTCCACCCAGCTCCACTCCCACCCTTCTATTTATTTCACAACCACTTCCCCCTCCCTTACCCCCTACTTTCCTGATGACGGACTTGTGCCTGAAATGTCGATTCTCCTGCCCCTCGGATGCTGTCCGACTTGCCGTGTTTTTCCAGCCCCAAACTTTTCATCTCTGATGTCCAGCATCTGCAGTCCACACTTTCTCAGCCTCTAAAAGTAAGTGATAGAAGTATTTTCGCTCTTCCTGACATGGTACTCAAGAGCGTGATAATCTGTTGAATGGGGACAGAAATTAAGCATGCTCTTGTGTAACATCAGTTTGGAGTGCCAAATCAGGATTGGGGAAGTAATGTTGAGAGTGAGTGACAGATTGTCAGTTCCAGGAATGCAGGTTGTTCTTGGGAATGATTTAATAGGATGCAAGGTGGGAGGGGCACCCCTGTGGTAGAGAAGTCAAAGGAAGATTAAGGAACTGGGGAGTTAAAAGAAAAATACCCAGGATGTTTTTCCAGGCTGTGTAGTAACAAGATCCCACTGTCGTAAATTACAGCTGGAAGGAAAAACAAAAGAAAAAGACAATGGAGTTGATATTTACTGAACTGACACCCTATTTGATGTAACAGTGCAGGAAAACACCTGAACAGGCAGAGGGTGAGGCAGAGTTGTTCAGTCATGAAAGGCAAATGGACTTACAACAGATATGTACACGCACGTAAACACACACACACACAGAAAAGGAATCAGAACATATTGTCGAACGTTATTAACTTAAAGATAAAATCCTAAAATTGAAATGGAGACCACAATAGGTTAGTTCAGAAGGGAAATGGGCCGAAGTGCAACGCGTTGTGTTACCGGTAACATACAGTGTTACGGTTAGCACATGAACTAACTGCAGGAGATCACTTAGAGTAGGAAGACTCAGGCTAAGGTACATAAGCATTTCTATTGGCCTGGAATTCACAAGGACGTGGTTAATTTTTGTGGTACATGTCATACATGCCAAATGCTAGGTACGTCACAGGCAGTAATAAAACCAGCAGCTTTGTTGCCAATTCCTATATTCAAAGAACATTTCATGTGGGTTATGATTAATTGTGTAGCTCCGCTTTCTAAAATAAAAGTGGAAACCAATATTTGCTGATGATAATGGATGTGTCTCCCAGATTTCCGCAGGCAATTCCATTATGGAGTGTTAAGGTAAAAAGGGACGTGGAGGAGTTGTTAGCTTTCTTTACTTGCTGTGGGTTACACAGAGAGATTCAGTAAGACCAAGGGTCTCATTTTACCTCTCAGATGTTTTAGGAAGTCATATGCAGCTTAGGCAGACAGCACTTCAAATCAAGTGCATCCCATCCTGAATCCCAGGGACACTTGGAAAGTTAGCTTCAGATGCTGAAGACCGTGTTAACAGCGTACTATCACAGTTGCCTGAATGATTGGGATAAAGGTGTCCCATTAAATTGCTTGCCATCGGAGATGCCCCAAATAAATCTACTCAGTTTACTTCCTTTGAGTTAATATTCGTACATGAAGTGAGAGGTGCTTGAAATAAATTAAATATAAATTGACAGGACCGAAGTCAGAGATCTCACACTTGGATTATGTATGTGAGTTGAGAGATTATATGGATTAGGTGAGTTATGTAAACAGCACCTGAAAAGGGCACAACATAGAGTGAAGCAGGTGGCAGATAAAAACTCTGAAACTTTGACGATTTCCCACCTCTGCCTGACCCTCTGCCTGTTCAGTTTTTTTTTTCTGCACTGTTACATCAAACAGGGTGTCAGTTAACTGAACATCAACTCCATTGTCTTTTCCGTTTATTTTTCCTTCCTGCTGTAACTTATGGGATCATGTTACTACACAGTCTGGAAAAATTCCTGAGTATTTTTCTTTCAATTCTCCAGTTCCCTAGTCTTCCTTTGACTTCTCCACCACAGGGGGTACTTCTCCCACCTTGTATCCTGTTAAATCGTTCCCAAGAACAAACTGCATTCATGGAACTGACAATCTGTCACTCAGTCTCAACGTTACTTCCCCAATCTTGATACGGGAATGATGTATTAATATTGCTACCACTCGTAGGAAATCTCGTCAAAGCCAGTTTTATTGGTCTCTTTCAAATTACAAAAAAAAAATGTTGTGTCAGTTAAACTATCTCGTAAAGATACTGGATATAACAAAAACGATACTGAGTATTTCATATGGAGGAATAATGCACCACCACATTTAAGATTCAAGAACAGAGTTGTGGCCAGATGAACAAATTGTGCAGCTTATTTGTATGTTGTAGTGATCTTTAGCAAGTGATTGAAAGCTCACATGTTACAGTTGACAGACCATGTTGAACGATTACAAGAAGCAAACTTGATAATAAACTTAAAGAAAACAGAATTCGCGAAGGCAAAGGGGACGTTCTTGGGACATTACATTGGGCATGGAAGGTTGACCCCATGGAACACATAGACAAAGGGCTTTGAGGAATTTCCACGACCATCCTCGGAGAAAGAGGTGCTTCGATTTTTGGGACTGACTGAATTCTATCAGAAGTTTGTTGCAAACCTCAGCAGGTATTGGCACCACTGTTGGATTTATTAAAAATGGAAACAGAATTGTGGTGGATAGAACATTGCCAGGAGGCATTTGAGAATTTTAAAGCAGGTTTAATCACCGCATCAGTTTTATCTGCACAAAATATTTTGAAACCCTTTGAAAATTGTGTTTGATTCTAGGCGTATAGGTGTCGAAGATGTATTGATACAGTAAGATAATGATGGAATTGAATGGCCAATTGGCTGCTTGTCGAAAAAACTCAATATTTACCAGAAAAAAAAATACAAAATCTCCATTATTGAAAAAGAATGATTCGTACTGGCCTGGCAATATTTTAATGTTTATATGACAAACAAACTGTCGGAGATGGTTGTGGCCAAAAACAATCCTCTCGCATTTTCTGCAGCATTTAAAGACCAGAATATGAGACTATTTCATTGGAGTCTTATCTTACCGACTTTAAACTTACAAAATGTATATGCTGTGGATGCTAAATATGTGATAGCAGATGTGTTATCGAGGATTTAAAGGACTAAGCGCAGATAAGATTTGACTTATTCCAGTGTTATATATCTGTACAGAATTAGTATGAATGGCATAACAGAGATTAATGCTTTTGCATTTCAGAATAATGGGATTAAAAATTAGAGGAAAATAAATGAAGTTATCTTTTCATTCTGATGGTTTGCTGAATAGAAAGTACAGCCATAGATGCCAGCTAAAGGTCAGGCTGTTCCACATGTAACAATTAGGTAAAACAATGGGTGTTTTGACACCAATTCAAATATAACCAAGGATTTTAAATAACGCTCAGAATACCAGAAGCCAAGGGAATTCGAATATTATCGTTTGGATACCTGGAAAGCAATCAAATTATGAGAATTATTGTATCATGGGAAGTAACTGCTGTAGAGCAGAAGTGCTAACTGACCATCTCAAACACTCTCTATCAAAGACATATGTTCGTGTAAAACATACTTGCAATTAAAAAAACATGACCCAGGGAGATCAGCAGCTGAAAGCGTGAACACAGCGGGGAAGATAGAGACTGTGTGGTCTTGAGATTGTAATATTTAATTTGAGGGTTGTTGGGACAGCATATTTTTACAGAGTTAGAGTCAGATAGTAAGTAGCTAAGAATAGAGGGGCTTGTGTTTGTAAATAGATGTTGTTTAGTGTTCACTATTAAAGTTAAGAAACTAACTTTTTTTTAAAAAAAAGTGGAATTTAGGAGATCTGTGACACTCATATGTTAAAAGATTACGATGTGAGGCGAGCTTTTCTGGGTGGTTGGGTTTAATTAACAAAGGGGTTCGACTCCGCCTTGTAAATGTCCATCCACGCTAACCCCATTTCCATGCAGTTGGCCCATATCCTTATAGTCCTTTCCTATCCACATATTAATCCAAATGCTTTTGAAATGTTGTAAATGCACCCCCTCAACCACATCTGCTGGCAACTCATTCACGTACCAATCCTTTGTGTAAAGAAGTGGCCCCTCAGATTCCCTTTATTTCCTTCCCCTCTAACCTTGAACTGATACCCACTCGTCCTCAATTCTCTAAACCTTGGAAAAAGACTGAGATCATTCACCCTATCCATAAACCCTCACGATCGTATACAGCTCTATAAGCGCCCCCCCCCCAAACTTCTACACTCTAAATAAATGTTCCGAGCTTGTCCAACCTCCCCCTATAACTCAGACCATTGAGTCCTGGCAACGTCTTCGTAAATTTCATCTGCACTCTTTCTCATTTCATAACATCCTCCTTAAAACAACGTGACAGAAACTGAACACAATACTCCAAGTGCGGCCTTACCAAAGTCCTGTGAAACTGCATCATAAATTCCCAACATCTATACTCAATGTCCCACCTGATGAAGGCCAGTGTGTCAAACGCCTTCTTCACTGCCCTGTCTACATGTGACTCCACTCTCAGTGAACAATGCACCTGAACGCCAAGGTCTCTCTGCCCACTACACCCCGTAAGGCTCTCCAATTCACCATGAAACTCCTACCTTAATTTGAGTTTCCAAAATGCAAGACCTCACAAATCTACATTAATTTCCATTTGCCATTTTACGGCCCACTTCCCCACTTGATTAAGGCTATGCTGCAATTTCTGATAAAATTCAACACTGATTTTAGTGTCACCTGTAAACTTACTAATCATGCCTTGTCCATTCTCAAACCAATCATGGATAACAAACAGCTATGGACACAGCCTCCAGTCTGACAAGCATCCTTCAACTACACCCTCTGCTTCCCATCATCAAGCCAATTTTGTATCCAATTGGCCAGTTCCCACCGCATTCCACGTGATGGAATCTTCCAGAGCACCCTGCCTTGTGGAACCTTATCAAAGGCCTTACTGAAATCAATTGAGACTACGTGTACCACTCTGCCCTCATCAACCTTCTTGGTCACTATATCAAAGGTCTCTAACAAATTTGGGAAGCATTTTATCCCACTCACAAGTCTATGCTTTCCGGTCCGAATCATACCCTGTGTAAATAATGGATGCAGTCAATGGCATGCTGTCCTTCATTGTAAGATGATTCGAGTACATAAGTAAAGCCATCCTCCTGATGTTGTAGACTTGCTTAGAGAGTATTTGGGGCACTCTCTACCGATATGATATCCCTTGTAAGGAATGATCTCCTTACCCCAGACATAGGTGATGGTAACATGAGGATAGAGTGAAGACGTTGTGGTTTAGTCTGTGGAGCTGTGTGAGACGAAGAAATGGCAATGCTAAAACATGAAGAGTGGCAGCGATCACTTATTTCCAAAAGAGACATTGATAGGGTGAGAAATTCCATACTTTACCCAGGATTAATTGATCTGATGTATTGTCACGTGTACCTCAGTACAGGGAAACAATTTATTTATGAGCAGTTAATGCAGATCAATTTCAGCATGGCCAGGCAGATCATAGGGTGGAAATAGACTTGGCAGATCATAGACTTGGACAGAGTAAGGCACACAGGTTATACTGCACAGGACGTGCACGAGACATGATCAACATGAACAAGATCAGCATGATTTGAACTTAGAGAGTCCATTCATCAGTCTAATGTGGTTTTGCTAATTGTTTATGTGACTTAAATAACTTTCCCGTACTGAACGCCATGTTCAGTAGCCACAATACCTTCCTTCTGAAATATGTAGCCATTCCCACCAGCTTCTACTCTCCATAGAGAACATCAGGCTGGCTTCTCCGAGATGGAAGATACCTTATTGAGACTTCACACAAGACATGTGGCTTCAATCCTCACAGCAAGAAAACTATGTTAAAGTCCCACATGTGTATCATAATCAATGGAGCCAGGAGGAACAATGCGAAACAGTCTGTCTGTACAGCCTCTGCTCCACTTAGTCATCATGTTAGAGCATCAATTAGGAGACAGTGAGGACTGCCCATGCTGGAGATCAGAGTAGAGAGTGGATTGCTGGAAAACAAAGCAGGTCAGTCAGCATCCGAGGGAGCAGGAGAATCGACGTTACGGGCATGAGCCATTCATCAGAAATTAGCATCAATTACCTCATTCTGTCCCTGTGTAAGTGTGTTGAGGCAGGAATGGCCTCCTCCTGTCCCTGTATAAGTGGCTCGAGGGGCTGAATGGTCTCCCTTGTTGCTGTGGAAGTGACTCAAGGGGCTGAATGGCCTTATCTTACTGCTGTTTAAGTGACTCAAGAGACTGACTGGCTTCTTCCTCGTCCGATTGGACAGGGCCATGGGCCTGTTTGGGTTATCCCTAGTTCCTGTTGACAGCTCGATGTGCTGAAAGTGTGATGATGCTGTAGCTTCAAGAGGTTATTTTGTCCTGGTTTCTTTTCAGAGAGAGATTAAATGATCGTTACCAAGCTGGCTAGTTCAGACCACTTGTGTAAACAGCGAGGGAGTCCTTAGGTTAATATTAATGCAGCCTGAATGGGTGTGGCCAGCTCTCACAGATTAGGATCTCTGGGTTTTGGTCTCTCAGTAACATCAGAAACTATTGGGGTCTCCACAGAGTTGGAAGCTTAAGCGAATGTCTCCTTGCTGCTACTCTTTCTGAATTTTCTCTTGATGCTGTTTTTTTTAATTCCTGGATTGGAGAAATATTTGTCACCATCTGTGTCTGAATATTCTTTTTTGCCAGGGGCTGTGTTTATAGGATTTTCGTATATAGGAACAGTTCATCAATAATAGTTCCTAGATTCATTATTCTGTTAACTTGGCCACTAGATTTAAGTTATTCTAGATTCCTCTTTCGTTGGTTTCATCGTATCTTTCATGTTTAAGTAGATGATGTTTTGCTTCACACCGAGTAGTTTGATCACTCACATTTTATCTGGGACAAACACTTTAGATTTCCTTTAAAATATGAAAACATTAGAGTCTGGATTACCGCCTTCAAATATTTACGAGGGGCTCCGATGTGGTCCATCACACTAGACTCATTCTCTTCCTGAGTAATAGGCTGGAGGCACTGAATGGGCTGTCCCTGTTCCCCTCCAATAATGTCAATGGGCTGAATGGCTTCCTCATATTCCTGTGAAACCAGCGTGAGGTGCTGAATGAACTATTGTTTTACTGTGGCAATGCGCAGTGTCAGGCTGTGCCGTTACATGAATGTTACAGTCACTTTAACAGCACAAGCCTCAATTGAGTCTGGGTCTTGCTGCACATGGACACAGACCAGTTCAAGAGCTGACAGTGGACAAAATGTTCTGAACATTGTGGAATCTTCAGTGACCTTCCCCACTTCTGATCTTATGGTGGGGAAGGTGGGGGCGGGAAGATATTGATTAAGCAGCTGAAGATGTTTGTGAAGAGGAAGCTACCCTGAGGATTTCCCACAGAGGTGACCCAGGACGGAGATGATGAACATCTTCCGTTGTGCCATGTTTGACTCCAAACACTGGAGAGTTTTCTCTAATTCCCATTAAGTACAGTTTTGTTCATCTCCTTGATGTCAGCTGAAGTGAACCATTGCCTTGATATCAGGACCAGTCATTCTTACCTGATCCTTTGCGTAAACCTCTTTTGTTCATTTCAATAGGCCATGATATAGGAGCAGCGAGTACTTTCTTCAAACAGGTGGTATTGAATGTCAGGATTTCTCTTCTCAAGGGTGTTCGGGGAGCTATATTACTGAAAGTATTTGAAGAGGAGGTCGTTGGATATTGACCTGTCACAGAGTTGAGGGCTATGAAGAATTGGGTAGAAAAGAGGATTTGAGACCAAGAACAGATCAGTCATGATCTTAGTGAAGAGAAAGGCAGGCTTGGGGAGTGAACGACCTGCCCTGTTCTTATGTTCTCCCATTCTGTTATTGGAAAGTTATTGGGTGTTATTTTCATGAATGTTCTGTTATTGAATGTTGCAGTCAGGGAGACCAGAGGATTTTGTGAGCCATTGATTGGTGAGGCATGTGGGCTGTATTTACAGTGCATTTGGGTCTACAACATAAACAACAAATAAAGCACAAGTTGCAGACAGGAGAAGCTCTGTAAAGAGAGATGTTGGGCCTCTCTCATACCCAGCCTGGGCTTTCCAATTACATTTCCCAAATCACCTCAAAGCGTGTGTGATATTCTTGAAGGGCTGAATGACCTCCTCTATTTCTCTGCACCAGTTTATAGCAGTATGTAGCCTCCCACTGCTCATGTCTAACAGGTTTGGTGTGCAGAATGGAACACAGGAATATGGGACTAAGGAGCAGGAGTGGGTCATTAGATACGTTGAGCCTTCTCTACCAGGCACTAAGATTGTGGCTGATCAGGTTGTGGACTCAGCCCCACTTTCCTGTCTGTATCCCATTATCCGTGACTCACTTCCCTGTCAAATATTTAACTAAAGCAGCTTCCAATCAATGTGAACATAGAGGCACGATAAACTTCCAGTGAACAAAATTCTGACTTGAAAGGTTCTTTTAGAATGTTTCGTCATGCCTCTTATAGAATCAGAGATTCATGCAGAACAGAAACAGACCCGTTAGTCCAAGCTGTTCACTCCGATCAGATATCAAATCTGATCCAGTCCCATTTGCCAGCATTTGGCCAATATCCCTCGTCTCAGATACTTTTTAAATGTGCGATTGTAACCAACTTCACCACTTCCTCTGACAGCACTTTCTGTACACACACCACTCTCTGTATGAAACATTTACACTAAGGTCCCTTCTAAATCATTCACCCTCTCGCCTTTAACCTATGCCCTCTTGTTCTGGGGTCTCCTACCCTGGGAAACAGAAAGTGCCTGTTCGGAATGTATATGATCCTGATGGTTTTATATACCACTATAACGTCACCCTTCAGCCTCTGATAGTCCAGGGAGAAACGCCTTAACCTAATCAACCTCTCACTAAAGCTGAAAACCTGCAGTCCTGGCACATCCGTGTAAATCTTTTCTTAAAGTGGCCGCACCAACATTCTGTACAGATGGAACTCCTATATTCATTGCTCTGACTGATTAAGGCAAAAGTGCCAAATGTGTTCTGCGCCACACTGTCTATCTGCAACTCCACTTTCAAGGAACAATGTACCTGCAGCCCTCGGTCCCTTTGTTCTATAACACTCCCCAAGACCTTACTATTAAGTGTATAATTTCTGCCCTGATTTGTCTTCCCAAAATTCAAAACCTCGTGTTTATCTAAATTAAACGTCATCTGTCACTCCTTGCACCATTGTCCCATCTAATGGTGGTCTCGTTGTACTCTAAGATAATCTATTACACCACCTTTCTGATGTCATTTGTATTCTTACGAACTATTGCCCCGATATTCATATCCTGACATAATGATGAAATGCAGTGAACTCAGTCCTGATTCTTACAGCACAGTGCTGCTCACAAGCCTCCAATCTGAAAAGTACACCTCTTCCTTCAAGCCAATTATGACGAGCTTCCTCTGTATTTCATGTGAACGAACCTTACTCATCTGCCTACCAATTGGAATGTTCTGAACACCTTGCTGAGGTCCATGTGGACAATGTCTACCAAACTGCCTTCATCAATTTTCTTTGTGACCTCTTCATAAAACTCAACCAAATTAATGAGACATGATTTCCCACGCAGAAATACACGTTGCCTACCCTAATCAGCCCTTACCTTCCCAAATGTATGTAAATCCTGTCCCTCAGAATCCCCTCCAACAACTTACCCACCACTGACATCAGGCTCAACGGTCTATAGTTCCCCGACTTTTCGGGTCCACTGCTCACAACAAATGTTAAATATAACCAGGTTGGTGATGTGGCCAATGATATCGGTCTCAGACTTGGTCAAGGTCAGTTTTTGGAACAAGTCAGGCTAGTTTCTTTAATCTGCTAACACAACACGTTTATGATCCATAGCAATGTTACTCAAACTATGGTGGAAAGATGAATGGCAAACTGTTTGGGTATTGCAACTATATAATCAATATTTCTCTGTTTAAAACACTGAGACACAAAATCACACACACACACACACGCGCACACACACACACACACACACACACACACACACACACACACACTCCCTCTCACACACAACGATAAACAAAATCTATGCAATTTTAATTTGAAAGAACTTTGTCTAAATCTTAGTGTAACTCACGACAAAAGTAAAAACTGAGAGATTGCTCAAAATGTTATTCTGCTTCTGAAGATATTCTACTCACACAGCTGCTAGCAAGGAATTTCATCCTGGAACAGTTGGATTTGGCTGAATTCCCTGAGCATTAGGCAGGGAGGAAATTCCAATAGATTATGGTCAGTGATCGCCCAAAGAGTAGCACAGTGGCTCAATGGTTAGCACCGCTGCCTCATAGCATCAGGGACCCGGATTTGATTCTAAACTTGGGCAACTGTCTGTTTGGAGTTTGTACATTCTCCCCTTATCTGTGTGAACTTCTAATGGGTGTTCCAGTTTCTTCCCACAGTCCAAAGCTGTGCAGGTTAGGTGGATTGGCCATACTAAATGGTCCATAGTGTTCAGGGATTTCGAGGTTAGGTGCGTTCGTCAGGGGTATATATTGGGGAACGGGTTGGGAAGGTTACTCTTTGGAAGGTTGGTATGGAGTTATTGGGCCGAAGGGCATGTTTCCACACTGCAGGGATTCTACAAAAATAAGAATGGTAACGATGACTGTAAACTTTTTTTTTAGCTCGCACATGTTGCTGTGATGAGAAACAATGAAGGAGAGAAAGAGTCCAATAGGCCATTCCTTCTCAGGCAGATTACATGTTCTCCCTCTCTGAGTTGAATCATTCAGTAATGTCATCCTCTCCCAAACTGGACCATGTGAGGTCCCTTGTACTTTGTCCAAACTATGTCTCCATCACATTCCCTGTTCCATGTAGGTGCATCATTGCTGCTGTCATACATAGAGCCCATACCCTCAGCAGAAAATGGTCTCGGTTGCTTTGAAGATATGTTTATATGTTGCTGCGTCATTAAAAACTAAAATGTTTAATGCATTCAGTATACCTGTGTTAAAATGAATGCATTTTGTAACAAATACAGAAATTGCTGGAAAAGCTTGGTAGGCCTGGCAGTATCCAGATGCCTTTTATATGCTGCAGTTGTACCAGCCTCCACCACTTCCTCTGGCAGGTAATTCCAGACGTACACCACCCTCTGCGTGAAAAGGTGCTCTTTCGGCCTCTTCAAAACCTTCCCCCTCTCACTTTTAACCAATGCCCTGTAGTTTTGGACACCCCTAACCTGAGGAAAACCCTTGACTACTCACCCTATCCATGACCATTCTGGTTTTATAAACCGCTACTGCTGCGAAATGTGACTCCAATCAACACGAATGACTGCACTTTCAGTCATCCTGGGCCTATATTCTGAAACTCAATACTGACACCTCTTCCTTCTCCATCAGGTCACAATTCTAAATCCATTTTAATCAGTTTGTTCAGATGTATCCTGAGACACTTCTGTGAGCTTTACACCTAGACCTTTGTGCCCGGTGGTAGGGACACTAGCATCGCTCAGCAATACCTATAAAGCTGTAACAATATTTTCCTGTGTGTTTGTTCATCAGCCTGTTCTGATACGCTGTGACATACCTCTGCAACACGCAGGACTTGAATCCAGACCTTCTAGTTCAGAGCGAGGAACACTACCATACAAGTTCAGGTACTGGAATAAAATGCAGAGCTCTGGCTCAGAGGCAGGGACACTACCCACTACACTACCATACCCAAATTTTCGGTCATATTTTATGTAACAGCTTTCAGCTTTGTATGGATTTATTATAATCAGTTTGCCATTATTGAACTACACACAACACTTTGTGTTGTTAAACAAATGCAAGGTATTTGTCTTAACTGTAGGATGTTAAGTACACGTGCTGTGCCATCGAAATTACCTATGACCATCTTTAATCGCTATTATCTGTAGTCTGCAATATTAGGGAAAGAAATCCTACAGGCACACTCTGCACAATGAATGGTCTTGAATAGACAGACACAGAGAAAGACCATAATTTCTGGCCCCAAAGTACGGATCAGTATTGCCCACCTCTCATGTGTGACTGCCCTCTTCCTCAAACCATGAAATGATACAAGGCAGCTGATGACTGTCCAGCCCCTCCTCCCCACTGACTGTGTCTACAATCCGTCCCTCATCCCCCTAACAACACAAGGCAACCCAAGCTCAGGGTCTTTGTGAAAGTCAAGGCCGGAATCAAGGAATTCTGCAGAGGGGAAGGAATTTTAAAATTAAACGGGGAAGGTGAGTAAATGGTAATATCACTCACTGGCTTGAAGAGTGGCAAGTGGAGCTTAGTTTAGATTAATGCGAGGTATTGGATTTGGTAAATCAAACAAGAGCAGGACCTATGCAATTAAAAGTAGGGCCTTTGATAGTGTTGTAGAACAGAGACCTAGGCCGTCAGGTATAATTCTTTAAAATTTGCATCTCATACAGATAGTGTAGTTTAGCACATTTGTCTTCATTGGTCAGACCTTTGAGTATCGGAATTGGGACGTCATGTTGTGGTTGTACAGGATATTGGCGAGACTTCTTCTGGAATACTGTGTCCAGTCTGATCATCCTGCCCGCTCATTCCATAGGCACACCACCCTCTGGGTGAAAAAGCTGCCCCTTAGGTCACTTTTAAATGTTTCCCTCTCACCTTAAAACTATGCCCTCTAGTTTTGGTCTCCCCTACACTTATAAAATACATTGACTCTTCACTTTAATGTTATTGCCTTTGATGTTATTAAGCTGGAGAGGGTTCAGAAGAGATTAACATGGATGTTGCTGGGAATGGAGAGAGTGATCGATAAGGAGAGGCTGGGTAGGCTGGGACTTTTTTTCACTGGAGAGGATGAGATTAAGGGGTAACTTCACAGAAGTTTACAAAATAATGAGGGGTACAGATAAGCTGAAGGGCTAATGTCTTTTCCCTAGAGTTGGGGATTCAAAACTGTGGGATATTTTAAGATGTGAGGAAAAAGATTTACAAAAGACATGAGAGGTAATTATTTTAGACAGAAGCTGGCTTGGGTGAGAAATGAACTTCCAGAGGAAGTGGTGAAAGCAGGGACAGCTACTACGTTCAAAGGACATTTAGATCAGTACATGGATGAGACATCAGTTTGGATGGTGCTGTGAGCAGCTGCCCTCCCCCTCCCCCTTTCCTAATGAATCCCCTGTTGGTTTTCACCCTCTGCCAATGCCTGTACAGTGTCGTGTGGAGGCCAGCAGAGGGTGTCATTGCATCACATTAAGCACCACAGAGACTGCCGGACCTGCTCCACACAGAGACACACAGATACACACACGGGAATGGTGAGGACACGGCGTGAAGCTCATCTGGTAATTTAAATTAAACATAGCAGTATTGCGAATATAGCAGTATTTCATTTGCTCACAATCATGAGTGGAGCAGGATTTCAGTTGTTTCATGGGAACTGTGATGCTAAGACAATCTCAATGTTTGTAGATGGCACCAAACCTGGAAGAATTGTAAAATCTATGGAGGAGAGTGTGGAACTCTAACACGACAGTGATACATTGGTGTAGTGTTCAGGTGTAAGGCAGATGGGAATCAATGCAGAGCTGTGTGAGGTGATGCATTTTGGTAGGAAAGACAATGAAAGAAAATTTAAAACAGGCTGTACCGTTATAAAGGGGCTGTAGGAACAGAGAGCGGTGCGTGTAAATGAGCACAGATCATTGAAGATATCAGGACAAGTTTGGAGAGCAGTAACTATCACAGGTTAGTTTCAGTATCTGAGCTGTTTACAGGGGGAGGTGTAGGAGGGAGTCTCCCTGCCCCCTTCCTGGGAGTTGGTGGTGACGATGTATTGTGAGCCCACTCTCCTTCCCACCGAGACCATGGGGATTCCATTTGTACCAGCTCAACACAAAAGGGAGATGGCATCAGGGCCATGGCTTCTAAGTTGTGCCGGGGGGAAATGGAGCTGCCAGTGGGTTTAAAGTGAGAATTGCCCTTCACTGAACATTGCTCCTTACTCTGTCGGTGGGACGTGGATGTTTCAGAATCTCCACACGAGGTGTCCCTGTCCTCTCCGGCTCGTACTAGGGACCTCCCCACATGGCAGGGGGCGGGGGTGGGGGGGTTGAGGGAACGGATATCGGGCATTCCACCACCCGTCTTGGCTCTATCGGTCCTATTCCAGGCTGTTTCTCCTGGAATGGGAGAAAGGGAGGGAGAAGGGAAGGGTGGGAGTTGCTGGCGCTGCTGTTAGTGCTGGTGTAGGTGGGTGACGGGGTCATGGTGAGGTGTTTGGCGGGAGTCCGTCCACAGTGTTTCATCCATGCAGTGTTTTTAGTGAAGCGGGTAAAGTGGAGAGAGCGAGAGACAGACAGACAGAGAGACAGAGATAGAGAGAAGGTGTTGCATTCAGCAGTTACAGTGGTGGACCATGAATCTTTTTTGGGAAGTAGGTGCTATAAGAGATGTACAGTGAGTGTGAGGGAGCAGAGAGAACACAGTGACCCTTATCCTGACAGAGCGGGGAAGGTTATTGATGCTTGTCCTTTATTACTGGACATTTCTTCAGACTGTAGATACTGCACTGAGCTGGGTGGTGAGCTCAGACCATGTTCGTTGTGTCAGATGGTATGGCCCTCCTCTATATTAGCCCCTCCACCAAGACCTCCATGCCCTGTCGACAAACCGCGATGTAAGTGCCCCTTATCTGCCGTGCTCAGGGTAAACTGTGCAGGGCAGCTCCGAACTGAGAAAGCTCAACCGTGTGCCCATTGGCCTTTTAAAGATGGCACCAGCGCCAGGGATGACGGAATATCCGGGGCATCCGGGCGATGGTGAGTACCTCCAGCCATGATGGATGGGAGAATCAGGCTGGTATTGAATGAGCGGGACATCATGGGATGGGCTGGATAGTTTATGGGATAAGTTCGAAGTGATCGCACCAGGAGATAGCTCAGCCTCGTGCGGTCGGTCCCTCTGTCACACTCAAGGAAAATCAAAGATAAATTATTGTTAAAATCTGCCCAATAAGTCATAGATTCGGTTGAAACTAATTCGAGTTACAAAGATGCAGATCAAATGCTCATCTGACCTCACACCAATATCCCTTTTTCCCATCTTTCCTCGGAAGTCTGGCTCATGATACAGGGTGCTATCGAAGTGTCTACAATTCAGTATTCTGCAACCTGGGAACATATCCTTCCATAACAATGTCTCTCAGTCTCCCCCTCTCTGCGTCTATTTCACAAGCTCCTCACATGTGTTGATATTTAAACTGATTTCCCCCGCCATCTCTCTGTGGCAATGATGTTCACACTCACATCAACCCCTTGTCAGGACGCAATGGAGATATGGAGCTGTAAATGGGTGGGAGCTGCACATCCTGTCACTTCCAGCATAGGCTGCAAGGTTCCCCACGCTGGGCAGGGATCTAACACAGTGTTACTTAGCAAAGTACTGGGGTGGGGTACACAGTCCTACCTGCTGGGAGGGTAACTGCTCCTGGGTTACAGATCAATGCACTGGGGTGGTATAAATAGTCTACATGCTGGAAGGCTAACTTTTTCAGGCTTACACATCAATGCACTGGGTGTGGTACACAGTCCGACATGCTGTGAGGGTGACTGCTTCAGGTTTACAGATCAATGCACTGGGGTGGTGTACACAGTCCTACATGCTGGGAAAGTAACTGCTCCTGGTTTAGAGTTCAATGCACTGGGGTGGTGCACACAGCTCTACATGCCGGGAGGGTAACTGCTCCTGGCTTACAGATCAATGCACTGCGGTGGTGTACACAGTCATACATTCTGGTAGGGTAACTGCTCCTTGATTACAGATCAATGCACTGGGGTGTTGTACACAGTCCTACATACTGGGAGGGTAACTGCTCCTGGTTCACAGATTAATTCACCGGTGATCACTGCACAGGTCGCTGTGCTGGTCAGACTAACTGGTTGAGGTTTATAGATAATGCAATGATGTGGACGGTGCAGCTCCACATGCTGAAATCATATTTCTTTCAGGTTCACTCATTAGTGCACTGCGGAATTCTGCACAGCTGCCGGTGCGGAATGGATATCTCGTCCGGGTTTATAGATCAATGCACTGCTGTGGTCTACACAGCTCCCCGTATGCCTGTGTAGCAGCTTTGAAATGCTGAATGTTCCCCTCCATTTCCTGTGTAACAGGTATGAGAGATGAAAAGATCTGCTCCAATCGCTGAGTAACAGCCTCCAATGGCCGAATGGCCTCATTCTGTTCCTGTTTAAAACACTTGATGGGCTGAATAGCCTGCTTCAGTATCGGTGCAGTTGTGAATGGTGCTGAATATTTTGAAACCATCAGTGAATAGGCCACTTCTGACTTTATGATGGAGGGAAGGCCACTGATGCTGCAGCTGTTACTAGCCCACAGTGCCTCATGGATGCCCAGTTTCCATGTGCTCAGCCCGTTAGAAGCATGTCCTACTTCACAGGAGGGAGTACCACATCACACAGTGAGCAGTACTCCTAATATGATTTATCTCTCCATTCCGGAGGCTCTCAGCCTAATTCGTGATGAATGTCTGCTGCCCAAAACGGTGATTTTCCTGCTCCTCGGATGCTGCCTGATGTGCTGTGCTTTTCCAGCAACACACTAATCTTGAGTATGTCAAATATGGAGCTGAGACTGTGCCTCCACCAGGACTATGTGCTGGCTGCTCCTACAGATACTGTCAGGGACAGACCCCTCTGGGACAGGGAGTTTGGTGAGAATATTTCCCCCAATCTGGCTGTTGAGTATTGAAGCCTGTCCCTGCTCAGTCAGTGGGGGGCCTGTGGGGACACTCTTGGTGATGGACATTAATGTCCCACACACAGAGGATGCTCTGTGTCCTTGTCACCCTCAGTGCTTCCTCTGATTTGTTTCCAACATCGAGGGGAACTGAGTTATCACCGAGAGCAGCGGTGGGGGCAGGAGATAACCATCCTCAGGTGATTTCCTTGACCATGTGTGATCTGTTACTATGGGGTTCTGGAATCAATGTTGGGGAATTGCAGGGTAACTCATTCCCTGACTGTATCCCAGGGTGCCCTCACCACTGGTGGGTCTGTCCTGCTGTGAGACAAGATATACCCAGGCATGGTGATGGGGCTTCATGAAACATGATGGGTGGCACAGTGGTTAGCACTGTTGCCTCACAGCGCCAGAGACCCGGGTTCAATTCCAGCCTCAGGTGACTGACTGTGTGGAGTTTGCAGATTCTCTCCGTGTCTGCGTGGCTTTCCTTCGGGTGCTCCGGTTTTCTCCCACAGTCCAAAGATGTGCAGGTGAATTGACCATGTTAAATTGCTCGTAGTGTTAGGTGAAGTGGTATATGTAGGAGAATGTGTCTGGGTGAGTTGCTCTTCAGAGGGTCGGTGTGGGCTTGTTGGGCTGAAGGGCCTGTTTCAACGCTGTAAGTAATCTATTCGAATCTAAATTACCCATGAGGCCTGATCCTGTGAGTACGTTGGTTTCGGACTGTTTCCTGACTGGGAGCATGGTGCTGGAAAAACACAGCAGGTCAGGCAGCATTCGAGGAGCAGGGGAATCAATGTTTCAGGCATAAACTCTTCATCAGGAATGAGGCTTGTGGGCTGGAGAGCTGAGAGATTCATGGAAGGGAGCTGGGCAGGGGCTGTGGCTGGAGGGAAGGGAGTTGGGAATGTGATCAGTAGACGGAGTTGGGAGAGAGGTGATAGGTCAGAGAGGAGGGTGGGGTGGATGGGGTGATAGTCATGGACAGGTCAAAGAGTTCCCCGGAGCGTTCTGTCCCCAACAGTCTTTAACTGCCATTCCCCGGAACGTTCTGTCCCCGACATTCTATAACTGCTATTCCCCAGAACATTCTGTCCCCGACATTCTATAACTGCCATTCCCCAGAAATTTCTGTCCCAGACATTCTATAACTGACATTCTCCAGAACGTTCTGTCCCCGACATTCTATAACTGCCATTCCCCAGAACATTCTGTCCCCGACATTCTATAACTGACAATCCCCAGAACGTTCTGTCCTCAACAGTATTTAACTGCCATTCTCCAGAACGTTCTGTCCCCGACATTCTATAACTGCCATTCCCCAGAACATTCTGTCCCCGACATTCTATAACTGACAATCCCCAGAACGTTCTGACCCCCATATTCTATAACTGCCATTCCCCAGAAATTTCTGTCCCAGACATTCTATAACTGACATTCTCCAGAACGTTCTGTCCCCGACATTCTATAACTGACATTCCCTGGAACGTTCTGTCCCCGACATTCTATAACTGACATTCCCCGGAACGTTCTGTCCCTGACATTCTATAACCGACATTCCCCGGAACGTTCTGTCCCTGACATTGTTTGTGAACGGCCGGACGTCAGTGAATTGAACAAACGATAAGATCCCGAGGGAAGAGATCCCGTTCCAGAGAGAAGGAGACACTGTTCCGAAGGCCTCTCAGGCAGTTAAAGGGGTGAATACGTTTTCCCTGCGTTTACATTTCTCCACGACACAGGATGACCACAATTTAGACCAAAATACAGAAATTCCCAAACTCCATTTGTCTTCAGGAAACTGGGAGAGAATCCTTCAGGACAGCTACGTTTCTACCCTCCGATTTAGGAACTGGGAAGGAGTGACTGTGTCTGTTCTCGAGTGATCGAGTGTGTGGAAATGTTCTAGAAACCACCTGTCCTTTTGAATGTGTGTCTGTGTGTTTGGGGAGAGATGGTTTCTTGTGGTTTATGTCACATTTTTGTCAGTAATTCTGACCTTCCCATTTGTGATTCCTGCTCCAATTATTTTAAGAAATCCCTGAATACAGGGGCACTTTTTAAAATCTCACTGGGTCCCTGATCAAACGGGTCCCTTTGCCTCCAGGCTGATGGATAATGGATTTGTTTTCCTTCCTCACAGTTAACTTAGTGACCATCTACGTCCTGCTTTATAAGGATTGCGGATTGTCTCCATGTGTCAGACGTTACCTGGGAGCCATGGCAGCAGCGGATTTTCTGGTCATTATCCTCGACCTGATACTGAGACACATTCCCATTTTTTATTGGGAACAGTTTTATTTCCTGGTGTCCTCCATCCCCGTGTGTAATATCCACGCCGTCCTGTTTTATGCAGCCACTGACTGCTCTGTCTGGTTCACCGTCACTTTCACCTTTGATCGGTTTGTGGCCATTTGTTGCCAGAAGCTGAAAAGTAAATATTGCAGTGAGAAAATGGCGGCTGTGGTTCTGGGAGCAGTGACTGTGCTGAGCTGTTTAAAGAACATTTCCTGGTATTTTATGCTCACGGCTCGGTATTTGCTGTTGAACCGCCCCTGGCTTTGTGTGGTAAACGTCTCTGTTCTGCTCTCCATTGTCGGGGTCACAATCGAGTTCCTCCACCACATTCTAACCCCGTGTGTCCCATTTCTCCTGATTCTGCTGCTCAATGTTCTCACCGTCAGACACATTTTAGTGACGAGCAGAGCCCGTAGGAGACTCCGTGCTCACACCAATGGGGACGCTTAATCTGACACAGAAATGAGAAACCGAAAAAAATCCATAATTTTACTGTTTGTGATCTCGGCCAATTTCATCCTGTTATGGTCAACTTTAATGCTGTATTCTATATGGAGTCGGATTTGGTTTATTGGGTATGAGTCTATGTATCTCGATGACTTTCTGCAGGAATTGGGCTTCATGCTGCAGCTCCTCAGTTGCTGCACAAACACCGCGATTTATGCCGTGACCCAGACTAAGTTCAGGCAGCAGCTGAAGAATGTACTGAAATATCCCTTCACCCAAATCCATCCATCAATCAAATTCCCTCATTAATCACACCATCCGGGATTTTCTCATTTCAGTTCAGTGTTTCAGTAATGGAGCAGCCTGTCGTTATGGTAACAGACTGAGGGTAGCGCTGGGTTGTCCATCGTTATCCCACAGTGGGGGGTTACAGGGAAACATTTCAATGTTTCTCACAACTCAGGGGCCGGTGAGAAAAGGCACTATCCCATTGACTGTATACGTCACTTTCATTTGTAAACAATAAAAATGTTCATTAAAGCATGCCGAGCAGCAGAGGGACCGATGTTGTTGTGTGTCTTTGTGTTGGAGAAACTGAGCTGGAGAGAAACAGACTCAGCCCCAAGTCCTGGTCCTCAGGGAAGGGGAGGGCACCGCGCCCTGAACTCAGGAGCTGGGGTTAACTCCCTCTGTCTCCCCACTCCAATCTGACCTTCCCATTTCCTCTCCCCTACCCTTTCTCCTCATTTCTCTCCCCCTCTCTCTGCATACTCAATCTTTCTCACCACCTCTCCCTTTCACTCTCCCTTGTACCCCCTCTCTCACCCCCAGCCCTGGTTTCTCCACCTTCTCCATGCTTTCCTCTCCCCTGCCCCTCCTGCTCATTCTCACTGTCCTGCCGTCGCTGTCTCCCTCCCACAATTTTCCCTTTCTCCCACATCTCACCCCAACACCCCCCCCCACAGGCAACCTCACCACCAAACCACACAGTCTCTGGGCCAGATGGAAGGGGAAGGAGCAGGGCGACAGAGTGTGTCAGAGAGAGAGGGGGGGGACAGGAGGGAGAGAGATTCAGTCAGAGAGAAACCTCAGAGTTACTGCTTCACTATCAACAGGACCCTCCTCAAACCAACTGTGTCACTATCACCCTGACCCCCTCACATCAACTGTGTCACTATCGCCCTGACCCCCTCACACTAACTTTGTCACTATCACCCTGACCCATCACAATTACTGTGTCACTATCAGCCGGACCCCCTCACACTTACTGCATCACTACCAGCCTCTTCCCTCACACGGACTGTGTCACAATCACCCTGACCCTCTCACACTTACTGCATCACTATCAAACTGACCACCTCACACCTATTGCATCAATATCATCCTGCCCCCTCACACTTACTATGTGACTGTCACCCTTACACATCCACACTGACTGCGTCACTTTCACCCTAAAACCCCTAAACTTACTGCGTCTCTATCAGCCTGACCCTCTTCACATTGACTGCGTCACTATCATCCTTGCCTCCTCACACTTACTTCATTAATATCATCCTGCCCGCTCACAATTCCTGTGTCACTACCACCCTGACTTCCACATAGTTACTGCATCACTATCACACTGATCTCCTCACACTTTCTGCGTCACTGTCACGCTGACCCCCTCACACTTACTGCGTCACTGTCACCCTGACCCCCTCGCAATTACTGCGTCACTACCACCCTGACCTCCACACAATTACTGCATCGCTATCACACTGACCTCCTCACACTTTCTGCATCACTGTCACCCTGACCACCACACACTGACTGCGTCACTGTCACCCTGATCCCCTCACACTTACTGCGTCACTGTCACCTTGACACCCTCACACTTGCTGTGTCAATGTCACACTGACCAGCTCACACTTACTGCGTCACTGTCACCCTGACAACCGGACACTTACTGCATCACTATCACCCTGACCCCTTCACAGACAGCTTCACTATGAACTGGACACACTCACACCTACTGTGTCAGTATCAGACTGAGCCCCTCACTCTTACTGCATCACTACCAGCCTCTCCTTCTCACACTTACTCCGTCACTATCACCCTGACCCCATCACACTTACTGTGTCACTGTCACCCTCACCCCATCACACTGACTGCGTCACTATCCCCTGAGCCCCTCACACTTTCTGCATCACTACTAGCGATGTCCCCTCACACTTCCTGTATCACGATCACTCTGGTACAATCACATTTACTGGGTCACTACCCACCTCTACCCCTCACACTTACTGCGTCACTATCAACCTGATCCCCTCACTCTGACTGCATCACCATCACCCTGACCCCCCCACACTTATTGCATCAATATCAGCCTGACACCCTCACATTTACTGCGTCACTATCACGCTGACCCGCTCACACTTACTGCGTCACTATCAGCCTGACCCCTCACATTAATTTCTTCACTATCACGCTGACCCCCTCACACTGACTGCGTCACTGTAACTGTGACACCCTCACACTTGCTGCATCACTGTCAACCTGACCCCTCATACTGACTGCGTCACTATCACCCTGACCAGTTCACACTTACTACGTCCCTATTACCCTGACCACCTCACACTTACTACATCACCATGAGTCTGACCCCCATACAATTACTGAGTCACTACCACCCTGACCCCATCACACTTAGTGTGTCACTATCACCCTGATTCCCCACAATTACTGCATCACTGTAACACTGACCACCTCACTCTGACTGCGTCACTATCAGCCTGACCCATCACACTTACTGCGTCAATATCACCATGACCCCCTCACACCTACCGCATCATGATCACCCTGACCCGCTCAAACTTTCTACGTCACTATCACCCTAAGCCGCTTACACTTACTGCAACACTATCAGTCTGACCCCCACACAATTACTGTGCCACACTCACCCTGACCCGATCGCACTTTCTGTTTCACTATCAAACTCACCCCCTCACATTTACAGATTCACTATGAGCTGGACACACTCACCCGAACTGTGTCAATATCAGACTGAGCCGCTCACACTTTGTGCATCAATACTAGCGACACCTCCTCACACTTACTGCATCACGATCACCCTGACCCCCTCACATTTACTGCGTCACTGTCACGCTGACCCGCTCACACTTACTGCTTCACTGTCACCCTGACAACCTTACACTTACTGCATCACTATCACCCTGACCCCTTCACTTACAGCTTCACTAGGAACTGGACACACTCACACCTACTGTGTCAGTATCAAACTGAGCCCCTCACACTTACTGCATCACTACCAGCCTCTCCTTCTCACACTTACTCCGTCACTATCACCCTGACCCCATCACACTTACTGCGTCACTGTCACCCTGACCCCATCACACTGACTGCGTCACTATCCCCTGAGCCTCTCACACTTTCTGCATCACTACTAGCGACGCCCCCTCACACTTACTGTATCACGATCACTCTGGTACAATCACATTTACTGGGTCACTACCCACCTCTACCCCTCACACTTACTGCGTCACTATCAACCTGATCCCCTCACTCTGACTGCGTTACTATCACCCTGACCCCCACACACTTATTGCATCACTATCAGCCTGACCCCTCACATTCATTTCATCACTATCACGCTGACCCCCTCACACTGACTGCGTCACTGTAACTGTGACACCCTCACACTTGCTGCATCACTGTCAACCTGACCCCTCATACTGACTGCGTCACTATCACCCTGA
The DNA here is from genome assembly GCF_020745735.1 of Hemiscyllium ocellatum. Lineage (NCBI taxonomy): Eukaryota > Metazoa > Chordata > Chondrichthyes > Orectolobiformes > Hemiscylliidae > Hemiscyllium > Hemiscyllium ocellatum. The sequence continues at coordinate 75,974,249 of NC_083414.1, read as the reverse complement.
CCAGTTCACACTTACTACGTCGCTATCACCCTGACCACCTCACACTTACTACATCACCATGAGTCTGACCCCCATACAATTACTGAGTCACTACCACCCTGACCCCATCACACTTAGTGTGTCACTATCACCCTGATTCCCCACACTTACTGCATCACTGTAACACTGACCACCTCACTCTGACTGTGTCACTATCAGCCTGACCCCATCACACTTACTGCGTCAATATCACCATGACCCCCTCACACCTACCGCATCATGATCACCCTGACCCGCTCAAACTTTTTACATCACTATCACCCTAACCCGCTTACACTTACTGCAACACTATCAGCCTGACCCCCACACAATTACTATGCCACTCTCACCCTGACCCCATCACACTTATTGTTTCACTATCAAACTCACCCCCTCACATTTACAGATTCACTATGAGTTGGACACACTCACCCGAACTGTGTCAATATCAGACTGAGCCGCTCACACTTTCTGCATCACTACTAGCGACTCCCCCTCACACTTACTGCAACACGATCACCCTGACCCCCTCACATTTACTGCGTCACTGTCACGCTGACCCGGTCACACTTACTGCGTCACTATCAGCCTGACCCCTCACATTAACTTCATCACTATCACCCTGTCCCCATCACACTGACTGCGTCACTGTAACTCTGACCCCCTCACACTTGCTGCGTCACTGTCAACCTTATCCCCTCATACTTACTGCGTCACTATCACCCTGACCCCTTCACACTTACTGCATCACTATGAGCCTGACCCCCATACAATTACTGAGTCACTATCACCCTGACCCCATCTCACTTAGTGTGTCTCTATCAACCTGATCCCCCACAGCATCGCTGTAATACTGACCCCCACACACCTACTACATCACTGTCACCTTGACGCCCTCACACTACGTCATTATCACCATCACCCAATTACACTTATTGCGTCACGATCATCCTGACCGAATCACAATTACTGCATCACTATCACTCTGACTCTCTCATACTTACTGCATTTGTGGGCGGCACGGTGGCACAGTGGTTAGCACTGCTGCCTCACAGCGCCTGTAGACCTGGGTTCAATTCCCGACTCAGGCGACTGACTGTGTGGAGTTTGCACGTTCTCCCCGTGTCTGCGTGGGTTTCCTCCGGGTGCTCCGGTTTCCTCCCACAGTCCAAAGATGTGCGGGTCAGGTGAATTGGCCAAGCTAAAATTGCCCGTAGTGTTAGGTAAGGGGTAAATGTAGGGGTATGGGTGGGTTGCGCTTCGGCGGGTCGGTGTGGACTTGTTGGGCCGAAGGGCCTGTTTCCACACTGTAAGTCTAATCTAATCTAACACCCTAACCCGCTTACATTTACTGCATCAATATCACCCTGACTCCCTCACACTTACTGCTTCACTATCAGCCTGACTCGCAAACAATTACAGTGTTACTATCACCCTGACCCCCTTCACACTTACTGTGTCACTGTCACCCTGACTTCATCACACTTACTGCGTCACTGTTACCCTGACCCCATCACACTTACTGCGTCACTAATACCCTGACACGCTCACACTTACTACGTCACTACCACCCTGACCACCTCACACTTACTGCTTCACCATCAGCCTGACCCCCACACAATTACTGTGTCACTATCACCCTGACCCCATCACACTTACTGCGTCACTAATACCCCGACACACTCACACTTACTACGTCACTACCACCCTGACCACCTCACACTTACTGCTTCACCATCAGCCTGACCTCCACACAATTACTGTGTCACTATCACCCTGACCCCATCACCCTTACTGTTTCACTATCAAACTGACTTTCTGCATCATTACTAGCGACTTCCCCTCACACTTACTGCATCACGATCCCCCTGGCACAATCACATCTACTGCATCACTGTCACCCTGACACGTTCACACTTACTGCGTCACTATCAGCTAGTGGTGGGCGGCACGGTGTCACAGTGATTAGCACTGCTGCCTCACAGTGCCAGAGACCCGGGTTCAATTCCCGCCTCAGGAGACAGGCTGTGTGGAGTTTGCATGTGCTCCCCGTGTCTGCGTGGGTTTCCTCCGGGTGCTCCGGTTTCCTCCCACAGTCCAAAGATGTGCAGGGTCAGGTGAATTGGTCATACTAAATTGCCCGTAATGTTAGGTAAGGGGTAAATGTAGGGGTATGGATGGATTGCGCTTCGGCGGGTCAGTGTGGACTTGTTAGGCCGAAGGGCCTGTTTCCACAGTGTGATCTAATCTAATCTAATCTAATCTAAACATTAACTTCATCACTATCACCCTGACCCCCTCACACTGACAGCGTCACTGTCACCCTGACCCGCTCACACTTACTGCATCACTATCAGCCTAAGCCCTCACATTAAATTCATCACTATCACCCTGACCCCCTCACACTGACAGCGTCACTGTAACTCTGAACACCTCACACTTGCTGCGTCACTGTCAACTTGACCCCCTCATACTCACTGTGTCACTATCACTCAGACCCCTTCACAATTACTGCGTCACTATCACCCTGACTCGCTCACAATTACTGCGTCAGTATCACCCCGAACCGCTCACACTTACGACGTCGCTGTCATCCTGACCCCTCACACTGCATCATTATCAGCCTAACTCCCACACAATTACTGTGTTACTATCACCCTGACCCCCTCACACTTACTGCCTCACTGGCACCCTGACCCCATCACACTTACTGCATCACTGTCACCCTGACCCCCTCACACTTACTGCATCCCTGTCACCCTAATTCCCACACACTGACTGCGTCACCATCACCCTGACCCCCTCACACTTACTGTGTCACTGACACACTGACCCCCTCACACTGACTTTTTTCTGTCACGCAGACCCCTCATACTTACTGCGTCACTCTCACCCTGACCTTCTCACACTGACTGTGTCACTATCACACTTACCCCCTCACACTAACTGTGTCACTATCAGCCTGACCCCATCACACTTACTGTGACACTATCTCCCTGACCCCTTCACACTTATTGCATCACTATCACCCTGATCCCTCAGAGTTACTGCATCACTATCAACTTGGCCCTCCTCACCCTTACTGCATCACTAACAGCCTCTTCCCCTTACACTTACTGTGTCACTGACACCCTGATTCCCTCACACTGACTGTGTCACTGACACCATGACCCTCTCACACTTACTGTGTCACTATCACCCTGAGCCTCGCACTTACTGCGTCACTGTCAACCTGATCCCCGACACTTACTGCATCACTATCATCCTGACCCCTTCATACTTACCGCATCACTATCAGCCTGACCACCACACTATTACTACATCACTATCACCCTGACCCCCACACACTTACTGCGTCACTATCGCCATAACACCCTCACACTTACTGCATCACTGTCAACTAGACTCCCTCACATTTACTGCGTTACTATCACCCTGACCACCTGACACTGACTGCATCACTGTAACCCTGACCTACTCACATTTACTGCATCACTATTACCCCGACCCGCACACACCTACCACGTCACTATCACCCTGACCACCTCACATTTTCTGCATCGCCATTAGCCTGACCCACACACAATTACTGTGTCACTATCACCCTGACCGCCACACACTTACTGCATCACTATCAGCCTGACCCCTCACATTAACTTCATCACTATCACCCTGACCCCCTCACACTGAGTGTGTCACTGTAACTCTGACCCCCTCACACTTGCTGCATCACTGTCACCATGACTCCGTCACGATTACTGTATCACTATCACCCTGACCAGCTCACAATTACTGCGTCACTATCACCCCGACCCGCTCACGCTTACTACGTCACTATTACCGTGACCACCTCACACTTACTGCATCACCATGAGCCTGACCCCCATACAATTACTGAGTTACTATCACCCTGACCCCATCACACTTAGTGTGTTACTATCACCCTGATCCCCAACACTTACTGCATCGCTGTAACACTGACCCCCTCACACTTACTGCGTTGACTGTCACCCTGACGCCTTCACACTGCGTCACTATCACCATGACCTGTTGACACTTATTGCGTCACGATCATCATGTATGAATCACAATTACTGCTTCACTATCACCCTACCGGCTCAAAGTTACTGCGTCACTACCAGCCTAACCCGCTTACACTTACTGCATCAACATCACCCAGACCCCCTCACACTTACTGCATCACTATCAGCCTGACCTGCACACAATTACTGTGTTACTATCACCCTGGCCTCCTTCACACTTGCTGTGTCACTGTCACCCTGACTTCTTCACACTTACTGCGTCACTGTTACCCTCACCCCATCACACTTACTGCATCACTGTCACCCTGACCCCCTCACACTTACTGTGTCACTGTCAACATGACCCCCTCACACTGACTTTGCACTATCAACCTGACCTCCTCACACTTACTGCGTCAATCTCACCCTGACCTTCTCACACTGACTGTGTCACTATCACCCTGACCCCCTCGCACTAACTGTATCACTATCAGCCTGACCCCATCACACTTACTGCGACACTATCTCCCTGACACCTTCAGACTTTTTGCATCACTATCTCCCTGATCCCTCAGAGTTACTGCATCACTATCAACTTGGCCTCCTCACACTTACTGCATCACTAACAGCCTCTTCCCCTCACACTTACTGTGTCACTGACACCCTGATTCCATCACACTGCCTGTGTCACTTGCACTATGACCCCTTCACACTTAGTGTGTCACTATCACCCTGAGCCTCGCATTTCCTGCGTCCCTGTCAACCTGACCCCCTCACACTTACTGCATCACTGTAACCCTGATTCCCACACTTACTGCGTCACTATCACCCTGACTCCCACACTTACTGCATCACTATCACCTTGATTCCCCCAAACTTACTGCATCAGTGTCCTCCTGACCTGCTCACACTTACTGTATCACTATCACCCTGATCCCTCCACACTTACTGCGTCACTATCACCCGGACGACCACACAATAACTGTGTTACTAACACCCCAACCCGCTCACACTTACTGCGTCACTATGATCCTGGGCCCCTCACACTTGTTGCATCACTGTCACCCTGACGCCCCTCCCACATGTACTGCGTCACTGTACCACTGACCCCGTCACAATTACTGCATTAATATCACCCTGACCCGCTCACACTTACTGCGTCATAATCACCCTGACCCCCTCACACTTACTGCATCACTATCACTCTGACCCCCTCATACTTACCGCATCACTATCAGCCTGACCCCCACACACTTACTGTGTCACTATCCCCATGACACCCTCACACTTACTGCATTGCTGTCAACCAGACTCCCTCACGTTTACTGCGTCACTATCACCTTGACCCCCGACACTGACTGCTTCACTCTCACCCCGACCCGCTCACACTTACTACATCAGTATCACCCTGACCAACTCACACTTACTGCATCACCATCAGCCTGACTCCCACACAATTACTGTGTCACTATTACCCTTACCACATCACACTAACTGTTTCACTATCAAACTGACACCCTCACATTTACAGCTTCACTATGAGATGGATACACTCACACCAACTGTGTCAATATCAGACTGAGCCCCTCACACTTTCTGCATCACTACTAGCGACTCCCCCTCACACTTACTGCATCATGATCACCCTGGCACAATCACATTTACTGGGTCACTACCCACCTCTGCCCCTCACTCTTACTGCGTCACTATCACCCTAACCCCCTCACTCTTACTGCGTCACTGTCACCCTGACCCCCTCACACTTACTGCATCTCTATCACCCTGACACCCTCACATTTACTGTGTCACTGTCACCCTGACCCACTCACACTTACTACGTCACTATCAGCCTGACCCCTCACATTAACTTCATCACTATCACCCTGACCCACTCACACTGAGTGCGTCACTGTAACTCTGACCCCCTCACACTTGCTGCGTCACTATCAACCTGACCCCCTCATACTTACTACGTTAATATCACCCTGACCCCTTCACAATTACTGCATCACTATCACCCTGACTCGCTCACAATTACTGCGTCACTATCACTGCGACTCGCTCACACTTACTTCGTCACTATCACCCTACCCACCTCACTCTTACGACATCACCATGAGCCTGACCCCCATACAATTACTGAGTCACTATCACCCTGACCCCATCACACTTAGTGTGTCACTATCACCCTGACCCCCCACATTTACTGCAACGCTGTAACACTGACCCCCTCACATTTACTGCATTGACTATCACACTGACGCCCTCACACTGCGTCACTATCACCATGACCCGCTCGCACTTATTGCGTCATGATCATCCTGACCGAATCACAATTAATGCATCACTATCACCCTGATCCGCTCACACTTACTGCGTCACTATCACCCTAACCCGCTTACACTTACTTCATTAATATCACCCTGACCCTCTCACCCTTACTGCAACACTAACAGCCTGATCCCCACACAATTACTGTGTTGCTATCACCCTGACCCCCCTCACACTTACTGTGTCACTGTCACGCTGACTTCCTCACACTTACTGCGTCACTGTTACCCTGACCCCATCACACTTACTGCATCACTCTCACCCTGACCACCTCACATTTCCTGCGTCACTGTCAAGCAGACCCCCTCACACTTACTGTATCACTCTCAGCCTGACACCTCATACTTACTGCAGCACTGTCACCCGGACTCCCTCACATTTACTGCATCACCATCACCCTGAACCCCTCACACTTACTGTGTCACTGATACCCTTACCCCAGCACACTGACTTTGTCACTGTCACACTGACCCCTCATACTTACTGCATCACTATCACCCTGACCTCCTCACACTTACTGCGTCAATCTCACCCTGACCTTCTCACACTGACTGTGTCACTATCACCTGACTCTCTCACACTAACTGTATTATTATCAGCCTGACCCATCACACTTACTGCGACACTATCTCCCTGACCCCTTCACACTTATTGCATCACTATCACACTGATCCGTCAGAGTTACTGCATCACTATCAACTTGTCCCCTCACACTTACTGCATCACGAACAGCCTCTTCCCCTGACACTTACTGTGTCACTGACACATTGATTCCCTCAAACTGACTGTGTCACTGACACCAAGACCCCCTCGCACATACTGTGTCACTATCTCCCTGAGCCCCACACTTACTATGTCACTGTCAACCTGACCCCCTCACACTTACTGCATCACTGTAACCCTGACTCCCACACTTACTGCGTCACTATCCCCCCGACCTGCACACACTTACTACGTCACTATCACCCTGACCGCGCACACTAACTGCGTCACTATCAGGCAGACCACTCACATTGACTTCATCACTATCATCTTGACCCTCACACTGACTGCGTCACTGTAACTCTGACCCCCTCACACTTGCTGCATCACTGTCAACCTGACCCCCTCATACTGACTGTGTCACTATCACCCTGACCCCTTCACAATTACTGCATCAATATCACCCCGACCCGCTCATACTTACTACGTCACTATCACCCTGACCACCTCACACTTACTGCTTCACCATGAGCCTGACCCCCATACAATTACAGAGTCACTATCACCCTGACACCATCACACTTAGTGTGTCAATATAACCCTGATCCCCCACACTTACTGCATCACTGTAACACTGATCCCCTCACTCAGACTGCGTCACTATCAGCCTGACCCCATCACACTTACTGCATCACTATCAACATGACTCCCTCGCACTTACCGCATCACTATCAGCCTGACCCCCACACAATTACTGCGTCACTATCACCCTGAACCCCTCACACTTACTGTGTCAATATCACCCTGAACCCTCACACTTACTGCATCACTGGCAACCGGACACCCTAGCATTTACTGCTCAGTGTCACCCTGACCCGCTCATACTTACTGCGTCACGACCTGCCTGACCCCTCACATTAACTTCATCACTATCACCCTGACCACCTCACACTGACTGCATCACTGTAACTCTGATCCCCTCAGATTTGCTGCTTCACTGTCAACCTGAGCCCCTCATATTTACTGTGTCACTATCACCCTGACCCCTTCACAATTACTGCATCACTGTCTTCCTCAACAGCTCACAATTACTGCGTCACTATCACCCCAACCCGATCGCACTTACTACGTCACTATCACCCTGACCACCTCACACTTACTGCATCACCATGAGCCTGATCCCCAAACAATTGCTGCATCATTATCACCCTGACCAGCTCACACTTACTGCGTCACTGTCACCCTGACCCGTTCACACTAACTGCATCACTCTCATCCCGACCCCCTCACACTTACTGCATCACTGTCAACCTGACTCACTCATGCTTACTGCATCACTATCACCCTGACCCCTTCACAATTACTGTAACAATATGACCCCGACCCGCTCACACTTACTACGTCACTATCACCCTGACCACCTCACACTTACTGTATCACCATGAGCCTGACCACCGTGACATTGGGTTCAGGTCACATTGCATGTGACCACCATTGCACTGTATACACCTACACACACTCACACACGCACACTCACTCCTATACACACAGACATGCATATGGACACACATGTACACAGACACGCACACAGACACTCACACACACCCTTACAGACACCCACACTCAGACAGGCATCCGATCAGAGATTTAGACCACTCTGCACTCATGCACACACATATACACTCTCTCTCACTGGTACTCAAACCGCCACGCACACACACTCCCACACTCACACATGCACCCCTCACAGACTTAAGAAACTCTACATCACTCACACACATATACACCCCCTCTCACACTCACAACCGCCAAGCAAGACAAGCACACACACACACAAACAAACAGACAAAGACCCACATGCACACATATATTTTGTGGGGTGAATTTGTACTTGCAGAGTTATATTGCACTTTGCTCAAAAACTGCATGAATTCATGTAAACCTCTTAGCTCAAAAACTGCATGAATTCATGTAAAACTCTATCATCTCACTTTTCAGATTAGAATCAATCTAAACATCATGGTATAGACAGAGAACACAGGGGGCGAACATCTTCAATATATTGTCTAGCTATCACTCAATGTTACAGCTAACCTGAGAATGCAACTTCAAAAGAAAAAGATTTTGTGATTTACACATGAAAGAAATGAAACTACCATGGTATTCGAACAGATGAAAGACTCACAAGACAATCAAGGTATTTTTCAATGTTTAATTTCAGTTACATCACACTGTAGATGTTTGCTATAAATTCTGTGCCTTAGAAGTGTGCCCTCCACTATCATCTGATGAAGAAGCGGCGCTCTGAAAGCTAATGTGCTTCCAATTAAACCTATTGGACTATAACCTGGTGCTGTGTGAGATTTAACGTTGTACACCCCAGTCCAACACCGGCATCTCCAATTCATGACTAAACAAACAGTCTCAGTTAACCAGTTCCACACATCACTTTTCATATCACTATAAAACAGAACATTTACTGGGTTTGGATGGAATGGATGAGGGTTGCTGAGGGATGGACCATAAATCTTTAAACCTTTTAAATCTTTTTCTAACTTGTATATGAGAGTATTATCCAGACACTACAGGGGTCTATATATGTTCTGCTCTGTTTATGAAAGGAGGCAATTACAAAATAACAGATCGGCTGCATAAAAAAAAACTCGTGTGGATAAGTTTCTAGATAACTCAACACAAAGTGCGAAACTTATTGACCAGCGTGAGGCTACTCCTGGTTTAAAGTTCCTTGTTATCAAATGCTTTCATAACCTAGAGACAGAGCACTGAGACTACTGCTCAGCAACAGGCCGAAGCAATTCTGTCCCTATGGACCACTTACAGAGGGATAAGAGAAGGCCATTCAGCCATATGAGTCAGTTGCTACTTGAAAAGGTGGAAATCTAGAATATTGGCACATTTTGCCAACGCAATCATTCTAAATGAGGAGCTGTGTGGCTGCAGCTGTATGAGGTTGTTACTGAGAGGGCACCTGGAGTGCATTGTGTTGTTTGTGTTTTTGTAACTGAGAAGGGATGGACCTACATCAGATACAGTTTAATGGCTGCTCATAATCCATGGGTTGCTGTGTCATTTAATGTCTTGGGTCTGTTACACCGGGACATGAGGAGGCCATTCAGCATCTCGAGCCTGTTCCAATGGGTCTGGAAGTATTTATTTAACTTTCAAGTCTGTTACGCAAAAATATTAGTTTTAAATTAGTTTTGGAATAGGAAAGACCTAATGTAAACATTAAAGTTCGAACTTTGAACAAGGCCAATTTTGAAAGTGTTATGGAGACCTGTGAAAGGCTGATTGCAATAACCTATTCACAGGTAAAGGGATGGTTGGAAAATGCAAGGCCATTACTGGGTTTCAGAGTGTCCAGAGCCAACGTATTCCCATTAGTGAGATGGGCAAGGCAGGTGGGTGCAGAGAGTGCTGGATGGCTAGATATATTGATGCTCTGGTCAAGGTAAGGAAGGAGGCATATGTCGGGTAAACACAGCTGAGATCAAGTGAATCCCTAGAGGTGTATAAGGGCAGTGAATGTATAGCCAATGAGGAAATTGGGCCAGAAAAATGAGGAAAAGGGATGGCTTTAGAAATAGGGTTAATGAGGCATTGAAGAAATTCTACACATCCGTTTATGGCAAAAGATTAAGTCGGGAGAGAATATGGCTCCTTAAAGATCAGTCAGGCTACCTATGTATGGAACCACATATACATAGGTTGGAGGGATAAGAAACAAGTATTTCTCCTCAGTATTTAATGTGGAGGAGGTTGCAAGAGCGAGAGAATGAAGAAAAATATAGTGATACCTTGAAATGTGTCTATATTACAAAGAGGTGTGGGGCATTTTAAAACACATAAAGGTGAACAAATCCCAGGAACCTGAGCAGTTCTATTCCAGATACTTTTGGGACGCTAGGAAAGAGATTGCTCAGCATTTTGCTGATATATTTGTAACATTGATTTCCACAGGTGAGGTGTCCAAAGACTGGAGGGCTGCTAACATAGTGTCATTATTTAAGAAAGTAAGGAAAAAAACAGGTAACTATAGATCGATGAGCCTGACGTTAATGGTGACTAAATTGTTGGAGGGAATTTCGAGGAAAAGGATCGATATGCATTTGGAAAGACAAGGACTGAAGAGGGTTTTGTACTTTGGAGATCACATCTCACTGACTCGGTGGAATTTTTTGAGGAAGTGATGAAGATGATTGATGAAGACAGGACAGTGGATGTTGTCTTTATGGAATTCTAAAATATTCAACATTGTAGACTGGTTAGCAAGATTAGACTGCCTGGGATCCAGGGAGAGTTCGCCATTTAGATCCAACATTTTCTTGAATAATGGAGACAGGGCGTGACAGTGTACATTTGTTCATTAAACTTGGAGACCTGTGACCAGTGATGTGCTGCAAAGATCAATAGGGGGTCCACTGTCTTTTGTCACTCATACAAATCATTTGCATTTGAGTATATGATATATGATCAGTAGGCTTGTAGATAATATCGAATTTGTTGGTGTAGTCGACAGTGAAGAATGATCTGTCAGATTATAATGGGACCTTGTTGAGGTGAACCGAGGAGTGGCAGATGGAGTTTATTTTAGTTAAATGTGAGGTGTTGCATTTTGGCAAGACAAATCAAGGCAAGACATGCAGGTAGGGTCCTGTCGAAATCTGCCAATCAGGGAGAACTCCATCGAAATGATCGAATCCCTACAGTGAGGAAACAGCGTATTGAACCCATCGAGGCCACACCGAACCAATAAACAGTATCCCACTGAACAAACCCCTACCCTAAACCTCTGATCCTGCATTTCCCATGGCTAATCCACCTCGCCTAAACATTCCTGGGTACTTTAGCATGGCCAATCTACCATTATCTGTATATCTTTATACTTGCAGAGGAAAACATAACATCCGGAGGAAACTCATGCAGACATGGGGAGAATGTGCAAACTCCACACAGGTAGTCATTCAAGAATGGAATTAAACCCAGATCGCTGTGCTCTGAAGCAGCAATGCTTGCCACTGAGCTGCTGTGTCACCTTGTGGTGCAGGTTCTCCGTTCCTTGAAAGTGCCATCACAGGTCAACAGCGTAGTGAAGAAAGCACTTGGTGATTTCCCCTCTATTGGTACGTGCTTTGAGTCTAAGCGCTTGCAAAACATGTTACATCTGTACAGGACATTGGTTTGGCCACTTCTGTAATACTGCCTTTAATTCTGGTCTCCCTGCTGGCGGAAAGATGTTGTCAAAGTTGAAAGGGTGTAGAAGAGATTAAAAAGAATGTTGCAGGTGTTGGAGGGTTAGTGTAACAGGGAGAGTTTGAATAGGCTGGGGCTATTTTCAAGTGTTGAGGCAGAGGCGTGACCTTAAAGAGATTTATAAAATCATGAGGGGCAAACATAAGGTAAACAGTCAACGTCTTTTACCCAGGATAGGCGAGACCAAAATTAGAAAACAAAGGTTTAAGGTGAGAGGGGAAAGATTTAAAAAAGGACATGAGGGACAACACTTTCACACAGAGACTGCTGTATGTACGGATCGATCAGCCAAAAGAGGTGGTGGAGACAGGTACAGTTACACCATTTAGAAGGCATTTGGATGGATACATGCATGGGAAGTGTTTAGAGGGAGATGAGCCAAGTGCTGGCAAGGGGGACGAGATTTATTTAGGATAGTTGGTCGTTATGGACGATCAGACGGAATGGTATTTTTCGGTGCTGTACATCTCTGAGACTCTATTGTCTCTTGAGTGCATAACATAGGAACAGGAAGAGGCTATTCAGGTTCTGAATTCTGCCAGTCAGCTTGTTTGCTCAATTACTGCGAGTAAAATACAAAAATACATCATTCAGATTTTGATGGTGTTTTACAGAAACAGGAGAAAGGCTTTTAGTCAAGAGAAGCTGGAAGGAATGTGAAGAGGCCATTCAGGCACTCAAATCCATTCCACAGGAGTGGCAGGTGAGCACAGAGCTATTGGAGACTGTTACTCAGTAGCAGGAAGAGGACATCTACTTTCGCAAACCTTGGATCTGGAGGCAGTCACTCAGCTGCTTGAGACTGGAGCACAGGAACAGGAGGCAGTCATTCAACTGCTTGAGACTGGGACACAGGGACAGGAGGGAGTCACTCAGAGCTCGAAACTGGGGCACAGGAACAGGAGGCAGTAATTCAACTGCTTGAGACTGGGACACAGGGACAGGAGGGAGTCACTCAGAGCTCGAAACTGGGGCACAGGAACAGGAGGCAGTAATTCAACTGCTTGAGACTGGGACACAGGGACAGGAGGGAGTCACTCAGAGCTCGAAACTGGGGCACAGGAACAGGAGGCAGTAATTCAACTGCTTGAGACTGGGACACAGGGACAGGAGGGAGTCACTCAGAGCTCGAAACTGGGGCACAGGAACAGGAGGCAGTAATTCAACTGCTTGAGACTGGGACACAGGGACAGGAGGGAGTCACTCAGAGCTCGAAACCGGGACACAGGGAACTCTGGAGACTAATGAGGCCCGAGGATCCTGTTACGCAGGAACAAGAGGAGATGACTCAGTCCCCACCAGTATGGGACACTGGGAGAGAAGGGGAGTTTTCTTGGAACTAACAGAAATACATGAATAAGTTGCATTAGTGGTCCATTCAATCCTGCCCCACCATTCATAAAGACCACGTCTAATCTGATTATGATTCCCTCATTCCACTTTATGGAGACTCCCCTCTCTGCAGTCTCTGCTCCATTTGTTGGTCATGTTGCAGACCCAGATGCTGCAACAACACTCATCATGACTCATCCAGAAGGATGGATCTAACAGGATGAGTCCGTATTTGAAGGGTCCAATCACAAGAATGAAAACACAAAATAAAGGTATTGCCAGACGTTTACTTCTCTCACATTCACAATCCAACTCACAAAACCACCCCATCTATTACATATTAAGGATGGAGCACCGTGTAGATCCGGCTAGTGTACAGCTGTATGCAACCCAGCAATATCCAGAGTGAAATTCTGTGCAGCCCACACCAATGCTTGATCCATAATCCTGGACTAAATATCCAGCGTGGGGAGCTGTACAGTCCGCACTGGTTCATTCATATATAAGCCCAGGCTGTTGCATTGTTCGGTAACACTGTATTAGATCAGTGTGGGGAAACTTGCAGCCCATGCTGGAAGTGACAGGATGTGCAGTTCCCATCCATTTACAGCTCCATATCTCCACTATACCTTGACAAGGGATGTTGCGAATGTGAAAACAACTGCGAGGAAGAGATGTAAATGGAAACAATTTAAATACCAATAATTCTGATAAAGACACATATCATTCTAGTATTTAATGATGAAATAACTGAGATAATATCCAATGAGGTTTTTTGAACTGGGCAAAGAAATAAGAGCGCGATGGTGATGTTATAATGGTTGCACTATAAACCTCTAGATAATCAATGGGAATTAGAGGAACACATATGCAGGGAGACTGGCTGGACGTGCAGGAGCAATAGGGTTGTCATAAGAGGTGATTTCAATTTTCCTAACATAGACTGGGACTTCCAGAGGGTTAAGAACTTAGAGAGAACACAATTGGTTAAGTGTGTTCAGGACAGTTTCCACAAGCAATATCTAGAGGGTCCTACTGGGGAAGGGACAAACTCGACCTACTTTTGGGAAATAGGGGTAGGATAGGTGACGGAGGTAAAGTGGGGGGGAATTTTGCGAAAAGTGACTAGAGCTGTATTAATTTTAAAATAGTTATGGTAGGGACAATATTGGTCCACGGATTCAAGTTCTAAGTTGTTGAAAGGCGTATTTTGTTGAAATTAGACAGGGGATTGCCGGGGATGATTGGAGTAGTTTGTTTCCAGTTAAAAGGATCCCGGGCAAAGGGGCGGGCTTCAAAAGTGAGATAGCTCGAGTTCAAGGTCTACATGTTCCCGTGAGGGTGAAGGGAAAGTGAGGCTGGAAGAGAGAACCCAGGATGACAAGCGATATTGAAGCTCTGACCAGCAAAAAAAAAGAGGTGTGGCTCACTACAGGCAGCTGGGACCAAGGGAATCCCTGGAGGTACACAAGGGATACAGGAGTTTACTGAAGAAGGAAATCAACAAGGTGAAAAGGGGGTATGAGATAGCCTTGGCTGAGCAGATTGGTGTGAATCCTAATTCAGTGTAGTAAAGAAGAAGAACATCCAGAGAGAGAATAGGACGTCTTACAATCCAAAATGGGCATGCATGTGTAAAACCTCAAGAGATGGTTGAGTTCCTCAATTCCCCCTCTGTGTTTATCATGAAGAAAGACATGAAAACCTGTTACCTTTGGAACGTTAATTGACATATATTGGAACAGTCCCTATCACTAATGGTACTAATGGACATATTAGAATGCTTACATTCAGATAAATCTCTTGGTCCTGACCAGACAAATCCAAGACCACTGCAAGAGGTGAGAGAAGACAGTTCAGGGGCCAAGGACCCGGAAGGCTGGGCCGTAACAAACATGCCCTTATTCAAGAAGTGCTGCAAAGAAAAGCCTGGGTAATATAGACCAGTAAGCTTCACATCTGTTTTCGGTAAACCGCTTGAGAACGTTCAGAGATAGAAGATATGCATGCATTTGGAAATACAGAGATTGACTTGGAGCAGTCAGCATTATATTATGCGTGGCAGATCATGCCTTACACATTTTGTTAGAGATATTGAGGAAGTGACCAGAAAGGTTGACGAGGGTAGGGTGGTGGACTTAGTCTATATGGATTTCAGTAGGGCCTTTGATAAGTTTACACATAGTAGGCCGCTCCGGAAGGTTAGATCGCATGGACTCCAATGTAAACTGGCAAATTGGCAACACAATTGGCTTGACGTTATGAAGCAAATGGTGGAGGTATAATTGTCGGACTGGAGGCCTGTGACTAGTGGAGTGCCTCAGGGGTCGGTCATGGGCCCATTGCTGTTTGTTATCTATATCAATGATTTGGACCAGAGTGCACAGCGCAAAGTTAGTAAGTTTGCAGATGACTCTAAATTAGGATGCATCATTTCCAGTTAGGAACATTATCAGAAATTGCAGCAGTACCTTGGTCAGCTGAGGAAGTGGGCTGAGAAATAGCAAATGGCGTTTAATATAGATAAATGTGACGTCTTGCATTATGGAAAGTCAAATCCAGTTTGAGTTTAAGGATGATTGAGAGGGTCTTAAGGAGTGTAGTGGAGCAAAAGGAGTTTGGAGATCAGGTGCACGGTTATCAGAAATTTGAGTCCTAGATACACAGGACAGTGAAGAAGGCTGTTGGCACACTGGCCTACATCAGCACATTGAGTATAGAGGTTGGGACGTTATGTTGCACAGGGTGTTGGTAAGGCTGCAGTTGGAGTATTGTGTTCAGTTTTGTTCACCTTGCTCTAGAAAGGATATTATTGAACGCGAAAGAGTGTAGAAGAAATTTACAAAGATGTTTCCTGAGCTAAAGGCTCTAAGTTATAGGCAGAGGTTGGACAGCTTAGAACTTATTTCCTTACAGCGTAGGAAACTGAGAGGGTTCTTATAGAAGTGTAACTCTTATAAAATCATGAGCGGTGTGCATGGGGTGAATACATCAAAATTTTTCCCAAGGTTGGGTAATCGAGGATGAGAGGGCATCTGTTAATGTTTGGAAAGGAAACAATATATAAAAAGGAACCTGAGGGGCAACGTTTTTACACAGAGTGTGGTATGCATAAGGACTGAGCTGCTAGTGGAAGTGGTTGAGGTGGGTACAATAACAACATTGAAAAGGCATTTGGACAAATACACAGATAGGAAAGGATTAGAGGGATACAGAGCAAGGGCAGGGAAATGGGGTGAGTGTGGATGGACACTTTGGTTAGCATGGACCAGCTGAGCCAAATGGCCAGCCATACTGGCAGTCTAGTGCAGTATGACTGTAAGTGAGTGTGTTTTGGAGTGGAGGCAGAGTGGGGGAGACTGAGAAAATATGTCATGGAAGGATATGTTCACAGGTGTCAGAATGCTGAATTGAAGACATTTCGATAGTATCATGCAACACGGGTCAGTATTCGCATTGGATAAGCATACGGGCTAGTGTAGGTTAGGTAGGCTTCGGTCGGCGCAACATCGAGGGCCGAAGGGCCTGTACTGCGCTGTATTTTTCTATGTTCTATGTTGTATGATCTATTATGAAGAATTATGAGTGAATGGGATATTGCTGTGAGTTCAGACGATGGAGAGTTTTGGATGAGCATTTGTTCTGCAACTTTGTAACTGGGAGTGAGGACAGCAGAGTCTTCACCTCACTGGGCTGAATCTTACAAAAAAACTGTCTCAGTGACATTTTTATTGAGTGTGACAAAGGGGTTGTCTGCACGGGGTCGAACTAGTTTCCTGGTGCTATCTTACCAAACTCATCTCATTAATTACCCACCCCACTCCATGGTGTCCCTCTCATACAATGCCAGCCCGGTTCTCCCACCCATCATGACTGGAGGTACTCACCATCGCCTGGATGCCCCTGGATATTCCGTGATTCCTGGCAATGATGTCATCTCTAAAAGGCCAATTGTCACACGGTTGACCTTTCTCAGTTTGGAGCTGCCCTGCACAGTTTACCCGAGCATGGCAGCTAAGGGGAAATTACTCCACAGTTTGTTGACAGCAGCACGAAGGTCGTGGTGGATGGGCTAGTACAGAGGGGGACCATTCTCTTCCCAGAGGGTGCCACACCACCAGACCCACCGAGCGTGGTCTGACTTCACCACCCAGCTCAGTGCCGTATCTGCGGTCTGAAGAAATGTCCAGCAATACAGGACAAGCATCAATAACCTTGCCCCCTTTGTCAGGATAAGTGTCACCGTATTCTCACTGCTCCTTCACACTCACTGTATATCTGTTATAGCACCGACCCACGAACAAGGCTGATGCTCCACCACTCTCACTACTGCATGCATCATCTTCCCTCTCTTTCTCTCTTGCATTTCTAATGCCCCCCACACAGTTATAGAATATTTTGGAGAAAGCCAATTATAGAATGTTCCAGATAATGTTCCAACTTATTCCCAATTTCAGGAAAACGGCTGTGCCCCAGTGTGTAACACGTAAGAGGGTGGGTAGAGATGTACGTTTTTCAAATCACACACAATTAAAATCCATCATGAGGCCATTCAGTGCTTCAAATATGCTCCAACATTCATTACGGTCGGTGGTGATCTGATGGTTTTCTCAGCTCCATGTCACAGGAGCTTTCATTCATTCAACCACCAGCTTCCTGTTACCGAGCAGACGATTCTCAGAAGTTTTTTTTTTACCCCGGGTTTCTTCCAGCATGCGTTCAGAAGGCATTTCACATGGGGACGGAATCTCCGAACAATATATTTCATCTGCTTTATAAATTCATGCAGCAGTCCAATCAAAAACATGCACTTATTTCATGGCTATCGATATCTAATCACAATTAGTCATTCTGGTGATGTCACTTGTCTCACCTTATTGTATTCAGCCAAAGACACCTTCCAAACACTTGTCTCAATATAAAATACAATTTCTAGCAGAGAACGTTTTGATCCTCAGCCGTTATCATGACCGCTGCATCAAATATACATTTTACCTTGTCATGAATGTTTCTCTTGCCCTTTGTCTGTGACTGATTCTGCGTATAACAGTTACACAGACTCCCACTCAATTGGCTGGATGGTTGGTTTGTGATGCAGAGGGAGGACACCAGAGCAGTTTCAATTCCCCACATTGACACAGATTACCATGAAGGGGATGCTCTCTCAACCTCACCCCATCACCCATGTGGTGATCTTCAGCGTAAACCACCATGAGTGGTCTATCTAGTGAGAGTCCTTTGGGACTCTATTCTATCAATGTTAGCATTTTAATTTTTTTAACAAATAGTTTTATTGAAGAAGACACTTTTATTATTATATTAAACCAATAACAAAGCAACTCAAATAACTGAACAAAATTACACCCTTGTGCATGTAGATACAAAACAAGTTAAAGTCTATAAACGGACAGAAGAAAAACAAAAATAAACAATAAATAATTCGGCTCAGCATAACACAACCGAATATTCTTCCTAGCACAGGAAGTATGGGGGAGATATTAAACGAGTATTTTGCATCAGTATTTACTGTAGAAAAGGATATGGAAGTCGTAAAATGTAGGGAAATAGATGGTGACACCTTGCAAATTGTCCATATTACAGAGGTGAAAGTGTTGGATGTCTTGAAAGGGTCCCCAGGACCTGATCAGGTGTACCCTAGAACTCTGTGGGAAGCTAGAGAAGTGATTGCTGGGACTCTTGCTGAGATATTTGTAATATGGATAGTCACAGGTGAGGTGTCGGAAGACTGGACATTGGCTAACGTGGTGCCACTGTTTAAGTAGGGAGGTTAGGACAAGCCAGGGAACTATAGACTAGTGAGCCTGATGTTGGTGGTGTGCAAGTTGTTGGAGGGAATCCTGAGGGACAGGATGTGCATGTATTTGGAAAGGCAAGGACTTATTAGGGATAGTCAACATGTCTTTGTGCGTGAGAAATCATGTCTCACAAACTCGATTGTGTTTTTTGAGGAAGTAACAAAGAGGACTGATGAGGGCAGAGGGGTAGATGTGATCTATCTGGACTTCAGTAAGGGTTGTGATAAGGTTCCCCATGGGAGACTGATTAGCAAGGTCAGATCTCATGGAATGCAGGGAGAACTAGCCATTTGGATGCAGAACTGGCTCAAAGGTAGAAGACAGAGGGTGGTGATGGACGGTTGTTTATCAGAACAGAGGCCTGTGACCAGTGCAGTGCTAGAAGGATCGGGTGCAGGATTCACTACTTTTGTCATTGACATAAATGATTTAGATGCAAGCATAAGAGCTACAGTTCGTAAGTTTGAAGATGACACCAAAATTCGAGGTGTAGTGGCAGCGAAGAGGGTCACCTCAGATTAAAATGGGATCTTGACCAAATGGTCAAATGGGCTGAGAAATGGCAGATGGAGTTTAATTAAGATAAATATGAGGTGCTGCACTTTTGGAATTTCAGCAGGATTTATACACTAAATGGTAAGGTCCTAGGGAGTGTTGCTGAACAAAGAGACCTGGAGTGGAGTTTCATAGCTCCTTGAAAGTGGAGTTGCAGGTGGATAGGATAGTGAAGAAAGCGTTTGGTATGCTTTCTTTTTTGGTCAGAGTATAGAGTACAGGAGTTGGAAGATCATATTGCGGCTGTACAGGACATTGGTTAGGCCACTGTTGGAATATTGCATGCAATCCTGGTCCCCTTCTTATCAGAAACTTGTAAGGGTTCAGGAAAGACTTACAAAGATGTTGCCAGGGTTGGAGGATTTGAGCTATAGGGAGAGGCTGAACAGGCTGGGGCTGTTTTCCCTGGAGCGTCCCAGTCAGAGTGGTGACACTATAGAGATTTACAAAATTATGAGTGGCATGGATAGGGTAAATACTAAAAGTCTTTTCCCTGGGGTCGGGGAGTCCAGAACTAGAGGGCATAGTTTTAGGGTGAGAGGAGAAAGATATAAAAGAGACCTATGGGACAACTATTTCACAACTATTTGAAATGAGCTGGCAGGTGTAGTGGGGGAGGCTGATGCAAGTGCAACATTTAAGAGGATGGGTAAATGATTAGGAAGGGTTTGGAGAGATATGGGCTGGGTGCTGGCAGGTGGGACTAGATTGGTTTGGGATATGTGATTGGCATGGATGGGTTTGACCGAAGGGTCTGTTTCCATGCTTTACATTTCTATGCCTCTATGACTCTATGAATTATAATAATCTCTGTTTTTGGTGCACCATTCTGGTGAGAAAGTCCAAACAGATATTCTCCACGATGTGCGTACAATGACCCAACAGCCCCGGGGAGTTTTCAGACAATCAACACAACAGAATACTATTCCTAGCACAGAAAGCAAGGATATATTTTTTTTTCCAATGTGCATCTACGTAAGATACTCTGGGCAGGCCCAGGAAAAGAGAAACCGGGTCCATCTCCAATTTGGTCCCCAAGACCCACTCTACCACACCTAACACAGTGCTCCAATATATACGATGCCTGCAGCAGGACCACATGCAATGAGTAAGAGTGCCTGTAGTCATTCTGCATTTAGCACATGCTGAAGATAATCCCACTTTGAATTTTGACAGAAAATCTGGTGTCAGATAAACCCTATGAAGAATTTTCAACTGCATGGAATGGGTCCTATTACAGATCAAAATCCTTTGAGCATTTTCACAAATATCCTCCCATGGCTCCGAAGGATCCTAAACCCCCGACTCTCTCGCACAGACATCACGACGCTGCACAGTCTTGTCTGAGGGGACACTCTCCAACAAATGATAAAGGGTGCTGACAGAGAGTGTATTCTTTACAATAAATACCCGCTTCTCTCTATCAGATCTGTGAGAGTCTGTTAAAAGTAATTTTAATCAAATCTCTAATCTGAAAACAAAACAGAAGAAGTCTCCATTAGCAATTCCATACTCACGAGTTATTTGATCAAATGATATCATTGTTTCTCCCTCAAGTAGCACGTGGTGGCTCAGTGGTTTGCACTGCTGACTCACAGCACCAGGGTTTGGTTCCAGCCTTGTGTGACTGACTGTGTCGAGTTAGTATATTGTCATCTGTGTCTGCGTAGGTTTCCTTCCACAGTCACAATGATGTGCAGGTTAGATGAATTGGTCATTGCTAAATCGCTCAGAGTGTTCCAGGATCTGTAAGTTGGGGAATTAATCAGGGTAAATATTGCATGGTAGGGACATGGGTCTGGGGGGGTGGGTGGGTGTTACTCTTCAGAGGTTGGAAGTGGACTTGTGGGGTCCAAGGACCTGTTTCCATACTGTAGGGATTCTACTAATTCTAAATCACCCAAGCTAGGTACCCCCCTGCCTGCCCACAGTTTAAACCTGGAATCCATCATTCCCGGTTGACAATGCGGTATACCAATTATGGGGTAAGAAATATGGTAATGGCTGTATTGCCCTCAATCTGACGCATTGTCCTTCATTCTTTAACGGTATTGATCATCATTAGTTTATGACAATACTCCATAAAGGTTGTCATTTTATCTAAGAACAACAGACTAATAAGGGTTCACTTTGTCTGCGAGAGGTCAATGTGTAGCCATATTGATGCCGAGACCTCAGCGGCCCAGGCACTCAAATAGGATGAGAAAAAACTTGATTGATTGTTTTTAATCGGGGAAATCAACTCCCCACAATCTGTGGGGCAGTTGCAATTTTGTTAGCTCGATAAAGAATCGCTTCTAGTGCCAAATAAAAGAGCTAAACCAGTCATTCTTTTCCTAAAAAAAATGTTAGATTAAACTACTTACAGTGTGGAAACAGGCCCTTTGGCTCAACAAATCCACACCGACCCGCCATTCACCCAGACCCATTCCCCTACATTTACCCCTTCATCCAATACTATGGGCAATTTATCATGGCCAACTCACCTGACCTGTATATCCTTGGAGTGTGGGAGGAAACCCACGCAGGAACGGGGAAAATGAGCAAGCTCCACACAGTCAGTCGCCTGAGCTGGGAAGTGAACTCGGGGCATTGGCGCTGTGAGGCAGCAGTGCTAATCACTGTGCCACCGTGCCGCCCACATGCGTCATCTGTTTGGGAAATATCAAAGAAAGCATTCACATGGAGTGTAGGAAATGAGGAAGGACATTCATTTTAATAACAGCTATCCGACCTAGCCAGAATATAGGAAATGCCTCCCATCTTTGAAGGTCTTGTTTAATTTTGTCAAACACATGGACATAGTTCACGTTAAATAAATGATAAATGACAGATGTAATGAAAATACTGAAATAGGGAATCCACCCCAGTGACCATTGAAAAGGAAATCAGGATTTGGCCTCAGTATCAGGTATTTCCATAAGATCTCCAATAGGCATGGCCTCCAACTTTGTAAAATTAATCTTACCGCCTGGAAAAAATACAAGTGAATTATTGCATTGCATCACATGGACTATCGAAATTGCGGAATTTGACAAAAAACATAAGACCCTCATCTGCATACAATGTAATCTTTCGTGACTTCTATCCCAACATCAGATATGTTGGCATCCCTACGGATGGCCTCCGCCAGTGGCTCAATCCCCAACGTAAACAACAATGGTGAAAGGTGTCAACCTTTGTGTCTGCCTGGAGAAATATTAATATTACTGGTTGGCACACCATTAGTAAGAACCCAGCCGGAGGATAGCGGTAAATGACCCTCACCCCCTTAATAAAATCTTTGCAGAGACCAAACCGTTCTAATGTACAGAAGAGATCCGGCCACTCAACTCAATCAAATGCTTGCTCTCATCTAAAGGGATCAATAATCCCTGGATAGATTGTTGTTGACGCTCTAGATCATATTGATTAAACTCTTTACATGTCGGAAGATCTGCGGCCCTTTATTTAACCTGTTTGGTCCTCTTTAGCAACGGAAGGCAGCAAAGATTCCAGCCTTCATGCAAGTATCTCAGATAGGATTTAAAAGTGAGATTGACGTGTAAGAAGCATAATCCTCCAGGGTCTTCCTTTCTTCAGCATCAGAGAGGTATCAGCCTCTCTTAAGGATGGAGGGAGGGGTTCATGACTGTATGAGTGACGGAACGTGTTAAACATCAACCTTGACAATAGATTTATAAATTATTTATAAAATTCACGAGGAAATCTGTCAGGACCGTATGCCTTTACTTTCGGAAGCTGCTTCACACCCTCCTCCTCCAGGGGTTACTCCTGGAAGACCCAGGTTCTTGAAAAATGACTCCATCTTAATCCATCTATCCTCATTATGGCAAGTCTGAAATACCTCGAACAGGAGACATTTTTTTTTTAATTGAAGGTAATTATCCCAGTACCTTCCCTAATTGAGGTAATGTCTTGAGAGGGCCGGTCGTTTTCCTGCCTAAATACTTGCCTGGCTTATCACCATGTTCAAACTGCCTTTGTTTTGCAAAAGTAAGTACCTTCTTGGCTGTCTGTGTGAGCGTGGAATTCACTGTAGACCGAAGTGTTGTCATCCTCTGCAGCTTAGCCACTGAGGGTCTATCACAGTATGCCCTCTCGGCTGCCTTCAGCTGTGCCTCAAACCAACGTTCCTGCTTCCCCTTCTGCTGCATCCTCAGGAATAATTATTCCCTTGGCATAAGCCTTAGCAAGTTCCCATAGAATGAATGGGTTACTGCTTGAATCTGAATTAATGGCTAAGAAATATCTAAATTCATTACAGAAATACTCAATGAACTAACTAGCCTTCAGAATAAAGGGATACACTCGCTGGTGTCTCGAATCTGTTATATTGCCCTTAACCTTAATCAATAAGTATGGTCAGAAATGGTAATATTCCCAATTGTGCAGTATGCCACCTAATCTAAGATTGTTGCAGGGATGGGGAAGATATAAACCCTTGTGTGGCAGTTCAGCAAATTAAAGAAGAAAATAAAAGCCCTACTTATGAGGTAGATGTGCCTCCAGACATCCACCAGCTCTAGATCTGCACACAAATCTTCCAATGACTAACATTATAACGAGGATATTGAGGGACCTTTGGACATTCTGCCCGCCGGGGAGTCCATAAGACAGTTGAAATCTCCTTCTACGATAATGTGTCATGTTGCAAGATAACTGCATTTGGAAAATGCATCTACCAGGATTTTTAGAGTGTGCGCCCGGGGTGGGTGGTGGGTCGCAAATACCATTTAAAATATTGGATTATTTGCCATAGTTCAAGGCGTGGGGTATTATGATCCTCCAGTGATTGTCAAATACCATCTAGTAATTTAAATGGAAGATTCTTCTTATCCAGTATGGTTTCTCCCCTACTCCTAGTATTAAAAGACGCAAAAAAACATTCAAATCCGCCCTGTTGTAACGTCAATGTTCCTTGTCATCAAGCTGCATTTCCTGCAATAGGAAACATCCACCCTCTCTATTTTTAAGACTAGAAAGTAAAGTTTTCCTCTTGACTGGCCAGTGGCTCCGCTTAATGTTCCAGGAACACCATTAAAGCATATCATTATCCACAACACACTGTAGCAACATTTGAACTCGAGAAAGGAATAACTCGAATTACTGATTAATAAACAAAGTCTCATCGAGCTTAAAAACTACACAATCTAAAACTATTACAAATGACAAGGTCTCAAAACTAAACATATAAAAAAATCAAAGATCTGAACAAAATCGATCGGGGAATTTAAAATGTCCACAAAGTTTTCGCTTTTTCTGCACAGTCAGACAAGTTCATGGATCCATTAAATGCAATAAGGAGAACCGTTGGGTACCAGAGGGAATACTGATTCTTGATAGGTGTTAGTTTTGGAAGTAGGTGAGCACTTTGGTGATAGCGATCACAATTTCTGTTATGTTTTCTTGAGTGAGAGCAAGGGATAGATGTATAGCAATGGGCAAGAGTTACAGCTAGGGAAAGGCAATTATGATGCGATTAGGCACGATTTAGGAAGCATAAGAGCGAGAAGGAAACTGAAGGGGATAGACACATTAGAAATGTGAAGCTTATTCAAGGAAAAGCTACCGTGTGTCCTCGATAAGTATGTACTTGTCAGGCAGAGAGGAAGATGTAGAGTGTGGGAGCCATGGTTTGTGAAGCAAATGGAATCTCTGGTCAAGAGGAAGAAGAAGGCTTATATTAGGATGAGATGTGAAGGCTCAGTTAGGGCGCTTGAGGGTTACAAGGTAGGCAGGAAAGACCTAAAGGGAGAGCACAGAAGAGCCAGGAGGAGACATGAGAAGTTGTTGGCTGATAGGGTCAGGGTAAACCCTAAGGCTTTCTATAGGTATTTAAGGAATAAAAGAATGACGAGAGTAGGAATAGTGCCTATCAAGGAAATGAGTGCAGAGTAGTGTGTTGAGTCAGGAGATAGGGGAAGCACTAAATGAATATTTTATCAACAATATTCACTCGAGAAAATGACAATCTTGTCGAGGAGAATACTGAGATACAGGCTCCTAGATTAGGTGTGATTGAGGTTCACAAGGAGGAGACATTAGAAATACTGCAGAGGGTGAAAGTGGATAAGTCTCCTTGGCCGGATTGGATTTATCCTAGGATCCTCTGGGAAGCCAGGGAGGAGATTGCCGAGCCTTTGGCAATGACCTTTAAATCGTCATTGTCCGCAGGAATATTAACAGAAGACTAGAGAATGGGAAATGTGGTTCCCCTCTTCAAGAAGGGGAGTAGAGACAAACTTGGTACTTATAGACCAGTGAGCCGTCCTTCAGTTGTTGGTAAAGTGTAGGGAAAGGTTGTAAGGAATAGGAATTATAATAATCTAGAAAAGAATAAATTGATTAGGGATAGTTAGCACGGTTTTGTGAAGGGGAGGTCGTGCCTCTCAAACTTTATTGAGTTCTTTGAGAAGGTGACCAAACAGGTAGATTAGAGTAAACCGGATTATGTGGTGTATATGGATTTCAGCACGGCTTTCGATAAGGTTCTCCATAGTAGGCTATTGTACAAAATGCGGAGTAATGGGATTGTAGGAGATATAGCAGTTTGCATCCGTAATTAGCTTGCTAAAAGAAGTCAGTGGGTCATTGTTGATGGGAAATGTTCATCCTGGAGTACAGTTAGTAGTGGTTTAACACAAGGGTCAGTGTTGGGTCCACTGCTGTTCGTCATTTTTATAAACGACCTGGATGAGGGCGTAGAACAGTGGGTTAGTAAATTTGCAGACAACACTAAGGTCGGAGGAGTTGTGGATAGTGAGGAAAAATGTTGGAGGTTACAGAGAGACATAAGCTGCAGAGCTGGGCTGAGAGGTGGCAAATGCAGTTTAATGAGGACAAGTATGTGGTGATTCACCTTGGTCAGAGTGACAGGAATGCAAAGTACTGGGCGAATAGTAAGATTCTTGGTAGTGTGGATGAGCAGAGAGATCCCGGTGTCCAGGTACATAGATCACTGAAAGTGGCCACCGAGGTTGACAGGGTTGTTAAGAAGGCATACAGTGTTTTAGCTTTTATTAATAGAGGGGTCAAATTCCGGAACCATGAAGTTATGCTACAGCTGTACAAATCTCTAGTGCAGCTGCACTTGGAGTATTGTGTACATTTCTGGTCACCACATTATAACAAGGATGTGGAAGCTTTGGAAAGGGTGCAGAGGAGGTTTACAAGGATATTGCCTGGTATGGAGGGAAGGTCTTACGAGAAAAGGCTGAGGGACTTGAGGCTGTTTTCGTTAGAAAGCAGAAGGTTGAGAGGTGACTTAATAAAGACATATAAGATAATCAGAGGTTTAGATAGGTAAGCCTTTGTCCAAGAATGCTGACGGTGATCATGAGGGGGCATAGCTTTAAATTGAGAGGTGATAGATATAGGAGAGATGTCAGAGGTAGTTTCTTTACTCAGAGAGTAGTAAGGGGATGGAATGTTTTGCCTGCAAAGACAGTAGATTGGCTATCTTTAAGTGCATTTAAATCGTCATTGGACAGACATATGGACGTACATGGAATGGTGTAGGTTAGATGGGCTCAGATTGGTATGACAGGTCGGCGCAACATCGAGGGCAGAAGGACCTGCACTGCGCTGCAATGTTCTATGTTCTATATCATCAAATGATTTTTTTCAGAATCACTGCCGCTGAAAACCCCGAAAGGACATAATCCTGGAGACCGTGAATTAAAGCCATTGGATCTTTCCCCTGGGTTCTGGAAGCTTCCATTAGTCTTTGTTTATCCCCATAACTATGTAACCGCACGAGGACAGGGCGAGAACGCTGGTCTGAGCCTGACCTGTGCACCGTAACCCGATGAATTGTCTCAGTCTTCATCCGTGTCTCTTCAGTTTCGAAGTGAAGAAGTAGCTGCAGCCAATTCTCGAAAAATACTCACTGGCTGACCACCTGCTGTCTGGGCCAGCAGACCGATGATGTGAACATTCTTGATCCTGCCCCTGTTCTCAAGGTCGTCATCATGTTCAGTAAAGATACGGACCTGTTTTTCAACGATGAGGATCCTCTCTTGTGAGGAATTGATCACAGACTCTCTCATGCAGTTTGGCGCTTGACATCGTCCATTTTGTTTCCAAGGCTGTCAAGTTGCTTCTCAAGTTTTTGGAGCGTATCTGAGAGTGGTAGTATTTCTAGCTACGGCTGAACTTTTCTTTAATCATGCCTTCAATCATTTTACGTAACTTGATGAACTCAGTGACCAAGACCTGGGTGAGTAACTGGGTCCAGGGAACGAGCAGAGTGGGTTGCATATATCGCCTCAGGTATGCTCGATGCTTCTGACGGGTGCACCGTGTGTTACGACTTACTCATCCTTTTCCAAATTCTGTCATTTCCACTTGATAAAATGGGATTAACCCTTTTAGTGTTGAATTTTAAGTAAATTGCTGGAATAGAGTAGGTTCAGGAACCACTTTGCCCTGCTGTGATGCAGAGCCCAACAAAGAAGACCTTCTGGATCGCCACCATCTTGGATTTCTCCTTTAACATTTTATCGATATTATCATTTCGGTTTGCATTATATTCCTGGATGTTCTGGAGAAGTGTGATTTTGTACCATTGTCTACACTTTCCCCTACACTGCAAATTCCTGCCCATTCCTCGATAATCCTTGACTCTGTTGTTGCTTATGAACCTTCTGTCTGTGCCTCAAAAATATTCAATATCTCTGCCTCCAATGCTCTGCTGGGAAGAGAGTTCCAAATACTCTCACCACAGAGAAAACAAAAATTAACCTCAAGTGAGTGTGAGATTGTTTTTGTCTCCTTACCTGAGAAAGGATATAATTAATTTGGAAGCAGTTCGGAGAAGCTTCACTTCATGTATTCCAGGGAAGAGGGTCTTATATTATGAAGGCTTGAACAGGTTACTCTTGGAATGAGAGGTGATGTTATTGAAACATACAAAACCTAGAGGAGAGTGGATCAGATAGATACCCACTGGGTGTTTGTATAATCCAAACTTCTTGTCATTTTTATGGAATCTCTGCACTGTGGAAGCAGGACATTCCATCTATCATGTCCACATTGACCCTCGGAACTGTATCTTCCCTGGACTGCCCCCCGTACGCTATCCAAGTAACCCTGCATTTCTCATCACGAACCTATCTAATGTACACATCCCTGGGCACTATGGGCAATTTAGCATGGATAATCCACTCTAAGCTGCATATCGTTGGACTGTGGGTGGAAACTGGAACTCTGGGAGGAAACCCACACAGACATGGGGAGAATGTTCAAAATTCACATAGAGGGTTGTCCGAGGTTGGAATTGAACCCAGCTCCATAGCGATGGGAGGTAACAGTGCTAACCACAGATCCATCATGTGGTGCATCCGTTAGTTCTATTAGTTACGTGTGGCTGACTAAAGAAATCTCCCTGACTTCTTCCTATTAATGAACCTCACCCAGTCTGAGAACTTTATCATCAGCCAAATCACCAACCTGGTTACATTTAAAATTTGTTGTGCGCAGTGGAGGAGTGGGACGAGAAAAGGAAACAGTGACACCCTCCAACCTCAGTCAGAGCATGAATTAGGAGAAATCCATAAAGTGGTATTTCATTCCAGTGGGAATTCTCTTTCCCAGAAGTTTGGGATGGCCAGATATTTACATTATACCGAGGCTGCCTTTGTCTGATTGTCTATAGACAGGTGACTCAGAGATAATGGTGCATGGAGAGCAAAGTACAACTGGGACCACAATGAGATGTGCCACGACCTTACTTACTGGTGGAGTAGTGCCAAAGGGCTGAATGGCCCCCTCGTGTCCCTCAGCCCTGTGTTCTGATGTTCCATTCAGCCCTTCGGACCTGCTACACAGGGGCAGATCAAGGTCACTCCCATGGTTAGGTCCAGTTGCGGAAATGTACTTGGAAAATGTAGGCTGGGCCAGAAAGTGCCTCCACCACCCCCCAATCCCTGTTTTCAGGCTTCCCCTCTCTGTAACGTCT
Organism: Hemiscyllium ocellatum; assembly: GCF_020745735.1. Taxonomy (NCBI): domain Eukaryota; kingdom Metazoa; phylum Chordata; class Chondrichthyes; order Orectolobiformes; family Hemiscylliidae; genus Hemiscyllium; species Hemiscyllium ocellatum. The sequence goes on along the minus strand of NC_083414.1, from coordinate 75,944,238 downwards.
GCTCCAAATGTGGGACATATTGCAGCCCCAGATATGCTGGGAATACAGAACCATCCCCCACCCAGTGTTAAGACAACAAATTCTCTGCTCTCCCTGAATGCAACATTTTACAACACGATTTCCAGGAAAATAACCCATTACTTTCCAAAAGCACAGCATGCGAAATTAATAAATAGGAACAGGAGTAGGTCAATTGGCCTCTCAAGCTAGCCCTGTCACTTAATAAAAACATGGCTGATCTAATCCAGGGCTCAGCTCCACTTTCTTGCCGATGCCTTGTATCCCTCCACACCAGAATTCCAGACATTCACTACCTTCTGAGAGAAGACATAGGTTTGCATCTCAGATTGAAATCGATACTCCTGATTCGGTATCTATATCCTCGAGTGCGTCAGTCTGCCCAGGAATGGAAACAACTTCTCAACACCTACCTTCTCAAGCCTCTTCTGTGTCTTGTATACTTCAGCAGTATCACTCATCATTCATTTAAACCCCAAATGGATGATCACCTCCCCATTTTAGAGATTCTCAATAACTAAACCCTTGCATCCCAGGAAGCTGCCTAATGTACCAACCTAGTTACTTGCTGCATCAGCATACTGACGTTATGTTTCATACACAGGAACTCTCCAATCCCTTTGTCCTGCTCCTTTTCTGGAAGTCCTCTCCATTAAATAACAGCCTGCCTTTGATTCTCAGTGTCATCCACAAACTCGGATGTATATTGTACTCAGCTCCCTCCTTCAGGCTATCAGTATAGAGTGTAAATAACTGATGCCATCGGAGTGATATGTATGGTACTCCAGCAGATTCCCTTATCATAAAGATCCATTAATCCTGACTCTTCTATTTCTCTGTTAACCAGTCATCATTCCATGTTAATACAGTATCCGACATCCGAGGGCTTCTGTTTTGTGTAAAAACTTTTATTTTGTAATACCTTGTGGGAAATCTCTGGAAAGCCTCGTGTCTACTAGATCCCCTTTATCAAATCCACTTGTTACGTTCTCAGGCATCTCCAGAAATACTGTGCATGATTTTACAGGTAAAATATAATTTCCCTTTCACAAACCCACACTGATTCTGTGTGAAGCTTTTCTAAATGTCCATGCTGGACAAGTTTTCCAAACTATACTAGTCCCAACTGCTTTCATTTGGCCCATATGCCTCTAAGTTTTTCCCAGTCATATGTTTGTCCAAATGAGTTTTAAATGTTGCAGCTGTACACACATCTCCCACTCTTCATCTGGCAGCCCATTCCATACCCACACCACACTCTGTGTAGAGACGTTGTCCCTTCGTCCCTTTTAAATCTTCCCTCTTACACCTTAAACCCATTCCCTCTATGCTTGAACTCCCCCAGCTTGTGGAAAAGATCTTGGCTATTCACCCTATCCATTCCTCTCATGATTTTATAAATTTCTACAATGTCAGCCCGCAATCTTCTACACTCTAACTGATACTAACTTCAAGAACAAGCATTTAAAGATAAGCATTGCAAATTTGGAACTATCTTCAACATGACAAGTAACCAACACGCAGCCCAAACTTCATAGTGTTATTTGTTTTTCTCCATGTCGCAATACTAAGGCAGTATGAAATGCTTACTAGTGCCAATAAGAAGTCAAGCATCTGAATTTCTTTGTCTGAAGGGTGTGATGATCACTATAGTGAAAACGTATCTGTGGCCAGACCTATATAATACCACATAGTCAATATTCTCCCTCCTGGCCTCCCTATGACCGTGTGTCGTTGTGTCTTCTTTATCTTGCAATCAACAGAGAGAACACCTTTCCCCTATTCACAACTTAATTTAAACCCGTTTTTCAGTATCTTCTCATTCACCACTGCTAAAATCCCGTTTATCTTTTGTGACACTCTCTTTTCCCTGTAACCCATCCCCCTCTTCTGGCAAGGAATTAAAAGACCATTTTGCAATTGTATTCAGTTTTGAAGAAGTGTCACACTGGACTGGGAGGGCTAACTCTGTTTCTCTGTCTCTGCAGATGCTGACAGACCTGCTGAGTTTCTCCAGAAGTGAATAACAGCAGAACAAATTTTGAATTAAACAAATTACTATGGATACTGGAAATAAGACTATAAAAATGTGGGAGGTACTGGGAGCTTTATAGAAGGTTCACTGGACCTGAAAGTTTAACTCTGCATTCACTCCAGAAAATGCTGCAACATTTTTAGAAATTTCTTCAACAATTTCTGTTTTTGAACAATTTCCAATGATGTATGTCAAAGATGCCCAGACATCTTGTCCACCATGGAGCGCCGTACACTGGGAACTGAACGCATGGTGCAGAAGTTAGTTGATTCTGAAATTGCATAAGTTTGGCATCACTGACACTACAGAGCTCTGCATCATGGTCATGGAGAAAAACAGAGGGAAACACGTTCACTTCGAACACAGAACATGGCACTTTGGAAAGGAGAAGATTCGGATTAGTACCTTAAATGGATTGAGTTTATGCAACAATTTGGAGGCTTGGCACCAAGGAAAGACTTCCAGCAGAATGAGAATATGAAAATGGAAGTATTTCCACATCAGAAACCAAAGTAGGTCACTGAATACAGGGCTGATGGGTGAATGGGTCTCCGTGTGAAATGGGGAACAGTCAGTAGAATTGAATTGTAAATATTGAGGCTTAAACTGGGTTATCATCTGATGCTGTAGATCACAACAGCAGAAGAAGCAGAATTGTTTTCAATGACAATCTGTAAGTTTTTCCTCAGGATAATCCATCAGTCCACCATTACCATCCATGGTTCAGTGATGAGTGTGAACATGACAGGGTCGGAATCACATGGACCTATTCCTGATGACATCCCATTAATGCGAACAGACTTGACTGGTTACACTATGAACAGCAGGACTAACATCTGATACAGAGGGAGAAATGATCCCAAGATTAACAAATCAGATTTAAGCTCTGTCGGCCTGTCAAATCCATGCATAAAAGTCGATGGACCATTAAATAACTTACTGGAAGGGAGGACTCCACAAATATCCGCATCCTAAATAATGGAACAGCCCTGTACGTCAGTGTAAAAGATGCAGTATCTGCACCATCCTCAGCCAGAAGCGTTTTGTCGATTATCCACCTCACCCTCGCCATGATACCCACAGAATTACAGAGGGCAGTCACAAACCAATTCGATTCACTACACGTGAAATGAAAAAACAGCTGAACACAATAGATACGACATAGTCAATGGGCCCTGATCCTATTCCTACAATAGGACTGAAGACTTGTGCTGCACAACAAGTCCTGTCCCTGGGGAAGCTCTTTCATTCCAGCTCCAACTCTGACATCTCCCTGGCAATGTGGAAAATTCCTCAAAAATGTCCAGTCCGCTAAGAGGAGGATAACTGCAATCTGACTATTTACTAGTCCTTCAGTCCCATCAAGACAGTTAAATTGGTGGGACTTCTTTTTGACAGAGCTGTCAAGCAGCACAGAAATAATCTGCTCAGTGTGGTTTCCGACAGGTCCCCATGTGGAGATGGTGCTGTTGATGAAATGTCACTGGATTACTAATCCAGGCTAATGCTCTGGCAGCTGGTGGAAATTAAAAACAATTAATAAAATGTCAAGATCTAAAATGTGGTGTCAGTAATAGTGATCTTGTGTGCAATATCAATTGTAAATATCGATCTCCGTCCCCAATGTACTTTCAGGAAGTGAATCTCCCATGCTTTCCTGGTCTGGCCTACAAGTGACTCCAGAAACACAGACATGTGATAAACTCTTCAATGGTCTCTCAATCGGCGAAGCAAGACACTTAATTATATCAAACTGCTCTACGGTCTTAAAGGATGAACCTATAACGAACACCAGGCCCCAGCGTTGTTATTAGAAAAGGGAATGGGAAACACAATCCTGTCGACCCTGCAGAGATCTCCTCCTAACAGCTGAGAGCTTGTGACAACATTTGCAGAGCTTTCCCACAGACTGCACAGAAACATTGTGACAGGAGTAGGTCATGCAACACAATGAGCTTTCCCTGTGCTCGTTAATGGCCGAACATCTCCTCAGTGCAGTTTTCCCCATAAAATATTCATATTTTATGGGGAAAAAAAGGGGGAGGCGTGGCATTACTTGTCAAAGACAGTATCACAACAGTGGAATGGACGATGGAAGAGGACTTGCCATCTGAGGTAGTTTGGGCTGAGGTTAGAAATAGGAAAGGTGAGGTCACCCTGTTAGGTGTTTTCTACAGGCCTCCTAATAGTCCTAGAGAAGTAGAGGATAATATTGCGAGGATGATTCAGGAAAAGAGTGAAGGTAGCAGGGTGGTTGTTATGGGGGACTTTAACTTCCCAGATATTGACTGGGAGAGCTATAGCTCGAGTTCATTAGATGGGTCAGTGTTTGTACAATGTGTGCAGGAGGGTTTCCTGACACAATATGTCGACAGGCCAACAAGAGGGGAGGCTATATTGGATTTGGTTCTAGGTAATGAACCAGGCCAGGTGTTAGACTTGGAGGTAGGTGAGCACTTCGGGGACAGTGACCACAACTCGGTGACTTTTACTTTAGTGATGGAGAGGGATAATCGTGTGCCGCAGGGCAAGAGCTATAGCTGGGGGCAGGGAAATTATGGTGCAGTGAGGCATGACTTAGGATGTGTGGATTGGAAAAACAGGCTTCAAGAGAAGAACACTAATGAGATGTGGGGAGTGTTCAAGGAGCAGCTACTGCGTGTCCTCGATAGGTATGTACCAGTCAGGCATGGTGTAAAGGGCCTTGTGAGGCAGCCGTGGTTTAGTAAGGAATTGGAGTCCCTTGTGAAAGGGAAGAAGGCGGCATATGTAAAGATGAGGCGTGAAGGTTCAGTAGGGGCGATTGAGTGTTATAAGGTAGCCAGGAAGGAGCTAAAGAGGGAGCTAAGAGAAGCGAGAAGGGGACATGAAAAGTCTTTAGCTGGTAGGATTAGGGAAAACCCAAAGGCTTTCTATAGGTATGTCAAGAATAAAAGGATGACTAGGGTAGGTATCGGTCCAGTCAAGGATAGTAGTGGGAAGTTGTGTGTGGAGGCGGAGGAGATTGGAGAGACATTAAATCAGTACTTTTCATCAGTATTCACTCAGGAACAGGACACTGTTGCTGATGTGAATATGGAATCACAAATAATTAGAATGGATGCCCTGGAAATATGCAGGGAAGAGGTTTTGGGAATATTGGAAAGGATGAATATAGATAAGTCTCCTGGGCCTGATGGCATTTACCCCAGGATCCTATGGGAAGCTAGGGAGGAGATAGCAGAGCCATTGGCCTGGATTTTTATGTCGTCGTTGTCAACAGGAATAGTACCAGAGGACTGGAGGATAGCGAATGTGGTCCCATTGTTCAAGAAAGGGAGTAGGGATAGCCCTAGCAACTATAGGCCAGTGAGTCTGACTTCAGTGGTGGGCAAAGTCTTAGAGAGAATGGTAAGGGATAAGATTTATGAACATCTGGGTAGGAATAACGTGATCAAGGATAGCCAGCATGGTTTTGTGAAGGGCAGGTCGTGCCTCACAAACCTTATTGAGTTCTTTGAGAAGGTGACCAAGGAAGTGGATGAGGGTAAAGCAGTAGATGTTGTGTATATGGATTTTAGTAAGGCGTTCGATAAGGTTCCCCATGGTAGGCTAATGCTAAAACTTCGGAGGTATGGCATTGAGGATACATTAGAGGTTTGGATTAGGAATTGGCTGGCTGGAAGGAGACAGAGGGTAGTAGTTGATGGATTATGTTCATCTTGGAGCGCAGTTACTAGCGGTGTACCACAAGGATCTGTTTTGGGACCATTGCTTTTTGTTATCTTTATAAATGATCTAGAGGAAGGACTTGAAAGCTGGGTAAGCAAGTTTGCGGATGACACAAAAGTTGGTGGAGTTGTGGATAGTGAGGAAGGAAGTGGTAGGTTACAGCGGGATATAGATAAGTTGCAGAGCTGGGCGGAAATGTGGCAAATGGAATTCAATGTAGCTAAGTGCGAAGTCGTTCACTTTGGTAGGAATAACAAGATGATGGATTACTGGGCTAATGGTAGGCTACTTGGTAGTGTGGATGAGCAGAGGGATCTTGGTGTCCATGTACACAGATCTCTGAAAGTTGCCACCCAGGTAAATAGTGCTGTGAGGAAGGCATATGGTGTACTGGGCTTTATTGGCAGAGGAATTGAGTTCCGGAGTCCTGAGGTCATGTTGCAGTTGTATAAGACTCTGGTGCGGCCTCATCTGGAGTATTGTGTGCAGTTTTGGTCGCCATACTATAGGAAGGATGTGGAAGCTTTAGAACGAGTGCAGAGGAGGTTTACCAGGATGTTGCCTGGAATGGTAGGAAAATCTTATGAGGAAAGGCTGAGGCACTTGGGGCTGTTCTCAATGGAGAAGAGAAGGTTTAGGGGAGATCTGATAGAAGTGTATAAGATGATTAGGGGTTTAGATAGGGTAGATACTAAGAACCTTTTACCGCTAATGGAGTCAGGTGTTACTAGGGGACATAGCTTTAAATTAAGGGGTGGTAGGTATAGGACAGATGTTAGGGGTAGATTCTTCACACAGCGGGTTGTGAGTTCATGGAATGCCCTGCCCGTATCAGTGGTGAACTCTCCTTCTTTCTGGTCATTTAAGCGGGCATTGGATAGGCATTTGGAAGTTATTGGGCTAGTATAGGTTAGGTAGGATTCGGTCGGCGCAACATCGAGGGCCGAAGGGCCTGTACTGCGCTGTATCTTTCTATGTTCTATGTTCTATGTTCTATCCCTTAGTATGTTTAAACATTATGAAATATAAAAATAGAATTTCTGTAGTGCCTTCTACCCATCAGTTTTACTCCTCCATTCAATATACAGGCAGCTCTCTGATAACGCGTGTTGATTAAATAGAATTTGGCTGCAATGTGATTCGTGTATCTTTTTCTGCAAAGTGAACTCTCATTCACTGTGACGCGATTCCTTTCCGGGAAGCAGCTGAACAGCAAAACTCTGCCTCAGGATCCTCTCTCTGCAAAATGTACAAACAATGTGTTCAACTAAAACAGGAATGCAATGTGCTCATGAAGACTTGAAACTGAGACTGAAACTGGAAATTGTAGACCACATTTCGAAAGAACTTTATTCCAAAGTGTGAAGAGAATCTTGAGGAGACCTGGAATTCCCCATCGGCATCACGTGGTCAGTCAACGGCCACGTGATTTCTGGTGAAAGGTCCAGTGCTCCAGTGAGTGACCGTAATGAGAAAGTGTTACATTTCAGCACTGTTCCATTACAGCATGTGATTTAAAGATTTATTTAGACTGTCCTAGTGTTTGTGTTAGACCAAATTTAATTTTTGTTTATTACTTAAAGTTTTGGAGCTTCGCCCCTTACCCTCTTTTTACCATAGACCCATTTTTAATATTGCACGATTTTCGACAACACGGTGTTGCACAGAAACACAGCTACCGCGTTATTGGAGAACAACCTGGACGGATAGCTGATCTTCTATCTTCACACTGTACTCCTGTTCTGTCCCTATCCCTTTAGTTTCCAGAAATCCTTATTTATATTCAGCGCCATGACTTCCACAGCCTGATCTGGGAGAGAGTACCCCTGGTTCACCAGTCTCAGAGTGCAGACATTTATTCTCATCTCAATGCAAAGTGGCCTGTCTGTACCTGATACTGTGGCCCCTTGCTTTAGACATCCGAGCCAGGAGAATTACCATCCCTGCTTCCAATCTGTCTCGCCCAATCAGAGTGTTATATACTTCACTGAGATCTCCACTCATTTTCCTAAACTGCATGGAACACAAGTCCAGTACCCGCGAACTCAGATCCCACAACAAGTCTGTCATCCCAGAGATCAGTCTGGTCATCCTTTACTGCTCTCCCTCAATGTCAGGTTTGTCCTCTATTAGGAACAGAAACCAAAACTACACACAATGCTGCAGAATGTTCGAGATGGTGTCTCACTAAGGCTCTGTACAGCTGCAGTAAAATACTCTTACTCCTGTACTCAACTCCCACAACAATATTGTTTTCAGTGACTGGTGTACAGTGAGATCCAGATTCCTTTCAATGTTACAGCTCCCCACTTGCAGGGTCTTTATACACTGGTCAGCGTGCCAATGCCATTCCCAGTATTGACTCCTGGATTCAGAACTCACTGCCTTACATGGACTCGGAGGGCTGCACAGAAATAAACAAAAATGCAGCTTAAGGTGCTTTATACAGCAACATTTTTCAACCACTCCCTTTACAACTGATAGGCTGCCATTCTATTGTTCCCATCAAAGTACACAACATCACATCTCTCCCATTGCTCTCCATCTGTCAGGTATTTGCTCATTCATTTCACTTGTTGCAGTCACCTTGGAGCTTTCTTACATCCTTCTCACCCACTCACAAGCTGACATTGTTTCGTGCTGTCAGCAAACTTGGGAATATTGCATTTGAGTACCTCAAACAAATATATGATGAGTATTGGCAATAGCTGGCGCCCAAGCCACGATCCTTGCTATATCCTCCTAGCCTACCATTTAAATAAAAACATTGTTTTATTCCTACTCACTGTTTCCTGTCAGCTCTGCCCTTCGATAATTAGCATGTATTAGCCCCAGTCCCACAGGATTCGAATTTGAACAATCGGCTTGGGGCTTTATCAAAACTCTTTCTGAAATTCCACTCGTACTGCATTGATAGCTTCTACATAATTTTGCTAAAAGCCACTTTCTCAAATATGATTCCCATTTCATAAATCTCTCTTGATTTTGTCAATACCCATTAATTTCAGTCCGATACTTTCTCTAAACTGTTTAGTTGATAATTTCATTCTATTCCCTTTTTCTCACCAGACTAAAGTTCCCTCGTATTCCTTGGAAGTTTTATTTCTTGTTTTGTTTTCATCTGTGAAGGCATAACTGAAGCATTTGATCCATTGTTCTGCTATTTCCCGGTCCTCACTTCTCTGGTATTAAACTGTAGGAAAGCTGCACATTTTTTTCTCTTAATTTTGCCATTGACATATTTTCAGAAAATATTACAATTTTTGTCTGATAAACTTTGTTAAGATATTCTTCAGAAACCTATCAATTCCTATTTTAAGGTACTCAGTGATTGGCCTTCCACAGCTTAAGATATTCTTCAGAAACCTATCAATTCCTATTTTAAGGTACTCAGTGATTGGCCTTCCACAGCCTTTCTTGTAGGACCTCATCCCAGCGGCACATTAATCTAGGGAGACTTAATTCAGGTACATAGAGTATTAAGAATACTATATTAGACTGAGGAATGGACTCTGTAACTCCAAATAATGATGATCTTGTTCATGTTGATCGTGTTTGTTTGAATGTCCTACGTATTGTAACCTGCACGGCTTGCTCTGTCCAAGTTTATTTTTCACCCTACGATCTGTATGTCCATGCTTACTGTCATCTATCTGTACTGCTCGCAAATAAAGCTTTTACTGGACTTAGGCACATGTGACAATAAATCTAATATATTAATTATTTCTCACCCTAACAGTGTCTCTTTTAGAAATCTGCGATCTTTTCTAACACTCAAGTTTCAACATAATCATACCTCTTTGTCTCCTACCATGACAGATTAAATACCCAGTTCCTCATGGTGTCATCATCTCATGGATTAGACTGCTGATACTTGTTGGAGCTGTGTCTGTGTTAATGAGATCGTGCCTTACAAAGGAGATCATACCTGTTCACAGTGCCCCAAATACTCTCTCATCAAGGCCTGACAAATACAGGAAGACGGCTTTGCTTATGCACTGGAATCATATTACAATGAAGGACAGCATACTGTACAAGGTGCTCAATACTTAACGCCCTTGGAGGTGCGATTTTTGGTGTCTCATGATCAAGGACATTCAGGTCCTTTTTAAAAACAACACTTCTCAAACTTGCACCATTTAATCAACACAAAATGAGATGCATGCTGTTTATTTCTTACATCCAAATAATTTCTATGCTTTGCAAATTGTTGTGGTTCAAAAACTGAAACTTGTGATATCCCATGAGTAACTGCCTTCAGTCCATAAAAGTGCAAGAAACTCTGTATTGTTTTCATTGACCAATTCTCAATCCATGTGGTATATCCAGATCACCCCGTCTGCAACTTATCAATGTACTCTAACTTCCTTTGTTCACTTGTTAGCAACAATGTAAAAAAGTATTCTGCAAATTCAAATACACCATTCCCACTGGTTCTCTTTTGTGGATGCATCAACTAACACAAACTCCACAGGTTTCTCAAAGGTAATTTCCGGTTTCTAAATCTAAGCTGACTCTGCCAAGTCACACCATGATTTCCCAAGTGTCTAATTATAAAATTTCTCATAAACCGTTCTAATATTTTCCTCAGTCCTGACATCAAGGTACCTACTTTTTTTTCGTTTCCCTTCCATTCCGGTTTTCAATATTTAGGATTAGAAAACTACTTTCCAGTCTGCAGAAACGAGAATTTCCGGAGTCTAAAGAATTTTGAAGGGTAATCAATACTTATTTCTTGTCATGAGAACGTTTAAAAGACATTTGGATAAGTACACGAATAGGAAATGTTTGGACGGATATGGGCCAAGCCCGGGCAGGTGGTACTAATTTAGTTTGGATTTGGAATAGTCAGCATGGACTGGTTGGAACAAAGGGTCTGTTTCTGTTCTGTATGACTCTACATCACTTTCACTAGCTGTATTGCCACTTCCCTGAAAACTTTGGGATGGAGCACATTTGCTGCAGTAACTTGCCAAACTTCAATTCAATTAGTTTTTGAGTAAGTCCACTTTATTAATTCTAATCATGCACATGTTCTTATTTTCACCAGTCAATCTGTCCCATACTACTTCTAGTTGATTTTCGGTACCTTCCATTGTGGAGACAGAGCGAAGGTATTACCCTCAGCAGGAGGCAGAGATGTATTCCGTTACTGTGTGAATACATCGGAGCACTGCAACTGGAAGATGATGAACGTGACACCCACTTCCCCTCAGAAAGTTCTAGAATCAAGACAGTTCGATGAAACTGTCACTTCCTGGTCACTGAGAGCATAGTCCTCAAACTTGTATGAGTTTGCATGTTATGCTGAAACTCATTTTAGGATCAAACTGACTTCACACTTTGCACCTGGCATAGGTCCAGGTCGAGGTAAGAAAAAGTTTGTGATCAAAATATGTGGAACGAGAAGAGTTGCCAGAAGAGAATTGTAACTGGAACGGTGTGGATGATGGGTTATTAAGAAACAGTGTTGAGGCAGAAGTGAAGACTGGGGATATTGTGAAGGTGGGAGTGGACAAGGTTTTGTTGTAGACGGAATATTGAGATATAAAGCAGTTCATGAAAAAATGGGGTAATCGTGGTTATGATCACTTTCGTTTCTCCTCAGATGTTTGTAAACGAGGGATATGAAATTAAGGGCATAGAAATGGAGATTGTGATTAAAAGCGAAGACAATAGTTTGGATCTTTGCCAAATATACACTACAGAGAAAACGAGGACATTCACAACGGGTTACAGAATTAGTAAATGGGCAGAGGTAGACTTACCAGGAACACCAACAATAGCGAGGATGGGGTAGTAACCTGCCTGAATAGCCATCATTACACAGCGTCAATCGAGATGTTGTTACTACATTGAAGTCTTCTGCACCACAACAACTTCCAATATAAAACTGCTTCTGGGCACAACCGACCTGAACATACACAAGAAATACGGATTTCCCTGGATTTTACTCTCACAGCTCTTACCAGTTAATTGTTTATCGTTTACACAATGCAATTCTATAATCTGTTTATAAAGATGAAATCATCTTATTGCACAATTTGTATGCCTTTTCTTTTTGAGATTTTTTGTAGCCTTAGAGCAAAAGTAAGTGTTCCGTGTAAACAAAACAGAATCATTTGAAATGGAATGGCTAAACTATGATTGGTGTGGGTGTGCGTGTGTGTGTGTGTGTGTGTGTGTGTGTGTGCGTGCGCACGCGCAGATAGATACGATTGTTCATATGTGTGCAATATATTCAGAATGAACAAGAGAGACATTCTTTACAAATATGATGCATGTGATGTACAAAATTTATAAAATATACATATGGTATTAAATCTTCATCTGAGATGTTATGTTCCACTTCTCTCAATGTACCGTCTGGCTCCTGCCCCTTTTTGGCATTCTCTGATCTAATCTTTCATTCTTATCGGGATAGATGTTATAAATTCCTGCTTCTGGTGTTCCAACTTGTTTCAGTTAATCCATTTTCTACCAGGAAACATATACTGGGTTCTGTCAACAGGTGGTGCTTGTCATATTGATGGAGATAAAGGTTCTGGCATCAAATCCAGGATTTCAACTTATTAATCTGTTGCACATACACTGTACAAAGGACCACAGCACACAGGAATTGTCAAACCAAATACGGAAGCACATCTATTTCTATCAATCATGTCGACTTCCATATCTTTACATCTCCACGTCTATATTCTCTCTCTCTCTGTCTTTCCATCTAGTTAATGAATCCTCCAAGCGTTCTTTGTATCCCATGTCTCAAACTCCCTCCTTCAATCTACATGTATTGCTCACTTTTGGATCAGATGGTTTAGAATTGAGTAATGTAACTAAAAAGACAGGAGGGAGGCGTTGGCTAGAGTTAATTGGAAGGGGAGCTGAGCATGGCAATGCAGTGCAACAGTAATGACAGGAGCTTCTGGAGATAATTCAGCAGCACATCAGAAATTCATCCCAAGTAAGAAGAAAGATATTCAGTGGAAGACAAGGCAGCCGTGTGTGATAACGAACTCTGGGCCAGCATAAAAGTAGAAGAAAATGCGTGCAATGTGGTGAAGATTATTGGGAATCTAGACGATTAGGAAGCCCATAAATTCCAGCACGGATATCTAATAACAGCAAATGGGAGGAGAGGGTGAAATATGATATTATGCTTGTTAATCATATAAAAGAACATTGAAAGAGATTTTTAGATATATAACAACGAAAGCAGGAAGTAAAGAACAAACAAAGGAATGCTGGAAAATGAAGCATAAATAGTCATGGGAAACAACGGAATTGCAGAGAAATTGAATACATTGCAACAGTCTTTATGGTGGAAGACAACAGCAAAATGTCAGAACTTCAAGACAGTCAGCGGGTAGAGGTGAGTATAGTGACCACCAGTAAGGAGAAGGAGCTGGGGAAGGTGAAGTTGGATGAATCAGCGAGACCAGTTGGACAACACCCCATAGTTCTAAAGAAATGCCGAAGGTGATTATGGAGGCACTGCTGGAGATTTTTCAGGTAATTTTGGAGTGAGGGAGGATTGGTAAACGTAACCACCCTGTTTAAGGAGAGAGGGGCTGCCTTGTAAGGACGTTTCGAGCATAAGCCCTTCATCAGGAATAAGAGAGAGAGAGCCAAGCAGGCTGAGATAAAAGGTAGGGAGGAGGGACTAGGGGGAGGGGCGATGGAGGTGGGATAGGTGGAAGGAGGTCAAGGTGAGGGTGATAGGCCGGAGTGGGGTGGGGGCGGAGAGGTCAGGAAGAGGATTGCAGGTTAGGAGGGCGGTGCTGAGTTGAGGGAACCGACTGAGACAAGGTGGGGGGAGGGGAAATGAGGAAGCTGGAGAAATCTGAATTCATACCTTGTGGTTGGAGGGTTCCCAGGCGGAAGATGAGGCGCTCCTCCTCCAGCCGTCGTGTAGTTGTGTTCTGCCGGTGGAGGAGTCCAAGGACCTGCATGTCCTCGGTGAAGTGGGAGGGGGAGTTAAAGTGTTGAGCCACGGGGTGATTGGGTTGGTTGGTTCGGGCGGCCCAGAGGTGTTCTCTGAAGCGTTCCGCAAGTAAGCGGCCTGTCTCACCAATATAGAGGAGGCCACATCGGGTGCAGCGGATGCAATAGATGATGTGTGTGGAGGTACAGGTGAACTTGTGGCGGATATGGAAGGATCCCTTGGGGCCTTGGAGGGAAGTGAGTGTGGAGGTGTGGGCGCATTTTTTACTTAAGGAGAGAGGGGCACAGGAGACAGGAAATTACAAATGGCCAGGCTAGTTGAAACTGTTGTATAGAAAGACTTAATGGATCCTTACGTTTATGAATAGATGCGTGGAGTATAAGAACAAGGAAGTTCTGAAGTATATTGGACGTGGTGTGATTAAGCTACAGCATAACAAGAGTTACATTTACAGTGCTATTGTGAACAGCAGACTTGAAAGTACGGTTAAAACAAAGGAAATCTTTTCGAAGCAGACAGGAGCATGAGAGACAAAGAGACTGTTTCCTTGACCCTGTAGTGAGAATGTTGAGGTAAACTTGTCAGTAAACAGATCAAAAAAATGTATAAATAGCACAATAAAATCTGTTTCTGCGGATATAGCAACACATATGAAACTGAAAAAGCACAGCAGGTCAGACAGTATCCTAGGAACAGGAATGTCAACGTTTCAGGCTGAAATACTTCATCAGGATTGGGCGGGGGAAGGGGAGCTGGGAAGTAAATAGTGGGAGGGGCGTGGGGCTGAGGGAATGATAGGTGGGATGACGATGGGGATGCAAGTAGTGGGGAGGGTGCAGCGGAGATGCGAATAGGAAGGTGGACAGCTTAGGTCAGGTCAGGGAAGGGGAACATGGAATAAGGCTGTGGGTGGAGAGATTTCGAAGCCAGTGAAGAAAATATTGAGACCAGTGAACTGTAAGCTCTCCAGCTGAAAGATCAGGTTGTGTTCCCTAGTTTCTGTTTGGCCTCACTCTGACAGTGGAGGAGGCTAAGGATGGACCTGTGGCCGGATGAGCTGGGGGGCGGGGGGAGTAATTGAAATGGATGGCAACTGGAATGTTGGGTTTGTTAAAGCATGCAGAGAGCAGATGCTCCATGAATATGTTCCCGAGTCTCCCTTTGGTCTCCCGGATCGAGAGGAGACCACTTCGGGAGTTGGAGACGTGCTTGGTGGGGCAGGATCAGGTTCTATATGGAGCACGAGTGCTCTGCATGCAACAACCAACCCGACTTTCCAGTTACCTTCCATTTTAACTCCCCTCCAACTCGTCCGGGGAAATGCCCATCCTTAGCCTGCCCACTGTCAGAGGAACACCACCTGAGGTTTTACCTTTGGAGGTGATATCCCAAAGGCATCAATATTGACTGCAGCAGCGTCAAAATTCCTCCATGTCCTTTCTCCCTGACCAGACCCACCCGTACATCTTATCACTCACATATCCGCTCCACACTTCCCACTGATCAATCACAGTAACCTCATACCTGCATGTATACACGACCATCATACCTACCCTTCATCCTTCCATATCCAGTCACTCCATTTCTGGGCTCCCCTCCCCCTCGGCAGTCCTGACACAAGGTCCAAGATCAAAATATTGCCTTTTTGCTCCTCTGATTCTGTCTGGTCTGCTGTGTTTATCCAGCTCCAAGTTTATTAACTGTGGCTTCTCGCACCTGTAGTACTTACTGTCTCCAAGATGTGGAACAATGTACTCTACATATAAGAAGAAATACATTGGGACATTTGAAAATATCACTGACTCGTTCGTCATTTTTTAACAACCCAACCCACACCTGCCAGGTGAAGCAGCATTTCACTTGTACTCTTTCAATTCAATCTCCTGTCATTTCCCTACTCACAATGCAGTCTCATTAACACTGGGGAGAACAGAGACTGCATTGAGGAACACTCCCACTCTTTCTGTAGGAAGAGCCCTGACTCTCTCATTGTTTCCCATTTGAATAACCTACCTTGCTCTCATGCTAACATTTCGGTCCTGGGCTGCTGCATTGTTCCAGTGAAGCACAACCTAAGCTCGCGTTACATCTCACATTAGACTTTGGTACTTTACAGCCTATAGAAGTTAATATTCAATTCCATAATTTCACAGCCTGATGCCATTATGGCTGTTCTCAAATCTTCATACATTTCATACATTCTTTTGTCTTGCACTCAATTAAGGAAACTGGCTCCACTCTTCACAATCTGATATATACTCATTTTACAGTTGATTCTCTTTTACCACAAACAAAAGTCCATATGTCAGTGACATTGCGCCTCCACACCGTCTGTTCCGTCACCCCTCCTCTACCTCTGGCAAGAGATTGAAAAGCCCTCTTTCCAATCCTTTTCTGTTCTGAAGAAGTGTCACACTGGACTTGAAACGCTAACTCTGTTTCTCTGTCACTGTAGATGCTGCAGATCTGATTTGTTTCTCCAGAAATGAACAAAACACATTTTCAAAAAAGGAAATAACTGTTGATACCGGAAATCTGAAACCAGAACAAAAAAATAATCTTCGAGCCTTGAAGAATGATCACTGGAACCAATGATTAACTCTACTTTTACTCCACAAATGCTGCAAGACCTGCTTAACGTCCCCAGCAATTTCTGTTTTTCAACACGTTTCAAAGATTTGTGTCGACATTGCTCAAACCCCCTGTCCAACCTGGAGCACCATATACCGGGAAGTGAAAGATTACACAAGATGTACAAATTCATTAGTTCTGAAACTACATGAGGCTGGCATCACTGACACTACAGAGCACTTACTGTTAGTCAGGCAGAGAAACAGAGGGAGACGTATTCACTCTAAACACAGAAGGCCACACATACTGGAAGGGAAAGGATTCAGATGAATATATTAAAGTGTGTTGAGGAATGAGACAAACTGTAAGTGTGACACCATGGAGACACCCTCAGTGGAATGAGAATATAAAATTGGACGTGTACCACATCAGAAACCAGAGTAGGTCACTGAGCACATGGCTGATGGGTGAATGAGTCTTGGTGTGAACTGGGGAACAGGCAGCAGAACTGTATTAGAGATATTGCAGCTCCAACCGTGTATTCCACGTGGTGCTGTAGACCACAGCAACAGCAGAAGCAGAATTTTATAAAACTATAATCTGTAACTTTTTGCACCGGATAATCCCTCAATCTAACATTACCATCAAGCTGATCTATGGTTCAGTGGCGAGTGTGGGTAAACATGCCAGGGTCAGAACCATATGTTCGTAAAAATGATGACAACCCGTTATAGATCCACACTTGATTTTTATATTCCAAACAGCAGAACTAACATCTTATATGGAGGGCGCAATGATCCCAAGACTAACAGATCAGATCGAAACTCAGCAGTTCTGCCACACCCAGTCATAAATGGATTAATCAACTCACTGCAGAAGAGTGTCATACACATGTCCCCATGCTAAATAATGGAACAGCTCTGCACATCAGTGCAATAGACAAGGATTCGTATCTACACCATACTTAACCAGAAGTGTTGAGTTTACGATTCAACTCACCTAGTTAGTGTGCCCATAGAATCACAGATGACAATTTTCAAACAATTTGATTCGCTCTACGTGACATGAAGAAACATCTGAACACAGTAGATACGACATGGGCAATATACAACAAACCCTATCCCTGGCGAAGCTGTTTCATTCAATTTCTAATTCTGACATATATCTGGCAATGTGGAAAATTACTATGATAAGTCCCTTAAGAGGAAAATAATTACAGTATGACCAACATCATCCCCTCAACTCCATTACGACAGTCAGATGGGTGGGAGTTCTTTTTGACAGCGCTGTGAAGCAGCACAAAAAATTACCTGCTCAGTGTGGTTTCCAATGGGTCCTCTTGTGGAGCTGGTGCTGTTGCGAAAATGTCTCTGGATTACTAATCCACACCAAGCAAATGCTCTGGCAGCTGGCAGAAGTCAAAAGCAATTAATAAACTGTCGAGATCCGAAATCTGGTGTAAGGAACAGTGACCGTGAAGCCAATGTCGATTTTTAACTCAAATTTGCTTCCCCAACGTACTTTCAGGAAGTGAATCTCCCGTGCTCTCGTGGTCTGGCCTAAAAGTCACTCCAGACACACAGACATGTAATCAACTCTTCAAAGGTCTTTGAAACGGCCAAGCAAGATACTCAATTGGATCAAATTGCTCCGAGACCTTAAAGGATAAAACCGGACAGAACAGCCAGCACCAGCCTCTGTATCAGAAAAGAGAATGGGAAACACAATCCTGTCGACACTGCAGAGACCTCCTCCCGAACATCTGAGAGCTTGTGACAACATTTACAGTGTTTTCGCACAGACTGCACTGTAACATCAGGAAAGGAGTTGGTTATTCAACACAGTGAGCCTCCCACTTTCTCATCTTGGCGGACAATCTCCTCACTGCATTTCTCCTACAGCAGACTGAGATATATTGCAATTGAACTTATCAAACAAATGTTTGAAATGCTTGGGAATAGCTGGGACCCAAGGACATATTCCTGAGCTACTCCATCAACTTTCATCTTCGATAAAAGGATCCTTTTATTCCTGTGTTTCTGGCCCAAGGTCTCCTCTGCTGGAGCTTGTACACTCTGACCTGCTTTTTTTCTTCTTTTCTCCCCCACTTTTATCTTTGTAACTTAATGGTCTCAAACTAGCCCCATGGTTTGGAGCTCAAGCTGAGCCCAGTGCGGAGGAGAGTGATTCCTTACTAAATTTTCCGGAGCAAGCACAGTACGTGGAATTGGCAGCGGCTACATCAGCAGAGGCAACGTGGATATGATAGGGGCCAGCAGCAGAGAGTGATGCCTGAGGATTAGAGCTTTGTTGAAGGTTGGATCCTGCTCTGGTGATGATGAAGCGGATAGTGGAAGGCCATCATGGTAACATCGGTGAGGTGGGTCCAGCAGTACAAGTCATGTCTGTGACATTGGCATGGTCTGGCACAGGGGGTATTGAGCTGGTGATAGAGGAGTATCTTCCCAGTGGCAAAGATGGTGCCTGAAGATCAGCATCTTCAATGTTGCTGGGGTGTGGTGTAGATGGTGATGTAGCTGTCTTGGAGGGATTGGGTTGCAGGGGTGGTCCATATTGAAGAACTGTTTCACAACTCATCAACTCTCTTCAAGCTGAATCCTCTATTTATTCCATTTTCTTCAATTGTCACCACTTTGGGGCAAAACGTGAAAGCTTTTCACTGTATTTTATTGTATTGATCATGTAAAATGCACCTGGTCATAAAAATCAAAATCAAAAACTTTTACTCACTCTTTCCTGCCAGCTGATCCATTCTGAAAACATGTCCAAATGTTCACCACAATCCCACAAGATTTGATTTTGCACACTGGGCTTGGGACTTTAGCAAAAATCTTTCTGAAAATCTCTCTTGTAATCGTATCCTACTGAATCATCTCTCCCTCAGCCTTCTCTGCTCCAAAGTAAACAACCTGAGCTTATCCAGCCTCTCTCCATTGCTGAAATGCTCCACCCCAGGGAGCATCCCGGTGAATCTCCTCTGCACCCCTCCACTACAATCACATCCTTCCTGCAATAAGGTTCCCAGAACTACACACAGTATGCCATCTTGGTCTAACCATAGACTTGTATAGCTCTGACAATGTATATGTTGGGGAATGAAGGTTGTGCCTTCCATTCCCTTTGCCGTATTAACTAACTTATTAACCTCAGTCAAAAAGTGTGTTGCTGGAAAAGTAAAGCAGATCAGCCAGTATCCGAGAAGCAGGAAAGTCGATGTCTCGAGAATAAGCTTCTCATCAGGAATGTGGCCATCAGTCCTAATGAAAAGCTTATGTTCAAAACGTCAACTCTCCTGCTCCTTGGATGCTGCCTGACCGACTGTGCTTTTCCAGAAGTTCACTTCGTGATTCTGGTCTCAAACATCTGTAGTCCTCATTTTTTCCCTAACTTGTTAACCTGTGCAGTCAGTCAGGGATCTGTGGAGAAACACCCTCTGAGCTTCCCAGTGTACTACTATTCATTTACATACCCCTATTTTTGGTTCCTTCTTCCAAAGTATATCACCTAATAGTTATCAGGGTTACTTTCCATCTGGCCATCTGACCATTCCATCTGAATCTTCCTGTAATATCCTCCTCACTGCCAACCACCCGGCCAATCTTTGTGTCAAATACAAACTTAATTATCACACTCCACCACCCCCTGTACGCATTCGCATCAAGATCATTTATGAATGCCACAAATAATAATGGACAGAGCATTGATCCCTGTGGTACACTAGCAGACACTGGTCTCCAGAAACACATACAGCCTTCTGCCACCACCCTGTCTCTTGCCACTAAGACAATGTTTGATGTAACTCACTAAGTTACCCTTGGTATCCTTGATCAGTTTCACATATGGGGCCTTGTCAATGGCCTTGTTAGAAAACCATATAAACACCATGCTCGAAACTATACAATAAATTTCGTTTGGAATGGCTTCAACTGATGATGTCATGCTGACTATCCCCGATCAAACCTTGCCTCTAAAAATGAAGATCAATTTTCTCCTTTCCTATTTTCTCCGATACTTGGCCTAACACTGATCAACTACTGACTAGTCTACAATTTTCTGGTCTATTTCGACCACCCTTCCCATAAAATGGGACCTCTTAGTTATCCTCCAGTCATCTGGCATCGCCAACTTCACTGTGGCCAGATTCGACTTAAGCATTTAACTCAGGGCCTTTTGTCCTTTGTCTCCAACAGCAGACCTGGCAATCAGTCCAATTTTATACCAGCCAAATCCTCTGATCCCTGCTTGCATCTTATATCAGTCTGTTCAAGAGCTTCCCAATCCATCTTCTTGAATTCTGTCCCTGCAATCTCCGTCTCCCAAATAAAACGGATATGGAGCACTCATGTAACAATCGAACAATGTTCTCCAGCTTCACACACAGCGTGCTCCCTTGGTCTCTAAGGGCCCTAGTTGTTTCCTGGTTATACTGTTCTGATTAATGTACGGGGATTCTCCATAACCTTGCCTGGCAGCACTTCTCCCTGCCGCTTTGTCAGTCCGTCTCTCTGTGTGAACTTTCTAAGCTTCACTGTGATCTCCTTTCATTTCGGCAATCCCCGGAGAACACAAACTGAGTTTCTCCATCAGTTAATCTTGCCTCTAATAAAATAGACATGAAATTAACTGTTTAGTTTCTCTGTGATTTCCTTGTTCTCTGCAAGAAATTATCTTGTGTGGATATTCCCCAATCCACACGTGTCTTTACCTTCACTTTCCCATCAAGTATCGAGATAAGCGTTAGGTCATCCTTATGTTTCTTTTTGGTTTTCATATCAGTTCATTGATCCTCTTTTGCTGGGTCCCAAACATTTCTGAATCCATTGCTTACCACAATATCTGGCATTTCTCTGAGCTGATGCCTTTGATCTAACGCAACATTTAACTACTTTTGTTAACTTTTGTTAAGTCACCTTACCCTTTTGCTGTTTACCCTGTGGTGGACATGTGCATATTGCACATTTTGAGGTGTTTATTTAAACAACAAACATTGTCTGTCTGCCAGTAAATCTTTTTCATGTAATTCTCCAATTCACTGAGGCTAATTTGCCCCACATACATTCATCACTTGCATGACTCAGGTTTATGCCTGAGTCCACGGCACCAACGGCCGACGACGATCGTGACGTCACTTCCGCCCCCACCGACCTCGCAGCCCTCGCGATCGCCGCCCAGACAACCGCCCCGGCGATCGCCGCCCAGACAACCACTTCCACGATCGCCAGCAAGATCGCTGACGGATTTGCGACCCCCGCAGCTATCAGGAATGAAAACGGTTCTATCGTTGCCACAACCATTTCCGCCCCTTCGGTTGCCGTCGCCGCAGCCACTTTCGCCCCCAGTGACATCACTCACCTGCACGACCACAATGCCTCAGGTGTCTCCGCCCCCACGCCGACTTTCGTCACCACGCGTAACCCCGCCCCCACGCCTTACCCCGCACCCACACCGAGCTTCGTCACCACGTCAAGCCCGCCCCTACGTTGATCTCTGTCCCCGTCCCTGCCCCTAACCCCACCCCCACTCCCAGCTCCAGTCCCACACCAGGTCCTAGTTCCCAGCCTTGCTAGATCGTCACTATTCCTCCAGACCTCCCCCTCTCTGAGGATGAAAGATCAGTCCTCAGCAGAGGCCTCACCTTCATTCTCCTACGCCCTCGCATTAATGAGTTCAACACGCGGCGAGATATTGAACAATTCTTCCACCACCTTTGGTTCTGTGCCTATTTTTACAACCAAGACTCCCGACCACCCTCTGACGACCCCTTCTCCAGCCTCCAACACACCCCATCCACCTGGACAACCCGTGCTGGCCTCTTACCCGCCCTTGATCAATTTATAGCCAACTGCCGCCACAACATAAACCGACTCAATCTGTCCACCCCTCTTACCCACTCCAACCTCTCACCCTCAGAACGTGCAGCCCTCCACTCCCTCTGCTCCAACACCAACCTCACCATGAAACCGACAGACAAGGGAGGCGCGGTAGAAGTTTGGCGCACCGACCTTTATACCACTGAGGCCAAACGCCAGCTCGCGGAAGCCTCCTCCTATTGCCCCCTTGACCATGACCCCACCTCCCACCACCAAACCATCATCTCCCAGACCATCCATAACCTCATCACCTCAGGGGATCTACCATCCACCGCCTCCAACCTCATAGTCCCACAATCCCGCACCGCCCGTTTCTACCTCCTGCCCAAAATCCACAAACCTGACTGCCCCAGCCAACCCATGGTATCAGCCTGCTCCTGCCCCACCGAACTCATCTCCGTGTATCTCGACACGGTTCTGTCCCCTTCGTCCAAGAACTCCCCATCTACATTCGGGACACCACCCACGCCCTCCACCTCCTCCATGATTTTTGCTTCCCCGGTCCCCAACGCCTTATCTTCACAATGGATATCCAGTCCCTGTACCCCTCCAACCCCCATCACGAAGGACTCAAAGCCCTCCACTTCTTCCTTTCCCGCCGGACCAACCAGTACCCATATACTGACACCCTCCTTCGACTGACTGAACTGGTCCGCACCCTGAACAACTTCTCCTTCCAATCCTCCCACTTCTTCCAAACTAAAGGAGTTGCCATGGCACCCGCATGGGCCCCAGCTATGCCTGTCTCCTCGTAGGATATGAGGAACAGTCCATCTTCTGCAACTACATTGGCACCAGCCCCCACCTTTTCCTCCGCTACATCGATGACTGCATCGGCGCTGCCTTGTGCTCCCACGAGAAGGTTGAACAGTTCATCAACTTTACCAACACCTTCCATCCCGACCTCAAATTCACGTGGACTGTCTCAGACTCCTCCCTCCCCTTCATAGACCTTTCCATTTCTATCTCGGGCGACCCAATCAACACAGACATCTACCAGAAACCGACTGACTCCCACAGCTACCTAGACCACACATCCTCCCGCCCTGCCCCGTGTAAAAACGCCATACCATATTCCCAACTCCTTCATCTCTGCCGCATCTGCTCCCAGGAGGACCAGTTCCAATACCGTACAGCCCACATGGCCTCCTTCTTCAAAGACCGCAGATTCCACCCAGACGACGATGCCCTCCACCGCATCTCCTCCACTTCCCGCTCCTCCGCCCTTGAGCTCCGCCCCTCCAACCGCCACCAGGACAGAACATACCACCTACCACCCCACCTACCTCCATATACAGCGTATCATCCGCCGTTATTTTGGCCACCTCCAAACGGACCCCACCATCAGGGATATATTTCCCTCCCCTCCCCTATCAGAGTTCCACAAAGACCACTCCCTCCGTGACTCCCTCGTCAAGTCCACACCACCCACCAATGCATCCTCCACTCCCGGCACCTTCCCCTGCAACCGCAGGAAATGCAAAACTTGCGCCCACACCTCCTCCCTTACCTCTCTCCAAGGCACCAAGGGATCCTCCCATATCCGTTACAAATTCACCTGCACCTCCACACACATCATCTATTGCATCCGCTGCACCTCATGTGGCCTCCTCTATATTGGCAAGATGGGCCGCCTACTTGCAGAACGCTTCAGGTAACATCTCTGGGACGCCCAGACCAACCAACCCAACCACCCCGTGGCTCAATGCTTTAACTCTCCCTCCCACTCCACCAAGGACACGCTGGTCCTTGGACTCCTCCATCGCCAGAACATAACAACACGACGGTTGGAGGAAGAGCGCCTCATCTTCCGCCTGGGAACCCTCCAACCACAAGGGATGAACTCAGATTTCTACTGTTTCCTCATTTCCCCTCCCCCACCTTGTCTCAGTCGATTCCCTCGAACTCAACACCACCCTCCTAACCTACAATTTTCTTCCTGACCTCTCCGTCCCTAGCCCACTCCGGCCTAACACCCTCACCTTGACCTCCTTTCACCTATCACATCTCCATCGCCCCTCCCCCAAGTCCCTCCTCCCTACCTTTTATCTTAGCTTGCTGGACACACTTTCCTCATTCCTGATGAAGGGCTTGTGCCCGAAACGTCGAATTTCCTGTTCCTTGGATGCTGCCTGACCTGCTGTGCTTTAACCAGCAACACATTTTCAGCTCTGATCTCCAGCATCTGCAGACCTCACTTTTTACTCAGGTTTATAATCACAATTTCAAAAAAAATCTTTTGTATTCAGACGTCATATAAAATTCAATACATTATGATTAATATTCCCAGCACCTCCTTTACAGCAGTGTTTTGAATTAGCTCTTCTGATCACATAACATCAATTCGAAAACTGCCTGACCTCTACCTCAGTGCTCAACATACTGTTCAAGGAAACCATCTCAAACATGGTCATGAAATCCATTTTTCCAAGCATTAGCATTCACATAGGTTAACACAGTTTAGGTACAGATTGCAGCTGGTGATAATCACAGTAGTACCCACAAACCTATGTATGTATTTCCCTGTTTTATAACATACGCAACCTCTGTATTGCAGCTTTCACTTTGATATATAACTTCCATCAACTTCCTTCTCCTTGCTGTCGCTAAGCTCCACCTTACCAGGTTCTGTGGAATCTGAGCGATGTGGCCTCTGGGGAGATCAAAGGTAGATTCAGGTGAGACATTTAATGAGGCTTTTGTGGACGTTGATATGATCTCGTCACGTTATTTGTTCTTCTCAAGTGTTGTTGTAGTATTTTCACTAGATGCCTCATTATGTTGGTGGAGAACAGAAGGAGCATGGTCTCTCAGCAATGCTGTGTATTTCCCCCAGACAACTGAGACTGCTGTAAACTGGGTGAGAACCTTACAGCAGGCTGGTAAAGTGTTGCTGCTGCTCTCCAGTGTCCTCGTGAGATCACATCTGGAGTCTGGTGTACATATTTAGTCTCCTCACTGGAGAAACGATATTACTATATTGGAAACAGCTCAGAGATGGTTCCCTCAACTGATTCCTTCCATGAAGGTATTAACTTATAAGAAAAGGATGATCATGTTGATCCAATACCCATTGGAGTTGATGAGAATGAAAGATGATCGTATTTTTACTTAGAGCACCGGAAGGAGTCAGCAACAGAAGACAATTACACAGTCAATGGAGGAATCCATTCCACTTCTCCAGCCTGTTACACAGGAACAGCTTTGGACCCTGTTACACCAGAATAGGATGAGGCTATTCAGCCCCTGGAGCCTGATATACAGTTACAGGAGGAGGCCAAACAGCTCCTCGATCTTGTAACACGGGATCTAGAGTAGGCTGTGCAACACCAGTATCCTGTTACACAGCAACAGGATCAGCCCATTCAGCCTTCTCAAGTCTGTAACATAAGAATTGGAAGAGACTGGAAGAGGTCATTCAGCCTGAGAATTAGAGAAGGGGATAAATTTATTTGAGACGTGTTGTGGAAAGGAAGAGTTCATTCGAACATGTATCTGTTACATGGGAACACGAGAAGACCAATCGCTTCCTTGATCCCATTTCAGGGATGCAGGAGGTGATTGTTCAGTATGAGACTGTTATGAAGGAATATGAAGAGGCCCTTCAGCTCCTCAAAAAGTTACACAGCAACAAAAAGATTTCACAAGCCCTCAAGCTCCTGACGTAGCATCAGAATAAGGAGAAGCACGTCTTGAATATGAATATGAGGATGTTCCATCGATTGAGACTTTAATGTAGGAACACGACGTGGGCATTCAGCCCACTGAGTGTGTAAACCAGGAACAGAATTATTCCATTCAGACACTCATGCCTCTTCCACAGCGATTGGAGCAGATCTTTTGTGTCTGTTCCATGGAACACTGGAAAGGGAGCGTTGAGTTACAGAAAGGGTAGCAATTAGGATAATCATCTTCAGTAATGAATAAAATTAGTGAGCAAACTGTTGGGAACTAAGGGAAATTGTGAGAATCCACTGTTAATTAATTAACAACAGGAAATTTGCAAAGTCAAAATGGAATACATCAGAATCAGCATGGATTTTTAAAGAATTTATTTGTCAGAGTTCTTTATATATGTGACTAGCAAAGTAGACAATAGGGATCCTGGAGGCATCAAGTATCTGGAATTTGAGAAAGCATTTACTAAAGAGCTGCACAAAAGATTAAGCTGCAAAATAAGACAACGTGAGTTTGGGAGGAAGTTATTCACTTGGATAGAGGGCTCGTGAGCCAACAAAATACAGAGAGATGGAATAGATGTTTCGTTTAATGGTTGGCACCTTTTTGGATTCTTCTGAGTTCAGACAACATGACCCGACTATTTCTCATCTATTGTATTATTTGGATGAGGGGATAGAAAACTTGACAGCCACATTTTCAGCTGATACTAAAACAGGTAGCAAAGTAGGTTGATGCAATGAAGATATAGAAAATTTACAAATGGACATGAACAGTTTAGATGAATGGGCCAACATTTGCAGATAACATTTAATGTGGATCAGTATGGGATTCTCCATTTCGATCAGAGGAATCGAACTTGTAATGGAAATGGAAAGCAACTCCCGAGTGCTTACGGGCAGGGGGATCGGGGTGTACTTGAGCATATCACAGAAGGCCCACATGCAGGTACAGCAGGGAATGAGAAAGACAAGTGCAATTTCAGCATTTAATTCTAACCGAATCGAATATAAAGGAAGGGAAGAATTACTGTAACTCTGCAAGGTATTAGTGATTAGATTAGATTACTTACAGTGTGGAAACAGGCCCTTCGGCCCAACAAGTCCACACCGACCCGCCGGAGCGCAACCCACCCATACCCCTACATTTACCCCTTACCTAACACTACGGGCAATTTAACATTGCCAATTCACCTGACCCGCACATCTTCGGAATGTGGGAGGAAACCGGAGCACCCGGAGGAAACGCACGCAGACACGGGGAGAACGTGCAAACTCCACACAGTCAGTCGCCTGAGTCGGGAATTGAACCCGGGTCTCAGGCGCTGTGAGACAGCAAGACAGTGAGAGTGTAATTGACGTTCTGTGTACACTTCTAGCGCCCTGACTGCAGAGGGATGTACTTACAATGAAGACAGTTCAGAACAAGTTCATTAGATTGATTCAAGAGAGGAATTTGTTTTTTGAAGAGCGTTTGAGCAATTCAGACCTATACTCTCTGGAGTTTAGAAAA
This sequence comes from Hemiscyllium ocellatum, assembly GCF_020745735.1. Lineage (NCBI taxonomy): Eukaryota > Metazoa > Chordata > Chondrichthyes > Orectolobiformes > Hemiscylliidae > Hemiscyllium > Hemiscyllium ocellatum. The sequence continues at coordinate 75,916,880 of NC_083414.1, read as the reverse complement.
ATGAGAGGAAACCTCATTGCGGTCAGGAGGATGTTAAAGGTGATTGACAATGTCGGTGTGAAGTGGATATTTCCTCATGTGGGACAAACTAGAACAAGAGATCATGGTTTTAGGATTAGGCAGAGCAGATTTAAAACGGGGTGAAGAGAAATTACTTCTCTCAAAGGGTTGTGACTCTGTGTAATTCACTGTCTCGGAGTGCAGTGAGTGCTGGGACATTGAGTAAATGATGGGGTAAGGTGAGCGGCCAGGAACATGGGACTGAGGCCTCGTTGACATCAGCCATGATTGTATTGAATGGCAGATCAGGCTTGCGGGGCTGGATTGCTGACTGATGCTCCTTGTTCTTATTCAGTCTTTCGGCTGTGCTACACCGGAATGGGGGAGGACTGGTTACCAAACAGAAAGCAGGCACTCCGGATATATCAGTCTCAATCAGTTCGACAGAGCGTAGCCAGTAAAGTCACACTGCGACCAGCGTGGAGTCCTCAGCTCTTTACAATCCATATCAATGATCAGGAGGAGTTGAACAGATATACTGCTACTAAGTTTGGTGAGGACACTGAGTTGGCAAGACAGTAAGTTATTAAGAGAATGTGGAGAGTCTGAAAATTGATATAAACAGGTATAGTCAATGAATAATAGTTTACCATATGGAATATAACTGAATATACAACTTGCAATCTGTTTCAGGAAGTTTATAAGGCAGTATTATCCTGTAATGGAGAGAGATTACAGGGCTGAGTGAAACAGCTTGTTCTGGAGGTTTCACTCTAGCCCGTTCAGCCGTGGGAAGTTTTGAACCATCTGATGTTCACAGTGGCACCTATGCTGTCAGTACAAACGGGATATTTTTATGCTTTTGGTGGGTGGTGCGGAGTGGTGGTGGTGGTGGGGGGTGGGGGGCGGGATGTTTTGAGTTGTGTACGAAGGGGACGGCCATTATCTGAGATTCCATCCTTAATTTCCAAATGGACATCCAAGTACAATGGAAATGGCTGTTTCTGAATGAAGAGGCTGTAGTTGCTGCCAGGACAGGGGTATTCACCAACATGATGTATGGTGCATGGGCACACTGTAACATTAATGAAGTGAAAGTTGCTTCAGTTCTTCTACCTCTCCCCATTGACATGGAACCCTATAGAGCTATGTACACCATCGGGAATCCCATTATAATGGGAAAACAAGAGAGGAGAAAGTGAGGAGAAAACATTCACCTCATCCACCACATAGATCCTCCATCACAGATGCTGAAATGCTGGGAGATGACCAATATGTCATGCACTCCTGCCTGAAAGGTTCCAGACCATAGAAGCTGAATGAATCAGTGACACTAACAGCCACTGGCAGTACCGTCCTCCCCCGGTATGAAGCTGTAGGTCGTGTTGACGGAGGTGACACCGCTCTGTGACCAGCTCCTTGTTCAGCCAGAGACCCCTCACACCCTGCTCCTGGGTTAAGTGTCCCTTGGGTAGCTGGTCTTGGAAAACCCGGAGTAGATACAGCAGATCCCTTTTCCGACACACGCTCACTCCGTAGTTTCAGAGTTTCCCCTCTCTGCAGCCTGTGTTCCATGTGTTGTGCATATTGCAGGCCCAGATGCTGTAACTACAATCCCCATGCTCCATTCAGAGTTGGATCACAAAATCATCGGGTATTCCTGAATGTCTGAGGCAGCTCACAGCACAACCTCCAGCAAACCATCCCCAGCATCTCCACAAACTTTTCAATAACAGGAGACAGTCAGAAGCCCCTCAGCTGCAAGTGTTATGCACCAGGCCAGACCACCACAAAATATTTTTTCTTTTTTAAAACGTAGATGTGAATTGGATGTTCCCGATGTGTTGTGATTGGCCAACCCGTTCAACATTAAGCAAAATGCAATCCATTCAAACACTCTAGTTAAACCACAATCAAATAGATGAACAACTGGGGATAGCTTCTTTTCTGGAACACTTACGCTAACAATTGACACAGTACCTTCTACTCATTAACTGTTCTAATACAGGAACATCCAATAAACATGCCCCTTGACAAAAAGGTACATTCAAACTCAGAATCTTATGCGCAGTTCTCCAATCCAGGACGAAGCAACTTCAAGAGAGTTTTCAGAGAGATGAGCAGCTTGCGATCAAGTATTGAAACCTGCAACCCTTCTGGTATCCCCAGCAGCTTCTGATTGCTGCAGCTAAAAACAAAACGAGAAGACCTGGTCTGAGAGAGCTGTCACTGCCCTTCCATTGTTCCCACCATTTTAATAAATCATAAAGGCCTCTTGAGTTATTTACTTCTGCCATTTTCAGGCAGCAGTTCGGCATTTCTCTATTTAAGTATTTTCTTAAAAAAAAACCATAAGAAAATAATCTTTTTAAAGTGACAGTATCGTCACACCTTCCACTTAAAAAAATGACCCATCAATATTCACAGATAGCATCATTTTAAACCCCTTTTTCTTACTGTTATAGCAGACTACTATATATATATATATATATATATAGTATTGACACTACGCATGCAAACATTCACAACTCTATTTTATTTCAATCAGTTTATTCCTGCCACAGAACGCCTCTGTCTTTCTTCATCCAAGTCTTGACATCTTATCAGCAAGCGCGGTTTCTCGTCCAGTCACCTGTATAACTTCCAAATTGCATGGCATCAATAATAAGTGCGAACTGAACAGACTGGAAGTTTTCTCCTTAAATTTCTCCAAAACTGTTTAGGTGTTGTGATCAATATATCGATTTGTCTCAGACCCGTTATTTACAAGTTAAATGCTGAAATGTTGTAAGGCCAAGCTCAAGGCCTCTATCCCAATTGTGGAATATTCCTGTTGATGTTTTCATCGGCCACTCCAAGCACACATTACATAAGGAAGCAAATCTCATCTCTCCGAAAATCCTTCTCAATGACAAATCTCCTCATGTCTCAGCATAAAAGAATTACATGCTTCTGTACCTCTCAATGCTGTAACCTCTTTACCTGCTACTCCTGGCCTACACAAGCAAACCTTACTCTCACAGGTATATGTTTTAAAAGATCTTGCATATTCTTCTCAATGCCTAACAGAAGCCAAACTTTGACTCAGGGATTAACTTATCATCATCAGCCATTTCAGCTTCTAATCTCGCCATTGTAACTCTCTGCTCTTCCACACGAGTTCTCACGACTGGAGGAAGTGAATTTTTGAACTACTTCAAAGTAAGAATCTCTCTAAGAATGTCATAGATTGTTCGCTTTTTAGTACCCTTGCCCATCTTTCAAAATTACCTTGATTGATTCTTTCAAACTCAATGTACGTTTAACCAAGGATGCTACTTTAGATTCCTAAAATGCTGTCTGTGGGCTTCTGGCATCAGCTCATATGCACTTCAGATTGCTTTCTTCACCCTCTCATACTGGCCAGATACCTCCTCCTATCGGGATGCAAATACCTCACTCATTCTACCTTCTCGCTTTGTTTGGATCAACTAAATTCAGATGGTCACTGATCAGTGCATTCGTTTAGCGACTTTCTCAAATTAAAAAGGCTTTTACATCCCTCTCCTCAAATGTAAACAATGACTGGATGTTCTTAAACAGATCCCCACCAGGCCTTTGGCTACAATAGATTTGTTCCTCCTCACTATCCCCCCGTGTCAGCGTACCACCTACCTTCATCTCTGCTTTCTAAGCCGACTTTCCTCTCAAGTTGTTAACTTTTGAAGTTGAAACTCTCTCCCTCTTTCTACTTTTCTTCTTTATTTTTATTAGTCCTCTCCTTTTCTTTTAATTCTCCTTTTAATCGTATTTCAAACTGTTTCAATTCCTTTTTGCGTTCAATCTGCCTCATCTACAATTGCATTCCAGCCATTTCCAAAAATTATGGTGGTGTTTCAATCAAACTTTAAATGCCAAGGCACAGCTGTAATTATTTCTCCTTTTCTTACAGAGGGTTGGTGTGGACTTGTTGGGCCAAATGGCCTGCTTCCATACTGTAGGGATTCTAATTCTGAACCCAATTTGATATCGTTGATTTCGAACCAGACAAGATTGCAAAGTTTGCTATGGACCAGATCAGACTGCTTTAAAATACTTTCAGATGGCAGCCTGGATGCTAACCTTGTCTTATAGTAAAGGTAGATGCGAAATGAGTGTTACAGATGTGATGCAGCTGGTCAAACCACACAGCTTAAAGCAACACACAAATTATTTAAACACTCTAATAATAACATATATAAAAGGAACAGGAATCTAGAATAACATAACTACTGGAAATCTTATCAGAATAATAGATACAGTACCTTCGACTAATGAACTATTGCAATGTACTAACATCCCATAAATACATCCCTTGGCAAAAAGACACGCCCAAGGCCATTCAGTCTTGCACGATCAGTTCAAAGACACAAACACACAAGTCACAATTTCAGTGGACAGGCGCAGATTCAAAGCTGCTGAAACTCCTATCCAACATGGAGCAGAACATGGGATACAACGGAAAGTGAACAATAGCCCGACATACCACCCCACCCGCTTGTCCATGGAGCAGCACATGGGACACAGCGGGAAGTGAACAGCAGCCTGACACATACCAATTCATTGTTTCTACACTTCACAATGCCAGCACTTGATACACTCGGGAAACAAAAACCAAGGAGAAAGTGAGGACTGCAGATGCTGGAAATCAGAGCTGAAAATGTGTTGCGGGAAAAGCGCAGCAGGTCAGGCAGCATCCTTGGAGCAGGAGAATCGACTTTTTGGTCATGAATTTCCTGAAGAAGGGCTCATGCCCGAAACGTCTATTCTCCTGCTCCTTGGATGCTGCCTGACCTGCTGCGCTTTTCCAGCAACACATTTTCAACCAAAAACTAAGGCCAGGGAATGATACAGAGGCACAGAGATTTTCATATTAAATATGGAAACAGTTAATTAACTGAGAGCATGTTGTGGAAATATGGAGAAAAAGAAATGGCAGTGGGACTAAATGGAGGATGAAACCTTGAGAGTACGAAATTATAAGAATGAGAACATTGAATAAAGGTATTTTCAGATCAGCTGAAATGGTTTGTTTCATCAAGTTCTGAATCGGTTTCACAGAACACTTCAAACAACATTAGCAGGGACAAGATGACACACCAACATAGAGAGCTGAGTAGGCCACGCTAGTGCATTGCTCAGTAATCTGGATTATCTGGCTAGCATGAGTAGAACTGCAAACCTTTACTATCATATGGGAATGATACAGGCATCAAATACACAGAGCAGGGGAAGATTTTTATCTGCATTGGACCAGTATAAGGTGTGTGTGTGTGTGTGTGTGTGTGTGTGTGTGTGTGTGTGTGTGTGTGTGTGTGTGTGTGTGTGTGTGTGTGTGTGTGTGTGTGTGTGTGTGTGTGTGTGTGTGTGTGTGTGTGTGTGTGTGTGTTGGTACGGGGGGTTAGGAGGGCGTGTATTTGGGATGGTTGAATGTGAAAATTAAAATACATTTAAAGGAAACCAGGTTAAATATGAACAATTAGCAGGGATTTGGATATAGACACAGAGAGACTGAGGGAAGTTTCATGGACAAATGAGTAAAAGTGTTTGGGAATATTAAAATAAAGGCATTGCCGCACACAATAGCAATATTGATTAGTGTGCTCACATGAAGGACAGATGGATGGGATTTCGGTCTGAATTCGAATCATGTTTGTTTCTGCAGGTTTCAACTCAAGAGTGTCAGCAGCAAATGTTGTCATCATTAAATCTGTCTTACACAGCCCAAGTTTCAAACAGCAGATGGGTTAAGCCAGTGAAGTACATTCTGGAGCAGTGGGTAGTTAAAGTTAATAATGGTCAAGGAATGGTGTCAGAAATCAGCTCATGGCCAAAGGGATCACCACATTTGTAATCGTCAGTTTCAACCTCAACATGCAAGTTCCCCTCCACGCCATTTACCACCCTGACTTGGAAATATACCGCTGTGCCTTCACAGTCATTGGGTGAGAATCCTGGATTGCTCTCCCTAATGGCATTGTGCGCCAACCCACAGCATGTGTACAGCAGCAATTTAAGAACAAAGCTCACCATCACCTCCTCAAGAGCAAATCGAGATGGACTATTAAAGCTGACCAGCCAGCAACACCCAAGTCCCACAAATGAATGAAAAAAAATATATTGGCCAGGATGGGATGGTTGTCCAAGAAGGAAATGGAGTTTGTAAAGATAATAGAGGACAATGACCTACCACACACCCAATATTTAGATAACAAGTGTGAGAGATAATGAGCTGAAAATGTGTTGCTAGAAAAGCGAGGCAGGTCTGGCAGCATCCAAAGAGCAGGAGAATCGACATTTCGGGCATGAGCCCTTCTTCAGGATTCTCCTGCTTTTTAGATGCTGCCTGACCTGCTGCGCTTTTCTAGCAACACATTTTCAGCTCTGATCTCCAGCATTTCCACTCGTTACTTTCTCCTGAGAGACAATGGTTCACGTCTGAACATGATCACGTCAACGTAGAGACCCATGAGTAACACTGCCAGAAGCAAGGAGGGAGACAGTAATTGAACAAGTTCAATGGTGTCATTAGTAGCGGTTTGCAGACTGAATATCTGGATTCAGAGTGTTAAGATGAACAATAAAAGTGGCAAGAAGTGAAGACTATATAAAAGAACAGCAATGCAGTCATAACTGGGTTATAGAAAAAAGGTCTGGACGGTGAGACTTACCAGGGACACCAATGATAGAGAGGAGAGGATAATAAAAATATTGAATAATGCGAAGAGCGTAATAGATCCGTGATGATAATGAAAACCAATCATAATATGTTGAAAGAGACCAAACATAACCGGATAAACTCCTGTCCATTGTTATAACATTTCAGTCCAATATTCTCAGATTCTGATCCATTGTTGGAAAATTCCAATCGAATATTCTTGGTTTCTGATCTTTCCTCCCACTCTCTCTGGAGCTGCTGATCCCTGTCAGTGCTGTCGGTGATGCTCCCGCTCATTCGATGGCATAAGACATTGATTGAAGCCCATTTATTATTGGGAGATGCCTTCCACTGGGATAATTACGAAACATGGAGACTGACATTAATCACAGTCATTGAACAAACAGGTTCAGTTAACCCCTTCCTTCTATAACATTTCGTAACGCAGTAAAAGGGAATATTTACTCAGGCTGGACGGAATGGATGAGGGTTACTGACGGATGGACTATAAATCTTTACTTTTTTTACTTTTTCCGTGTATGTATGAATATTGCCAGAGCACTGCAGGGCTGTATGTGTCCCACTATGTTTGTAAAGGGGACAGGATAAAATAACAAGCCACCTGCAAAATATATTGGTGGGGAAATTTCTGGATACATTAACTCAAGGGAGAATGTGGTGATGGAAAAGCACAGCAGGTCTGGCAGCATCAGAGTAGCATCGACATTTCTTGAGTAAGCTTTTCATCTGGAATGAGGCTTGTCGCCCAAAGATGCTAAGAGATAACTGAGAAAGGGATGGGGTTGGGGGAAGATAGCTGAGAATGTGGTAGGTAGATGAAGTTAGGGTTAGAGGTGATATGTCGGAGAGGAGGGTGGAGCAGATAGGTGGGAAGGAAGACGGTCATAGAGGCGGTGCTGAGTTGAAAGGTTGGATTTGAGATAAGGTGGTGAAGCACAAATGAGAAAACTGGTGAAATCCACATTGATCCCATGTGGTTGTAGGGTCCCAAGGCAGAAGCTGAGTGGTGGAGGAGCTCCAAGACCTGCATGTCCATGATGGAGTGGGAGGGGGAGTTCAAGTGTTCAGCCACGCGGTGGTGGGGTTGGTTGGTGCCGGTGTCCCAGATATATTCTCTGAAGTGTTCCACACGATGGCGTCCTGTCTCCCCAGTGTAAAGAGACATCAGGAGCAATGGAGACGTGTGTAAATGTGCAGGTAAAACTCCGAATGGTGTGGAGGGATCCATTAGGGTCTCAGACCGAAGTGAGGATGCAGAGTTCCCAATTTGTACGGTGACAGGAGAAGATGCCAGGAATGGAGGGAGAGTTGGTGAGTGACGTGGACCCGAAAAGGGAGCCATGCTGGGAATGTTCTTTATGGAATGTAGATCAGGGTGGGGACTGAAATATATTCCTGGTGGTGGGGTCTGTTTGTAGGTAGCGCAAATGGGGGAGGATACTGCGTTGTATCTTGGTGGGATGGAAGGTCAGGAACAGGGTGTTCTTTCCCTATAGAATTTGGAGGGGAAAAAGTTGAAGGCAGAGGTACAGGAAGTGGATGAGATGCTCTGGATGGCATCGTCGACCATGTGGGAGGGGAGATTAATGTTTTTGAAGAAAGAGGCCATGTGGGATATACACTGGGTTCAGAGTGTAGTGCTGGAAAAGCACAGTAGTGCTGGCAGCATCCGAGGAGCAGGAAAATTCGACGTTTTGGACAAAAGTCCTTCATTAGGAATCGGGTTTTAGCACCAAATATCGGTTTTCCTGCTCCCCAGATGTTGCCTGTGCTGTGCTTTTCCAGCACCACATTCCTGAATCTAATCTCCCGCATCTGCAATATTCACTTTCGCCTACATGCTAGGTTCAGCCAGTTCTGTAATACTGCCTTTAATTCTGTTCTCACTGCTGTAGCAAAGATGTTGTTAAAGTTGAAAGAGTGCAGAAAGGATTTCCAAATTTATTGACATTTTTTTGGAGAGGGTGCTGGTGTCGAGTGATGTTGAGGTATGCGGAGAGTATGAATCGGTTGGGGCTATATTTCCTGGAGCATTGGTTCTGAGGAGTGACCTTTCTGAGGTATATTGCGGTGAATCCCGATGCTCCAGGGTGAGCAATGCCAACGACCGGGAAATAGACAGAATAGTTATTCACATTGAAACTGGATAATTACTCATCGAAAACATGTTGGCGAACGATGGAGGTAGACTGAAGAATGTGACCGGCTGGAGGAATCAGAATTTGGAGGGTCCAATCACATGAATGAGAACAAAAATAAAGGCATTACCATATCAACTGAAAGTATTAGTTATACCACATTCTAAATCCACCTCAGCGAACCAGACCAGACACCATAAACCCAGAGGAGATATCTGTTTGGCATGGAGCACTGCGCAAACCAGACTAGTGCACTGCTGAACACCACCCTGAAATCAGTCCACAGTGTAACACTGTGCATTATATAGCAGTCCTTTGTTCTATAAACCCAGATGAGATATGTGTTCAGCAGGGTGCACTGTGCAAACAGGGCTGGTGTACTGTGCAATACAATGACAATCTACCCAGAGTGGAAAGGTATGCTGGCCACAGTAGTGCTTTGATCTATAAACCCAGATGAGAGATGCGCCCAGGGTGTGGAACTGTGTCCATCAACCCAGTGCATTGTTCACTACATTAGAACATTGCGTTACATCACTGCCCAGCATTAAGAAACTTGCAGCCCATGCTGGAAGTGACAGGATGTGCAGCTCCCATCCAATTACAGCTCCATATCTCCATTGTGCCATGACAAGGGGGTGCTGTGGGTGTGAACATTACTGCCATAGAGAGGTGGCGGGGGAATCAGTTTAAGTATCAACACATGGGAGGGGTTTGGGGAATAGAGGGAGCGAGACTGAGAGACAATTTCATGGAAGGATGTTTTCCCAGGATCCAGAATGCTGAAATGAAGACATTTCAACAGTATTCTGTAACTTGAGCCAATTTTTCCAGGAATGATGGGTAAACTGGATATTGGTGTGAGCTCAAATGATGGAGAGTATTGGATGACCATTTGTTCTGCAGCTTTTTAACTGGGAGGAGGGTCAGCAGAGTCTTCGACACATTGGGCTGAATCTAACAATATTTTGTCTCAGTGTCATTTTCACTGAGTATGACAGAAGGATTGTCTGTATGAGACAGAGCTAGTTTGCTGGTGATATCTCATTGAACTCACCTCATTAACTATCTACCCCACCCCATGGCGACATTCTCATTCAATGCCAGCTCAATATCCTTCATGGTTCGAGGTACTCAACAATGCCCGCATGACTCTAAATATTCCGTGATCCCTGGCACTGGTGCCATCATCAAAAGGCCAATGGGCACACTGTCTCTCTGTTTGGAGCTGCCCTGACCGGTTTACCCCGAGCATGGCAGATAAGAGGCAATTACACCACGGTTTGTCAACAGAGTTACGGAAGTCCTGGTGAATGGGCTAGTACAGAGGAAGACCATTCTTTTCCCAGAGTAGGCCATACTACCAGACCCATAGAGCATGGTCTGAGATCACCACCCAGCTGAGTGCAGTATCTGCAGTCTGAAGAAATGTCCAGCAATAAAGGACGAGCATCAATAACCTTCCGCATTCTGTCAGGATTAGGGTCACTGTATTCTCTCTGCTCCCTCACACTCACTGTATTTCTGCTACAGCACCTACTTCCCGAACAAAGCTCATGCTCCACCACTCTCATTACTGCTTTCAGTCTCTCTTTCTCTCTCTCTTTCTCTCCCCATCCACTTTACACCCCCCCCCCCACCAACCCATCTCACCCCCACACACATACACACACACCAATAACACTGCATAGATACAACACTGTGGAATGACTGTCTCCGGACACCTCACCATGTCACCCACCTACACGAGCACTAACAGCACGGCCACCCACCGCCACCCATCCTCCCTCCCTTTCTCCTATTCCAGGAGAAACAGCCTGGAATAAGACAGAAAGGGCCAAGCCGAGTGGTGGAGTGCCCGATATCCGTTACCTTCCCCCCTCCTCCCGCCATGTGTGGAGGGCCATGGTACGAGCCAGAGAGGACCGGGACGTCGTGTGGAGATTCTGAAACATCCACGTCCCACCAACTGAGTAAGGAGCAATGTTCAGTGTAGGGCAATTCTCACTTTAAACCAACCGGCAGCTCCGTTTATCCCCGGCACAACATAGAAGCAGTGACCCTGATGCCATCTCCCTTTTGAGTCGAGCTGGTATAAATGGAATTCCCAAGGTCTCGGTGGGCAGGAGGGTGAGCTCACAACTCATCGTCACCACCACCTTCCAGGAAGAGAGCTCCTACACTTCCTCCTGTAAACACCTCAGGTGCTGAAACTATTTTCTGCTCTCCCCACTTGTCCTGACATCTTCAATAGTCTGTATTCATATTCACCAAGTGCCCTATATTCTGATGTTCCATTCAGCCCTTCGGACCTGCTACACAGGAGCAGATTGAGACCACTCTGACGATTAGGTGTAGTTGCAGAAATGTACTTGCAAAATCCAGGCTGGGTCAGGAAGTGACCCCGCCACCCCCAATCCCTCTTTTCAGGCTTCCCCTCTCTGTAACTTCTGCTCCAGATGTGGGTCATGTTACAGACCCAGATTCACTGGGCATTCAGCTCCCAGACCCCACTCAGGATTAACCCAAACAAATCGTCTGCTCTCCTGGAATGCAGCATTGTACAACATGACTTTCAGGAAAATAACCAGTTACTTTTGAAAAGCATAACATGAGAACATAAGAAATGGGAGCAGGAGTAGGCCATTCGGTCCCTCAAACCTGCACTATCATTCAATAAGAGCATGGCTGATCTACTCCAGGGCCCAACTCCACTTTCCTGCTAACACCTTCCATCCCTAAACCCGCTGATATGTCAAAAGCCAATCCACCCCTTCTATAAATGCATTCAGTGCCCCTTGGATGCTACCTGAACGGTTGTTCTTTTTCAGCATTACATTCTTACAACACAGACACACATATACACATACACATGCTCACAGCCACTCCACACCCAATCACACACACACACAAACACAGAAATCTGAGAAAGACACAGAGGTGCACAAACAGATATACAGAGACATATACATGCCAAGCATCATGTGCACGCGCACACACACACACTCACAAAACACACACAGCCACATATTTCATCAGTTTCCTCATTTCCCCTTCCTTCAACTTATTCCAGATCCAACCCTCCAACTCGGCACCTTCTTCTTGAACTGTACTACCTGTCGATATTCATCCACACCTATCCACTCCACCCTTCGGTCTGACCTATCACCATCACCCCAACATCGTTTACCAATCGCCTTCCCAGCTACCTTGCCCCAGCACCACCTCCACCCATTTATCACTCAGCTCCCTTTGCCAACAAGCCTCATTCCTAATGAAGGTATTATGCTGGATATTTCGACTCTCCTGCTCCTTGGATGATGCCTGAATGGTTGTGCTTTTTCTGCACCACACTCTTTCAACACAGAAACACGCACGAACACACACCAACACAGAAACGCATATACAGACAGACACAGACACAGACAAACAGACAGACACAAACACATACTGACACACGCACAAACACACAGGCAGCCATACTTGCCACCCGCGAAGACATCCACACTCTCCCTCCACACACAGACACCAACACTCCACACACACACACACACACACACACACACACACACACACACACACACACACACACACACACACACACACACACAGGCTCACACAAAGGCACACACAGACACACATACACACGGACAGGCAAACAGTCACATACACACCCATAGGCACACAGACACACCGACACACAAACACACGGACAGACATACTCAAATAGTCAAATACACACCCGCATTCCCTACACATGCACGCATACGCTAACATAGACACACGCAAACAGATATATACACTCAAACAGAAACCCACTAACACACACGAAGACACACGTAAAAAACACACATACGTATATATACACACAGATACAAACACACACACACACAATACACACACATACATATCCAGGCACACAGGTACACACAGACAGACATACACACACAAGCTCACAGGCAGAGGCACACACGCATTGACATACACCACATAGAAAACGCACCCATACAAATGATCACACAGGCACGCACGCACACACAGACTCTCTCACACACAGGCATACACAGATGCCCACAACCACCCATACACAGACACCCAAATTCCCCACACACATGCACACGCACAGATGTACACAGACACACAGGCACGCACACACGCAGACACACAGTGACACACAAAGACATGCACACTCAAGCGCACATGCATACACACAGCTGCTCACATACAGACTTACAAACACACACACATACACACACACACAGACACACACACAGTAAAATGCAATGTTTAGTGATAGTGACTTACCCTTGCAATTAATCTTTCATGTAAGAAAGGATTGAAAAGTCCTAAAACACACCAGCAGAGCATGGCATTTTATCACTTTCAGCAAAAGAGGGAGAGATGGAGGGAGAGGGAGATGGAGGAAGGGAGGCTTTGAACCCCATTCAATGATCCATCCCAAAACAATACATTTCCCATTGCACACAGATGCAGCGATAGAGATGCAAATATACATACACATCCTAATGCAGAACACACTGAGAGATAGAAAAACATAGGTACACATATAGACACACTCAAATCGATAAACGCGGACAGAAATATGCAGATGCATATTTGGACATGCAAGCACCCATGGAACCATAGAGTTATACAGGGGGTTTGAAAACAGACTTATTAACCCATACACTCAATGCTAACGATAATCTCAAACTAAACTAGTCCCACCTTCCTGCGCTTGGACCATTTGAGTTGCTGGAAGATATGAGTCTGACCAACGTGGTGCTATTATTAAACAAATTGGCACGGAAAAGCAAGGGAACAATAGACCAGTGAGCCTGACTTCGGTGGTGGGCAAGTTGTTGGAGAGAATCCTAACGACAGGATTTACATGTATTTGGAAAGACAAGGACTGATAAAAGAAAGTCAGCATGGCTTTATGCATGGGCGATCATGTCTTACGAACTGGATTACTTTTTCTTGAAGAAGTAACAAAAAGCATTGATGAGAGCAGAGCAATGGACGTGACCTATATAGACTTCAGTAAGGCATTCGACAAGGTTCCCCATGAAAGATTGGTTAGCAAGGTGAGATCTCATGTAATACAAGGAGAACTAGCCATTTGGATACAGAACTGCCTCAATGGTAGAAGAAGATAGTCGTGGTGCAGGGTTGTTTTTCAGACTGGAGGCCCGTGACCAGTGTGTACCACAAAGATTGGTGCTGGTTCCACTGCTGTTCATCATTTACATAAATGATTTGGATGTATCTACAGGAGGCATGGTCAGTCAATTAACATTTGACATCAAAATTGAAGGTGCAGTGGACAGAGAAAATGATTACCTCAGAGTATAACGGCAACTTGATCAGATGGACCAATGGGCTGACGAGTTGCAGATGCAGTTTAAGTTAGATAAATGTGAAGTGCTGCAGTTTGGAAAGAAAAATCGGGGATTGGCTTGTACATTTAATGTTGATATCGTGGGGAATGTTGCTAAACAAAGAGACCTTGGAGTGCAGGTTCATGGTACTTCGAAAGTGGAGTCGCAGGTAGACAGGATAGTAAAGAAGTTGTTTGATGTGCTTGTCGTTTTTGGACAGTGCATTGAATGTAAGAGTTGGAAGGCCAAATTGCGGCTGTACAAGACATTGGTTAGGTCACTACTGAATACTTCGTGCAATTACAGTCTCGCTCTTCGATGAAGGATGGGTGAAACCTGAAAGGATTCAGAAAAGATTTACAAAGATATTGGCAGGCTTGGATGTTTTGAGATTTATGGAGAGGCTGAATATGCTAGGGTTATTTTCCCTTCAGCATCAGCGGTTGAGTGGTGATCATAGGGGTTTATATATTCACAAGTGGATCGGATAGTGTCAATACGTTGGGTCGTTTTCCCAGGTTAGCCCTTTCCAAAGCTAGAGGATATAGTTTGAAGGTCAGCGGGGAAAGACTTAAAAGGGATCTAAGGGGCAAAGTTTTCAAAGAAAGGGTGCTTTATATGTAACGAACTGCCAGAGCAAGTTGTGGAGGCTGGGACAATTACAACAGTTAAAAAGCATCTGGCTGGACACAATAAAAGGAAGTGTTTAGGGAGATATGGGCCCAATGCTGGCAAATGGAACTACATTAATGAAGGGCATCTGCTTGGCAGGATCGAGTTGAATAGAAGGGTGTGTTTCCATGCTGAACAGCTCTGTGACACTATATCTTCAGTAAAACTTTCTCCTGTCATCTGAAAATTATCCTCTGATCTTGAAATCCACCATCCGAAGGAAAGGGCTCCTGCCATTCAACATTATCTATGCCTTTCATTGTTTTATAAACTTCTATAAGGTTCATAAGGTCTCAAGGTCTATGCTGCAATGGAACAGGTCCCAGTCCATCGAGCCTGTCCTTATAACTTCAACACTCCATTCCCAGAAACAGCCTGGTAAATCTTTGTCTGAACCATCACCAGTTTAATAATAACCTCAATATAACTTGTTGACCAGAACTGCACACAGTACTTCAGGAGAGACCTCACGTGTGTTTAGCACAACCTAAAGATAATGTTCCAGCTCCTGTCCTTAAAGTTCTGAGCAATGAAGGTCAGCAAACGAAACGCCTTCGTAACCAGCCTGCCTACACATGATGCAAACTTCAAAAAATATATCAGAAGCCCTAGATATCTCTGTTCTACAACGCTACCAATGGCTAGACATTTAATTGTGTATATTCTCTCATTGTTTGTTTTACGAAATTGTGATACATTGATTTATTGAAATTAAACTGCATCTGCCACTCCTCAGCCCAGTGAGTGATAATACTGGGGAACAAAGGCTGGACAGCAATCAGCTGACTTGGATCATTTCGTGGTTTTAAAAAGTGGGTCGTCAAACGTTACAGGCGGGAAAGAGTGATTGGTGTTTTTGATCCAGAAAGTAGGCACATTCTTCGTCTCTGGTGTTCAGTAAAAAATATCTATTCCAGGTCCTTTCTCGTGCAGAGTGTCTCTGTATATGTCTTTCCCTCATATTGCAGATGACAGATAAAAGCCACTTAAGGTGAAAATCATAGCCAAGCAATTAAAGATTTTCATAGATTATCTCGAAGGCAAAGTACATAAACTCAACATCCTATAGTTGAGGTGAGTATCTTTCATCTGTTCAACAAGATGATTCTTTTAACTGTGTAATTCAATAAAGTTAAGCAAACCACACCGAGCTGAAAGCTGACATTTAAAATGTGACCCAAAATCTGGGCATGGTTTCAGTCTTTTGTAGTGGGTAACGCCCATGCCTCTCAGCCAGAGCTCTGTGTTATATTCCAATACCTGAAGTTGTGTGGTATTGTCTCTCACTCTGGACCAGAAGGTCTGGGTTCAAGACCTGCCTGTCAAGGAGGTATGTCACAGTATTTCAAAACAGGCTGATGAACAAACAAACAGGAGAATAATGTTGCGGCTTTAGGGATTGTTGACAGGTGGTGGTTGTGTCCCTACCTATGAGACCAAAAGTCTAGATAAAAATACCACAGAGGTGTTTCAAATTGTGGCTGAACAAGTTAGTAAAATAATTTTATAGTTGTGGTGTGATGAGGAAGGAAGAGGAGTCAGTATTGAATTTCAGAATGTGGGCCCAGGTTTACCGAAAACACAGCCATTCGTGTTGATTGGAGTCACGTTTGCGCATTCTATTCGTTTATAAAATCATGAAGACCATGGATAGGGTGAATAGTCAGGGTTTTTACCCCATGTAGGGAAGTCCACAACTAGTGCACATAGAAATAAGGTGAGATGACCAAAATTTAAATGGTCCTAAGGGGACCATTTTCACAAATGGTTTATGTATGCAGTGAGCTGCCAGACGAAGTGGTGGAGGATGGTACAATTACAAAATTTAAAACGCATCTGGATGGGGTCATGAATTGGAATGATTTAGAGGGATATGGTACAAATGCTGGAAAATGAAACTAAGTTAATTTATGACATCAAGTTGGCAAGAAAGGGTCAGTTTCTATGCTGTACGTTTCTATGATTCATTGATCCTATTTAAAAAAATGATCTCTTTGTAATGTTATGTAACCTTCTTCACTTTCCACTATATAACTAAACTTGGTGTCATCTGTAAACTTGCTCGACATACATTGCATAATTCTCATCTAGGTCACTGTTATAAATGACAACCAAAAGTGGATCCAGTACTAATCCCTGTGGAACGCCGCTGGTCACAGGCCTCCTGTCCCAAAGACAACCATTCTCCACCATCCTTTGCCTCCTTCCAATGAGCTGAAACACACACACGCATACAGACATAGAGACCAAGGCACAGTTCTGTCTTTAGGACAGAGATGGATACATTTTAATTGATAAGGGGATCAGGGTTACAGTGAGAAGACAGGTGACTTTTTTGAGAAGCATGTCATCTATGACTGAACAGCAGATCATACTTGATCGACGAAACAGTCTAATTCTGCACCAATTTAATACGCTATCAGAAATGTCTACCCAAGAGAAGAGTGGAGTCTGAATTTGATAAATACTTTACTGAACAGAGTCAATGGGAATGTGGGATAGGCTTGAGGGTCTGAATGGACTATGTCCTTCCTATTGGTTGTGCCCTCATTTTTAAAACTTGCTGTGTGGTTCATACACTTTTAAATTTCGAACTTCTACCATTTACGATTGAGATAAGGATGTTCTTATCTCCTTAGGGTTGAGGTATCTGTGGTATTCTCATCCCCAGGAAACAGTGAAGACTGGGCCATACAATCATAGAGTCTGAGAGATGTGCAGCACGGAAACAGACCTTTCGGTCCAATGCACCCATGCTGACCACACATCCCAACCCAATCTCGTTCCACCTGCCATATCCCTCCAAATAGCTCCTATTCATATTCCCATCCAGATGCCTTTTGAATGTTGTAATTGTACCAGCCTCCACCACTTCTGCTGGCAGTTCGTTCCATAAACGTACCACCCTCTACATGAAAAAGTTGCCCATTAGGTCTCTTTTATATATTTCCCCTCTCACCCTAAACCTATATCCTCCAGTTATGGACTCCATTACCTCAGTGAAAATACCTTGCCTATTTACCCTATCCATGCTCATCATGATTTTATAAACCTCTACAAGGTCATCTCTCAAAGACAATCGCTTATTTTAATGTGTAGTGGCTGCAGCAATTTGAAACACAACAGCCAAAAATTAAATTAATAATGGAGATTATTGGTTGTGTTAAGGGGATGCATGTTCATCAGGCTAACAGGAACTCTCGCCCATCCTCAGTGTCTGAAGGTCAAAATTGAGCACATGACTAACATTGCAGATGGTTCTATCGTTGCATCAGAAAGAGAGCATTTTTGACTGGAAAGCGATTCCCCCAAATGTTAGTCTATATTCAGTGCTCATCTTTTAAACTCTCAGGGATCAGGATCATTGACAGTACGAACTCTACCTGGTCATCTGACAACAAATGGCCCGAATAGAGGATCACTGAGATCAGAAACAAATCGACATTCAGCTACATAGACAGCAGGAGGCCATGCAACATGTCTAGGCTGTTAAACAGGAGCAGGAGAGCCCTGGTCCGCTACCAGGAAATACAGAGTTGAGATAATTATTTATTTTCAGGTTGGAAAGCTGTAATTAATGGAATTCCTCAGGAATCAGTGTGAGGTCATCAACAGTTTACAATGATTTGGATGAAGGGGCTGAATGGATTGGAGCTCAGTTTGCTCATACACCAGGATAGTCATTCAGCAAGATTTCATGTGGAGGCAGAACGTCTGCAATGGAATACAGACAGGGACGGGCAGAGCGTCTTAAATGGGATACAGACAGGGGAGGGCAGAGCGTCTGCAATGGGATACAGACAAGGGAGGGCAGAGCGTCTGCAATGGGATACAGACAGGGAAGGGCAGAGCGTCTGCAATGGGATAGAGACAGGGAAGGGCAGACCGTCTGCAATGGGATGCAAACAGGGGAGGGCAGAGAGTAAATCTTCGCCAAAAATAACCGTACAATGTGGGTGATGGGAAGTTTCTGTTTGGGAAGAGGCACAAAATGATTGTAAATTATATAACTGGAGGCAGAATGCAGAACTCCGTGATACAAAGGGATTCGTGTATCCTGTTACATAAATCACATGGAGTTAGTCTGTACAGGAGCATGTGATTGGAAAAGTAAATGAAATAATACTTTTTCTTGCAAAGAGAATTGGGGCTGATCTTAAGAATGTTTTAAAGCATCTGTACAGGCCGTTGCTGAGACCACATCTAAAGTACTGTCTATGGTTGTAATTGCACAGAAGTGAAAAACAAATTACTTTTGAAATATTTCAAAGATGTTTATCTTTACTTGTTCTTGCGATGAAGGCATTGAACGATTAAACGTTTCGGCCTGAGAATGACAAACGTTCTTATTAACCATATATGGTTTTGTGCTGGTGAATACCTGATGAATATTTTATCTTCTGTAGGAGAATAAGACTGGGGAGCTAATTTAAGAATAAGATTTCCGAAAGAAACGGTTGGGTGTCCAACAGCAACAGTGATGTACCTACATGGAGCAGGGAATGTGTTGGAGACCTACAGTTCAGTCACTGTTCAAACAGACTTCATTTGGTCCAGTTTGGGGCCGGATATCATTATTGTGTGATTCAACTCAGAGAGGAAGACAATACACCCTTTCTGAGAAGGAACAGGCTGTTGCTGCCTCTCTCTCTGTGTTCCACTTGCCTGCAATGTGTGTGTGTGTGTGAGTTGAAAACTCCTCATTCGTCTATACCACTCATGAAGGATTCCTGTCGAGGATTGACTGGAATCGCCCCACTGCCTGAAGTAAAGGCAATCCAGCTAAATCGACCTGTTCCAGGAAGTGATCCCATTACCAGGAGCTTCTAAGAGCAGAATAGCTATATAAGCTGAATGATATTTGGAACAATCACTTATGTTTCTTTTCGTCATGAGTTCAATTAATATTTGGGTACAGTTCTTTCAAGTTAACGTTCTGCAGAGATTATATTTTTCAGTTTGTCATCAAACATGAGCATGTATCAGTATTTTTAGAGAGGGAAACATCGACACACAGATTTGCAATAGTCAAAATGTTTGTCATTCATCTTTCCATCCTAGTTTGAGTAACTTTGTTTTGGTCATAAACCTGTTAATTTGAGCAGATTAAAGAATCCTGCCTGACTTGTTCCTAATCCTCACTCAGTCTGAGACCTATATTATTGGTCATATCACCAACCCAGTTACATTAACATTTGCAATGAGCAGCGGAAGCGTGGGACGAGGAAAGGGAATAATACCCTGAAGTGAGCCTGTCATCATTGTTGGACACGTTGTTGGAGAGCATTGAGGGGGGCATGATTTACATGTATTTGCAAATCCAACAACTGATGAAGGGTAGTCAACATGGCTTTGTGCTTGGGAAATCATTTCTAACAAAGTTGATTGCGTTTTGTGAAGATGTCACAAAGAAGATTGGTGATGGCAGTGTGGTAAACGATGTCCATATAGATTCAGCAAGGCATTCGGCAGGATTCCGCAGAGCAGACAAGTTAGTAAGGTTAGGTCATAAATAGATCCAAGGTAAGCTAGCCAAATGACTACAAAATTAGAGTGAAGCTAGGAGACACAGGGTGGTAGAAGACTGCTTTTCAGACTGGAAGACTATGACTAGTGATGTACGACAAGTAGCCGGACTGAATACACTGCTTTTCATTATTTATATAAATGATTTAAATGTGAATATTTGCCTATTTATTATGTTTACAGATTACATTAAAATTGGAGATGCAGTGGCCAGCTAGTTTTACCTCAGAGTTCAATGAGACCTTGATCAGATGGGCCAATGGAATAAGGAGTGACAAATGGAGTTAAATTTAGATAAATGCGAAGTATTGCATTTTGATAAGGTAAAATAGGGTAGGACATATACAATTAATGGTGAAGTCCTCGGGAGCGTTGCTGAACAAAAGGGCGCAGGATCATAGATCCTTGAAAGTGAAATCGCAGGTAGATAGCGTGTTGAAGGTGGGGTTTGGTATGCTTGCCTTTATTGATCAGTGCATTGACTATGCGAGTTGGGAGATCGTGTTACGACTGGGCAGAATGTTGGTAACGCCAGATTTAAAATATTGTGCTTGATTCAGTTCTCTCTGCTATAGGTAGGATGTTGTTAAACTTGAGAGGGTGTAGAAAAGATATATAAAGATATTGCTGGGCATGGAGGGGATAGGTTACAGGGAGAGGCTGGACAGACTGGGGCTTGTTTACTCTGGAGCATTGGAGGCTGACGTTATAGAGGTTTATAAAATCATGAGGAACATGAATAATCTGAATAGCCAAGATATATTTCCCCACATTAGGGGAGTACAAATCTACAGGACAAAGGCTTAAGGTGAAAGGAGAAAGATAGTAAAGAGTCAATGCTTTCATACAGGTTGTGGTGTGTGTATGGAATGAGCTCTCAGAGAAAGTGATGGAGGCTGGTACAGTTACAACATTCAAAAGGCATCTGGATATACATATTAATAGGAAGGATTTAGGGGAATATAGGCCTAATGCTGGCAAATAGGACTAGATCAGATTGGGATGTATGAATTATGTAGACAGTTCTCCCTGCTTTATGACACTGTAAGAGAGATGAGGAGAAATTCTAAAAGGATCATATGAGTGGGAATTCTCTTTTCCAGAGGTATGTGGTGCCTCTTTGTTCACAGTTATCCAAAGCTGAGTTACTTAAATATTTGACAAAGAAGTGAGTCACAGATGATGGGATACAGACAGGAAAGTGGGGCTGAGACCACAACCTGATCAGCCACAGTCATAGTGCCTGGTGGAGCAGGTTCATAATGTCTACCGATCTAACCCTGCTCCTGTTCTGATGTTTCATTCAGACACTTCAACTTGTTAGACAGGTGCAGTTTGAGGCCACTTACTGCTAAACTCCCCTAACTCTCTGGAATAGAGAATTCCTGACATTCACCACCCACTGTTTGAAGAGATCACTGCCTGCTCCTACACGATGACCTATTCATATGAGCAATAGAGGTAAATGCAAGGACTTACCAAAGAGCGACTGTCCCTGATATCAAGGCAGTATTTAACTGACGATGACATCAAGGAGCCTGAGCAAGATTGCACTTCATCAGAATCCATTGGAAACTCTCTAGTGCTTGGAATCATCCATAGCACAAGGAAATAATTTTATCATCGGTGGGCATCAATCATCTCAGCCGTGGGACATCTCTGCAGGAAATCTACTGGGTCGCTACCTCAGCCCAGGCATCCCCAGTTTTTCAGCAGGGAATCCCTGCTGTGAGGAAGCAGACCATTCATCCCATTGAGCCCACCTCGATCAGAAGTGGGGATATTTACTGTATGTTACACAATATTCAAAAAGCTTCGTCATCCCTGACCTCCTGATGCAATCTGTGTCCATGTGTAACGGGACTGAGACAACGCTCAAGCCTGTGTTGTTAAACTGTCGGTAACATTCATGAAACAGCAATGCACGTATCCACAGTAAATGGAGGAGTTCACTCAGTACCTCAATCTGGCTTCACAGGAATATGGGAAAGTCGTTCAGCCCATCAAAACTACTGGACAAGAAGAGGGACAGCACATTCACTCCCTCCTGCCGTTAAACAGGAAGACAAGGAGCCTGCTCATGCTCACACATCACTTACACGGGATCAGAAAGTGACCATATCACACCTGGAGTTACTTGCAAAGGAACAGGAAGAGGCCATTCAGATTCTCAAGTCACTAACACAGGAACAAGAAAGTGTCAGAGATGCTTCAGCATAACAAACAAATGGAGCAGGAACTGCACAGATGGACTGTTCCATGGTATTCCTCGTAGCTTCGTTATTCGTAGTGCATCCGTGTTCTGTTAGCATGCTTTTCTGGCAGTGGGAATGAAACCATTTTTTTAACAAGTCTCAAAGGCATCTTCCGACGCAGAGAGAGCAGACCTATGTTCTCTCTGGAATTCAGAAGCTGGTGGGGAATGGCTAACTGTTTCAGAATGAAGGTATTGTGACTGCTGACATGATTATGGACAATGTAACGTTGAGTGGAGGGTCACGCAGTAACTGCGCATTACAGTGTTCAGAGTTCTTTCAGAGCCTGTACCTCTCTGTTAATCGAAATGAAGTCTATGCACTGGCAGATAAACTATTGGGAATCGAGCATCTAATGGAAAGTACGAAATTTCTCACCTTATCAATGGATACTTGGGACAAAATGAATGTCCGTCCATAACAATCAAGTTTCATCTTTGTATACTCTTACATTGCTACAGGTTAACCACATAGTTACCGCTCTCTATCCTGATGGTACCATCATGCCAGGGTTCAGTCTGGTGAAACTCGTTTGCACTGTCTCGGTGACGTGGCGATCATTATTTATGTAGTAGACTCAGTCTGTGCATAATACCCCAAATTCTCTTTCAACAAAACACTACCATTGAGTAAGGTATATTTACTGTGGTACTCAAGTATTTTGCATGAAAGACAATATAACATTTCCAGTTATAATTACTTTCTGTCGAATTTGAATTATGTTAGTGACTTATAACCAAGGACATCCAGGTCCTCTTCAACAACAGAACTTCCTAACCTCTCACCATTTAATACACTCAAAAGAAAATCATTTTATTTGTTGTTCCTATTCGATCATGTTATACCTTGCGAACAGCTATTGCACAAGCACTGATCGTTCTGATATCCCATAAGACTTCCACCCAGAGAAAACATGACTCTTTTCATTTTGCCCATTCTCCAATTTTTGATCCATTCTGTGTGTTCCACCCCTACCTACCCATGGATTCTAACATTCCCCATTCACCAGCATTCAACCGTGTCAAACGTTTTCTGAAAAATCAAATCCTCTACACCCACTGATTGTCAAGTTTCGATATTCCAACTGACTATCTCCACACACGACAGCAGGTTTATCAAGGATCATTTCCCTTTCCTGAATCTAGGCTGACTCTACCAAATCAAATCATTATTTTCCAAGTGTCTAGTTGTCACATTCCTTATAAAAGGTTACAATGTTTTTTTTCTCACAACTGACATCAAGCTATTTAATTTTTTGTTTGCCCTCTCCGTCCCGTTTTAAATGTTTAGGTCTACAATAGCTGATTTCCAGTCTGCAGGATCCTTCCAGAATCTCACCAGCTTTGACGAATAGTCAGTAATTCTTTCACGAGCTCTGTTGCCACCTTCTCAATACTCGGGGATGTAGCTCATCAGTTCCAGCAACATAACACTATTCAATTCGATTAGGTTTTCAAAGACATAGTCTTCATTAATTCGAATTTCGTGCAGCCCTTATTTTCACCAGGGCCCCGGTTGCTTAGCATTTCTGGAAGTTCGTTTCTGCACATTCTTCTGTGGAGGCAGAACCAATGTATTCCTCTTAGCAGGCAGGTGGCTTCTCTCAGCTAGTGATATATCGGAGGACTGCACTCCGGATATGTCGCTCACTCCTGCCTGGAAATTTCCAGACTCAATCCAGTTCACTTCCTGGTGAGTGTCAGCACAGTCCCGGTGCGAGTTTGAAGGAGGGAACACAGCTCAGTGACCACCTCGTTTTTGAAAGATGCTGGTTTTACATTTTACACTTGGAATGTGTCCAGCTTAGACAAATGTTCCTGGAAGTTCCTGGCAGGATCATGCAGCGCCCTGCCCCTCCCTGTGTACGGAGCTTCCCTTCTGTGTAACTCCGACTCCATTTGTTTACCATGGACCGAGAACACTGTAGATGCAGTGCTCATATCTCATCCAGAGTGGGTCACCATACCCTTGCGTCTCGCTGAATAGACGCAGCATCTGATAACGCAAACCCGTGAAAAGCATCCACAGAACATCCCTTTATCTGTAATGACAGCAGCAAGTCAAATTTTCACACACATGGTGCAACAATTCTGTGTTGAAAATGTTTCTTTTCTTAGCAGAACAAAACAGTTGCATCTCTGCACAGACCTACAGTTACAGTTCCCTTCTCCAAAAAAATCAGTTGACAATGTAACATTCCGTTTATTTGTATCTCAGCAACTATAAGGGCGGCACCAGTATTGCCGATGGAGTTGATCATCACACTCAGGGAAGAATGACAGAGGGAATATAACTCAAGTTAATCAGGGACACATCTAAGTTGACATGATATTCAGGAATATGGGAAAAAGGGAAATTTTAGAATAAGCTCCCATGTTATTTTCCTTCTGGTTCATCATCAGCTGATCTTATGTTTGCTTTACATTTCTCTCTCTCTCTCTCTCTCTCTCGCTGGGTATTTCTACATTCATTCAACTAACCTTCCCCTCACACATCCGACCATCTCTGATATAAATAACATTACTTCCCAGTTGCTTTCATTTGCGATATAGGATCACGAGATTCAAAACTTTATCTGTTTTTCTCCTGACAGAGGCTGCCATACTTGCTGAGATTCTCCAATATTTTCAGATGCTGGTGAATTTTATTTCAGATATCCATCATCCACAGTTCCTTGGTTTATTTCACCTTTAATTCAGTTGTTTCATGAGATGTCTGCGTCACTGGCAGCATTTGTCATCCAACTACAATTGCCGTTGACTGTGAGACCATTCTTAAGACAATGTGGAGCCAACCTTTTTTTTTGTCACACTTAGTTTCTTTACCAAAGGCTTTCAGTGAAATAATAAAAGAAACCCTGATGGTTTATGATGCCGTTTGCAAAATGAGGTCTCTTTCCGATTGTTGCCATTTGAATTTAAGTTCTATCATTGGTTCTGGTAGAATTTGTAACAGTGCTTTTAGAGTCATAACACGGCTAGAGACATTATTATTCTGAAATGAGGTCCCGATTATGAAACAACTGGAGAGACAAGAAAAAGTTTGTGGTCAAAATATTTGTAACTGGAAGAGTGGTCTGAAAAGAACTGGAGCCGTTAAATCTGAAGTTAACAAGGGGGCAGATGATGTCTTATTCAGCAACAGCACTGAGGCAAAGCTGGAGACTGGGGTATTATAGTGGTGGGTGTAGGCAGTGTTGATAACAGAGAGAATATAGAGACATAAAATAGTTCAGGGCAAAAGGAAAACTCAAGGGTTTGAACAGTCTTGTTCCTTCTTAGACGTTTATGAGTGAGGATTCAGAAATTGATAGAAATGAAGTGGAATTTGCGACTGAAACTGAAGATAACAAGTTATGTATTTGTTAAATATAAATAACAGAAATAGCAATAACCTTCACCATCACTAATAGAATTGATAGAGATAGGTTTACCAGCAACACCAGTAATAGCGAGGATCGGATCGTAAATTGCCTGAATAATCATCAGTACGGCTTGTATCCGCAACTCTAACCATGCCCAATCCTGATAAATCAAGTATATATACAGGATAAACATCTGTCCATTGTTGGAACATTCCAGTCTAATGCTGTAAGATTCTGATCCCTTGTTGGAACATTCCAATCTATTGTTCTAAGATTCTCTTCCTCTCCCTCGCCCTGTAGCTGCTGAGCCAATCATTTTGAGGATGCTGCTGCTGCTGATATTAGGGAATAACAGGTTGAAGGAAGCCCCCTACTAATAGAAGAGGGAAACCCTCCAATGACACAGTTAGTATCCATGGAGACTGACATCAATCACAGTCAATGTACAAACAGCTCCAGTTAACCCTTTCACTACAATCCTTACAAGTCACAATAATGCTTCGCCTGGTTGGGAAGTTGAAATCGCTCACTATCGGGCTTCTAGCATCATCTCCAATTATAAAGTTAGAGGTGAGGCAGACCGATGATGCTTTCTATACATCAGATTGATGATCCTACTATGTCGTGGTAGGGTCGGAATTGCTGGGCTCTCAAGGCCAGCTGTGTCTGATAACCAGGCATGCTGCATCCTTTCGTTTTATTTATTTATGTTTAACTTTGACATTTATCATACCATCATTTAAAGGATTAGGTGGGGTTAGGCATTTCTGAGAGGCTCCTACAGTGCCATAAACATCGTAGATACAGTCCATTCCTTGTGGTCCTTGCAGCTGGGGCTGTGTCCTGTGGAGCGACGGTTAACTTCTTACAGAACCAGGATTCTTCGTTTTACCTTACCCCAGTTATTGCTGGGGTCTGAGCAGGATAGGAAGTATGGAAATCTCTCCCGGCTGCTACACTCTCTCTGACATTTCTCTCAGAATTGTCTTTTGATGTTCTTTCCTCCTGGATTGGAGGACTGCATGTGAGACAATCCGTTTCCTGAGTCTGTTTTTTGATGAGTGTGTGTTTACAGGATGTTACCATATTGGAACAGTTATTGCTTAGTAGTTAAACAATGTATTATTCTTTTTTTTGTGTTTTGTCAACAGTAGTTGAATGAACTGTGCTTTGCTTAATGTCGAATATTTTGAACAAGCGAATTGCATCTGAAACACTGCACCTCACACTTCTCTTTAAAATAAGTAAATGTTCCGGTCAAGACTACCTTCATCATATATTTTGAGATGTGTCTGCTCAGTTCCATAACAAAAAGGACAGATATTCACGTCTTAATTGGTTAATTACTTCATTAACAACATGTTGCACAAACACAGGATTTGACAGCGGAATTTGCCATGCTGGAGGAGTGATAGTTCTATCAGGAATTATATCGCATAGTTAATTCACCTCACAGGTCCAGCCCAGACCGTATAAGCCCAGATGAGATATCTGTTCAACATGGAGCACTATGCAGCCCAGGTTCAGTACAACCCAGCAATCAGTCCAGGATGGAATATAGCACAGGTCTCTCCAGTCCACTATCTATCTGTCCAACATGTGCAGCAGTACAATACACACTGATGCACTGATTCAGAAACACTGACGAAATGGTCTGTCCAGCATTGGGTGATATGTAGCCCACACCAATGTCTTGCTCTATAGACGTGGACAACGCATCTGTACAGTATGGGCAGCTGTGCCGTGAATGGATCTATAAACCTGGAGCAGTTACCGTCAAAGCAGCTCTTTTCATCACCCCTGTACATTGCTCAGTAACACTGTGTTAGATCATTGCCCAGAGTGAGGAAACTTGCAGCCCATTCTGGAAGTGACAGGATGTGCAGCTCCCAACTATTTAAAGCCTCATATGTCCATTGTGCCATGACAGCGGATGCTGTGGGTGTGAACATCACCGCCAGAGAGAGATGTTGGGGAATCAGTATAAATACCAACAAACAAAATAATTTTGGGGATAAAAGGGAAGGGAGATTGAGAGACAACTTCATTGAAGATCACAGGTTTCAGAATGCTGAAATGAAGATATTTTGACAGCATCCTGCAACGTGAGCCAGTATTCCAAGGAATGGTAGGTGAATGGGATATTGGTGTGAGTTCGGATGATGGAGAGGTTTGTGTGAGCATTTGTTCTTCAGCTTTGTAACTGGCAGTGGTGTCAGCGGAATCTTCAACTCATTGGGCAGAAACTAACAATAATTTTATCAGTGACATTTTCATTGAGTGTGACTGATGGATTATCTGTACAAGGCCGAGCTAGTTTCCTGGTGTTAGCTTATCGAACTCACCTCATTAACTATCAACACCACCCCAATATGCCAGCCTAATTCTCCCACCCTTCATGGCTGGAGGTAAGCACCGTGGATGTTCTGTGATCCCTGGCACTGGTACCATCTGTAAAAGGCCCATTGGCAAACAGTTGAGCTTTCTCAGTTTGGAACTGCCCTGCACAGTGGTGTGAGGTCACCATCCAGCGCAGTGCAGTATCTGCGGTCTGAAGAAATGCCCAACAATACAGGACAGGCATCAATAACCTTCACCATTCTGCCAGGACAAGGGTCACCGTCTTCTCTCTGCTCCCGCACACGCATTGAAATCTGTTATAGCATCTACCCCCGAACAAGGCTCATTCTGCATCACTCTCACTGCTGCATGCAGCACCTTCCCTCTCTCTTTCTCTCCACTTTACCCATACACTATAAACACCGTATATCTGTTATAGCACCTACCCGAACAAGGCCCATGCTCCATCATTCTCACTGCTGCATGCAGCGCCTTTCCTCTTTCTCTCTTTCTTTCTCGCCTTTCCAATACCCTCATATGGTGAGAGAATATTCTGGAGAATACCGATTATGGGATGTTCCAGAAAATGTTCCAAGTAATTTCCGTTTTCGTGAAATGCAACAGTATGTAACATAAAAAAGGAAGGAGTAGGGATGTATGTTATTCAAATCACAGCCAATTAAAATCCATCATGAGGCCAATCAACCCTTCAAATGTGCTCGAGCATATAATAAAATTGCGGCTTATTTGATTGTTTTCTCAGGTCCTTGTTGCAGGAACTTTCAGTTATTCAACCCCCTGGGTTCCTGCCACTGACCAGACGACACTCAGGCACTTTTACACCGGTTTTCTTCAAGCGCCTGTTCGAGGGCTTTTCCCATGGGGACGGACACTCCAAACAATATATTCCATCAGTTGTATTATTTTATGTAATGATAAGCTCATTTTACACAGACTGACCAAAATCTACACTTATTTTATGGTCATCGGTAAGCAATAACAATTAGTATTCTGGTCATTTCACTTGTCTCACCTGATTTTATTCAGCCAAAGACAGCTTCCAAACACTTATCTCTGATAAGATACAATTTCTAGCCGAGAACATTTTTATCCTCAGCCGTTATCTTGACCGTTATCTGAATTGCACCCATTTCCCTTGTTTTGAAAGTTTCTACTGTCCTTTATCTGTGGCTGTTCCTGTCTGTAACATTTACACTGTCTCCCACTCATTCGGTTGGATGGGGTTGCTTTGTAATGCAGAGGGAGGACACCAGCACAGATTCCATTCCCCACACTGACAGAGGTTACTATGAAGAGGACTCTCCCTCAACCTCACCCCAACAGCTTAGGTGTGCTGACCGTCAGGCTAAACCACCACGAGTGGTCGCTCTGTCATGATAGAGCAGCCCCATTGGAACACTATTCTATCACTTTTGCATATTATTTTATCTACGTTACCATTTGTTTTGCATTATGTTCCTGGGTGTTTTGGATCAGTGTCATTTGTACTACTGCAAGCATTTCCCCACACTGCATATTCCTGCCCCATAATCCTTCACTCCATTGTTATCCATGAACCTTCTGTCTTTGCCTCAATAAAAATCAATATCTCTGCCTCCAATGCTCTGCGGGAAGAGATGTCCAAAATCTCACAACACTGAGTAAATAATAAATAAACTCATCTGGGGTGTGAGGTTGTTTTTTTGTCTCCTTACCTGCAACAGACATCATTACTTTAGAAGCAGTTCAGAGATGTTTCATTTCACATATTCCAGGGATGTAGGGCATATATTATATAAGTTTTAATGGATTATTTTTGGAATGAGAGGTGATCTTATTGAAATATGCAAGAATTTTAGGAGCATCGATCAGGTAGATAACCACTGGGTGTTTGTCTAGTCCAAACTTGTCATTGTCATAGAACCTCTACAGTGTGGAAGCGGGATATTATAACTATTGAGTCCACACTGGTCCACTGAACGGCATCCCATCCAGACCTGTCCCCGACCCTGACCATGTAATCCTGCATTTTCCATGACTAAACCACTTAATCTACACATCCTTGAGTACTATGGGCAACTGGGCATGGTCAATTAACTCTAATCTGCACATCTTTAGACTGTGGGAGGAAACTGGATCGCTGGGAGGAAACACACACAGACACGGGAAGAATTGAAGGTTGCAATTGAACTCAGCTCCTTGGTGGGATGAGGCAGCAGTGCTCACCAAAGATCCACCATGCTGCTCCGATATTTCTATTAGTTATATGTGGTTGACTAAAAAAATCTGTCTGACTTGGTCCTATCACTGAAACTGACACAGTCTGAGACCTTTATCTTCGGCCATATCTCCATCCTGGTTACATTTAAATTTGTTGAGAAAGGTGGAGGAGTAGTACTACAAAAGGTAACAGTGGCACCCTGCAACCACAGTCAGAACCGGAGTGAGGAGAATTCACAAAGCGGGCATTTATTCAAGTGGGAATTCTCTTTCCCAGATGGCTGAGTCTTTATATTATATTGAGGCTGGCTTCGTCTGATTTACAATAGACATGCGTATCAGGGATAATGGTGTATGGACAGAAAAGTGCAGTTGAGAGCACAATGAGATGGACCATGACCTACCTTACTGGTGGAGAACTGTCGAAGTGCTGATTTGCCCACTCGTGACCCTCAGCCCTATGTTCTGAGGTTCCATTCAACCCTTCGGACCTGCTGCACACAGGCAGAATGAGGCCACGCCGATGGTTCGCTCTTGTTTCGAAAATGTATTTGTAGAATTTAGGCTGGCTCAACTCCACTTTCCTGTTACCACCTCGTATCTCTCAACTTGCTTATATGTCCAAAACCAATCCACCCCATTTGTAAATGCATTAATTGACCCAGTTTCCACAACTCTCAAGGATCAGGAATTCCAGACATTCACCATCTTCTGAAAGATGAGATTTCTTTACATCCCAGTTTGAAATCGATATCCCTTATTCTGTATCAATGTCCCGGAGTGAGACACTCTGCCCAGGTGTGGAACCACATTCTCAACAAACACCTTTCAAACCTCCTCTGTACATTGTCCATTTCAGTAATGTCACGCTCATTCATTTCAAGCACAATGAATAATTGCCTCAACATTTTTGATGTACTCAATAATTCAACCCTTTCATCCCTGAAACCCACCTAATAGTTACTTTCTGCATCAGCAGGATGACTTTATGTTTCATGCGCAGGAACACTCCAATCCCTTTGTACTGCTGGTTTGTTGGGACTCATCTTCATTCAATAACAGGCTGCCATTTGGTTGTCAATGTCATCCTTAAATTCGGATGTGTATTGCACTCATCTCCCTCCTTCAGGCTCGCAGTATAGACATAAATACCTGAAGCCATTGGACTGATATTGGTGCGAATCCAGTAGATATGTGTGTATCATAAAGATTGATGAATCCTGACTGTCCAATTTCTATGTGATAACCATCCGTCATCCCATGCTAATATATTATCCATCATACTATGAGTTTCTGTCTGGTGGAAGAGCCTTTACTTTGTGATACCTTGTCGAAAATCTCTGGAAATCCTCATGTCTAGCAGTTCCCCTTTATCACGCCCGCTTGTTACTTTCCCATGGCTCTCCAAAAAAAAACTTTGCATGATTTTACAAGGCAAAATATAGTTTCCCTTTCACAAAACCATGCTGACTCTGCCTGAACATTTTCTAAATGCACTGCAATTCCTTCCTTAATAACATACTGTCGCAGATTCCCAGCAATGGTTAGACTATATGGTTCCTGCTTTCTTTCTCGCTCCATCTTTGAAAACAGGTGCTATATCGGAGCTTTACGAGTTTTGCTGGAACACTTCTGTAATCTAGAGAGTTATGGAATATTTCACACAGTGGCAGCGGCCACTCTGTAACATCATCTTTTAAAGCCAATTATGAATTACTGCTGACCTGTCTACTCTTAATCTTATCTGTTGTTAAAAACCTTGTATCTTTTGTTCGAGACAGTTCGAGAATTCTCCTATTTCTATTTTTTTGACGATTTTGAAATCGTTACAGTGCCTTCCCTGTGAGGATTGATGTCAAATACTGGTGTAAATTATCTGCCTGTTCCCTGTAGCCACTTCCCCAGTCACACCCTCCGAATGTTCTCCATATACTTTCATGACTTTCTTTCTACCAAAGGTCACACACTCATCTTCAACTTTTTATATACACACAGAAAACCTTGTGATGCTTGTTTTTATATTTCTTGCCAATTTATTTACATCATATCTTTTCATCCTTTTTCCGTCTATTTCTTGCTTTTTTCCTCGTTTTCTCGAGTTATACTGTAATATTGCACTCCAACATTTCATCCAACCTGCCCATGCTGACCAGGTTTTCCAAACTTAACTAGTCTCATGCTACTGCATTTGGTCCACATGCCTCTAAACGTTTCCCATTCATATGTTTGTCCAAATGTCTTTTAAATGTTGTCCCTGTAATTGCATCGACCAGCTCCTCTGGCAGCTCATTCCATACACAGACCTCCTCTGCGTGCAAAAGTTGTCGTGTTATCCCTGATGAATCTTCCCCTTTTCACCTTAAAGCTGTATCCTATGTCGTTGGTATCCCCTATCGTGCGGAAAAGACCTTGTCAATTCACCCTATCCATGCATCCCATGATTTTATAAACTTCCAGAATGTCACCTCTCAATGTTCTTCATTCCATTTGAAATGAACTTCAAGAACAAACATCCACTCATAAGCAGTGCAAATTTGAAACGATATTTTTAAAATGACAGGTGAACAACACTCAGCTCAAACTTCATACTGTGATTTGTTATTCTCTATGTTACAATACTAAGGCAGCTGACACTCTTACTAGTGCCAATAAGACGTCAAGAAAATAAATTCCTTTGTCTAAAGGGGATGATGAGCTCTACAGTAAAAGCGTTTCTCTAGCCAGAGCTATGTAAGAACGGGACTGGTTATACCACACAGTTAGCGTGCAGTTGCCTTTAGTACAGTGAGATGAAGGCTGAGAATACTGTTTGAAATTTGGATTATTCAGTGCAAAGGGGAAGAGGTGTCTTCAATAAAGTTTACTCCAAGAAGGAAGCTTTCCGGAGTGAGATGAATGGAGAGGCCGAACCACATTGAGACCAGAGACAAAGTGGCAGCAGAATCGGAGCTTGATGCTACTGCAGGGAAGGTAGACTTGATCAAAGAACTTCAGTTGTAGTGGGTCGGAACCATAATGTCAGAGAATGTGAATTGTAATTGGAGAGGGAGTACCTGGAATCAGAAATAAATGCCCTAAATCTGGGTACACACTAATGCTCGTTAATTTGTGATTGAATAGCGTCTTTGACAGACTTTGTGAACCACGGATGGTTCATCTTCTTTCGAATCCTTCTTTTCGAACAGAAACAATAATTTCTGAGCAGTATTGGATATCTGATTGAATGTCTGCCCATGTATACACACTGACCTTCATCTGGGTGTAATTTTGCATCACGACTCAGACCAGATGTGAGACAAAAGTTCTCAATTTAGATGTCTGGTTCTATACATTCATTCGGGGGAACTTCTGCATGTGGCTGAACGTATGATCAGCGGAGACTGACTCAATTACACCTCCCGGGTAAAGCAACATTTCAATTGTACTCTTTCAATACCGTCCCCTATCATTGCTGCTCACAATGCAGTCTCCTTTACACTGGTGAGACCAAACAGAGCGTGCTCTGAGGAACATTCCCAGTCTGTCTGGAGGAATAGCCTTGACCTTCTCACTGCTTCCCATTTTAATAACCTTCCCTGCTCTCATGCTGACATTTCAGTCCTCAGCTGCTGCAATGTTCCAATGAAGCACAACCAAAGCTCGAGTAATATCTAACTTTATGCATTGTACGTTACAGCAAGTAGGAGTTAACATTCATTTCCATAACTTCACAGTCTGAACCCATTATGGCTGTTCTCCATTTTACATACATTCTGTTTTCTGGTTCCCCGATGACCTTGTCTATATCTTGTTTATATTTCAGAAAGTAGAGAGAAACCATTTCTCCCATTCACACTTTAATATACACCCAATTTACATCTGTTTCTCTTTCACCACAATCAAAAGCCCCTCCTCTGTGACATTGCGTCTCCACATGCTCTGCTTCCTATCAATCCTCGTCTATATTTGTCAAGGGACTAAAACGTCCTTTTCAGTCCTGAACAAGGATCAAGCTGGACTTGAAATACTACCTCTGTTTCCACAAAAGCTGCTAGAAATGCTGAGTTTCTCCAGCAATTTTTGAACAGCTTGAAAACGTGTATCAAAGCTGATCAAACGCCCTGTCTAACGCCCTGAGCACCATAAACTGGGAAATGAACAAAAATGCAAGATGTACAAATTCATTGATTCTGAAATTGCTTAAGATTGGCATCATTGTCACCACAAATTTCTTAATCAAGGCCATGTAGAGAAACAGAGAGAAACTTTTACAATGTTACAATCGAAAATGGCACAACTGGACGGAAAAGATTGAGATGAATATTAGAATTGAAATTCTAATTCACAGTGTAGAAACAGGCCCTTCGGCTGAACAAGTTCACACCGATTCTGTGAAGACTAAACCAACCAGACCCATTCCTCTGTCCTATATTTACCTTTGACTAATGGACCGAAGCTGCACATTCCTAAAGACTGTAGGCAGTTCAGCAAGGCCAATAACCTGCCCAATGTTGGAGTGTGGGTGTGAACCGGAGCATGCCAAAAAAACAGACTTTCACAGATTCCCAGTAATAATGGTTAGGCTAAATTGTTCCTGCTTTCTGTCTCGCTCCATCCTTGAAATTAGGCGCCATATTGGAGCTTCACGAGTTTCCCTGGAACACTTCTGTAATTCAGAGAGTGATGGAATATTTCACGCAGTGACGCCAGTCACTCTGTATCCACTTCGTTTAAAACTAGTTATGAATTACTGCTGACCTGCCTATTCTTAGTCATATCTGTTGTTAAAATCCGTACCTTTTGCTAGAATCAGTTCGAGAATTCTCCTATTACCATTTTCTTGATGGTTTTGAAATACTTACATTGCCTTCCCTTTGAGGATTGATGTCAAATACTGGTCTAATTTAACTGCCCGTTGCCTGTAGACACATCCCCAGTCACACCCTCCGAATGTTCTTCATACACTTTCCTGACTTTTTTCCGACTAAACATGAGTCACACACTCATCTTCAACATTTACATACACAGAGAATAACTTGTGATGCTTATTTTTATATTCCTTGCCAATTTATTTACATCAAATCTTTTCATCCTTTTTTCCATCTATTTCTTGCTTTTTCCCTTGTTTTCTACATTTATACAGTCATATTGCACGCAAACATTTCATCCAACCTGCCCATGCTGACCAGGGATTCCAAACTAAACTAGTCTCATGCGATTGCATTTGGTCCATATGCTTCTAAACGCTTCCCATTCATATGTTTGTCCAAATGTCTTTTAAATGTTGTTGCTATACTTGCAACTACCAGCTCCTCTGGCAGCACATTCCATACGCACACCTCCTTTGCGTGAAAAACTTGCCATTTTATCCCCGTTAAATCTTACCCTTTTCACCTTCAAGCTGTATCATCTCTGGTTCGTCTCCCCTATCCTGTGGAAAATACCTTGGCAATTCACCCTATCCATGCCTCGCACGATTATATTAACTTCCATAATGTCACCTCTCAACGTTCTCCATTCCATTTGAAAGTAACTTCAAGAACAAGCATTCACTAATAAGCATTGCAAATTTGAAACAATATTTTTAAAATGACAGGCAAACAACACTCAGGCCAAACTTCATACTGTGAATTGTTGTTCTCCATGTTATAATACTAAGGCAGCGTGAAACTCTTACTAGTGCCAATAAGACGTCAAGAAAATAAATTCCTTTGTCTAAAGTGGGTGATGAACTCTACAGTGAAAGCGTTTCTCTAGCCAGAGCTAAGTAAGGGAATTGTTATGCTACACGGTCAACTTGTAGTTGCCTTTAGCACAGTGAGATAAAGACTGAGAATACTTTTTGAAATTTGGATTATTCAGTGCAACGCGGAAGAGGTGTTTCCAATGAAGTTTACTCCAAGCAGGAAACTTTCCAGAATGAGATGTGAGTGGGAGGTGTAAATCAGAATGAATGGAGAGGCCGAACCACACTGAGACCATAGGCAAAGTGGCAGTACAAACGGAATTGATGCTACTGCTGGGAAGATAGACTTGATCAAAGAACTTCAGTTGTAGTGGTTAGGGACCATAATATCAGAGAATGTGCTTTGTAATTGGAGAGGGAAAACCTGGAATCAAAAATGGGAGACAAACAGGGAAGAGGATGGAGGAGCAATGGCAGGGGTTTCAAGATGTAATTTCAGAAGCACTATTGAAATTCATGCCTCGCATCTGCTTCTGGTCCCTGAAATGTCCGAAATCTGGGTACACACTAATGCTTGTTAATTTGTGATTGAACAGAATCCTTGACAGACTTTGTGAACCACGGATGGTTCATCTTCTTTCAAATGCTTCTTTTCGAACAGAAGCAATAATTTCTGTGCAGGCTGGGATATCTGCTTGAATGTATGCCCATCTATACCCACTGACCTTCCTCTGGGTGTAATTCCACATCACGACTCAGACCAGATGTGAGACAGAAATCCTCAATTTAGATGTCTGGTTCTATTCAACCATTCAGGGGGAACTTCTGCATGTGACTGAACATATGATCAGCGGAGACTGACTCAATCACACCTCCCAACTGAAGCAACACCTCACTTGTACTCTTTCAATCCAGTCTCCTGTCATTGCTGTTCATAATGCAGTCTCTGTTACACTGATGAGACCAAACAGAGACTGCACTGAGGAACATTCTCACTCTGTCTGGAGGAATAACCTTGACCTTCTCACTGCTTCCCATTTCAATTACTGTCCTTGCTTTCATGCTAACATTTCGGTCCTGAGCTGCTGCAATGTTCCAATGAAGCACAACCCAAACTCGAGTAACACCCCACTTTATGGGTTTTACGTTACAGCCCGTAGGGGTTAACATTCATTTCCATAACTTCACAGTCTGAACCCATTATGGCTGTTCTCCATTTTACACACATTCTGCTTCCTGTTTTCGCTTTGACCTTGTCTATATTTGTTTATGTTGCACTCAGTAGAGAGAAACTATTTCTCCCATTCACACTTTAATATGCACCCAATTTACATCTGTTTCTCTTTCACCACAATCAAACGTCCCTCCTCTGTGACATTGCACCTCCACATGCTCTCTTTCCCCGCATCCCTCATCCACTTTTATCAAGGGATTAAAACGTCATTTTCAGTTCTGAACAAGGGTCAAGCTGGACTTGAAATACTACCTCTGTTTCTCTGTCTACGCAGATACTGCCAGACCTGCTGAGTTTCTCCAGCAATTTCTGGTTTTGAACAGCTTGAAAGACGTGTATCAAAGCTTCTAAAACGCCCTGTCTAACATGGAGCACCATAAACTGGAAAGTGAAGAATAACACAAGATGTACAAACTCATTGGTTCTGAAATTACATAAGATTGGCATCATTGACAATACAAAGTTCTGAATCAAGGCCATGGAGAGAAACAGAGAGAAACAGTTACAATGTTAAAACCGAAAGTGGCACGACTGGACGGAAAAGATTCAGATGAATATTCGAATTGGAATCGTTACAGTGTGGAAACAGGCCCTTCCACCCAACAAGTCCATACCGAACCTCTGAAGACTAAACCAACCAGACCCATTCCCCTATCATATATTTCCCCCTGACTAATGGACCTAACCTGCACATTCGTGAACACTATAGGCAGTTCTGCAAGGTCAATAACCTGCACATTTTTGGATTGTGGATGGGAACCGGAGCATGCAGAAAAAAAAACTCACAGTCACAGGGAAAATGTGCAAGACTGTTGCCAGAGGATGGAATCAGACCTGAGTCCCCAGCGCTGTGAGGCAGCTTCGCTAACCACTGAGCCACAGTACTGCCTCACGGAAAATATTTAGGGGTTTTCAGAAACATGACAAGAAAGAAGTGTGACACCATGGACAGACACTCAGAGGAATTAGAATATTAAAATGGAAGTGTTACCACATCAGTAACCAGAATAGGTCACGGGGTGTTGGGTGAATGGGTCTCGGTGTGAACTGGGGGACAGACAGCTGAATTGCATTGCAGATATTGCAGCTCAAACCTGGAAATTCATGTGGTACTGTAGATCACAGCTGGACAGAAGGAAAATTGTATTCACTTACAACCTGTAACGTTTGCCCATTCTAATCTTTCAGTCTATTATTCCCATTATCGGATCGGTGATTCAATGACGCTATACCAGGATCAGAACCATGTGTACCTAAAGCTGATGACAATCCATTTACTGCTATCACATTGACTTACATCCCAAACAGCAGGGCTAATATCTGATAGAGAGGGCAACACGATTACAAAGCAAACAGATCAGATCGAAGCTCTGCAGTCCTGCCACATCCAGTCAGAAATGGAGTTGAACCATGGAACAACTGACAACAGAAAATCACTCCACAAATATTATTTGAAAACAATATTCATTTGGATTAGGGCGTCGCTGACTAGGTCAGCAATTATTGCCCAGAGGACTGTTTAGAGTCAATGACATTGTTGTGTGTCTGGAGTTACATTTGGGCCAGAGCAGGTATGGATGGCAGCTTCCTTCCCTAAAGGACATCAGTGAACCAAATTATTTCTCCCACAATCAGCAATTGATTCATGATCATCATTAAACTCTTAATCCTAAACATTTATTGGATTTGAATTCCATCATGTACTGTAACAGGATTCGAACTCAGGTCACCAGAACATTACTGGGGTTAGCAAGGCCAATAACCTGCACATGTTTGGATTGTGGGAGGGAACACATCAGCAGAAACATCACTTGGCTATTGCTTTAACGTTCCGTGAAAAAATGGAACCTTCCTGCACATCAGTGTAAAAGACAAGGATACAGTGTATACACTATCCTCAGCATGAAGTGTTGCTTGGATGATCCCCACAGAAGCACAGATGCCAGACTTCAAACAATTCGATTCGCTGCACGTAACATGAAGAAACAGCTGACCACAGTAGATATGACAAAGGCAAGGGGCCCTGACACCATTCCTGGAATAGAACGAAAGACTTGTGCTGCACAACAAGCCGTGTCTCTGTGGAAGCTGTTTCATTCCAGCTCCAACTCTAACATTTCTCTGGCAACGCGGAAAATTACACAAAAGTGTCCCGACCCTAAGAGGAGAATAATTTCAATCTGACCAATTACCACCCCCTCAGTCCTATCACGACAATCAAATTGGTGGGAATTCCTTTGACGGAACTGTCGACCAGAACAGAAATAACGTGCACAGTGCTGTGTCCGATAGGCCCCCATGTGGAGACGGTGTTGTGTGAAAATGTCACTGGATTACTAATTCAAACCAGGTTAATGCTCTGGCTGCTGGTGGAAGTTAGAAGCAATTCAACGTAAATTTCCTTCCCCAGTGTACATTCAGGAAGTGAATCTCCCGTGCTTTCTTGGTCGAGCCAAAAAGTGACTCCAGACACACAGACATGTGCTAAACTCTTCAATGGTCTCTGAAGCGGCCATGCAAGGCCGTTATAGCAAACTTCTCCGAGGTCTTAATGGATAAAAATGACATAACACCCGGCACCAGCCTCTGTATCGGAAAATGGAATAGGAAGCACAGTCCTGTCGACACTACAGAGACCTCCTTCCTTACATCTGAGAGGTTATGACAACATTAACAGAGCTTTCCCACAGACTGCACAGAAACATCGCGAAATAAGTAGGCCTTTCAACACATTGAGCTTTCCCCACTCTAGGTTTAGACCAAACATCTCTTCCATTAACCTTTCCCTAACACTATATATTGTATATCCTTTGAAGTGATCATATATCAGAAAAATATGAAGTAGGAACTTTGGTCCGTCAATTTTGCTCTCCCATTCAGTATAACAATGGCTGATCCTGTATCTCCACACCAAACTCCTGCTGCAACTTCACCCCTTTAGTGTCTCGAAATCCTTATTTATATTCAGTGCCTTAGTTTCCACAGTCTTATGTGGGACGGAATTCCCCAGGTTCACCAGACTGCGAGTGGAGACATTTAGTCTCATCTCAATGCAGAGTGGCTTGCCTGTACCTCATACTGTGACCTTTGTTTTAGACGTCCCAGCCAGTGGAATTATCATCCCTGCTGACAATCTGTTTCACCCCGTCAGAGTTTTATATATTTCACTGAGATCTCCACCCATTTTCTTAAACTCCATGGAATACAGGCCCAGTCGCCTCAAGCTCTGCTCCCACAGGAAGCCTGTCATCCCAGAGATCAGTCTGGTCATCCTGCACTGCACTCCCTCAATGTCAGGTTTGTGCTTTGTCAGATAAGGAAACCAATACGGCACACAATATTGCACAATGTTCGAGGTGGGGGCTCACCAAGGCCCTGTGTAGCTGCAGTAAGACACACCTGCGCTCAAATCCCCCGGAAATGAACGTCAACACATCATTTATTTTTCTACCTGCTTTCTGTTGCAGCAGTATTGCTTTCTGTGACTGGTGTACAAGGAGATCGAGATCCTTTTCAATGATACAGCTCCCCACTTGGTGGGTCGAAATATACTGGTCAGTGTTTCAATAGCAATCCCAGTATTGATTTCTGGCTTCAGAACTCACTGCCCTGCATGAACCTTGCAGTGTGGTGCTGAAGAAGTCAACAAAAGTATACACATAAGTATCTTCATGCAGCAACGTTTTTACATTAATTCCTTTTGAAATGCTAGCCTGTTCGTCTATTTTTTCCTACCAAATTGCTCCATGTTACATCTATCCACATTGTTCTTCATCTGCCACGTATTTTATCATTTCGTCCACCTGTCTCAATCACCTTGAAACTTTTTTTATATCCTCCTCACCCATTCACAATCTCAGTCAGGTACCATCAGCAGATTTGGAAAGATTACATTTAATAAACATGAACAAATGTTTGATCTGTTTTCTGAATAGATGGGGCCCGAACATCAATTCCTGGATTATCCCACTAGTCATTGCTTTCTACTGCAAAATATATGGAACGGTTTATGCTGATTCACTTTTTCCTGTCAGCTCTCCTATTCTCAACCCATGCCAGTATATTAGATCTCGCTGTTAGACACTGTTATGGGCCAGGACAGACCCCCTCAAATCATTTCAAGGAAGTAACACGGACCCAACGTTTGCTGGCTGACTTAAGCAAGTGTTAGGCGGATATTCCAGGAGTGATGCAGCTGGTCAAGTCGCTTAGTTTTAAACAAAACAGAATGTTTTTGCAAGATTACTGAGTGAGACACAAACACAAGAGGATACAATACAGAATAACTTAACACAACCAAAATCCCAACAGATTATCCCAACTTAATGATTGTGTTCCAAGTACTTGATATAATCCTCATAAACATCCCATGGCAAAACCGAAAGGAAAAAAAAACAAACAAACCCAGTTTCTTACAGGAGAGTTATCAGAGAGAGGGAGGAACAACATGGACCTGCTTCTCTGGGTCCGGTAGCTTCACAACTGGCTGCCTCCTTTAAGTAAACAGCCAGACTGCGAAAATCAGATCAAACAATCCAAAGCAGAGCAGCTGAATTGGGATAACTGGCCACTCCACTTTCATAAGAACAGAAGAACTAGGTGCAGGAGGAGGCGGTCTGGTCCTCTGCCATTCAACAAGATCATGACTGATCTACTCGTGGACTCTGATCTATTTTCCTGCGCTCTTACCGTATCCCTTATTTACTTTATTATTCAAACAGTATCTACCTTAGTTTTAAATACATTTACTGAAGTAGTATCAACTACTTAACTGGGCAGGAAATTCCAGAGATTACAAACCTCTGGGTGAAGATGTTCCTTCTCAATTCATTCCTAAATCTACTCCCTCTAATGTTGAGGTCCTTCCCTCTTGTCCTAGCTTCACCTGCCAGTAGAAAGATCCTGTCTACTTCTATATGTTTCTATGAGATCATCCTCTCATTATTCTAAATTCCAATAAATATAGTTCCAATACGCTAAGTCACACCTCATAAGCCAACCCCCTCACCTCTGGAATCACCCGAATAAACCACCTCTGGACCCCCTCCAATGCCAGTATACCCTTCCTGAAGTAAGGAGAACAAAACTGCATGCAGTACTCCAGGCGTGGCCTCACCAGCACCCTGGACAGCTGCAACATAACCTCCCTGCTTAGAACCTCAATCTGTTTAGGAATAAAGGACAGCATTCCATTTGCTTTCCTCAGTAATTGCTGTACCTGCAGACCAACCTTCTGTGATTCATGC
Organism: Hemiscyllium ocellatum; assembly: GCF_020745735.1. NCBI lineage: Eukaryota > Metazoa > Chordata > Chondrichthyes > Orectolobiformes > Hemiscylliidae > Hemiscyllium > Hemiscyllium ocellatum. The sequence continues at coordinate 75,874,142 of NC_083414.1, read as the reverse complement.
ACATGGACACGCAGGTCCCTCTGCACACCAGCATGCTGCAACGTTTTACCATTCAAGTAATAATCCTTTTTACAGGCACTCCCAATAAAATGGATCGCATCACATTTATCAACATTGTATTCCATCTGCCAGACCTTTACCCACTCACTCAAAGTATCTATGTTAATCCACGAAGTCTCACAGTCCTCTGTATGCTTTGCTATTAAACGCATCTTCATGTCATCTGCAAACCGTGACACGTTATACGTTCACACTAACTCCAAATCATCTATATAAATTGTGAATAATTGTGGCCCTAACACTGATCCCTGAGGCACACCACTAAGTATTGATTGCCAGCCAGAATATCACTCACTTGCACTCACAATTTGCTTCCTGTTTGTCATACAATCCTCTATCTATACTGATACTTTACCTGTAACGCCATGCACCTTTTTCTTATGCAGCAGCTTGTTGTGTGGCAACTTGTTGAAGACCTTTTGGATATCTAGGTACACCATAACCACTGGGGTCTCGTTGTCCACTTTGCTCGTATTATCTCCATAGATTTCCAAAAGACTTGTTAAACATGACCTGTTCTTCATGAACCCATGCTGCGTCTGCGCAACGGGACGATTTCTATTGAAATGCCTTGCTATTTTTTCCTTGATAATACACTCAAGCAGATTCCCAACTGCACAGGAAAAGCTATCTGGTCTATAAATTCCCATATTTTGTTTACCTCCCCTTTTAAACAGTGGCGTCACATTTGCTGTTTTCCAATCTGCTGGGAATGCCGTGGAGTTCAGCAAATTTTATCAAACTGCCACAATTGCATTTACTGTTTCTCCCACGATCTCTTCTAGAACCATGGGATGCATTCCATCACGGCCAGGAGACTTGCCTACCCTCAGCTCCGTTAGCTTGCCCAACACTATCTCTTCCATAAAAATGATTGTTTCCAAGGACCTCACCGACCTCAGCCTCTTTGGCAATTGCTAGCATGCTATTAGTGTACTCCACTATGATGAGAGATACAAAACACCTGTTCAATGCCTGGGTCATTTCGTCATATCCTATAACTAAATGACTCTTCCCATCCTCTGAAGGAACAACATTTACTCGAGTCATGTTTTTTTTTCATTTTATATATTTATGGTATATACCATCATCTATCTATCTTTATATACTGTACTTGTTTTTTCTTGTTTTGTTTTCTCTCGTGTTCTGTCATTTTTTTCTTTATAATTCATTTTGTTGACCTTTATAGTTTTCCCCAAGCTTCTAAATTTCTGCTGTTCTTGGCCACTTCGCATTCCTTCTCTTTCAATTTGGTAAGGTCCCTCATTTTCTTAGACACAATTGACAGATTATCCATTTTCTTAGAGCCTTTCCTTTTCACTGAAATATACTTTTGCCACGGAAATTACAAATCTCCTTTGAAAATTCTCCACTACTAGTCGACTCTCCCATCATGCAGTATTTGTTTCAAGTCGACTTTCGCCAACTCCTCCCTCATTGTATTGTAGTCTCCCTTGCTGAAGCACGGGACCCTGGTATTTGATTTTATCTTCACACTCTCCATCTGTATTGTAAATTCAACCATACTGTGATCTCTCCTTCACTATGATGTGAATAATTATTCGTGTCTCATTGTACATCACGAGACCTATGATACCTTGCTCCTCACTATGCGTGCGAATATTTTATACTTGAAAACATTCCCAAGTAGTCAAACCCAGACTTTTTGTATTCGTTGCTTTTAAGATATCCATGAAAAATAAAACAAGGACAAAATAAACTTGCTAAAGGAGTATCATTGTCACAAAATTAGACTTGGGACTTCATCAAAAATGTTTCTGATAATCCAAATTCACTGCATTCATTGCTGCGCCATAATTTATTTCTCAACCAGTTTCTCAAATATGATTGGCCTTTAATAAATCGTCAATGACTTTTCCTATGTTCATTACTTTTACATTAATGTAATTTTCAAAGTTCCCTGGTAATTCATCCTTTCTAATAGACTTTTGTATAGTCCTGATTGTTTTTTTGGTGCTAAGCAGACTGTGATTCCCTGCCTCATTTAGCAATACTGGGGTTACATTTGCTGCTGTCAAGTCTGTGAATTCAGTTCCAGAATCATCAAGCATTTGGAAGAGGATAAACAGAATATTCATTATTACCTTGGCCACCTCCGTTAGTAATCAACAAGAAGATTAACACGTCATGGGGATTTATCAGACTTAAGTCAATATAATTTCTCTAAAACTGTTTATGTACAGATTTGATTCTATTTACTTTTTCTCAGTAGATTGAGATGTGCTTGGTATTTACTTTTTGAAATGTTTTCTTTTGTGAAGGCAGAACTGAAGTGGTTGCTTCATAGTGTTGACATTTTCCTGTTCTCCGTTCCCTGGTTTCAGCTACAATGATCTTCTCTCACATTTCACCTTGGTATACTCCATGTTGAGAAGCTTGTACATTTCACTCCTGTTAATGGACGCTTCATAAACCCATCATTTCCTGTCTTAAGCTGCTCAGTGATTGACCTTTAACAGTCATACAATCTCAGAAGCATACTCTGTTCAGTCAGAAATACAGTACAATCAACATTAGTCCCACATTCAAACATCAGGCCGGTAGGCGCAAGTGTTATGACACTTCAAGTGCTTGTCCAGGTACCTTTTCACGGCTGTGAGATGACCCACAATAACTTCCCTCAAAAAAGTGTATTCCAGACACCAACATCCTCTGGGTGAAAAACCATCCTGAAATCCTCTCTAAACCTCAAACCCTTCACTTTAAAAGTGTCCTCCTTTGTTCTTGACCCTCTGACTTCAAGCAACCACTGCTGTCTATCTACCCTGTCCATGCCCTTCATAATCTTACCCTACGGAATCACGTTCCCCTCAGTATTCTCTGCTCCAAAGTAAACAAACCGAGCTTATCCAGCCTCTCTCTAAAGCTGATATGCTCCATTGTAGGGAACATCGTAGTGACTGTCCTCTGTGCCACTTTCAGTGCAATCGCATCTTTCCTGTAATGTGGACCCCTGAACTGCACACAGTATTCCATCTTAGCCTAACCAAATTGCTATATAGCTCTTGTAATCTATGCCTCGATTAGTAAAGGCTATGCCTATTGTCTCCAATTACTTCTTAACTAATCTATTACCCATTCCTGTCACATTCAAGGATGTGTGGAGAAGCATCCTCTGAAATTCCGGGTCTGCTGCCATTTATTGGGTCCTCCTCTGTCTGATTTCTTCTTGCAACGTGCATAACCTCATATTTATCAGAATTACATTCCATCTGCCTTTGATCTGCCCATCTGACCATTCCATCTGTATCTTCCAGTAACGTTAGACGTTCCTCCTCACTGCCAACCACCCGAGTAATCTATGTGTCAGACACAAACATAATTATTACACTCTCTCCATGCCCCTTCATACTCACATCTATATCAATTTTGAATACTACAAATAATAAGGGACGTAGCACTGACACACAAACAGTCTTCAACAGCCACCTATTTTCCACAATAGTTTCTCGCACACTGATCTGCTACTCACTGGTATGTAGTTCCCTGGTTAATCTCTATAAACCTTCCGATATAGGGTGTTTTCCAGTCCTCAGCACTTACCTGTGACCAGATTGCATTTAAACATTTGCATCAGTGCCTTTCATCCCTTGTCTCCAACAGCAGCCTGAGGTGTAACTGAGCTGGACCTAGGGACGTGTTCAATTTTATACCAGGCAAAACTATCAAGCAAGCACTGTACACATCTTACATCAATCTGCTCAAGAGCCTCTCAGTCCATCTTCTGGAATTCTGTCCCTACATCCTCCTTCTCCCAAGTAAAACAGACATGAAGCTCTCATATATCAATCTATCAATGCTCATTAGATTCACAAACAGATTCCCGCCTTGATCTCAGGCCAAATTTCGTCAGGAGAAAACCTTGCTATCTGAGGCATGAATCTGGAGAATGTCCATTCAGTATGTGGGATCAGTATATTTTATTTAGATCCAGGCAGCAAAATTGTATACAATGCTCCAGGTGCAGTCTCACCAGCACTGTGTGTAACTAGTGCAGAATGTTTTTATTGCTAGTCGGAATAAAGTACTGCAGAAGCTGGAATCTGTACTGAAACTAACACATGCTAGACATCACAGTAAGTCAGACAGCATCCGAAAAGAGAGAACAAGTTAATGCTTTGAATCTAGTTGACACCTCATCGTCTGTATTCGGATTCCCTTTAAATGAAGGCAAACTTAACTTTTACCTTCCCTGTTTGTATATGTTCCTCCCAATACACTTTGCTTTAATATTTTCTGCTAACATACCTTTTGTGTGTGCTGATTAAAAATCCTCCTGAATATCTGACTATATGGCATCCATTGCTTCTCTATGTTTAGGTCTACAAGATATATCTTCAAACAAAACATTTGTAACTTGTAACTTCCCTTTCATAAATGCAGAATAATTCTCTTGAAGTTTGTTATTACTTTCTCAGTGTCCAATATTACATTCGTTATGATAGATTGCAAAAGATGACTTCCTGTAGATGACAAGTAAACTGGTCTGTAGTTTTCCACTCTCCCGCTTCCCTTCTTAAATCATTGGAATGCATTGATATCCTTTCAAATTGAACACGAATAAATACAGTCATCTACAAAACAATCCATCTGTGTATTGCTACTTTCTCGGAAATTGCAGTATGAAGTACATCTGGTCTGTCAGACTTAGCAATCCTCAATCCAGATATGTTGTCGTATACTACCACGTCACTAGTATGAAGGATTTTAGTGTTTAATTACAAAAGTTCTATGGTATTTCTGGGATATTGTCTGGATCTTCGTCCGTGAAGACAGACATAATGTAACAGTTTCGTCTCCCTGTCAATTTTCTGCCCACTACAAAAAATTATCCTGTCCATACATTCACTGTGCCACATTTGGCCTATTTTCATTTTCCTTTCGAATATGAACAGACATTTTTTCCCCAGTATTTACCAAGAACAAAAAAAATGCAGCACAGGAACGGACCGTTCGGGCCCGCCAAGCCTGCACCAACCCAGATCCTCTATCTAAACTTGTCACCTATTTTCGAAGGATCTGTATCCCTCTGCTCCCTGCCCATTAATGTATCTGTCTACATACATATTACATGTCGCTATCAGGACCACGTCTATCACCTCCGCTGGCATTGCGTTTCAGGCATCTGCCAGTCCATGTGTAAAGAACTTTCTTAACATATCTCCCATTAACCTTTCCCCTCTCATCTTGAATTCCTGACCACTAGAAATTGAGTACCCTACTTTGGGAATAAGTGTCTTGCTATCCACCCTGTCTATACCTCTCATGATTTTATAGAACTCAGTCAGGTCCCCCGATCTTCTGTCAGTCTAATGAAAATAATCCAAATCTACCAAACCTCTCTTCATGGCCAGTTCCCTGCAATACCAGGCAACATCCTGGTGAATCTCCTCTGTACCTTCTCCAAAGCATCCACATCTTTTTGGTAATGTGGTGATCAGAACTGTATGAACTATTCCAAATGTTGTCGAACCAAAGCCGCACACAACTGTAACATGACGTGTCATCTCTTGTACACAATAAAATCCAACAGATTCCCTTCTGTGGATGACAAGTTAACTGGTCTCTATTTCGCCACTATCCCTTTTCTTCCCTTCTTAAAATGTTGGAATGAGGGAAGCAAAGAATGCTGTTTGCCTTCGTGACCACTCTATCGACCTGCACCTCTAAGGAACAATGGACCTGAACACCTAAATCTCTCTGCACATCAATTTTACCCGGGCTTTTTCCATTTACCTTATAGTTCACTCTTGAATTGCATCTTCCGAAATGCATCATCTCACATTTGTCCAGATTGAACTTCATTTGCCATTTCTCTGCACAACTCTCCAATCTATCTATTTTCTGCTGCATTCTCTGACAGTCCCCTTCACTTTCTGCTACTCCAACAATCTTAGTGCCATCTGCAAACTTATTAATCAGACCACCTTTACCTTCCTTCAGTTCATTTATGCGTATCATAAACAATAGCGGTCCCAGCACTAAACCCTATGAAACAGCACACAGAACAGTTCTTCATTTTGAGAAAATTCCTTCCACAGCTATCCTCTGTCTGATGCTGCTCAGCGTGTTCTCCATCCATTTAGATAGTTGACCCTGGACCCCTTGCAACTTCACCTTCTTCATCAGCTTTCCTCGTCAAAAACCTTACCGAAGTCCAGTATATGACATCTACAGCCTCTTCCTCACTATCAAATTTCACTTCCATAAAGAAATCTGTTATGTTTGCGAAGATGTGACCTCCCCGGAACAAAATCAGTGAAGGTCTTGTTTGGAGTCTGTTTAGAATCAGACGGGTTTTATTTCCCAGGCAGGATTTTATAAAATGCACATTGGCTGACTGCCTACTAAGTGCATTTTTTAAAAAAAAACAAAATAGAATGAATTTGCAAATACAAATCTGCAAATTCAAATTCACCTCACAGATTTGTGTGTGTGCATGTGAGAAATGTGGAGTGTGTGTGCACGGGGGTAAGGGAAGAGTGAGAGAGAGAGCGTGTATGTGTGTGAGAGAGAGAAACTGCGTGTGCATGTGTGTGCACATGTGCATGCAAGGGTGTCAGGTGTGTGTCCTCGTTAAGACACAGATAGATGTGGCAGATCCCTTTCCCCACACAGACTCACGCCCTCGTTTCAGAGCTTCCACACTCTGCAGCCTCTGCTCCATTTGTTGTTCATGTTACAGACCCGGATACTGGAACTATAGTCCCCATACACCATCCTGAGTTGGTCACAAAATCCTCAGGTCTCCCTGAAAGTCTGTGGCAGCTCACTGCACAACCTCCAGCAAACCATCCTCAACACCTCCACTAAATTTTGAACAACAGGAGTCAGTCAGAAGATTTTCATAGAGTGATAGAGTCACACAGATGTACAGCATGGAAATAGACGTTTTGGTCCAAACCGTCCTTGCCGACCTGATATCCCAACCCAACCTAGTACTACCTGCCAGCACCCAGCCCATATCGCTCCAAACCCTTCCTATTCATATACCGATCCAAATGCCTCTTAAATGTTGCAATTGTACCAGCCTCCATCACTTCCTCCGGCAGTTCATTCCATACACGTACTACACTATGTGAAAAAGTTGTCCCTTAGGTCTCTTTCCCCTTTCACCCTAAACCTATGCCCTCTATTGCTGGACTCCCCGACCCCAGGGAAAATACTTTGCCTATTTACTCTATCCATGCCAGTCATAATTTTGCAAACCTCTATACGGTCACCTCAGCCTCTGTTTCAAGTTCGATGCCTGCTCCTTCACAAAAATACTCGAGGGCTTCCTCGTGTTACTGACCACACGATCAGCTGAGAGGGACAAACACAGGCATTCAGTGGATAGGCACAGCCTAAGTTTCAAAGACGTGAGTCAAAACTGCTGAATCCCTCCTGTCCAACATTGATCATTAAACTGTCAACCTTTTTTTTCCATGTGTGTGGGTGTAGTGCAAGAGCACTGCAGGATTGCATATATAACATGGAACATGGGACACACGGGGAAGTGAACAACAATCCACACACACCATTTCATTGTTTCTGAGTTTCCTAATGTCAGCACTCGATACATTTGGCATCCAAAACCCAAAGCCAGGGAAAATCCAGAGGGACAAAAAGTTCACATTTAAGATAGAAACAAATAATTAAGATAGAAATAGGCCATGTTGGTGAAATATGGAGAAAAAGACAGGGCAGTGGAACTAACTGGGGAGCTCTGCTGACTATGCCAATGTATTGGTTAGTAAAATGAACTACATGCCCAGCATGGCTAGCTGTGCAGAATGCACCAGTGTAATGCTCAGTAAGGAGAAAGTGAGGGCTGCAGATGCTGGAGATCAGAGCTGAAAATGTGTTGCTGGAAAAGCGCAGCAGTTCAGGCAGCATCCAAGGAACAGGAGAATCGAGGTTTTGGGCATGAGCCCTTCTTCCTGATGAAGGCCTCATGCCCGAAACGTCTATTCTCCAGCTCCTTGGATGCTGCCTGACCTGCTGTGCTTTTCCAGCAACACATTTTCAGGTATTGCTCAGTAAGCTGAACTATCTACCCAGCACAGGGAGCAGTGCAGACCGTGCCAGTGTATTGCTAAGTAAGGTGGACTATCTGCCCAGCATGGGGAGCTGTGTAGACCATGCCAATGTATTTCAGCCTCAGTATTGGCCGGGGATGGGATGTAGTCAGAGGGACGAAATGCAGTCTGTAACCAGAATAGAACATAGTGACATCAGTGCTTTCAATATTTAAGCAGCAAGGGCAGTGATATAATGGATCATGTTTCATAGTTGAAACTGGACAGGTCAACATAAAGACCCATGAGTAATACTTCCAGAAGCAAGGTGGGAGAGAGTGAATTAACAAGTTCATTGCTGCATTTAGTAATGGTTTGTAAAGTGAACATCTCGATTTAGAGACTCAGCAGGAACAATAACAGCGAGAATGATAGTAGAATCTATTAAAGGACAGTATTACAGTCAATCATGATTTATAAAATTAATGACTGAACATTGAGACTTACCAGGGACACCAACGAAAGCCAGGATTGGATAATAAAAATATTGAATAATGTAAAGGGCATATTCGATCCGCCACGATATGGCCTTCGATCATAATGTGTAGAAAGAAGCCAAACATCCCAATATAAACTCTTGTCCATTCTTGAATTATTCCAGCCTAATATTCTCAGATTGTGAAACGTTGTTTGAACATTCCAGTCTAATATCCTCAGATTCTGATTCATTGTTGGAACATTCCAGACACTTGTGCTCTCATTCTGATCTCTCCCCACTGCCTCTCTTGAGCTGACGATCCCTATTAATGATGGCAGTGATACTCCCACTCATACTGTGGAATAGCACAATCAACGGAACCTATTTATCATTAAAAGATGGAACTCCTCCACTGGGATAATGACAATCCATGGAAACTGGCATTAAGCACACTCACTAAGCAAACAGGCTCAGTTAACCCCTTCCTTATGTGACTTTTCCTATCCCGATAAAAGGGAACATTTACTCAGTCTGGGCGGAATAGATGGACCTTGCTTAGGGATGGTCGATAAATCTTTCAATCTTCTTATTCTTTCTTCTGTGTATGTGGGAGTAGTGCAAGAATAATGCAGGACTCTTTATATTAAATACTGTTAATAAAGGGAGATAGAGATAAATAAACAAACTAGCTGCATAAGGTGACCAGTGGGGACACTTCCATAGACAATAAACCAGTGTCCACTATTTATTGCCCATTGGCATTGTGCAGTGCTACTCCTTGTGACATCATTCCGAGCATCGAGTCTACTGCTCAGGAACAGGAGAAGGCAATTCTGTGCCCATGTCTCTGTCACAGAGGGACATGAGGTGACCATTCAGCCTCTCAACCCTGTTACAGAAGGACAGTGGGAGGCCATTAAGCCTCTCAGGTCTGTTGCAGAGGGATAGGAGTAGACCATTCAGCCTCTCGGGTCTATTGCAAATGGACAGGAGGAGGCCATTCAGCTTATTGAGCCTGTTACAGAGGGACAGGAGGTGGCCATTCAGTCCATTGAGCCTGTAATAGAGAGACAGAAGGAGACCATTCAGCTTCTCGGGTCTGTTGCCGAGGGACAGCAGGAGGTCATTCAGAGTATTGAGTCTGTGACAGAGGGACAGGAGGAGGCCATTCTGCTTCTTTAGCCTGTTATTCAGTAACTACCAGTTTTAAAATGCTTATGAAGAAGAACAGTCCTGACATAAATGGTAAAGTTCCAAATTGAATCAGGCCAAATTTGAACGCTTTATATTGGCAATGTCAAAAGCTGCTTGACAGAAGCTCGTGGCAGGAAAGTTGGAGGCCTTCACAAATGAGATTACAGAGTCTAGAGAGAGTATGTTCCGTTTCATGAGCAATGCAAGGTTGGTAGGTGTCGGAAATGCAGGATGGCGAGCGGAATTGAGGTTCTGTTCAAGAAAAAGACGGAAGCATATGATAGGTATAGACAGGAGGGATCGAGTGAATCCATCGAGGAGTACCAGGGCTGTAGGCTAATACTAAAGAGGGAAATCAGGAGTGTAAACTGGGGGCATAAGATATCTTTCGAAAATAATGTAAGGGACAATCCAAAGAGATTCTACCAATGCATTGAGGTCAAAAGAGTAACGAGGGAGAAGACAGGGCCCTTTAAAGATCAGCAAAGTGACTTATGTGTAGAACTACAGGAGATTGGTGAGATTTTACATAACTATTTTGGATCAGTATTTACTTTGGAGTAGGATATGGAAGGTAGAGAACTTGAGGAAATAAATGGTGATATCATGAAAAGTGTCCATATTACTGAAGATGAGGAGCTGGCCATCATAAAAGGCATTAACGTGCATAACTCCTTCTGACCTTTTATGTCACTCTTGGATAGACACTTGGAAGTTAGTACAATGAAGGGCACATAGGTTAGTCTGATCTTAGAGTAGGAGAAACTGCCGGCACAACATCAACAGCTCAAGGGCCTGTACTGTGCTGCACTGTTTTGTCTTCTATGACCTGATCGGGTGTACCCCAGAATCTTATGGGAAGTTAGGGAAGGCATTGTTTGATATCTGGCTGAGATACGTTTATCATGGACAGCCACAGGTAAGGTTGTGCCATTGTTTAAGAACAGTTGGTAAGGAAAAGTGAGGAAACTCTAGACCGCTGGTCCTGATGTCATTGGTGGGTAAGTTGTTGGAGGGAATTCTGAGGGACAGAATTTACTTGTGTTAGGAAAAGTAAATTCTGATTAGTGATAGTCAACATGACTTTGCATGTTGGAAATCTTGTCTCACAAATTTTATTTAGTTTATTGACGAAGTGAAGAATAAGATTGACGAAGGCATAAAAATAGAACTGTGGAATAGAATATATATTTTAATAAGGCATTCAAAAAGGTTCCACATGGTAAACTGTTAAGCACGGTTAGATGGCATGGAATACAGGGAGAGTTGTAGATAATTCGCTCAAAGGTAAGAGATGAAGGTAATGCTGGTGTGGGATATTTTATTTGGACTGGAGGCCTGTGACCAGCAGTCTGCCACAAGGATCTCATGGGTTTTGTCATTTATGTAAATGATTTGATGTGAATATTAGTAGGAATGGTTAGTGAGTTTACAGATAACACCAAAATTGGTGAGGTGGTAGACAGTAAAGATGGTTAACTCAGAGTAAAACGAGATCCTGATAAGATGTGCCAAAGTGCCGAGGAGTGGCTGATGGAGTTAATGTCAGACAAACGGATGGTGTAACATTTTTGTGAGCCAAATTGGATCAGCACTTGTAGGCAGGATCCTGGGAAGTGTTTCCAAACACAGACAGCTAAATAGAAACTATAGAAACCCTGCAGTGTGGAAACAGGCCATTTGGCCCATCGAGTCCACAGTGACCCTTGAGATAACATGCTGACCAACACACCCATACTTTACTCCAGTAACTCTACATTTCCCTTAGACAATCCACCTAACCTGCAGTTTAGTGAGGCTACTGAACCTATCCTGTGCATTTTTAGACTGTGGGAGGAAAACCAAACACCCGAAGGAAACCCACACAAACACTGGGAGAAATTGTAAACACCACACAAAGAATCGCCAAAGATAGAATCGAACCCAGGTCTGAGGCAGTAGTTTTGGCCACTTTGCCACCTAACGACCATTGGAGTGAGTGACTGATTCCTCCCACTGTCTCTGGATCTGTCACATCTGTTCAGATGATGTCGAATTCCAGCGTGGTGCCTCTGTCAAGCCCTCCTTTACCTTCTACCCTGGATTCACATTCTAATGGACATGGCCTTAAGCTGTGACTGACACATTTCCTGCATATCTGCCCTCACCCCTTCCACTCCTTTCCAGATCAAGTGTTCCATTAATACTGCAGCATGCAAGATAATTGCTGATCCAAAATAAAACAAAGAGCTGTATACACTGGAGATCGGTAAACAATACTTTTCAGATGAAGACTCCGCAGATTTGAAACATTGACTCTGTTCTCTTCTGACAAAGGGTTGTGAGAAAGTGACAACTGCAAGTGCACTGAATTCTAAAGTGAATTCCTGATGAAGGATTTATGCCTGAAACATCGTCTTTCCTGCTCCACGGATTCTGCCTGACCGGCTGTGCTCTTCGGGGGCCACAACTTTTGACTTTCTCCCTTCAGATGCAATCAAACCCGTTGAGTTTTTCCTGCAAATTCTTGCGGATATAATTTCATATTTATAACATAAGCAAAGCTTTCCCTGCAGCATTGACTTCCATGCACATCTCCCACCAGTGTTCGCTTCTCGTTCTTGATTCTAAGCTGCAGTCAAACTGTTTCTGTATAAAAACTGAGCACCATGGTGAGGTGAATGGTAGATTCAGCGAGATTTTCTGGATGCCTTTCTCGATGTTACAAAATCTCGCTGCATTTTGTTCGAAAAACGCATGGATATGAAAGGTTGAGAAGGATATGGGCCACATGCACGGATATGGAGTGAATGTGAACCATTTTTGTCGGAATGGACCAATTCTGGCTGAAGGGTCTGTCTACGTGCAGTAGGATTGCACGACTGTAAATGAAAGTAGTTTGGGATATAGACGCGGGGGGAGGGGGGTGGGGGGTGTTGGTTTTGGTGGGGGGGGCGGGGTTTGAGAAAAAATGTCATGGAAAGGTATGTTCACTGGTTTCAAAATTCTGAATGTAGACATGTCGATAGCATCTGACAACATAAGCCAACATTACCAGGAATGATGGAGAATGGGATATTGGTGTGAGATCAGATGATAGAGAGTTTTGGATGAGGATTTGTTCTGCTGCTTTGTACCTGGGAGTGGGGTCTGCAGAGTCTTTGACTCTGGGCTGAATCTAACACTAATTTCTCTCAGTTTCATTTTCATTGAGTGACAGAGGGATTGGCTGTATGAGACTGAGCGAGTTTCCTGGTGCTATCTTATCGAACTCACCTCATTAACTACCCAACCCACCGCATGGTGTCCCTGTCATGCAATGCTAGCCTGATTCTTCCACTCATCATGTTTGGAAGTATTCACCATCGCCGGAAATCCCTTGATATTCCGTGATCTCTGGAACTGATGCCAAAAATAAAAGCCAGTGGGCAAATAATTGAGCTTTCTCAGTTCGGAGATGCCCTGCCCAGTTTAGGCCGAGCATGGCAAATGAGACAATAGTTAATAGACAATAGGTGCAAGAGTAGGCCATTCGGCCCTTCGAGCCAGCACCAACATTCATTATGATTATGGCTGATCAACCACAATCCGTATCCTGTTCCTGCCAAATCCCCGTAACCCTTGATTCCACTATCGTTAAGAGCTCTATCCATTCATAAGGGGCAATTATAACACGGGTTTGTCGACAGGGGCATTGATGTCCTCGAGAATGGGGTAGTAGAGAGGGGGAACATTCTCTTCTCAAAGGGAATCACGCCACTAGACCCACCGAGCATGGTCTGAGCTCCCCACCCAGCTCAGTGCAGTATCTGCGGTCTGAAGAAATGTCCAGCAATACAGGACAAGCATCAATAACCTTCCTCACTCTGTCAGGATAAGGGTCACTGTATTCTCTCTGTTTCCTCACATTCACTGTATATCTGTTATAGCACCTTCCCCTGAACAAGGCTCATGTTCCAGCACCTCCCCCTCCTATCTCTCTCTATAGCCTCTGTGATATCCCCACTCATTTATAGAATGCTCTGGAGAGTGATGATTATGGAATGTTCCAGATAACGTTCCAAACAATTCCCAGTTTCAGGAGAATGAAAGTGCCCCAGTGTGGAAAACATGAGGGAAAGGAACAGTGTGTTTTTTAACAATTAAAATTACATGCACACGAAATTGAAATCCATGATGAGCCCATTCCGTCCTTGAAATGTGCTCTACCATTTAATAAGATTGAGAGTGATCTGACTGTCTCCTGAGCTCCATTTTATAGGAACTTTCATGCATTCAGCCCCCGGCTTCCTGTCTCTGACCAGACAACACCCAGGAATTTTTATCCTGGGTTTTTTGAAGTATGTGTTCCTTAGGCATTTCCCATGGGGACGGACTCTCCTACCAATATATCCCATCAGCTTTCTATTTTCATGCAATAGTAAGCATGCATCTCACAGACCAATCAGAAATATACTGTTATTTAATAGATGTCGTTATCTAAACACAATTATTATTCTGGTTACTTTGCTTGTGTCACCTTATTTCATTTAGCTCAAGATAGCATCTAAACACTTGTTTCACAATTTCCAGCACGGAACATTTTTATCCCCAGCTGGTACCTTGACCGTTACCTGAATTGTACCTTTTTCCTTGTTATGAAAGTTTCTCTTGCCCTTTGGCTGTGAGTGTTTCTGCCTGAAACAGTCACACAGGCTCAGTTGGCTGGACGGCTGGTTTGTGATGCAGGGGGAGGCCAATAGCACAGGTTCAATTCCCCACACTGACAGAGGTCACCATAGAGGGGAGGTTTTCTCAACCTCCAGGGCTCAACTCCACTTTCCTGCTAATCCTTCATATGCCTCAACTCGCTGATATCTCAAACACCAATCCAGCCCATCTGTAAAATCATTCAGTGACCCAGCCTCCACAACTCTCTGGGTCAGTGACCCAACCTCCACAACTCTCTGGGTTAGTGAAATTCAGACTTCACGACCTTTTGAAATAAGACATTTATTTGTATCTCAGTTTGTAATCGATATCCGTTATTCTGTCCCTGAGTTAGAGATTCTGCCCAGGTGTAGAAACACATTCTCAGCACCTACCTTGTCAAGCCCCCTCTGTATCCTTTACGTTTCAGTAATATCACGCTCATTCATTTCAAGCACAATGAATAATCGCCTCACCATTTTACGTGTATTCAATAATTCAACTCTTTCATCCCAGGAACCTGCGCACTGTATCAAACTAGTTACTTGCTGCAACACCACGCTGACTTTATATTTCATACACAGGAACACTCCAATCCCTTTTACCTGCTCCTTTGTTGGGAGCCTTCTTCGTGAAATAACCGCCTGCTTTTTGGTTCGCAGTGTCATCCTCCAACTCAGATGCATATTGCATTCAGCTCCCGCCGTCAAGCTGTCAGAACAGACTGTAAATAACTGATGCCATCGGACTGGTATTTGTGATACGCCAGCAGATATACCTTTATCATTACGGTCCATTAATCCGGACTCTCTGCTTTCTATGTGTTAACCATCCATCATCCCATGCTAATACATTGTCTGTAACACTACGAGCTTCTGTCTTGTGTAACACCCTTTATTTTGTGATACCTTGTAGAAAATCTCTGATAAGCCACATGCCTACCAGTTCCGTTTTATCAAGTCTGCTTGTTACATTTTCAGGGCTCCCAGAATAACTGTGCAGGCAAAATATAGTTTCCCATTCACAAAACCATGCTGATTCTGCGTGAAGCTTTTCAAAATGCCCTTCAATTCTTGCCTTAATAATAGACTATCGCCGATTCCCAGTCATAATGGTTAGGCTAAATGTTTCCTGCTTTCTGTTTCGCTCATTTCTTGAAGACAGGCGCCACATTGGAGGTTCTCCGGTTTCACTGGAATACTCCTGATATCCAGAGAGTTATGGAATCTTTCACACAGTACCACCAGCCACACTGTAACCACTTTTTAAAAATAAAAACAACTGTGAATTACTGCTGACCGGTCTACCCTTACTCTTATCTGTTTGCCAAAAAACTTTGTTCCTTTTGTTACACTCAGTTCAAAAACTTGCCTCCTATTAACATTTTGTTCATATCATTGACATGCGTACAGTGCCTTCCCCTGTGAGGAACAATGAAAAGTACTGGTGCAATTGTTGCCTGTTCGCTGTAGCCACTTCCCCAGTCACACCCTCCAAATGACCTCAATAAACTTTCCATTCTTCATTTCTACCGAAGGTCACACACTTATTTTGAACTTTTTTTTATATACACAGAAAATTTTATGATACTTGATTTTATATTTTTTTGCCAATTTACTTACATTATATCTTTTATTCCCCTTTGTCCTCGCTTTCTAGATTCATACAGTCACATCACGCAAAATAGACCCTTTGGTCCAACATGTCCATGCTTAACTAAACTAGTCCCATCTGCTTTCACGTGTCCCATATGCCTCTAAACGTTTAGCATTTATATTTGTCCAAATGTATTTTAAATTTTGTAGCTGTGCTTTCATCTACCACTCTTCGTCTTGCAGATCATTCCATACACATATCTCCCTATATATGAAAAAGTTGCACCATTGGCCCTTTTAAATCTTCTCCCTTTCACCTTAAAACGATGTACTCTATGTGTGAACCCCTCCCCCACCCCCCCAAGGGGAAAACACCTTGGCTCTCCTCCCAATCCCTGACTGTCATGATTTTATAAACTTCTATAACGTCACTTTTCCACCTCCTCCACTCCATCTAATACTAACTTCAAGAACAAACATTTAATCATAAGCATTGCAATTTTGAAACAATATTCAAAATGACAGGTAAACAACACAGACAAAACTTCATACTGTGATTTGTTTTATCTCAAAGTAACAATACTAAGACAGCGTGAAATCCTTGCCATTGCCATTAGAAAGTCAAATGCTTGAATTTCTTTGTCGAAAGAGGGTAATGATCCCTACACTGAAAGCGTATATCTGGCCAAATCCAAGTAAGAAAGGGAATTCTTATACCACACGGTAAGCATGCAGTTTCCTTTCGCAGAGTGAGATGAAGGCTGAGTGTACTTGTTGAAATTTGGATCAAAGTGTGAATTCAGTGCGGGTTGGTGGGGGGGGGGGGGGGGGAGGGGACGTAGGTGTTTTAAATAAGGTTTACTCCAAGAAGGAAACTTTCTGGAATGAGATGTGAGTGGGAGGTGTAAAACACCATGAATGGAGAGGCCGAGTCACACTGAGACCAAAGGCAAAGTGGCAGCACAAAACACAGCCTGATGCTCGTGCTGGGAAGTTAGACCTGATCAAAAAGCCTCAGATGGGAATCATTATGTGATAGAATGTGCTCTGTATTGGAGAGGGATAACCTGGTATCAGGAAGGGGAGATGAACAGGGAGAGGATGGAACAGCAATGGCAGGGGTTTCTGGGGGTAATTCAGGAAGCACAGCTGAAAGTCATGCCCAGCATCTGCTCATTGTCCCTCTAATATACACCCTAAATCTGGGCACACACTAATGCTTGTTAATTTGCGATTGAATAGTATCCTTGACAGATTTTGTCAACCACGGGCGGTTCATCTTCTTCTGAGTCCTTCTTTTTGAACAGAAACAATAATTCCTGAGCGTTATAGGATATCTGCTTGAATATCTGCTCCTGTATGTCCACTGACCTTCCTCTGGGTCTATTTCCACATCTATCTTCCGACCAGATGTGAGTCAGAAATCCTCAATTTA
This sequence comes from Hemiscyllium ocellatum, assembly GCF_020745735.1. NCBI lineage: Eukaryota > Metazoa > Chordata > Chondrichthyes > Orectolobiformes > Hemiscylliidae > Hemiscyllium > Hemiscyllium ocellatum. The sequence continues at coordinate 75,856,691 of NC_083414.1, read as the reverse complement.
AATATTTGGTTCTTTTGAATCATTCAGGAGGAACTTATGCATGTGGCTGAATACATGATCAGCGGAGGTTGACTCCATTCTCCCAGTTTCTCCATCTCTGTTGTTTCTGTTTGATGATGTCACATTCCAGTGAACTGCCTCTGACGTGACCTCCTTTTTCTTCAAACCAGAAATCCCCTAACTCCGGTGGACAGGTCCTTCAGCTGTCACTCTCCCATCGCCCACAGTGTCACCCTCAGTCCGTCCCCTCCTTCCCAGAACAATGATATATTTCCCCTTGTCATCACTTCCTACTGCACTAGAATCCACATTCATGGAATCCTCCTCTGCCTCTTCCATCACTTCCAGCAGGACTACACCATCAAACACATCTTCCTTTCATATCCACTGTCGGCATTTCACGGGGACCATTCCTGAACACCCTGAACACTTCCCCACTCTCCCCATGGCACCTACTCATGCAATTGCTGAAGGTGCAACACTTGCCCATTCACCTCTTCACTCCTCACTCTCTAAGGCCCCAATCACAACTTCCAGTTGAAGCAGCATGCCACTTGTATTCGTTCAATCCAGTCTCCTGTCATTGCTGCTCACAATGCAGTCTCCCTTACACTTGGGAGACCAAACAGAGACTGTTTTAAGGAACACTTGCACTCTGTCTGTAGGAATAATCCTGACCTTCCCATTGCTTCCTATTCCAATAACCTACGTTGTTCTCATGTTGACTTTTCGGTCCCGAGCTGCTGTAATGTTCCAAAGAAGCACAGTCCAAGCTTGAGTAACACCTCATTTTACACTTTGATACATTACAGCCTGTAGGAGTTAATATTCAATTCCATAATTATACAATCTGACCCCATTATGGCTGTTCTCCATTTTTCAGACGTTCTGCTTCCTGGTTTCCTATGACCTTGTCTGTGACTTGTTTATCTTGCACTCAGTAGAGAGAAACCATTTCTCCCATTTACACTTGAATTTACACCCATTTTACATCTGTTTCTCTTTCACCACAATTGAAAGCTCATTCCTTTGTGGCATTTCATCTCCACATGCTCTGTTTCCCATCATCCTTCGTACACTTTCGTCAAGCGATTAAGGAGTTCTTTTCGGGGGATCCAAGATGGCGGCGACCCAGCAAGACTGAGTCCACAGTGCTGTACCCAAAACTTGGGAAAAGTGGGCTATCCACCCCCACCACACTCACTAAACCATTTATAATAGTTGTTAACCTTAAATAGTTACCTATTAGTACTTTTAAATAGTCTAATACTAGCTGGAAAATGAGTAAAGGGAAGGGAACAGGCGGCTCTAAGAAAGCAGGGACCCCTCCCCCACCCTCTCCCTCTTCAGCTGCAACAAAGGTGTCTTCAGCTACTTCAGGAGATTTACCAATGAAGATGAGCTTTGAGGAGATGTTTGCCAGGTGGGAGGCGAAGATTGATGCTTTTATCGATGAGTCTCGGCAGAGCAGAGAAGCACTATCAGCCGAGCTGCAGAAGCAGGGCAGAGACATTCAGGAATTGGAGTGCCGAGTCAGAGAGGTGGAGTCGAAGGCTGCAGCCTCAGAGACTGCGATAAAATCAACAGCCGACCACATCCGTTTTCTCGAGAATCGAGTCCAGAACCTAGAAAACCACATTGATGACCTCGAAAATCGATGTCGTAGAAAAAAATATTCGGTTGTTGGGCATGCCCGAGCAGGAAGAGGGAGGTCAGCTGACAGCATTCTTAGAGCATTGGCTGCCACAACTTTTAAATCTGCATAATGGATCAGGCCAGGTAAGGGTAGAATGGGCCTACTGGGTCACAGTACGTGGGCCCGGCTCAACCCAGCGCCCACGCCCGGTCCTGTTCCAGCTGCAGAGCTATAGGGAGAGGCAGATGCTCCTGGAAGCCTCAAGAAATCTGGGAAAAGATCCCCAAGATATGACCCACAAAGGATCCAGGATCATGCTGTTCCAGGACTTCTCCCCAGCTTTGGTCCGAAAGAGGAAGGCATTCGATGAGGCGAAGAAGCGTTTAAGGGACTTAAATATCCAGTACTCCTTACGATATCCAGCGACGCTACGCCTTAGCCACGAAGGATCCATATATAACTTCGGATCACCGGAGAAGGCTAAGGAATTCTTGGACTCTCTTAAATAAACTGTAAGAGATTGTGGACGCTGGTCTGCCTTTCCCATTATTTTGGTTTACATCCCTTCATCTTTTTTTATCTTTCCCCCTATGTGTGTATGTATATATATATATATATGTTGGGGCGTTTGGTTAATGTTGATGGGGAGAGGTGGTTACCTTATTCTATTTTACTTCTGTTTTTAGGAGCGGGGTTGTTTTTCTTTCCCCTGTTATTTTGTGGTATTATATTTAAGTATTACATGTTGAGATTGTAATTTTATAGTTATATATGGTATTAATATTCCCAAATATATTTAGATGTGGGTGTGGGTGGGGGTGGGGTGTTCACTGTTAACTCTAGCTTTATATTATATTTGAATTCTCCTCATTTTATTGAGGAACACCTGGGTCAAGGGTGGGGCACTGGTTGGAAGAGGGTAAGATGGACTATGGGAGAGGAAGTGATGCTCCCTGGGAACAAGGGAGAAAATCTCCAATTCGGAATGTTTTATATCTTTTAACTTAGAAAGAGTTTTTTGTTATATTGTTTTGAGTGTATCAGAGAGTCTTTACTTTTGTAAATCTTGTATGCTCCATGCTCGGGATGTTCTAGATAGGGTTTCCCCTCCCGAGGGGTCTCGGATCTGTCCAGATGATTATGGCTGAACAGTCGGTTAAGTGGTGCACCTGGAATGTCAGGGGGAGTAATTCGCCAGTTAAAAGGAAGAAAATATTATCAAATCTTAAGAAGGAGAGAGTTGATATAGCTCTCCTACAGGAGACACACCTGTCGGATAAAGAACACTTAAAATTACGACAGGGCGGATTTGATCAGGCCTTTTTTTCCTCTTTTAATTCAAAAAGCAGGGGAGTCGTTATCCTTGTCCGGAAGAACTTCCCTTTGAAAATTCTAAATCAGATAAAAGACGAATCTGGACGATATATTTTGATTAAAGCCCTCATAAATGGAGAGGAATATGGGATCTTAAATGTGTACTGCCCCCGGCACACCCCTTTAAATTCATAACGGAAGCTTTTTCAAAACTGATGGCCTTTGGTGCCCGTCATACAATTATAGGGGGAGACTTTAATTGTATTATGGATCCGGAAATAGACAGGATTCCCAAGAGTGCCGCTGGAGTATCTCCCAGATCTAGACAACTGGCGGACCTGAATAAAGAATTAGGATTGGTAGATGTATGGAGATGTCTCCATCCACAGGGTAGAGATTTTTCTTTCTACTCTAATCCACATAAATGTCACACAAGAATTGATATGCTTTTTGCCCCATCGAATTTTCTAAATTCTATAGCAACCTGTAAAATAGGTACTATAGCAATCTCTGACCATGCCGCTGTATACATGGAAACTAAGGTAAAGAACAATGGGACATCCGCTCGGCATTGGCGTATGGACCCCTTCCTGATAAAAGATAGCAAATTTTTAAAGTACTTCTCCCAAGAACTTAAAACTATTTTAGAAATTAATACTGGTACGGCTAGCAATCCGTCAATGATGTGGGAGACCATCAAAGCTTATGCACGAGGTTTGATCATCTCCTATTCAGCGACCCAGAGGAAAATGAAGGGAGAGCAACAGCGTCTGCTCGAAGCTCGCCTAAAAGCAGCTGAAACAGCATACCCTGATAGACCTTCTATCACAAAGTTGCAGAGGATTACAGCTCTTAGGACAGCTTTAAACACCGCGCTTACTCAAACGTCTAAAAGGGAAATATTATTTGCGAAACAAAGATTATATGAATATGGCGACAAACCGGGTAGATACTTAGCATTTCTTGCAAAGAGAAAGAAAGCCCCTCAAACTATTCCGACCATCAAGGAATGTACAGGTACCCTGACTCATGATCATAAAAAGATCAATGCGACCTTTAAAGAATTTTATTCTGAACTATATAGATCGCAGGATTGTGAAGATAGGATTAGGAGGATGCAGTCATTTTTTAAAAATTTGACCTTCCCGGGCCTGACTCCGGAACAGGTGTCGGCCCTAAATACCCCCTTAACAGTCCAAGAAATACTTGAGGCAATTAGGCAACTTCAGAGCGGAAAAGCACCGGGCCCGGATGGTTTTCAAGCTGAATTCTATAAAGAATTTACAGGAATATTGGTTGACCCACTTATGGATATGTATAATTTTGCGCATTGTCAGGTCTGTCTCCCGCCCACGCTGAAAGAAGCAAATATTTCTCTTATCCTCAAAAAAGGAAAAGACCCAGAAGATTGTGCATCTTACAGACCAATATCCTTACTAAATGTAGACTTTAAAATTCTCTCAAAAATGTTAGCACTAAGACTAGAAAGGGTACTGCCATATATTATAAAGGAGGACCAGACGGGATTTATTAAGGGCCACAGATCATCCAATAATATCAGAAGGGTTTTGAATATGATCCAAGCCTGTCATCAGGGAAAGATACCAGGAGTAGTAATTTCATTGGAGGCGGAAAAGGCATTTGATAGGGTTGAATGGTCATATTTATTTTACACATTGGAAAGGTTTGGCGTTGGACAGGTGTTTACCAAATGGGTTTCAACATTGTATAATGATCCTAAAGCAGCTGTTATTACTAATGGGTTAAGATCGGATGGCTTCAGTGTGGGTAGGGGCTGCCGTCAAAGATGTCCTCTCTCACCATTGTTGTTTACACTGATAATCGAACCATTAGCAGAAGCCATCCGGACTGATCCTAATATAACGGCCCCGAGGATTGGTACAGGTAAACACAAAATTACCCTCTATGCAGATGACGTTCTCTTATTCCTCAGTAATCCTTTAATGTCAGTGCCTCGTCTAATTCATGTTATTAATACATTTAGTGCGTTCTCAGGCTATAAAATTAATTTTTCAAAATCGGAAGCCATGCCAATGGGTGGTCTGGCTATGATACCCCACTTAATGGACGGATCCCCTTTTCCCTTCCGTTGGTCCCTGGAGGGCTTCTTATATTTAGATATTTTTATCACGCCAGTATTTGATCAGCTGTATAGGGCTAATTTTGTACAATTAATGGAAAGGATAAGGCAGGACCTCCAGCGATGGAGAGACCTTCCGACTTCCTGGCTAGGGAGAATAGCATTAATTAAAATGAATGTTCTGCCCCGTCTCTTATATCCTATGAGAATGCTCCCGCTGATGCTGCCAAGGCTAGCCCTACGTAAATTATATGGCTGGTTGGGCTCCTTTATTTGGAACCATAGACGGCCCCTTATTAAGCTGAAGAAGCTACAGCTTCCACAGGCAAGGGGAGGACTGGACTTCCCAGACTTGAGGAAATATCAGTTAAGCTCCCTACTAAGTTACATAGCTGATTGGGTTTCATCTGATCCACAATCAATTTGGCTGGATATCGAAGCCTCCCAAGTAAAATACCCACTTATTAACCTTTTATTTTCAGATAAGAGGAAAATCATTACAGACCACTGTAAAAATCCCATAATATTAAACACAATTAAGGCCTGGAATATAATGCGGCAAATTGAGGGTAACTCACATTAAACATCCCCCCATGCACCAATAGTAGGCGCATGGGGATTCCAACCGGGGATTACAGATGCCACCTTTAAACTCTGGAGATCCAGGGGCATCTCATGCTTAGGGGATCTATTTAAAGATGGGATCCTGATGTCCTTTGAGCAGCTGCGTCTGAAATTCGGAATACCTAATGGGGATCTCTTTCGATACTTCCAAGTTCGAGATTATATACAGAGGAAGACTACATTAATAGATAGTCTTTATAAATCAGACAGAGAACATAATGTCTTACGACCAGCGGGGGCATCCTCCGTTAGTACTATATACCATTTGCTACATGATGGAGTCTCAGGAGACATGGATGACCTGCTTAAAACATGGGAGCAGGACTTGGGGCTAGAAATCACTGAGGATATGTGGAATGACATTTGGGAAAATGCTAGAAGAATTGCTATCTGTAACAGAACTCAGGCTATCCAACTAAAGATACTTCATAGGTCCCATATAGCTCCGGCTCGACTGGCAAAATTTAAGGCAGGAGCATCTCCAATGTGTCCCAAATGCAAAATAGAGGTGGGTACTCTTGCACATTGTCTGTGGACTTGTCAGAAAATCCGCAGATACTGGACTAAAGTGGCAAATACCCTGACAGAAATTTTAGGAACGGAAATTAGGGTGGACCCTGTATCTCTCCTTTTGGGCTTTTCGAACCTCTCATCTCTGGATATGCATGGGAAGAGACTATTTTCTATTCTCTCTTTCTGTGCAAGGAAAAATATTTTGGTGAACTGGGTGGCTGAGGGCCCCCCTGGACTTTCAAATTGGCACAGATTAATTATGGAATATATCCCCCTTGACTTCCTCACAAATATGGTGCACTGAAAGACTGAATTATTTTATAAAATATGGCAGCCCTTTTTGAATTATATAAATGCAGATATTTCGGCTATCCTAACAAGGGCTTTTATTTAGTGAGGATTTCAGACCGGGCTGCTCCGGGGCCCCTTGGGAGAGGAATCCTACACGAATACGGGTTTTATTATATTTGATGTTTATACATTCCGAGCATGTAAGAGACTTAGGTATACACTCTGGTTAGTTATAGGTTAGATTAGTAGAAAGTTGAGTTTTTTTTCTTTCTTTTTTCGTTTCTTTTTTTTTCTCTTTTTGTTTTCTTTCTTTCTCTTTTTGTTAAATTATGACTATTGTATATATGATTTAATTGTACATCAATGTTTGTATTTGAGAGTTTTGTTTATTTTTGTAAATTTGCAAAAATGTTAAATTTCAATAAAAATATCTACAAAAAAAAGGAGTTCTTTTCAGTTCTGAATAAGGGTCACGCTGCACTTGAAACAATGTCTCTTTTTTTCTCTCTCCACAGATACCGCTCGATCTGCTGAATTTCTTCAGCAATTTCTGGTTTCGAACAGCTTCAAAGACGTGTGTCCAAGCCGCTCAAATGTCCTGTCCATCATGGAGTGTCATACACCGGGGAGTGAGCAATAATGCAAGATGTAGAAATTAATTGGTTCTGAAACGACATAAGTCTGGTATCATTGATGTTTCAGAGTTTTTAATGAAAACCATGGAGAGAAACACATTCAAACTAAACACCGAAGGTGGCACGACTGGAAGGGAAAAGATCCATATGAATGTTAGAATTAGAATCACTAAGTGTGGAAACAGGTTTTTCAGCACAACAAGTCCACAACGGTTTTCTGAAGACTAAACCAACCAGACCCATTCCCATACCCTACACTTACCCCTGACTAATGGACCCAACCTACGCATCCCTGAACACAATGGACAATTGAACAAGGCCAATGCACCTAAGCTGCACTTCCTTGGACTGTGGGTGGAAATTGAAGCCCCTGGAAGAAGCCCATGCAGAATGTGTAAACTCCACACAGACAGTCGCCGAAGGATGGAATCGTACTTTGGTCTGTAATGTTGTAACGCAGTCGCGCTAACCACAGATGCACGGTGCTGCCTGTCAGAATGTGCTTAGGGGTTTTGAGAATCATGACAGTTAAGAGGGGTGACATCATGGACAAACGTTCAGAAGAATGAGAATATAAAAATGGAGTGTTACCACATCCGAAACCAGAGTAGGTCATAGGGTGATCGGTGAATGGGTCATGGTGTGAACTTGGGGATAGACGGCTGAATTGTAATGCGGAAATTGAAGCTCAAAACTGGGAATTCATGTGGTACTGTCGATCACAGCTGGACAGAAGGAGAATTGTATTGAATCACAATCTGTAACTTTATGCCCAGGATAATCCCTCAGTCTATCATTCCCATTAATCTGATCGATGTTTCAGAGACGAGTTGGTGAATGTACTAGTGTCAGAACCATGTATACCTAAAACTGATGACAATCCATTTAAAGCTACCGCACTTGGCCACTGTATTTACATTCCAAACAGCAGGACTAATATCTGAGAGAGAGGGCGAAATGATTACAAAGTAACCAGATCAGATAGAAGCTCTACAGTTCCGCTACATCCAGTCAGAAATGGAGTTGAACTATGAAACAACTGACGATTAAAGAGGACACCACAAATATTATTTAAAAACAACATTGTTCAATGGGATTAAGGCGTCACCTATTGCCCAGAGGGTAGTTAAGAGTCAACCACATTACTATGGTTCTGGAGCTACATGTGTCCAGAGCAGGTATGGATGGCAGTTTCCATTCCTTAAAGACATCAATTAACCAGATGGGTTTGTCCTACAATTGGCAATTGATTCATGATCTCATCATTAGACTCTTAATCCCAAACATGTATTGGATTTGAATTCCACCATCTACTGTAACTCAGATCACCAGAACATTACTGAGGTTATTCGACTAACATCGCAGCAGCTATTGCTGAAGCTATTGCTCTACCATTCCTCGAAAGAATGGAAGCTTCACGTACGTTAGTGTAAAAGACAAGAATGCCGTCTCTGCACCATCCTCAGCCAGAGGTGTTGCTTGAATGACGCCCACAGAATTACAGATGACAGTCTTCAACCAATTCGATTCGCTGCACGTGACATGAAGAAACAGCAGAACACATTAGATACGACAAAGGCAATGGGCCCTGACACCATTCTTACAAAAGGACTGAAGACTTGTACTGCACAACAAGCCGTGTCCCTGGGGACGCTGTTTCATTCAAGCTCCAACTCTGACATCTCCCTGGCAATGTGGAAAATTTCTCAAATATGTCCCATTCCCTACGAGGGGAATAATTACAAACTGACCAATTACCACCACCTCAGTCCCATCACGACAATCAAATTAGTGAATGTTCTTTCTGCCAGAGATGTCAAACAGCAAAGAAATAACCAGCTCAGTGTGGTGTCCCATAGGTCCCCATATGGAGATGGTGCTGTTGTGGAAATGTTACTGGATTACTAATCTCGAACAGGTTAATGCCTTGGCATGTGGTGGAAGTTAGAAGCAATTAATAAAATATCGAGCTGTAAAGTCTGGTGCCAGTAATACTGACATGGAAGCGCATGTTAATTGTCAACATAAATTTTCTTCCCCATTGTACGTTTAGGAAGTGAATCTCCCGTGCTTTCCTAGTCTTGCCTAAATGTGACTAAAGATACACAGCCATGTGGTAAACTCATCAGTCGTCTCCGAAACTGCAAGGCCGTTGTATCACACTGTTCCGAGGTCTTAAAAGATGAACCCGGACAGAACACCGGGCACCAGCTTCTGCATCGGAAAAGGAAACGGGAAACGCAATCCTGTCGACGCTTCAGAGACCTCCTTCCTAACATCCGAGAGTTTGTAACAACATTTACAGAGCTTTCCCACAGACTGCACAGAAACATCTGGAAAGGGGTAGGTCACCCAAGACGTTGAGCCTTCTGCACTCTGTATTTTGGCCAAACAACTCTTTAATTGACTCTTCCCAAACACTGCATACTCTATATGCTTTGAAGTGATTAACTATCTTGATAATAAAAAATGAAGTAGGAACTTCGGTCCGTCAATTTGGTGAAGAAGTCAACAAAAGCATTCACATAAGTCTCCTCACAGAGTGACAGATTTACATAAATTCCTATTGAAATGCTAACCGCTATTCTATTTTTCCAACCGATGTGCTCAATGTCATGTTTATCCACATTGTTCTTCACCTGCCACGCATTTGCCCATTCCCTGCAATTGTCTCAATCATCTGTGAACTTCTTTACATCCTCATTACCCACTCACAATCTCAATTTGGGGTCATCACCAGATTTGGAAAGATTACATACAATGCCCATGAACAAATGTTTGACATGCTTTCTGAATAGCTGGGGTCCAAATATCAATTCCTGGATTATCATGCTAGTCATTGATTTCCACTCTAAAATATATAGAACTGTTTATACTGATTCATTTTTTCCTTTAAACTCTCCCATTCTTAACCCATGTCAGTATATTAGATCTAGCTGTTACACACTGTTATGGACCAGGACAGACCTCCACAAATCATTTCAAGGAAGTAGCGCAGTCCCAATCTTTGCTCATTGACTTAAACAGGTTTTAGGTGGATATTCCAGGAGTGATGCAGCTGAATGAAACACAAACAGAAGAGGATAGCAGATAGAATAACGTAACTATCTGAAAAAAGCAAGAAATTATCTCTCAACTCCGGATTCAACCCAGTGAAACTCTTCTGCATCCCAACCAATGCCAGTACATTCTTTCTCAATTAAGGCGGCTTAACCTTCATACAATACTCCTGGTGTGGCCTCACCAGCATCCTGTACAGCGGGAAAATAACTTACCTGATTTTAAATTGAATCTCTTCGGCAACAAAAAACAACATACCATTTGCCTTCCTCAGTACTTGCTGAACCTGCAGACCAAACTTGTGTGATCCGTGCACATGGACACCCAGGTCCCTCTGCAGAGCAGCATGCTGCAACACGTTACCATTCAAGTAATAATCCTTTTTACTGGTACTCCGAACAAAATGGATGAATTCACTTTTACTGACATCGTATTCCATCCGCCAGACATTTGCTTACTCAGTCAAAGTATCTGTGTTCCTCTTAAAAAGTTTCTAGATCTCTGCACACTTTGTTCTGCCACACATCTTCGTGTCATCTGCAAACTTTGACACACTACGGATGCTCCCAACTCCACAACATTTATATAAATTGTGAATAATTGCAGCCCCGACACTGATCCCTGAAGCACGCCACTATTCACTGATTGCCAGATATGAATAGCACTCATTTAGACCCACCCTTTGCTTCCTGTTAATCAACCAATCTTCTATCCATACTAATACTTTACCCTTAATGCCATATTTATCTTCTGCCGCAGTCTATTGTGCAGCACCTTGTCGAAGACCTTTTGGAAACCGAGATACACCACATCCACAGCGGCCGCGTTGTCTACCTTGCTCATAATGTCTCCATACATTACCAAAATACTTGTTAAGCATGACCTGCCCTTGACAAACCAATGCTGTGTCTGCGCAATGGGCCGATTTCTGTCAAAATGCCTTGCTATTTTTCCCTTGATAATACACTCATGCATCTTCCCCATTACACAGATTAAGCTAACTGGTATATAATTCCCCATCTTTTATCTACCAGCCTTATTAAACAGTGGCATCTCATTTGCCGTTTTCCAATCTGCTGGGACTGCCTCAGAGTTCAGCAAATTTTAGGAAATTACCACAAATGCACTTGTTATTTATCCCCCTATCTTTTTAGTACCCTGGAATGCATTTCATTCGGGGACTTGTCTGCCTTTAGATCTATTAGCTAACCCAACACTACCTCCTCTGTAATAACGATTATGTACATGTCCTTACCTACCCTCATCTCTTTGTCAGTTACTGGCATGTTATTAGCATCTTCCACTAGAAAGATCGATACAAAATAACTGGTCAATGCCTCAGCCATTTTATCATATCCTATAACTGAGTGCTCCTTCTCATCCTCTAAAGGACCAACATTTATGTTAACCACTCACTTTAATTTTATATATTTAGGGAATCATCTGCAATCCCTTTTCAGATTCTGTGATAGTTTGTTTTCCTTGTGTTCTATCCTATTTTTCTTTATAGCTCTTTTCGTGGCTTTCTGTTTAGCTTTAATGTTTTCCCAATCTTTGCCTGCCTTCTCTTTAAACTTGGTAGCCTTGCTTATTGTTTCGACACCCGATGCAGATTACCCTTTTTCTTAGAGTCTTTCCTTTTTACTGAATATACTTTTGTTAAGGACTTTGAAACATTCCCTTGAAAATCCTCCACTGCTCGTCAACTCTCACTGTAAAGTCTGTGTTTTCAGTCGACTTTCGCCAAGTCCGCCCTCATTCTATTGTTGTCTCCCTTGTTTCCGCACAGGACCCTGGTATTGGATTTTATCTTCACACTCTCCATCTGTATTTTAAATTCAACCATACTGTAATCATTCCTTCCAAGTTGATTTCTAACTATGAGGTTATTAATTATTCCTGTCTCATTACACAGGACCAGATCTAGCATAGCTTGCTCCTTATTGCACGTACTTTCATTTTGTTGCTGTCAAACCCAGACATTTCGTAATCACTGCTTTTTCATCCTTCAAAAATAAAACAAGGACAGCATGACCTTGTTAAAGGAGTAGCATTTTCACAACACTTAGACTTGGGTCTTCTTCAAATAGTTTCTGAAAATCCAAATTCACTGCATCTATTGCTTCGCCATAATTTATTTCCCAGTCGGATTCTCAAATATGATTCACCTTTAATAATTTGGCATTGACTTGATCCATGTTCATTACTTTCAAACTAATTTAATTCTCAAAATTCCCTGGCAATGCATTCTTTCTAATAGACTCTTGTATTGTCTTGACTGCTTCTTTGGTGCTAAGCAGACTGTAATTTCCTGCTGTCTCCCTGCCTCCTTTAGAAATATTGGGGTTATATTTGCTGCTCTCAAATCTGTCAAAATCATCAGGAATTTGGAAGACAGCAAGCAAAGTATCCATTATTCCCTTGGCCACCTTCTTTAGGAATCAGATATATAGATTATCAGGCCATGGGGATTTATCAGATTTCAGTCCAAATATTTGCTCCAAAACTGATTTATTTACTGATTTGATTGTATTTCCTGTTTTTTTTTCTCAGTAGACCTAGAATTGCTTGGAAGCTTTTAGTATTTTTCTTTCATGAAGGCAGAACTGAAGTACTTGCTTCATAACCTGCCATTTTCCTGTTCTCCATTCGCTGGTGTTGGACTGTAAGGAAGTTACAATTATTTTTTCCAATATTTCACCTTGGTATATTGTACTTTGAGAAGCTTTTACGTTTCATGATTGTTTAATATACTCTTATGAAACCTATTACATCCTGTCGTAAGCTATTCAATGAATGACCTTCCACAGCCGTACAAATACATAAGCATAACATCGAAATTACAGCACGATCCATATTATTAGAACTTTACTACATCAGTCCCATAACCATGAATGGTTTGACACTTCAGGTGCTCGTCCGAATGTTGTTTAATGGTTGTGAGGTGACCCGTGATAACCACGCCCCCCCCAGGAGGTGAATCTCTGTACCCCCTCCAGAACAATCACATCCTTCCTGTAATGTGGCTCCCAGAACCTCAAATAGTATTCCATCTCGGCCTAACCAAAGTGCTACATAGCTCTTGTGATCTATGCCTCAATGAGTGAAGGCTATGCCTACTGTTTCCAATGATTTCTTACGTAACTGTTACGTTCACGGATACGTGGAGAAGCAGCCTCTGAGCTTCCTGGTGTACTGCCATTCATTGTGTACTCTCCTGTCTGGTTCCTTCCTCCAAAGTGCATCACCTCATATTTATCAGGGTTACATTCCATCTGCCATTGATCCGCCCATATGCCCATTCCATCTGTATCTTCCTGTTACATAAAAAAGTCCTCCTCACTGCCAAACACCGAGCCAATATTTGTGTCGAACACAGACTTGCGTATCGCGCTGCCACTCCCCCTCCACTTTCACACCTACATCATTTATAAATACCGCAAATAATAAAGGACACATCACTGGTCATTGTGGTACATCAGGGAACACCGGTCTCCAATCACACAAACCGCCTTCTACTCACATATATTTTTTGCAAAATTTTCTCTAACACTGATCTGAAATACACTGGTCTATAGTTCCCTGCTCTATCTCTACAACCCTTCCTATAAAGTGTGATCTTCAGTCCTCGGGCACCTCACCTGTGACCAGATTCCATTTCAACATTTGCATCAGCGCTCTCATCCTTGTCTCCAACATCAGCCTGAGATATAACTGAGCTGGACTTGGGTACTGGCCCAGTTTTATACCAGCCAAAACCATCAATCCCTGCTCACATCTTACATCAATCTGTTCAAGAGCTCACCAGTGAACCTTCTTGAATGTTGTACCTACCTCCTCCTTTTCCCAAGTAAACAGACGTGAATTTCTCAGATAACAATCAATCAGCGTTCTCCAATTTCAAACAAAGATTCCCGCCTCGATCTCAAACCATGTCTCCTCAGCAGACCATCGTACCATCTGAGAGATTAATCAGGAGAATGCCCATTCAGTATATGTGATCAGTATATTTTACTTAGATCAAGACATCAAAATTGTACAGGTACAGTCCACCCAACTCTCTGTGTTACTAGTACAGAATGTCTTTACTTCTAGTAGGAGAAAATTACTGGAAAAGCTGAATCTGTACGGAAGCAAACACATGCTAGAGATCACAGTGAGTCAGACAGCATCGTAAAGAGAGAGCAATCTGACACTTTGTGTCCAGTTGATTCTTCATCGTCTGTATTCGGATTCCCTTTAAATGAAGGCGATTAAAGGGGCACAGCTCTGAAACCTGTGGCACACCAGTGTACACCGGTCTGCAGTCACACAAACAGCCTTTTACAGCCACCTATGTTCTCCAATAGCTTATCGAATGCTTACCTTCCCCGTTTGCGTATGTTCCTCCAAATACACTTTGATTTAATGTTTTCTGATAACTTACTGTGTGTGCTGATTAAACCTTCTCCTGAATATCAGACTGTACCACATTCACTGATTCGCCATTGTTTACATCTACAAGAGATATCTTCAAGAAAAAAATTGTAAATTATAACTTCCCTTTCATAAATGCAGAACAACTCTCTTGAAATTTGCTATTACTTACTCAGTGTCCATTAAGATCTTCGTTACAATAGCTTGCAACAGATTCCCTTCTGTGGATGGCAAATAACTGTCCTGTAGTCCTCCACTCTCCCACTTCTTCCCTTCGTTAATCATTTGAATGCATTTATAACTTTCCGAAGTGAATACAGAAAAGTACAGTAGTCCCTATTGCAATCAACATGTGCATTGCTGTTTTCTTTGAAATTTCAGTTTGAATTATATCTGGTCTGTCAGAATTATCAATCCTCATCCCACTTCTGTTTCCAAATGCTACCTCATAACTGTACATGAATGGTTTTAGTTTTTAGTTACGAAGGTCCCATGATGACTTGGTACTTCTGGGAGATTTTCTGGCACTTCCTCTTTGAAGACAGACGCAATGTCGCTGTTTCGTCTCCTTGTCATTTTCCTGTTCTCTACCATGAATTCTCGTATCCACACATTCGCTGTGCCACATTTGCTCTTGGTATCATTTTCATTTCAAGTATCAACAGAGGCTTTTCGCCAGTATTTACAAACAACAAAGACAATCACAGCACAGGAACAGGCCCTTCAGCCTTCTAAGCCTAAATTAAGCCTCCTCTGTATCTTGTACGTTTCAGTAATGTCACCGTCATTCATTTCAACCACAGTTACAATAAGTTTCAAACTACAATTTGAGAGGGAGAGGGTAGAATCGTAAATGACAATATTTCTGTAGAATAAAGGGAACTGTGGAGCTATGAGGGAGGAGCTGGCCAAAGTTCAATGGTGCAATATCTTAGCAGGGATGACAGTGGAGGTACAATGGCGGATATTTCTGTGCCTCATTTGATCTTGGTATCATTTTCCTTTCAAGTGTCAACAGACGCTTTTTGCTAGTATTTACAAATAACAAAGAAAATCACAGCACAGGAACAGGCCCTTCAGCCCTCCAAGCCTGTGTCGATCCAGATCCTCTATCTAAATCTGTCACCTATTTTCTAAGGATCTGTATCCCTCTGCTTCCTCATATTAAATAACACTATCGTCCCCGCCTCTACCACCTCCACTGGAAACGCATTCCAGTCACTCATCACCCTCGGCACAAAGAACTTTTCGAGCCTATCTCCAATCAACTTTTCCCCTTACATCTTGAAATCTTGACCTCTAGTAACTGGGTCCCCCACTCTGGTAATAAGCTTCTTGCTATCCACCCTGTTTACATCTCTCATGATTTTGTAGACCTCAATCAAGTCCTCCCTCAAACTCCGTCTTTCAAATGAAAATAATCCTAATCTACCAAACCTCTCTTTATATGTCGTTCTCTCCATACTTGGCAATATTCTGGTGAAAATTCTTTGCACTTTTTCCAAAGCATCCAGATCCTTTCAGTAATGTGGCAAACAGAACTGTCCGCAGTATTCTGAATGTGGTCGAACCAAAGTCATATATAACTGTAATATGGCCTGCCTACTCTTGTACACAATATATTCCAACAGACTCCCTCCTGTGGGTGACGAGTTAACTGGTCTGTGGTTCTCCACTTCTTAAATTGTTGGAATGCAGGAAGGAAAGTGTGCTGTATGCCTTCTTGATCATTCTATCGACCTGCCACTTTCAGTGAACAATGGACCTGAACACCCAGATCTCGCTGTACATCAATTTTTCCCCAGGGTTTTTCCAGTTACTGTATAATTCGCTCTTGAATTGGATCTTCCAAACTCCATCATCTCACACCTGCCATTTCTCCATTCAATTCTGCAACCTATCTATATTCAGCTGTGTTCTCTGACAGTCCCCTCTACTTTCTGCTACTCTAACAATCTAAGTGTAATCTGCAAACTTGCTAATCAGACCACGTATACCTTCCTTCAGACCATGTAAGTATATCACAAAAAACAGTAGACCCAGCACGGATCCCTGCGAAACACCACACAGAACGGTTCTCCATTTTGAGAAACTCCCTTCCATTACTACTCACTATCTCCTGTTGGCCCGCCATCCTCCATCCATCTAGTTAGGACGCCCTGGACTCCTGCGACTTCACCTTCTCCATCAGTTTATCTCACCAAACGCCTGACTGACGTCCATACCTCCCACTGGACTACATCACACTCATCAGAAGTAAACTCCATCTGCTACTACACTCCTCACTTTATATCTGATCGATATCAGACTGTAGTCTGAGAACATCCGCTTCACTGTGGACTACAGCATCACCTTTCCTGTCATCTGCAAACCTACTAATAATACCTTATGCTTTCACATCCGAGTCATTAATGTACATAATAAACAGCGATGGTACCTGTACAAATTATTGTGGTGCCCCCGTTGGGCAAAAGCTTTCAATCACAAAACCAACCCTCCACCAATTATGGATCCGATTTCCCAACTTGCCTTGCATCCCGTGGACTCTTCCCTTTTGGACCAGCCTTCTATGTGGGACCTTGTCAAAAGACCTTAATGAACTCCATGGAAGCCACATCATCTGCACTATTCTCATAAATATTTTCAGACACCACTTCAAAAACTCAGCTGAATTCATCTGACAGGGTCTTCCTCTCCCAAATCTATGCTGACTATCCGTAATCAATTATTGCCTTTTGGCATGGTGATCCATTCTGTGCCTCAGAATTGTTCTCAATAATTTCCCTCCCATTGCTGTCAGACTATCTGCTCTGTAATTACCTGGCTTTACCCTGCTGCCTTACTTGAACAAAGGAACCACATTAGCGATCCTCCAGTCAGTCGGCACTTCACCTATGACCAGCAAAGTATTAAATATATCCACCAGGGCCCCAACAATCTCCTCCCTTACCTCCCATAGCAGCCTGGCATAAATTTCATTGGCACTGGGGATTTCTCCACCTTTATGCCTGTGAAAACATTTATTACCTCCTCCTTATTTATCTTAACATGTTAGATTAGATTAGACTTACAGTGTGGAAACAGGCCCTTCGGCCCAACAAGTCCACACCGACCCGCCGAAGCGCAACCCACCCATACCCCTACATTTCTAGTTCCTCAATGTCCCAACTGAAATCCCCAGCTACAATGCTTTTCTCCTGTGTGAATACAGGTGTGAAGTGTTCATTGAAGATGAAGTGTTCATTGAAGTGTTTATTTGATAGAGGTGTATAAGATGATTAGGGGTTTAGATAGGGTCGACACTGAGAACCTTTTACCGCTAATGGAGTCAGGTGTTACTAGGGGAAACAGCTTTAAATTAAGGGGTGGTAGGTATAGGACAGATGTTAGGGGTAGATTCTTTACACAGCGGGTTGTGAGTTCATGGAATGCCCTGCCAGTAGCAGTGGTGAACTCTCCTTCTTTATGGTCATTTAAGCGGGCATTGGATAGGCATTTGGAAGTTATTGGGCTAGTGTAGGTTAGGTAGGATTCGGTCGGCGCAACATCGAGGGCCGAAGGGCCTGTACTGCGCTGTATCTTTCTATGTTTCTATGTTTCTATGTAAGACCTCACCTAATTCCTCTGGCTCCATGCACAGATTGTCCCTTTGGTTTCTAAGATGCCCCACTGCTTAGTTGGGAATCCTCTTACTCTTATTATTGTCATAAAATACCTTGTGGCTTTTCGAATTTGGTGAGAAGCTCGGGAAGAGATTGCAGGGCCCTTTGCAGAGTTATTTGTATTATCAACAGTCCCAGTGAAGTGCTGGAAGACTGGAGAGTGGCTCATGCTGTTTCATCAGTTAAAGGCTGCAAGGAAAAGCCAGAAAACGACAGACCACTGAGACAGACATCAGTGGTGTGTGAATTGTTGGAATAGATTCGAAGAAATTCATGCAGATGGAAAAGCAATGGCAGATTAAGGATGATCAGCATGGGTTTATGTGTGAGAAATGATATCCCACAAACCTGATTGAGTTTTTGAGGAAGTGGACAGGAGGAAGAGTGGGAGATGGTGTGTAAAAGGTTCTGCATAGTCGACTGTTGAATAAGGTGGGATCCAGTGAGAGCTGCACAAATGCATAAAAAGTTGGTTTGGTGGTAGGAGGCAGAGGGTAGTGGCATGGGTTTGTTGTTCTGAATGAACAATGTGACCATTAGTGTGTGGCAACGATTGGCACTGGATCGATTGTTTTTCTTCATTCATATAAACGATTTAGAGGAGGATATAGGAGGCATAGTTAGTACATTTATGGGTGACACTAAAGTTGGTGTCAGAGTGGTCAGTGAAGAAGGTTGTCTCAGGTTACCATGGGATGTTGATCCGGTGGGTCAGTGGGCTGAGGACCAGCAGATGGAGTTTAATTTATTTAAATGCGAGAAGTTGTACTTTTGTCAGGGGAAAAGAGTAGGACAAAAACAGTTAATGGTGCAGCTCTGAGTAGTATTTTCAAAGATAGAGAGATGGATACTGGTACACAGTTGCTTGGATGTGGTGTCACAGGTAGAAAGGGTGGGGAAGAAGGCATTTGGATCTATTTACCTTCATTAGTCAGAGCTTTGGAGACTGAGTTGGGCCACCATATTTTGGCTGCACAGGATATTGATTGAGACCATTTGCAACCATTTAATGATGACCATAAAAGCATTGTTGATCATCAGGAAAATCTCATCTGGTCCACTTATACCCTGAAGAGAAGGACATCTGACATTCTAACTCTGTTTGGCTGAGATGTGTTTCCAAACCCACAGCAACATGGTTAACGCTGAGCTACCCTCTTGCAAATAGAAGTGGGTAATGAAAGCTGGTGCAGCCAGTGACACCCACATCCCAGTATTGTATCAATAAAACGACATATTTCCCTCCCTATTTCACATCTGACACCAGCGTGGAGTTGATCTTTATCCTGCAGATTGTGAATGTTTGTGTGTGTGTGGTGGTATGAATGTTCAGTTCTCTGTGTATGCGTTGGCACGTCTCCTCATGCAGAACAACCCTCGCTTATCGCTGTATCTTTCTCTAGTCCCTAAAACATTCCTTATGTCTGTAACTGCCTTTCGGCTCAAATATGCTCCTGTTCCTCCAGTTTCTGTCATTATTGAATGTCCTTTATCCCCGCCTGCCCTGTTAATGTCTGGTCAAACCCCATTGACGCTTTCTATCTCGATAAACTGGTTTGAGTCCCACAACTTCCTCTGTATTTGTAATTCTTTCCCTGTCCCATAATCCTCCATATCTCTTAAACCAACTCCAGCACGTATTGCCCTCCCTCACTCTGTGAACCCCTCCTGCCACAACAATCCATATCGGCTTTTTATTGTCGTTGAGGCCCTTATCACACTTCATGTATCTGTCAGCATATCCAGTACAGTTAAGTCTCCCGTATCATCTCATTAAAGCCCAACAATGTTTCCGCTTCCTACAACACTCCTCTTACTGGGATAACCCTTGCTTTCCCTTTAACCCCTGCTTCAACATTTTGATCGTTCTTTTGTCAGTTTCTAAGACACACTGCCTTCAGAATTGATAGCTTTTATTGACAGTCTTCGAAGCCTGTTTTATTCTATTTTGATCCTTAAAGACCCGAGGCATTCACTGATTCGTATTTCTTGCTGAAGTTTGGTCTGTGCCAAGGGAATGTCCTTTTGTTGAATATTTTCTTGCTGTTAATTTAGAGGCATCCATTTCAGTCTGTTTACCCTGTTAACTTTGGAGAGTTCTCCTCTCATACCCATGTGGTTTGCTTTGTTTAAATTTCAGACTGTTGGGTGTACTTGGAGTGGTCACTGTGGAACTTCATAATCCATTTGAATTCCACCTAACTACCCAAGCCCCCCAGGCCCCATCCAACTGCAGGCCAAGGACGGAGTGACTCTGATCAAAGACAATGAAACCATTAAACAACGCGGGGGGAGCACTTCAGAGACTTCCTCAACCAGGGTTCTGTCATCGATCAGAGAGTCCTTGAACGTATGCCACAGCACTCTCCACACCACGGGCTCAGCAATGCCCCAGCCCCACACGACGTAGAGAAGGCTGTCCGCCAGCTCAAGAACAACAACGCTGCCGGAGCAGACAGTCCCCCTGCTCCCGTATTGAAATGCGGAGGCACAGAGCTCTTGCAGCTACTCCAGATCCTGAGCCAACAGAATTCTCGACTCCAGAGAGACGAGGAAGCACAGGCCAGGGATGGAGACTGGGATTTTCCAGATCTCTGGGGGACACAGGGCCATTATCCATATGTAACCCTCACTGCATCAGTCTAATTTTCCATTCTGTCTGTCTCCTGTAGGTACTGAGGAAGTTCCTGACTCAATAGATTTCCCAGCTGCTGGGTGTCTCATTGAAAATGGTTGGTCAGCCAGAGAGATAAAGGGCCGGGATACCTGCAGTCTTCAATAAATCCTGCAGTGAGGTAAGATCACTCACAGTGCACAGCGTAGAGAGCAATGAGAGGGCTCCAAACATTGGCCAACAAGACATGACATAGTTACAGTACTGGAGGGGGAGCAAAGTACAGACACACACCAAGCTCAATCACTGCCCCTACTTTAACTTACTTTGCACTGAGACAGCACCGGGAATTCAGAGTTATCAATCCAGGCCTGTACTGGCTTAGTGAGCATCCGTGCAACAGAGGGGAAAGCAGGCCTCCCACAAGAAGGTGGGAATGCTGCCTGAGATCTTTCTGTTCTGTGTTCCCTCTTAAACACTGTATCAATGGTATGTCTGATGGGCCAGTCTCTTCATTAATTTGTAATTCCTTCATTAGTTCCCATCCCTATAGTCCCTCCCCATATTTGAAATGTGCTGCATTCCAGACGTCCATCCCTATCGCTGTAAGTTGCTTCAGTGTCTGCAACATGCCTTACCTCGATAGTCTCTTCCTCCAGTAACTTGATACAGATTCATACAGCACGAAAAGAGAACCATCAGTCCGACTAGTCCATGATGACCAGGTTTCCCAAACCGAACGAGACTCATTTGCCTGCGTCTGGCCCATATCCCTTCAAACCTTCTCCTCTCCATGTACCTGTCAAAATGTCTTTTTCATGTTGTAATTGTTCTTGTTTCTCCCATGTGCCCCTGGCATTCCTTTCTATCTCTCCACCATTCTCTGTGGGTAATGTTGCCCCTCATCTCCCTCTTTGAATCTTTGCTGTCTCACCTCACACGCATGCCTTTAGTTTTGGACTCACCCACCATTGGCTATTCACCTTCCTTATGGACTGCATGGTTTTATAAACCTTTACAAGATCAACCCGTAGCCTCCTCTGCCCAAGGGAAATATTGAGGACAATGTTACAAATATCTCCAACTTATGTACTCAATGTTCTGATCCATAAACGCAAGTGTGCCAAATTCTGCATTCCCCACCCTGTCCACCTGTGATACCACTTCCAAGGAATAATATAACTGCGCCCCTTGGACTCTCTCTGTTGGACAACACTGCCCAGGGCTCTACCATTAACCGTGATCATTCTCGCTGGTTTGTTTTTATAAGATCCAACACCTGATTTTCAACTCCATCTTCCATTCCTTGGTCTACCGGCCCAGTTGGTCAAGATCCCCTTTGGTAACCGTATTCACTGCCCTCTATAAAATTAATTTGATCATCTACAAACTTAGGAACAATGACTCCTATATTCTCAACCAAATCGTTTATGTGGATGATGCACATCAGTGGACCTAGCCCCGATCCTGATACCACACTGCTGGTTACAGGCCTCCAGTCTGAGCAACAACCCTCTCCCACCACACTCTGTCTCCTACTGTCAAGCCAATTTTGTATCCAGTTGGTGAGTTCTCCCTGATCACATGTGATCTAACCTTACAAACCAGTACATCATGATAAACCCTGTCAAAGACCTTGCTGACGGTAGTGTAGGCAATGCATGGTCACCACTTCAACTAAAACAATCAAGTTAGTGAGACCTGACTTTGTCTACACAAAGCCATGTTGACTATCTTTCATTAATCTTTTCCCAATGCATGTAACTCCTGTCTGGCAGAATCACTTCCACAACTTACCCACCACTGACATTGGGCTAATTGGTCTTTAGTTCCCTGGCTTTCCATCACAGCCTTTCTTAAATAATGACAAACCCATATTCTTGTCATCATCGTACTGCTTGGAAACTGACTCTTCAGTTGAAACAAACCATAATCTCAAAGTAAACTTGTCCCAGCTGCCTGTTGTTGGCCCATATCCCTTCAAACCTTTCCTATTCATGTACTTATCCAAGTGTCTTTTAAACATTGTAACTGTATCGTCATCCATCACTTCCTCAGGAAGTTCATTCCACACTTGGACCACCCTCTGTTTAACAATTTGCCACTTATATCCTTTTGTTTTGAACATCTCTCTCCTCTAACTTTAAAAATGTGTCCCCTCCTCTTGAGACTCCCCCATCCTGGGGAAAAGATAACTGCCATTAACTCTATTTATATCACTAATCTTTTTTTCATAAACATTCATAAGGTCATCTCTCATTCTCCAGGTTCTAGTGAAAAAAGAGTCAGCCTGTCCAGCCATTTTTCAGAACTCAAGCCTTCCATACCCATCAATATCCTGGTAAATCTCTTCTGAACATCCTGCAGCTTAATATCATCCTTCCTATAACTGGGCGACCAGAACTGGACAGAGTAATGCCAGAAGATGCCTCACCAATGTCCTTACAATCTCAACCTGACGTCCCAAATCTTACACTCAATGGACTGAGCAATAGTCAGGCATGCCAAGCACTGTCTTATCCATCCTGTGATGCAAACTTCCACAATTATTTACCTGAACCCGGAGGTCCCTCTGCTCTAAAACACGAACCGAGGCCCTAACATTAATTGTATAAGCTCTACCCTTGTTTGTTTTACCAAGTGCACTACCTCGCATTTATTTAAATGGAATTCCATCTACAGTTTTTTAGCCCATTCACCCATATCATCAAGATCTCTTTGTAATCTTAGTAAACCTCCTTCAATGTCCACGATTTCACCCTCCAGACTTCCAACCCTTCATACATGGCTGTCAATAGTACCTTTGCTCCGGGGTCCACAATTTCTTCCCTAACATCCCACAATGTCCTGTGGTCACATAATCAGGTCCTGGGGCTTTCCATACCTTTGTGTTTTAAACCTCAAGCACCACCTCTTCTATAACGTGCACTCTTTTCAAGAACTAGAGAAGTACAGCATGGAAACAGACTCTTCGGTCCCCAACTCGTCTAGGCTGACCAGAAGATCTAAACAACTCCATCCCATTTACCAGCATTTGACCCATATACTGCTAAACTCTGACTATTCATATACCCATCCAGATACCTTTCAAACATTGTCATTAGTATCAGTCTCTGTTACTTTCTCCCTCAGCTCGTTCCATACCCGCATCACCTTGTGCATGAAAAAGCTGTCCCTTCGGTCCCTTCTAAACCTTTCCCCTCTAACCTTAAACCTATGCCTTTTAGTTTTGGACTCCCAAACCCCTGGGAAAACACCTTGAATGTTTACCCAATCCACGTACCTCACATTTATATAAACCTCTGTACGGTCACCACTCAGTCTCCAATGCTCCAAGGAAAATAACCCCAGCTTATTCAGCAACTACACTGGCAATATCTTGCGAATCTTTTCTGAGCCCTTTCAAGTTTCACAACATCCTTCTGAGAGCAGGGAGACTGGAATTGCGGTGTACTCCAGTTGTGGGCTGAGATATTACTCTTGATCCCTGAGTTGCCCAGTCTTTGTTCACAGTAAGTTCTGGAGTGCAAAATGTGTTTAGGCTCTTAACCATATCCTACAGGTCCACACATCAATAGCCTCATTGATCTTTAAGGGCCCATATTTTGTCCCGAGTTACTCTTTTGGTCTTAATATAGTTATACAATTACTTTTGGATTCTCCTTATCCTTATCTGCCAAAGCTATTTCATGTCACCTTTCTGCATTCCTGAGTTCCACCTGAAGTGTATTCCTACAACCCCTCTGCTCCTCAGGGATTCACTTGATCCAGCTGACTATACCTGACATGTGACCCCTTTTCCTTGACCAGACCCTCAATAGACAGCCAGTGTTTCCGAATGCTGTCAGCATTAACCTGCACGCAAACAGGAACATGTTGGGCGCTGATCGCTCAATTTATCTCACTTTTAAAATATTCTCACTTGCAAGACTCCCCTTTCCCTGCAAATAGACTCATCAATCACCTTTTAAAAGTTCCTGGCTGATACAATCAAGATTTGGCTGGCCCCATTTTATATCTTGAACTTTTGGACCAGGTCTGTCCTTTTCCATCGCTGTTTTCAAACTGTTTGAATTGTGGTCACTTTGGCAAAATGCTTTCCCACTAACACCTCAGTCCCTTTCCCTATCTTGTTTCCCAAGGAGAGGTCAGGTTTTGCACCTTTCTCTGGTTGGGTCATTTACGTACTGTTTGGCAGTTTTCTGGAATGCAATTACCAAATTTCTCCCTTCCTAACATTGAATAGTGGCAATGCCAATCTAGGTTTGGAAAGTTTAAGAACCCCTACCATAACAGCCTTATTTTTATGATTGATATTTGAGATCCCCCGACATATTTGTTCCTCAGTCTGCCACAGATTATTCAGTGTCAGTACACTCGTATCAAAGTGATGACCCATTCTTATTTCACAGTTCCACTAACACAGTGGGCAATCCCACAGGAATGTCCTCTCCAAGTATTGCTGTGATGTTTCATGCAATCAAATCCCACCACCACGCGACCTTCCTTTCTCCCGACCCCTTCGATGCTTCCTGTGGACTCTCTACCTTGAAGCGAAGATTTGCTAGTCCTGCCCCTCCCTCAGCTGTGTTTCTGTAATAACGATAATCTCCCAGTGCCATGTTCCCATCCATCCCCTGAGTTCATCTTCCTTAGCTGTCAGGCTCCTCGCATTGAAATAAATGCAGTTTAATCATCAGGTTTTCCCTATTCCCTGATATGGTCTTGCCTGCCTTTTCTGTTGAAATTGCTCTCTTTAACTTGTGTAGCAAACTCAAACTTTCTGACAGTTTTAGGGCCAACACCCTGCCAGACTAGTTCATATCCTCTCAAACCACTCCAGCAATTTGCCCCACAAGGGTGTTGGTCCCCATTTCACCCCCAGGTCAGGTCCATTCCCCACTCTGTCTCCCTGTGTTGACACCTCCAGGGATCTATAGACATGTTCACCAAGGTCCGTGTGCTCCTCAGAACTCAACAAGGACCTACTTTCATTATGTTTGTCCTTCGCTTATCGTTCCTCCCACAGGGTATTACTTCAATTCGATGACTAATAAACTCTGCTCAGATTATCGTATGATTGACATCGGACTGTAGACTGAGACTATCCCCCTCACTGTAGACAATACCTCACCTTTCATGTCACCTGCAAACCTAATGATTTCTTCTGCTTTCGCATCTGAGTTGTTAATGTACATAATAATGAGGAATGACTCCTGCACCGATCCCTGTGGTACACCCGCTGGTGAAAGAATTTCAAACACTAACAAATTCATCCACCAATTGTGGATCTAATTTACCAACTTGCCTTGGATCCCATGGTCTCTTTCCCTCTGGACCAGCCTTCCATGTGGGACCTTGTCACAAGCCTTACCCAACTCCATATAAACCGCATCATCTGCACTGCCCTCCTCAATATTTTTAGATACCATTTCAAAAACCTCCACTGAATTTCTCAGACAATATCTTCCTCTACCCGAGTTGATCCTAACCTTTGCAAGTGTTGACTCATCCACAGAATTGTTTCAAATAATTTCCCTCCCATTGCTGAGAGACTACCTGCTATGTAAATACCTGGCCTATCCCTGCTGCCCTTCGTGAACAAAGGAACCACATTAGCGATCCTCCAGTCATTCAGCACATCACCTGTGGTCAGCAAAGTATTAACTATATACACCAGGGCCCCAGCAACCTCGTCCCTTACCTCCCATAGCAGCCTAGGATATATTTTATTGGGTACTGGGGATTTCCCCACTTTTATGCCTGCGAAACATTTAATACCTCCCCCTTATTGATCTTAACATGTTCCCAACTGAAATCCCCAGATACAATGTATTTCTCCTGTGTGAATACAGATGGGAAGTATTCATTGAAGACCTCATCTACTTCCTCTGGCTCCACGCACAGATTGTCCCTTTGGTTTCTCATAGGCCTTGCTCTTTCTCAGTAATCCTCTTAGTCTAACTATTCTGATAAAGTACCTTGTGACTTTTCCTTAATGGTATTTGACAAGGATATGTTATGGATATGTTATGGCCCTTGTTTGTCCCTCATTCCTAAGTACCCCCTTGCACTCCGTAAACTTTTGGATGGCTTCGCCTGGTTTTATTACACTGTATTTTCTTTATCAATCTCATAATATCGCTTTATCAGTATTCGCTGTACTTTTTGCCTTTACGATTCCCTTGTCAGGAACACATTGGCCCTGAATTTTCTCTGTATCACTTTAACATACTCCCACTTCCCTAATATAGACCCAACTGCAGATAGTCCACCCAGTCTATGTTTACCAGATCCTCTTTATTGATAGTGATACTGTTCGGAGACTCAGTTCTGAAGGGGACAGACAGGAGACTGTGCGGCTGCAGAAGAGAGCCCAGGATGGTGTGCTGCCTCGCTAATACCAGGATCAAGGATGTCTCTGAGTCGTTACTGAACATTCTGAAGGGAAGGGTTAGTAACCATTCGTCATTGTGCACATCAGTCCACATGACAGAGGTAGACAATGGGATGGGGTCCTGTGAAATGAGCATCAAGAGTTAGGTAAGAGTTTTAAAAGGATGACCTCAAGGGAAGTGATCGACAGATTATTCCCAGTGCCACCTGCACCGTTGAGGATTGAAATAGATAGATAGGCCAGATAGATGTGTGGCTGAGGAGCTGGGGGAGGGGGTAATATTTGGATCATTCAGATCTCTTATGGGGTAGAGGTGACCTATACAAGGGGGAACAGGTTTGACTTAAACCAGAGGGACACCTGGATCACTGCGAGGGAAATTTGTGAGTGTTGCCTGGCGAGGGTTTAAACTAGGTTCTCAGGGACTCTGAGTAAGAGAGGTACCATCTGCCAGTCAGGGGAAAAATACATCAGCCACCGAGAACAAGTTTTCTATTCTGGATATCCTGGGGCACAGTCAAGGGAGGGAAAAGACTACTGGTTTAACGTGCATTTATTTCAACACACGAGACGAGACTGGTAAGGCAGAAGATCTCAGAACATGGATTGGCTCTGGGGACTGCGATATTATAGCCATAACAGAAACATGGCTGAGTGAAGGGCAGGACTGACAGCTCCCTGTTCCAGGATACAGAAGCTACAGGTCTGACAGAGTGAGTGAGATGGGAGAGTTGCATCTTTGATAAGGGAGGGCAGAACAACAGTGCTTAGAAAGGATACTCTTAAGGTATCATCAAATGAGGCCATATGGTTAGAAGTTAGAAACAAAAAGGGGATGGACTCTGTTGGGACAGTGTTCCAGATTCCCAAAGAGCCAGCGGATACTAGAGGAGCAGATGTGTAGAGAGATTGCAGGTACCTATAGAAATAATAATGTAGTATTGGTTGGAGATGTTAACTTCCCCTGGATAGACTGGGCCACCCACAGAGTAAAATGCCTGTACGGAGTGCAATTTGACAAATGTGTCCAAAACATTTTCCTAAACCAAGATGTAACTCTACTCAGGCGGGAGCAGCACTGGACCACCTCTCAGAAAACGAGGTCTGGAGTGTGACTGAAGTGTCAGTCAGCGAGTACTTCGGGTCCAGTGATCACAACTGTCTTCGTTAGAACAGAGTTATGGAAAAGGATCAGACAGGTCCCCAGATGAAACTGGAGCAGGGCCAGGTTTGGGGCCATTAGGCAGGATTGTGTGAATTAAAAATCACAGAACACCAGGTTATAGTCCAGTAGGTTTATTTCAAAACAGCAGCTTTCGAAGCGTAGGTGATAATCCTAAAAGGTGAAAGGCAGAAACTAAATGTGTTTGATATTACATTCCATGACACTGCTATCCTGTTGTTATAAATTCTGTGCCGTATGACTGTGCTCCACAATCACCTGATGAAACAATGCTCTGAAACATAGTGCCTCCAAATAAACCTGTTGGACTGTAAGCTGGTGTTGTGCGATTTTTAACATTGCCCACCCCAGTCCAACACCGGATCCTCCACATCATGATTACCATCGATTGGGTGAGTCTGTTTGAAGGAAGAGGAATGATTGGCAATGGGTTTAATCAATCCATATCTTTTTCCAGTCCGAAAGACACGATCAATCTGTGGAGACCCTGCAATCCTCTCAAGTCCCTGCTGCAGTCAGGATCTGTAGAACTCACTCCAATGCCTGTTACTCTGCTGGTCCAGTTCCGAAAAGACTCACTATTCGTGCAACATCCTCCCTGGCTATCTCCCACACTGTCAATGCAAGCTCCTCCAGTCTCTCCATCCATCTACTCATCTCCATAACCTTCTCCAGTTCTTCCACCTCTATCTGTGTAAATGCCACACTCCCCTACAAACCTTCCCACTTTGACTAAACTGCAGGAGGTTTAAACTTCCTTATCTGTGAAACTGTCTCCACCCATCCCATCCTACCAACTTCCTTGTGCCTGTAAACTGTTTCATCCCTCCCAACCTCCCCAACTCCATGAACTCCTGCAGGCCCTATGGCTCTGTAACCTCCTGTGGCTTTATGGTCCTCGCTCCCTGTGAAATTACCTCCCGTCCTCACACCCCTCCCAATCTGGGTTGTCTGCTCCAGATCAGATCATTGCTGTGTCTGTAACCCTCGACAATACTAGCAACCCTTCCTATTTGTGTCTCTTCATTCAGATCCCATCCTCTCCAGCTTTCTGAAAGCTCTTTGTGACATTGTGCCCCTCCCTATTTAGAACCTAGAACAGTACAGCACAGCACAGGCCCTTTGGCCTCAATGTTGTGCTGACCATTTATCCTTCAGACCCTACATTTTACTATCATCCATTTGCCTATCTAAGAATTGCTTAAATGTCCCTAATGTATTGGACTCTGCTACCACTGTTGGCAGTGCACTCCACGCACCCGCTACACGATGTGTAAAGAAGCCACCCCTGACATCTCCTATAAACCTTCCTCCAATCATCTTCAACTTATGCCACCTCATCATTTCCATTTTTGCAATGGGAAAAGTATGTGGTTATCCTCTCTATCTAAGCCTGAAATCATCTCATTCACCTGTATGAAATCACCTCTCATCCTTTTTCATTCCAATGAGAAACGCCCTAACTCCCTCAAATATTCCTCGTAAGATCTCCCCTCCAGTCCAGGCAGCATCCTGATAAATCTCCTCTGCACCCTCTCTAAAGCTTCCATATCTTTCTGATAATGAGGCAACAAGAATTGAACGCAATAAACCAAGTGTTGTCTAACCAGGCTCGACAAAGCTGCAGCATAACCTCGTAGCTCTTAAAGTCAATCCCCCTGAGAATGAAACCCAACACATCACATGCCTTCTGAACAAGGCTATCAGCTTGAGCACCAGCTTTGAGGGATCAATGGACGTGGACCCCAAGATTCTTCTGTTCCTCCACACGGTCAAGGATCCTTCATTTCTCCCTGTAAAGATTTTCTGCGGAATCGTTCAATCTTAAACCCTCCCTATCTTGGTAACCTGATCCAATCCCTCCAACACTCGTAAACTGGGAGACCTCTTCAAGTCCCGACAATCCTCCTTACCTCTATAACCCCCTTTATTAGTATGTTCCCTCAAAATTACTGAAACCTCTATTTGCCACAGCAATACTCCTGATATCTGCATAACTCTCCAGAATGGCTGTGCACAGCTTCAGGTTCCCAGGCTGGGAGATGTGAGTTCAGATGTGAATCTATTTGTCCATTCTGTCTTTGTGCCTGGTGCTGCTCAGGTAGAAAACACTCTCCGTGCATCTGGTAACCTCCAGATCTATGTTCCTGTCAAGAGCTCAGCTCATCGATGCCTTCCTTTGGAAAGCTCTTTATTTTGACATTATTGTCAAGTGGCGGTTTTGCGACTTGCAGGAATTGGGGAGTTGCCATTTTGAGAGAATGAAACGTTTATCATTGGGAATTGGGAAGCCTTTAAAAATGAAAACGGCAGTCCAGAGACAGTGTACAGTATTCCTGTTAGGGTGAAAGGAAAAGCTGATAGGTGTACGGAATACTGTATATGGAGAGAAATTGAGGTTTCAGTGAAGAAAAGGAAGTAAACATATCTCAGGAGAGAGAGTGAATCCTGAGAAGAGTATAGAGGCAGTAGGACTGTACTAAAGCAGGAAATCAGGAGGGTGAAAAGGGGGCACGAGATAGCTTGGACAAATAGTGTTAAGGAGAATCCCAAGGGTTTTTATAAAAACATAAAGGACAAAATGGTAACTAGGGAGAGAATAGGGCCCCTTGAAGATCAACAAGGCAGCCTGCACGTGGAGCTGCAGGAGATGGGGAGATACTAAACAAGTGTTTTACATCAGTGTTTACTGTGAGGAAGACATGGAAGATGTAGAATGTAGGGACATAGATGGTGTCAAATTGCAAAAAGTCCATATTACAAAGGAGGAGGTGCTGGATGTCTTGAAATGCATAAAGGTGGATAAATCCCCAGGGCCTTATCAGGTCATAGAATCATAGAGATGTACAGCCTGGAAAAAGACCATTCGGTGCAACCCGTCTATGCCAACCAGATATCCCTGCCGAACATTGCCCCATCTGCCAGCACCCGGCCCATATCCCTCCAAACCCTTCCTATTCATATACCCATCCAAATGCCTCTTATATGTTGCAAATTTACCAGCCTCCACCACTTCTTCTGGCAGCTCATTCCATGCCTGTACCACCCTCTGTGTGAAAAAGTTGCTTCTTAGGTCTCTTTTATATCTTTCCCCTCTCGCCCTAAACCCATACCCTCTAGTTCTGGACGCCCCGACCCTTGGGAAAACACTTTGTCTATTTATCCTGTCCATGCCCCTCATAAATTTGTAAATCTCTATAAGGTCACCGGTCAGCCCCCAACGCTCCAGGGAAACCAGCCCCAGTCTTTTCCGCCTTTCCCTGTAGCTCAAATCCTCCATCCCTGGCAACATCCTTGTAAATCTTTCACAACATCTTTCTGATAGGAAGGAGACCAGAATTACATGCACTATTCCAACAGTGGCCTAATCAATGTCCAGTACAGCCACAACATGATTTCCCAACTCCTGTACTCAGTACTGTGACCAATATAGGAATGCATACCAAATGCCTTCTTCACTATCCTATCTACCTGCGACTCTACTATCGAAGAGCTGTGAACTTGCACTCCAAGGTCCTTTGATTCAGGAACACTTCGTAGGACCTTGCCAGGATCTGATCAGGTGTACCCTAGAACTCTGTGAGAAGCTAGGGAAGTGATTGCTGTGCCCCGTGCTGAAATATTTTTATCATCGATTGTCCCAGGTGAGGTACCAGAAGACTGGAGGTTGGCTAACGTGGTGCCACTATTTAAGCAAGATGGTAAGGAAAAGCCAGGGAACGACAGACCGTTTCGCCTGACGTCAGTGGTGGGCAAGTTGAAGGAGGGAATCATGAGGGACAGGATTTGCATGTGTTTGGAAAGGCAGTGTCTCATTAGAGATAGTCAACATTGCTTTGTGCGTGGGAAATCGTGTCTCAAGAAATTGTTTGAGGTTTTTGAAGAAATAACAAAAAGAATTGACGAGGGCAGAGCGGTCAGTGTGAGCGGTATGGACTTCAATAAGGTGTTCGAAAAGTTTCCACATAGGAGGTTGGTGAGCAATGTTAAATCTCATGAAATGCAGGGAAAACCAGTCATTTGGATACAGAACTGGCTCAAAGCTAGAAGACAGAGTGGTGGTGGAGGGTTGTTTTTCAGACTGAAGGCCTGTGACCAGTGGAGTGCCACAAGATCGGTGGTGGATCCACTATTTTTGTTATTTATATAAATGATTTGGATGTGAACATAGGAGGTGTAGTTAGTAAGTTTGCAGATGACACCAAAATTGGAGGTGTGGATAGCGAAGAATGTTACCTCAGATTGCAACGGGATCTGGATCAGATTGGCCAATGGGCTGAAGTGTGGCAGATGGAGTTTGATTTCGATAAATGTGAAGTGTTGCATTTTGAGAAAGCAAATCTCAGCAGGACTTGCATACTTTATCGTAGATTTCTAGGGAGTGTTGCTGAACAAAGGATCTTTGGAATGCAGGTTCATAGCTCCTTGAAAGTGGAGTTGCAAGTAGATAGGATAGTGAAGGAGGTGTTTGGTATGCTTGCGTTTACTGATCAAAGCATTGAGTTGGGAGGTCATGTTCTGGCTGTACAGGACATTGGATAAACTACTTTTGGAATATTGCATGCTATTCTTGTCTCCTCCCTATCGGAAGGATGTTGTGGAAATAGAAAGCATTCAGAAAAGATTTACAGGGACGTTGCCAGAATTGGGAGATTTTATCTACAGGGAGAGGTTGAATGGGCTGAGGCTATTTGAGGCTGAGGGGCGACCATATGGAGGTTTATAAGAGAGGTATGGATAGGTTTAACAGAAAAAGGTCTTTTCCCTGAGGTAGTGGAGCCCAGAACCGGACAGCCTAGGTTCAGGATGAGAGGGGAAAGATATAAAAGGAACCTAAGGGACAACTTTTACAGGCAGAGGGTGATGTGTATATGGAATGAACTGCGAGAGGAAGTGGTGGAGGCTGGTACAATTAGTGCATTTAAAAGGCATCTGGATGGGTACACGAACAGGAAGGAATGAGAAGGATTTTGGCCAAGTGCTGGCAAATAAGACGAGATTATGTTAGGATATGTGGGTGGCGTGGATGAGTTGGACCGAAGGCTCTGTTTCTGTGCTGTACATCTCTATGACTGTAAATGTTTTCCACTGTCCATTTACAGCCACACATTTCACTGCTTCCCCTGTTTACCTTGGTCAGTTCTCCTCTCAAACATATATAAATGGCTTTGATTGTGATTGTAGTGTGTGCTTTACGGTCACTTTAACAATCCATCGTCTCACTGAATTCCACTACACTACAATTTCCCATAGGATATCTCAATGCGACATTACTCCTTCACTCAGCTTCATCACGCAATGGTCGATCTGAGATAGTCACGTCCCTGGCCATTTACATAATGTGTTATTGAAAGAAACACTGACAAAAACATTCCAAGATGAGTTTGGAGAATATCACTTTTTACAAAGATTGAAGTCTCCCAAAATTATCGCAGAGCCTTTGCATTATACAGGAATTCATTTGAATGTGCAACAGTGTTGAGCAATGAAATGTTGCCAGGCAGCCTGAAAAACATTCTCCTGCTTCTGGTTTTGACACGTGTTACCCAGAATCTGCATTCAGGCTGATTCAGCTGCATCATCTGAGGCCAAATGTGTTCTCTCTCATGCCATTGTTACCCATTACTGTCAGGGTTACCCATCCTGCATTCCCTGAGACCCCTCTAGGATGTGTGGAATTGAATATTTATGTTCCACCTTTTGTTTCTCCTGTAACCACATCTTTCTGGTGACTAAATATTATTTATCTCAGTGTCACAAGTCTATTACCTTATTGCAGAGACTTTGTCCATTCCAAAGAAAGAACACTGTAGTTGACTTTTCCCCAGAATTTCTTGTCACAGCCTAATTCACTGATGTACAGTTTCAGTTAGACTCTGTCCCTTCCTTTTCCTTTCTGCTTGTTTTCAGCAACATTCCGTGCTGTTCCGATGCTTCACCTTTTCTATTTGGATTTGGAAAGCTCCTTTCATCTGAACCCTGTCCCTGCCTCCTCTCGGTCAGTTTAAAGCCCTGTCCATATACCTACCGACATGACTGGCCAGGACAGTGCTCCCAGCAGAGTTGTTTTTATTTCACCCGTGGGATGTTGCCCTCTCTGGCTGGCCAGCGTGTATTTCCCACCCTGAACTGCCCTTGAGCTGAGTGGCTTGCTGGATCATTTCAGGGGGCAATTCAGAGTCAACTTCCTTGCCCTGCGTCTGGATTCACATGTCGGCCAGACCTGCTGTCGAAAACAGATTTCCTTCCTTAAAGGATATTAAGCAGTTAGATGGTTATAGCTGACACCGGCATTAAATTCTGGATGAACAGTCTAGTGAGAATAACACGAGGCCATCACCTCTCCGACTCGTAGTTCAATCGTCACTGAGTACTGATCCTACTGTACCATGAATCAAAACCCTGTCATCATGCCCATTGCTTGATCCTGAAATCATTCCTGCACTCTGGTGATATCACTCAGTATCTCTCCATGTGGTATCCCTCACTGTGTGGGTCTAATTGCTGCCTCTGTCAATGTCTCTCACTCTTGCAGCTACTCCAGATCCTGAGCCAACAGAATTCTCCACTCCAGAGAGACGCAACAGCACAGGCCAGGGGTGGAGTCTCGGATTTTCCAGATCTCTGTGTCACTCAGTAAAATTCTCCCTGTGTAACCCTCACTGCATCAGTCTAATTTCCCATTCTGTCTAATTCTCTCTCTCGTGTAGGTACTCAGGAAGCTCCTGACCCAATAGACTTCTCAACTGCAGGGTGTCTCATCCATCCACCACATTGAAGATGGGAGGTCAACCAGAGAGACAAAGGGTAGGGAGATCTGGAGTCCTCAATGAATCCTGCAGCGAGGTAAGATCACTCACAGTGCACAGAACAGGGAGCATTTAAATAGCTCGAAACATCGGCCCTCAAGACATGACATTGATACAGTGCTGAAGGGTGAACACAGAGCATAAAGCTCCCAGGCTCAATTCCTATCCATTGTGAAAGGATTACTTTCAGCTCTGCTGTACTGAGGTTGTCTGAGACAGCATCGGGAGTGTCACAGTTGTCAATCCAGGCCTATGTTATCTTAGTGATCATTAGGACAATGGAGGGGAAAGCAGGCCGACCACGAGAAGGTGCTGCTGAAGCCTGGGCACTTAATATTTTCCATTTACACTCCAACATTCTCTATTGTCGCATCATAGAGTCATACAGCAAGGAAACAGACTCTTCAGTCCAACTCATCTCAGCTAGTGCATTGAATGCTTTTAACACTGAGAACAGTTTCTATCTCTGTAACCTCACCCCCTCCCTACAATCCCTCTGCAAATTTAAAACCTACTACAATGCTGACTATCTCCCTGTCACCGTAAAATGCTCCAGACTGGACAACATGCCCAATCTCAGGAATCTCCTCCTCCCATCATTACAATAATCTCTCTTTCTGTCATCTTGCACAATACCTCCAGACCACCCTGTCTCTGTAACATCCTCCAGCCTCGACTATTTGTGTACCCTCCTCCAGCCCCTATGGTACATGATATCACTGTTACCTTCAATCCCTTTAACATTCCTGCCTCCCAACCTACACCACCGCAGGACTTCTAATCATCCACTATCCTTCCAGATCTCCCTATCTGTGTTAACACCTCCATTCCCTACAGCCTTTCCTGCCTGTGTAACCTGCTCCTATCCCGGCAGCCCTCCCTGTGAACAGTGTCCTGAAGCCACAATAACCCTCAATAAGCCACAATATCTGCAATCTCCTCTATCGCTGTGACCTTCTCCCGTCACGACACTGCTCCATAACTCTAGCCCTGTCGTCACTACCAACCTTCCTATTTCTGTAACCAAGAGGTCACTAAAACCATCCATGTTCCTGAAACATCCTTTTTGTTGCTGTATCCAAGCCCAGTCCCTACAGTTCTCACTTTCTGTAACCTCCTTCAGTCTGAAGAACCATCCAGTATCTACACCACACTGTATTACTGACTTCATCCAATCGCAAAAACCATCACCACAAACCTCACTGTCACAGTAAACTCTTCCATGTCCTCCCTATTTCTGTACACCATCCTTTCAATACTACTCATTCCTGACGAAGGGCTCTGGCCCAAAACTATGTTCCTGATCCTCGGATGCTGGAAAAGCACCATGGATCAGGCAGCAACACACACTCTTGATTCTGATCTCCAGCATCTGCAGAGCTGACCTTCTCCTGGTGAGGCAGAATGGCCTACAACTGCCCCTCTTTCCTATGTTTCTGTGTAGCACTCCCTGGCTCTGTATCTCTGTCAGTCCCCACTATCCCCACTAACTGTGTAAACTACACAATCACCCATCACTGGAATTTTCTCAGACCATGGAATACTCCCCATCTGTCCAATCTCTTCCAGCCTCTCCAACCCTCCCAATCTGATTCCTCCTGTAGCCCGATAACCCCGTCTATCTTTGTAACTTCCGTTATCCGCTGGAACACTCCCTATCTCTGGAACATCATATCCTATAGCATCCCTCCGTTTGTGTGCTGGTCCAATCACTACGACGGCGCCTACCTCTGCGACGTTATCCCACACACGGAATCCACTTCCAACACTGAAATCTTCACTGTTTCTGTTATCTTCTCACGCAACCACAGACCTCCCTTTCGGTATGAACTTCTGACGTTCATCAGTCCATCATGTCTCTGCAATCTACAGCAGTCTCCAGAGCCCTCCTTAAATCTGTCACCTGCTCCAGCAGCTATAACACTCCCCATCCGTCAGGCCAACTCTGTAACTGCTGCAGCTGCTATATCACTACCCATCTGTCAGGCCTACTGTGGAACTGCTCCTACAGTTATACCAGTCCCCATCTGTCAACCCTACTCTGTATCTTCTCCAGTAGCTATGTCACTCCCCATCTGTCAGGTCTACTATGTAATTGCTCTGGCCGTTATATCACTAGCCATCTGTCAGGCTCACTCTGTATCTGCTCCGGCAGCTCTATCACTCCCTATCTGCCAAGACCACTCTGTAACTGCTTCAATAGTGATATCACTCCCCAACTCCCCAACTTTTTAACTGCACAAGTGATATTACCCCCCATCTAGCAAGCCTACTCTGTAACTACTCCAGCAGCTATATCACTCCCCATCTGTCAGACCTGCTCTGGAATTGCTCCGACAGCTATAACATTCCCCATCTGTCAGGCATACTCCAGTCCTCACAGACTGTGGAGGCCATTGTCTCAGTAACCTGCTCCAGACCCTGAAAGTCTCTCTGTACTCAGAGTACTTCTCCAGCCACACCAACAATCCACATCTCTGTTTGCTCCTCCTCTCCCTACAGCACCTCAAACATTCTCTCTTTGTCTGACTTGGCAACTCTGCCTTTGCATTCCTTATTTCTGTCCTCAAAATCTCCCTGTATTTGTAACTCTCTCACTCTTTTTATATATTTGTATAAAACCCACCCTTTCAAAGTATGCTCCTCCAGTATCTCCATCCATCTACTCATCTTCTTCACCTTCTCCTGTTCTAAACCCCCCTCCCGTCTGTGTAAACATCACCCTTCCTGACAATCCTCCCTACCGCTGGAACCTCCTCCAGTCTGTTCAATGCTCTCTATCTGTCTAAGTATCACCAGGCCTTATTGCTCTTCCTGTGTCTGTAAGCTCTGCCACACTCTCCAGCCTTCCCATTGATGAACCCTCCAGTACCTCAGCATCTGATATCATTCACTGCAGCCTTCCGTATCTCTGTTAGTGCCTCAATTCTATACAAATCTCTTCGTCTTTGTAAATAGCACATTCCATAAACTACCCCCATCCTACACTGAGAAGCCTCATTGTCCTTTTGATCACCTGTCGTCCCTTCGCATCTTCCTGTAACTTCCCTGACTCCAATGAGTACAGCTCATCTCATGTTATAACTCCTCATACACATATGTTACTCCCCATCTCTGTGACATTCTTCAATCCCTGCAATTCTCGTTCTTTTTCTCCAGACGTTCCAATCCCGCTGATTGATGTAAAGTTATTGGTCCCTTGCAGCATGTTTAATACCTGAAGCAGCTTCCACTCCCTCAATGCATCCTGTCGCTGTAACCTCCTCAAATACTACAGCTTTGTAACTGTCTTTGTAATATCTTCCAACACCTACAACCCTCTCGATTTCTGTAACCTCCTCCATAACAGCATTCCACATCTCTGTGTAATGGATGAGAATGCTGCAAACCTGTTTTCACAGCCCTCAATAACTGTCTGAACCCCTGCAGTCTTACAACCTTAGTATCTGTGGCTCCTCCAATCCTTACAAATTTCCTTGGCTCTGAACTGATCCAGCTCCTTCGAACCTTGCAACTCAGTAAACGCCTGCAGAGCCAACGAACATCCTTATCAGTGTATTGCCGAGGCCCTACAGCCCTCCCTACAGCTCCAAATACCACCCTCCCTATCTTTGTAACTCCTTCAGGACTGATAACCCTGTACATCTCTGTGACATTTTTCAATGCAACAACCTGTCTGCTCTCTAACCACCAACAGTGACCTCAAACCACCCTAACTCTGTAACATCCTCCAGTCTCTACACCCCTGCTTTTCTCTGTAAGCTTCCCGAGTGCCTACATTCGCCTTTATCTCCTGTTACAGATCCTTTCTCAGGGAAGCAATGCCTCAGTACAGACCCTGGAAGAGGACCATAGAATCTTTGATGTACCAGTAAATTTGCCTAATTTTCTAAATTCTCATGAGTTCAAATTCAACCTTCTCCAGCTTTTCTCATCAATATCCCTCCATTATGAGGGAGAGTCTATCAAACCTTCCCTGGGCTGCCTCCAATGAAAGAACATTTCCCTCTAGATAGGGGCCCACATCTGTTTACGTTATTTCCATTGTGAGCTGACTGGAACCCTCTAAAGCTATTACAAACCTTCCCTATTGTTATTCTCCATTTCCTGTGGAGTCAACACCAGCATTCCACTTGCCCTTTA
The DNA here is from genome assembly GCF_020745735.1 of Hemiscyllium ocellatum. Taxonomy (NCBI): domain Eukaryota; kingdom Metazoa; phylum Chordata; class Chondrichthyes; order Orectolobiformes; family Hemiscylliidae; genus Hemiscyllium; species Hemiscyllium ocellatum. The sequence goes on along the minus strand of NC_083414.1, from coordinate 75,817,293 downwards.
TATGACCTGCTGACCATGTAAACCACTGTTCTGAGATTTATACTCAAGAATTTCCAATTTACTTTGTGATGTGGCTTTCTGCAGTCTATCTGAAACCAAGAGGTGACGGTAATAATCAGGAAAGTGTTGGAATGTATTGTAAATGATATGGCAGAAATGATAACTGCACAATTCGAAAGCAGATGAATAAGCACGTCCCGTAAGCCCATCCCGGTGGCAAGGAGGCAGCGCAGTGGATCATTGGTTAGCCCTGCTGCCTCGCAGCAACCGGAATCAGGCTTCAATTCGGGCCTCGGGCAATTGGTAGTGTAGAGATCTCCCTGTGTCTGTGTGGGTTTCCTCCAGGTATTCCTGTTTCCTCCCACAGTCCAAAGATGTGCAGGTTAGGAGACGTGGCCATGGAACGTTGTCCACACTGTCGGGTTTCTGTGATCAAATATAGAAGTCGGTCACTTGGACCATCGAGTCTGTTCCACTATTCGATGATGGTGGGATTGTTTCTCTTGCCTAGTCCCTGTAACCCTACATCCCCTTACTCATTAAGAACTTATCTATCAGGTGAAAGTGAGGGCTGCAGATGCTGGAGGTTAGAGTTCAGAATGTGGTGCTGGAAAAGGACAGCAGGTCAGGCAGCATCCGAGGAGCAGGAGAATCTACGTTTCAGGCAAAAGGCCTTCATCAGTCCTTTCCTGATTGAGGGCTTTTGCCAGAAATGTCGATTCTCCTGTTCCTCAGATGCTGCCTGACATGCTGGCCTTTCCCAGCACAACACCCCTGACAAGAACCTAGCTATCTCTGAGTTAATACACTGTGAATTACTTCTGATCCATAGCCCCCCCCCCACACACACACCCCCCCCCCACCCCCCACGGCAGTGAGCTCCCCAGATTATCGCCTTCTGGCTGAATAAATTGCTCCACATCTCCATTCTAGAGTGGCGTCCCTTCACTCTGAAGCTCTCTCTTTGGGCCCGAGTCTTTCCGAATCATGGAACTATCTTCCTCATATCCACTCTATCCAGGTCCCTCGGTATTCTGTACGTTTGAATCAGATTCTACCACCACTGCTTAAACGTCATCGAGTGTAGACCCAGAATCTTCAAATGCTCCTCATGTGACAAGCATTTCATCTCTGGGATCTTTCTGGGAAATTTGTTTCCCATACCCCCTCACATCCTTTGTCCAGACTGTTAATGTACAGCATGTTCAGTGTGGTCCCTACTCTTACCCCTGTGGAACTCCACTTGTCACTGGCTGACTCCTTTATATCCACTCTCTGTCTTCTGACAGTGCCAGCATGTTGTTCTGAAAGCGAGATGTAGTTTCATAAAAACTGCTGGCTTTGTTTTCCGGTCTGGCTGTAGTCAGCAGAGCAGATAAAAGTGAGGAATGGTTTATTGGGATTTTCAGAAACCTTTTAACAAGGTCCCACTAAAGAGGTGGATAAGCAAAATTGGCAAATGTGGGATTGGAGGGAATATACTGGCATGGATTAAGAATTCTTTAAAAGACAGAAAATTAAGTGGAAGAAAATGGATTAGTGCTTGACATACAACAAATTTCAAATGGATTTGATGTGCTTGATGGTCGGACAAAATCTAATGTTCCACATTTGTTGGTGAAACAAAATTAGCTGGGATTGTGTGTTGTATGGAGGAAGCAAAGAGAACATAAACAGTCTGTAAATTTCCCTTTTTTGAAATTCAATGATGTACCACGGTCATCACTTGCTCGGCCATCATTACCTTCCCATCTGTAATTCCCTGGTGAAGGTGGTAGTCAGCTGTCTTCCTGACCCATTGCAGTCCTTTGGGTGAAGGACAGACACATTGCTGAGAGGGTGGAACGTGGCTTGGAGGACACCTTGGAAATTCTGGTGTGTCCGTGCACCTGTAGCTCCTGTCCTTCCAGGGAATAGTGGTTCCGGTTTTGTGAAGGGCTGCTGAAAGAGCCTTCCTGAGTGACCTCAGTGCTGCTTGTTGATTTTTCTACAAATTCCTTCCTTCATTCATTCACGGACATGTGCATTGTTGGCTGAATCAGCATTTTTAAATTGATTTTGAGTTGTCCCTGAGAAGATGGTGGTGAGCTGCCTTCTTGAGTGACTGCACCAGCCGTTGGAACTGTTGTTGTCTGTGTACCCTCCAGCAGGCACTACAACATTCCTCTTGTCTGTAACATATCCCACGTGTGCCACTGTAACTGCGTACAGACAATGCAGCTCTCCCTTTATTGGTGACATACTTGTCTACGTACAACTCTTATAGTTCCTCACAATATCTCACCTCTTCCATTCCCGTCTGTGCTGTTGATCTTGCAAATTGTTTTTATTCCTGTTTAAACTTCTGATCAGCATTCAACTCTTCCTTTTTAAATTTGCAAACTCTCAGTATCTGTATCCCTCCATATCACTGTTACAAATTACAACACAGGTTCCCATCCTTAAATCTCTATGGATTGCAATGGCTGGATGTGTTTAATTCACACTTTTCACCTTCCTTATCCACCTCACCTCGTCCAGCAACTACAGTCCCACCATTTCGGAATGCTCCCGTTCTCTGAGGGTCCTTGAATACCACCAGTGCTCCAATGATCTATATCCCCTCAGTTATTATAAGTCTTCTAACTCTGTAACATGCAGCATGTCCAGTACCTTACAACATTTCCTGTTTGTCAATTTGCATTCGTTGAAGTTTTTCTATCTCTCTAAGCAGTTCACAAAAAAACCCTTTATACTCGACAAAGCTCCGTTAAAAACGAACCACCAACTCTCTATTTCCTTTGCCTTATTCAGTTCCTGCAACTCTCCCTGTATTATCCAGTAACCTGCTTTAGGCACCACACGTCTGTCTACTTCTCCAGATAGCCTGATCCAGCCCATATAGCTCTCTCAATCACTGTAACACCCTCTGCCCCTTCTAATCCTCCTCTTTCCCACTGTTTTCCACGCACAACGGCGATCCTGTAATAGAGCAGTGCGGAATGGGATGTTATAAATCTCAGCTGAGGCTTGAAGCCGACCATTACCTGGGAGTCACAAGGTGAGAGAACCTGAGAGAGAGCAGCACAAAGCAAGGGAATATAAATCATCAGCGAGGATCGAGGCCGACTGGGACTTGGAATTGGAGAAACAGCAGAGCAGGAGGCTCGAAATCAGCACCGATTCACAGTGGGAGTGAACGTCTGAGGGAGAAACATGGAGCAGGAGCTTGAGGCTCACTCACACCTGGGAGTTACAGAGGCAGCAAAGTGTGAGGAAATAAATCAGCACTGAGTATTGAGGCCGAGTCATACTGGGAGTAACAGAGACGGTGACCATGTGAGGGAGCAGAGTGGAGTAGAAGCTGGAGGATTACACGTACCTGGGTGTAACAGAGACGGTGACCCTGTGAGGGAGCAGAGTGGAGTGGGAGCTGGTCGATTACACATGTCTGGGAGTCACAGAGACGGCGACACTGTGAGGGAGCAGAGTAGATGGAAGCTGGAGGATTACATGTACCTGGGTGTTACAGTGACGGTGACCCTGTGTGGGAGCAGAGTGGAGTGGAAGCTGGAGGATTACACATACCTGGAAGGCACAGAGATGTTGATCCTGTGAGGTCTTCACAGAAGAAAATGAAAGTTAATTTGCTGGTAATAAACATTACTTGCTGTAACTTGCTGCAAAATGACATTTTCGTTCATGGAAGTAGGGCTGAAGGCTCAAATATCAGTAATAAGTGGAAGTCTGAATCAGTATAATAAAGAATCGCAGTCAGCTACAGACCAATAAGGGAATGCATGTGAAACGTATGCCCCTGATGTTAACTTTATCCAACATAATTCATTGAGTAAGACTAAACACGTTTCAGCTTATGTTGCGGTAGTGCAGGTTGGTCAAATGGGAAACGTTTTCAGTTACATTGAGATGAACACCTGGTCCTTCAGCTCAGTTAATGACTGGAGATTCTGTGAGACATCTATGATGCTGAGAGTTAGGTGGATAACACTTAAAGGGAGGGGATCACACTGCTGTCATAACGGCCTGTAAGAAGGAAGGAAATAGGTGATCAGTCAAGAGGTGCGGTCAGGAAATACAGAATTACCCTGGAGGGGTGGGGAGGGGAGGGGAGGCTCCCTCCCCATTCAGTTTCCCAGTTTGGAAGCTGATGAAGATGTGGGTTGCTCAGGGAAATGCACTCAGAGCCATATCTGTGGCACCACAAGCAGCCTGACTGTATAGGAGGGTAGGGAGAAGGAAAGAGGCGCAATAGTCACAGAGGAGTCAGGAAATTGAAGAAGGTGTCAGCGTTTCTGTGACTGTCAATGTAATTCCAGGGTCGTGGTGTTAAGAATGTCACTGTGTTCATCAAGTCTGCTCCACCATTCAATTTTGACTGATCGTTTTTTCGAGCCTGTTTTCCATCTTTTCCCAGTTGATCTCATGGCAGTCAAGAACTTTTCTATCTTTGTTTTAAATCTACTCAATGACCTTGCATCCATAGCCTTCTGTGTCAATGACTTCCACAGATTCCCCACTCTCTGGGTGAAGCCGTTTCCCCTTATCTCCGATCTAAAAGGTTTTCCCTTTACTCAAAGGCTGTGCCCTTGATTACTCGTCTCTCCTGTCAATGGAAACATCTTCCCAACGTCCACTCTGTCCAAGCCACTCCTCAGTATACTGTAAGTTTCAACCAGATCTCCCCTTGTCCTTCTAAACTCCATCATGTATAGTCCCAGAGCCCTGAAACATTCCTCATCTGCTAAGCCTTTCATTCCTGGGATTTTTCTTGTGAACTTCATAAAGACTTGCTCCATGTCCAATGCATCCTTCCTGATGGATGGAGCCTAAAATATAACGTAATCAAAAATGATATAAAGGAAAGCAAAAGATGAAGTATAGAAGTATTGGTTCAGGATAGTGTTAGTTAATGAGTCTGAGATTAAGTTGATGCCTTCAAGTTCAGAATGAATTTGGCTGGAGCTTTAGTTAAAAAAAAATACTATAATGCTATGCTGTGAGGGACCGCCTGTGGGCTGCCAACTAGTGAAAAGGATACAGAGATGGCAACGTGACAGTGTTGAGAAACTTCCATTATCCAGCTGCAGGTTGGGATACTGACTGTGTCTGGGTAGTGACGGATTGCATGGAGGAGAGCTTACTGCCGGCGTATGTGCCCACCCCAAGGGACCATGTACTGTTGAATCTTGGAAAAGAAGTGGGGAAAGTGGATCCAGTATCAGGTGGGAACATTTTTAAGGAACGATGGTCATTTTATTGTAACGCTCAGGATGATGGTAGAGAATTCTGTGCATTGACTGAGTTTGAGAAAAATCAATCGACTGAGAACTGCCTTCACTGGGGCAAGAATGAATCTGGGAAGGTGTGACCGGAACACCAAGTTGATCAGAAAAAAGAAAAAAAAATGAAGAATGGGCTCCCTTCAATGGCTTGGGTCTGTTCGAGGGATAGTTCCTCACACAGGAAAGGCAGGGTAAACAAACCCAATGCTCCCTCGATGACAATGGAGCAAAAGGTTAAGGTGAAGAAGACCAATTGAATAGCTGTCAGATAGAGAAGAATATTGTGAACCAGGAGAAATGCTGAAGGTTTAGGGTAGAGATGATACAGCGGAGGAATTTATGAGAAAACGGAAAGCCAACATAAAATTGTCACACCTCTAAGGGAGAGTGTGAAAAGCTGGAGTAAGGCTGATTCAACACTTGAAAGAGGATTTATACTGAGATGAAGGGGAATGGCTAAGTGTGAGATGAATACTTCATCTTTGTCTTTACCAAAGTGGCCGAATCCACCCAGATCATGGTGACAGAGGAGGAAACTCTGTCACTCGAAAGGTACAACATTGATGAGGAATATATTTGTGGCACAGGCAACAAACCGGTTTGACTGTTTTTCCCTCGACATATGTGACATTAAATCAGTCATTCATTCATTCATGCATGGAATAAAAGGGACTGTATCAATTTGGACACAAAATTGACTGATTGGTAGGAAATCGAGAGGACTGTTCACTAGATTTTTAATTCAGCCTGGAGATAGATGTTCAATGAAGTTCCACAGGATTCAGTTTTGGTGACTTCATTCATTTTGATATGTGTGAACGATGTACAAGTGGTGTGCAGGGGCACATTCAAAATTTACAGTTGACACAGCACTTAAAGGAATTGTAAACTGTGAGGAAAACGTTGTAGAACTCTAAACTTACATTGTCAACTTGTTAGAAACAGTAGAAAGGTGATTGATGAAGTTTGACACATTGAAATAATAGACAATGCCACTTCCTATCAAGAACATTAAAATACAACATAAAATAGGCAGGAATACAGACGCACAGGATGCGCAAACACCATTGAGGTTTGTAGGACATTAAACATTGGCAAATCATACAGTGTTCCTGTCTTTATAAGTACTGGTAGTTCAAGAGTAAGGAGGTGATGTTGAACTTACATCAAACACATTCAAATTCAACTGTGTCACATGATCGGACAGATGTGAACACATTGGAAAGGATAAAGAACTGATCTAAAAGAATATTTCCAGGAATGAGAAAGATCAGTTATGAAGTCAGACTGTTGCAACTGTTCTCACTGAAATGAAGGTGGCTAAGAGGAGATTAGATTGGATAAAACTGGACCCACTCACAAAACGAGAGGACACAGATTTCAGGTTATATACAATAGGAGAGCTATGATAGAAGTAGGAACCTTTTAACTTGGCGAGTAGTTAGGATACACTTGAATGTGTTGTAAATGGATGTTGAATGGAAATTTTCAAGAGGAAATTGGATGATTATTGCGACTAAAAGCAATGCATAATTGTTGTAGTTCTGTTCGCCGAGCTGGGAATTTGTATTGCAAACATTTTGTCCCCTGTCTAGGTGACATCCTCAGTGCTTGGGAGCCTCCTGTGAAGCTCTTCGGTGATGTTTCCTCCGGCATTTATATTGGTTTGTCTCTGCCCCTTCCGATTGTCAGTTCCTGCTGTCCACTGCGGTGGCCGGTCTCTTGGGTCCAGGTCGATGTATTTGTTGATAGAATCTGTGGATGAGTGCCATGCCTCTAGGAATTCCCTGTCTGTTCTTTGTTTGGCTTATCCTATAATAGTAGTATTGTCGCAGTCGAACTCACGGTGCTTGTCATCTGCGTGTGTGGCAGAGCACCAAATGGAGAATTCACCACAAAGGTATACAGGAAAGACACATACACAGACCAAGTCCTGAACTACGAAAGCAACCAGCCCAAAACACACAAAAGAAGTTGCATCAAGACACTGTTGAATAGGGCCACAACACACTGCAGCACATCAGAACTGCAAAAAGAGGAAGAAGAACACCTCTACAATGTATTCGCCAAAAACGGATACCCCCGCAGTTTCATCAACAGATGCCTAAGGGAAAGACAATGGAATGAGGACATGCCACAACCCAAAGGACTAGCCAGGTTACCGTACATCAAGAACATTTCTGAACTGACAGCCAGATTACTACGACCACTAGGACTCATAACAGCACACAAACCAACAGCCACTCTCAGACAACAACTCACCAGGACAAAGGACCTGATACGCAGCATGAGCAAAACCAACGTAATGTACAAAATACTATGCAAGGACTGCAGAAAACACTACATAGGACAAAAAGGAAGACAGCTAACGATCCGCATCCATGAACACCAACTAGCCACGAAACGACACAACCAGATATCCTTCGTAGCCACACACGCAGGTGACAAGCAACATGAGTTCGACTGGGACAACACTACTATTATAGGACAAGCCAAACAGAGGACAGCCACGGAATTCCTAGAGGTATGGCACTCATTCACAGATTCTATCAACAAACACATCGATCTGGACCCAATATGCCAGCCACTGCAGCGGACAGCTGGTACTGACAACTGGAAGCGGCAGAGCCAAACCACTACAATTGCCGGAGGAAAGCTCACAGAAGCACTTCACAGGAGGCTCCCAAGCACTGAGGATGTCACCTAGACAGGGGACGAAACGTTTGCAACACAAATTCCCTGCTCGGCGAACAGAACCACAACAACGAGCACGCGAGCTACAAATCTTCTCCAAAACTTTGAGAAATGTATTATGTTACGGGAGAAAGCAACAGATCACTACTCTGTAATGAACTCAGATGAAGAGCTGGTGCAAACATCATGGGTCAAATGACACACTTCTTGCCTTAATTTTTCTGTGTGGATTGGTGCAATGTCTCAAGAGTTCTCCAATTCTAATAATGCTGTGTCTCCATAACCTCATTGATGCTGGGCGATCCAATTTACCTCTGAAACATCCATCAGTCAAAGCACCCCTCCTTATCTCTGTAACTCATACAGGCATTTTATAAACCTCCTTTCTCTGCAATCTCCTCTAAATACTCCCTCTCTATGCAATAATTCTCAAGGCCTCACAGCTTTGTCTGTAATTACTCCAATACATAGAAAGCTCCCAATCTTTGCAATCTCCTCCAGCTCACACAATCATCAGTCTATCAATGTCACTAATTCCCTCTCGCCTTGATAAATCTCATGATCTCCATAACCTCCTCCAGCCATTACACTGTTCATTATTCAGTGCACCATTCTCCGTCACTGACGAATCTGACCATCTCTTAAACTTCCTCAAATCCTTACAATTTTCCCTGTTGTCTAACGTGCTGCAATAGGAGATATTCTGTGTAAAAGCCTCTTGTCCCTTCAGCACTCCCGAATCTGTAACCACCTTCTGTCCCTCCACAGCTCCCTAACTCTGCAGCCTCCACATTGTAAATCCCACCCTATCTATGGAAACACCTCCAGCCGTCCTTATTTCTGTAATCTCCACCAGATCAAAAACACCCTCTATGTATCACGAATCTTCATTAACCCCTTCAAATCTCACTGTCTCTGAAATTCCTCCCGCTACTGCAATACTCTTCATGAAATCTTCCAGGAAAAGTCATATTATCTTTCAGGAGAACCTCGTCTTATTAATCTCCTGCAGTGCCAATACAAGGTTTTCTTTTGTCTTCTTCAAGCTCTCTATCTCAAACCGCTTCACCTATAACATCCTTATTGTCTGTAATCTCATTCACAAACTTGATCTGCCTGTATGTCTGTGACCTTCTCCAGGAGGAGGAAAGTTTTTTCGTGGTAGGGGTAGATTTTGTGTTTGAAGAATCTCATAAACGTATGACTGTTTGTAGAAAGTAGACGATTTACAGAGATGGGAAGGGTGACAGAACATGAGGGATGTCACAGAGACTGATATTTGTAGGCACAGAGAAAATAATCTTTAGTTTGCATGTTTGACTATAGTTTGAAGTGGAAAGCATGCTATTAACTGCAAATGTGTGGATTATTGAGTTTGGAATCTGCCTGTTCTAACTGTGGGACACCATACAGGAATAGGTGCGAGCAGCTGACCCCACAAAGGCGGGGCAGAGTCTGTAATCTTCCAAATCATATTTGGGAGATCAATTCTAGGATAGGTGAGAGCAGCTGACAATATTCAGGCAAGGCAGAAAGTGTGGGATTTTCCTGGTCTGATTGTGGGACTCATTTCCAGCATAGATGTGAGTAGCTATAAATAACTAATGTGCTGGGCTTGTTCAGTTCTGAATGTACTTACCTATTCTGTATGCGTATCTACATGTGATTCCGAACTGACATTGTTACAATAGAAGTGACTGCTGAAAGACAACAATTCCCAGGTAGGAATATTTGACCATGGTCAACTTAACAGAGCATCAGATAAGATTAAGTTCTCACTTCCTGAAATATTACAATTCGAAAGTATTTTACGAAATCAAAACTTGTTTCATCCGGTCTGAATTCAGTCTGCATCATTGACCCGAATCTCTATGATAGGACAGATCAGTTCACCTGTCACAGTGTGGGTTCTATCTGTAAGCCTTGTGTACTTTAACCACTTCCCACAACACCACTCAGACTTCCCACCATCGCCCACATCCGTTGGATTCTTTTTCTGATACAGACAGACACAGGTATCATTTTCATCAGGTTTCGTGGAGAGTTTCTCTTTTCAAGTTTACTGTAGACAAAATATTGATCTGGCTGGTCCAGCTCACATTTCACTTCAACCAAAACCAAAACTATCTTTGTCATTGTAATCTGCTTCAGCCCCTAGAACAATCCATATCTCTGTAATATCCTGCTGTTTTCGCATGCCTTCCTATCTCTGTAACCTTTTCCCAAATTTACATTCGTCATGATTTCTGGAACTTGCTGTCATCCCCATATTTCTTCCTGCTTTTTCAACAAGGCCAATGAAACAGTAAAACAAATAGAATGAAACAAGACAGATATGGGTTCAGTATGACCAAGACTTAGAACCGAATAATCAAAGGCTTTCAGCATTGATACAAGAAGGAGAAAAAGACCACCACAGTGAAGTAGCATTGTGTATAAAGGCTGCTATCAGTATTTCTGTGATGCTAATCAATTTACACACTACTCCTCACTGTCCTCTTCCCGATCCCTTTACATTGATTCTCTCGATATTGTCTAAATATCAGAAATTTCTACAATACAGATTACTGTGGAAATTGTCTGCACTGATTAAAAAGAAGCTGCAACCCAGCTTCATCCTTTCAAAAAAAATAGTTATGATTCCACAGAGACTGTAGGACTTCAGGTTCAGATCTAGGCACATTTATAACATATTCCAGAGTTTCTGCCTCGACTCCACTTCCATGCATGACTCTCAGATCCTTTCCTTACTCTGGGAGAAATAACAACTTTCCTCACCACTTTTCTAATATTTCAGCCAATTACATTAAATATTTGCTGCTGGTAACTGAGCTCTCCAATAAGAACAAGACAGTCTCTCCCTCTCTATCCTGGCCCTTGACAACATGTATAGGCTAATCAAATCTCCTCTCAGCATCCTCCACTTCAACCTTTCCTCATAACTGCATTATCACTTTCCCAGGATAACAAACCTCTTATCTACCACCTCCAAGATTGAAACATTCTCGAAACGTCAATTCTCCTGGCACTCTGCTACCTGACCTGCTGTGCTTTTCCAACACCACACTCTTTGACTCTAATTCCAAGCATCTGCAATCCTCACATTGTTCGTCTACACAATCCATTCTAATTCCATCCTTCCGTGTGATATAGTGACCAGAACTACATGCAGTACACAGGCTGTGATTGATCTAGTTATTTATACAGTTCTTGTATAAGTTTCCTGTTCTTACATTCTGCACTTGAACTGAGAAAGGAAATGTGCCATTTGCTGCTGTATTTAGATTATTGACGATGCTGACTACTTTCAGGGTAAAAACAAATTACTGCGGATGCTAGAATCTGAAACCAAAAGAGAAAATGCTGGAAAATCTCTGCATGTCTGGCAGCATCTGTAAGGAGAGAAAAGAGCTGACATTTCGAGTCTAACTGACCCTTTGTCAAAACAAAAAAAAGGGAGAAATAGGGAGATATTTATACGAGGATCTGTCCACACTGACAGTATGCTCATTTATCGTGTATTCTTTCTATTGATTGCTGTCCCTAAAGGACTTGACTTGCACTTCTCCAGGTTGCTTGGTATATTCAATTGGGCCTCATAGCTTCCATTTTTAAGCAGACTACTGTGTGTTCGCTCATCAAATCAAGTAAGTCACATCAACTGTACGAATCTCTGCATGAAAACCAAACAGCCAGATTAATTACACACATCTTTCCATGTAGAAATTCAAGCTGACAGTCCTAGATTCCTCTGGGATTTTCTAAGGGTCCATTCTTCCTGCCTCGCAGAATTCCGATCTGTAAGTATTCAGTCAGCCCATTGCTTCACACTAAACTAAACTACAATATCAGCAGTTCTCTGATACTTTGCCTCTATTCAGTGAGGAACCGAAAATGATGAACAATGAGCAAATATGGCAGGGGAATTTTCTCCCCAGCTTCTTTTAAGGATGTGAATCTCCTTTATAGGTCCTCTCTCTCTTTAAGTTGATAACTTCCAATAGTTTGCACGACAAAATCCACACAGGACAAGGGCCTGACTTGGCCAATCTCATTTCTGTCAGTTTCATGGAGAGTTTGTCTCCACAAGTCTAAGTGAACGTTCTCATAATGACAACATCCTGAATCTGCCTCATTAACTACCTGCCCTGCCTCTATGTCCCTTCTTTCATCTGATTGAAGCCCAATAATTATTTTCCGCTTTGTTATAGGTATAAAAACTGCCCACTGCCCAGATATCCCAGAATGCACCGGATTCTCTGCTGCATATGCCATTTTATAAAAAGCCACTACACTCTTGGATTGACAATCCGAAAATGTCCTGGACATGACGGCGAGCGGGATTGGGAAAAGTAGTAAACTGAGGGCCCCACTTTGTGGCTGAGCCCCTGAGGCTCTGGGAGATGGCATGGTGCAGGACAGGGACATTATCTTCATCCAGGATAAATAGACAATGTCTTTTCCTGGGGTCGGCGAGTCCAGAACTAGAAGGCATATGCTTAGGGTGAGAGGGGAAAAATATAAAACAGACCTAAGAGGCAACTTTTTCACGCAGAAGGTCGTGCGTGTATGGAATGAGCTGCCAGAGGATGTGGTGGAGGCTGGTACAATTGCAACATTTAAGTGGCATGTGGATGGGTATATGAATAGGAAGGGTATGGAGCGATGTTGGCCGGGTGCTAGCAGGTGGGATTGGATTGGGTTGGGATATCTGGTCGGCATGGACGGTTTGGACCGAACGGTCTATTTCCATGCTGTACATCTCTATGACTGTATGACTAGCAGGGGAAGCCATGACACCAGACCTGCTAGCTTGTCTGAGATTGACCCAGGGGCCAGTGAGGTGCCAGCCTTCTGGGTGAATGCCTAACAGTGTAGGAAGGACGTCAGTGACCAGGGGAAGTGGCACCATCTGCACTTTGTGACGTTGCCCTCTCTGTCTGTTACTACACCCACCTCCCACCATAACTCATGTTCTCCTACTCTCACTGAATGCAGCACCTTCTCTCGGTTTCTCTCTAACCTCTTCTCTGTCCCACTCGCCAGCTCTGCCTGGTGCCTGTGCTGCCCACTAACGCACTCAGGATATCTCCCTATCTTTCCCTCAGCTGTCCCATTATTAAAAGCTGTACCAACCACTTCCATCCCCCTAATGCCTCTTGATAATTCGCTCATTCCGGGAGGAACTATCCCACAATAGATCAGAAAGAGCCAAGAGTTGTATGAGACAGCCCAACATTCAACGCCTCAAACCCTCACAGGGGAAGGACTCTGACCCTAACAACCATGAGAGGCTGATTGACTGTGTCCAAACTCCCGGACTGGGATCTGAGACTCCCCTTGACTCAGTGTGGGCACTGTGACTGACTCTGGACAATGATGCTCAGCTTTTTGGTTTTGTGTCTGTGCTAAACACCAAGAAAATACAGCAGGAGGGAGAGTCTCATAGCTCTGGCTGAGGGGAAACACCGTTGAGGGCAGGGTAAGCCAAGGCAGTGATTCTGTGAGCATTCAAGTCAGCTCAAAGTGAGTGCGTACAAAAATGGAATGAGCAGCCCAGAGGCCCAATCCATGAGGTGGGTTGGTGTTCCTGAGCACAGTGTCCTTGCAGCAGCATTGAGTGTGTACAAACATGAAATGAGCAGCCCAGAGGGACAGTCCATGAGCTGGGTGGGTGTCCCTGAGCACAGTGTCCTTGCAGCAGCATTGACTGTGTACAAACACGGAGTGAACAACCCAGAGGGACAGTCCCTCGAGACGCTGGTGTCCAAAATAGAAGGCCGCAGGAGCGAGGGTCAAGAGGGCGTCACCAGTTACCAGCTCTGACATTCATGTCAAATTCTCCATATTGAGTTTCCCCACAGAGGGGAAGGATATGAAGCTGCAAGCTGATGAGGGAAGGGATCGACAATGATGTGGCTGTTGATCATCAGTCATCAATCAGTCAGCATCTCGCCACTCTCGCCATCAAACCTTGTCTTAACGAACAGTCCAGCACAGAAACAGGCCCTTCAGCCCAGCAACCCCGCACTGACACATGATGCCCTCTTAAAGTTAAAACAAAAGTGTTTGCTCCGATACCTTCTATGTCATTCTATTCCCTACTTTCTCATACTTGTGCCAAGATCCCTCTTAAACCTTGCTATATTGGCTTCTTCCCCTCTATCAGTGCATTCCAGGCTCTTTCACATTCCGTCTGAAACAGAAAAAAAACCTATCACATATCCTGAACTTTCTACCTTTTACGTAAAACCTACGGTCCTGAGTAACTAATATTTCTAATCTGGGAAAAAAAAGAGCCTCTAACTGTCCTTCTATCTAGGCCTGCGATAATTTTGTAACTATCTATCAGGTAGCCCCATAGTCAATGATGCCCAGCTGCAAACAAACCATGTGTGTTCAATTTCTCCTTCTGGTTCACACCCTCCAAACTAGACAACATGCTGGTAAACCTTTTCCATACCCTCTCCAACACTTCAACATTGTGTGGCAAGCAGTACTGTACACAATAATCTAACAGTACCAGAAACAAACTAAGTTTCTTTACAGCTGCAATATGACCTGTTAATTTTCATACTGCATGCTCTGATGCATGTCTGCAAGTTTGCCATCAGTCTTCTTGATCACCCTATCCACTTTCAGGGAACTGTGGAGCTGTACTTCAAGATCCCTTTGGATATTGATGCGGCCAGTAGTTTTTCCATCTACATTATACTTCTCTCCTGCAATAGACCTTCCAAAATGCAGCATGTCACAATTGTCCAAATAAAGTTACAATTGTGTTTTCTCAGTCCAAGTCTGCAGCTGACCTATATCCTGCTGTATTCTCTGGTAATCATCCTCACAATCTGCAACTCTGCCAATCTATTTACAGATCTCCAGTCACAAAAACACTGTTCCACCAATACTCTGTCTTCTATGGCCAAGCAGTTCTCTATCCATCTTACTAACTGACCGCTGATCACATTTCACTTCACCTTCTGTGTGAGCCTGCCATAAGGAACCATATCAATGGCCTTGCTAAGGTCCAAATGGCCAACATCAAGCCCCATGCCCTCATCAATCCATTTTGTGACTTCCTCAAAACATTCAATCAAGTTTGTGAGACATGATCTTCCCCACACAACTGTGTTGCCTGTTGCGAGTAAGTCCATTCTAGAGTGCTATTGGAGCTGCGCTCATTCCGACAAGTGATTAATCCATCATATTCCTGACATGAACATTGGAGAGTAGATTAGATTCCTTACAGTGTGGAAACAGGCCCTTTGGCCTAACCAATCCACATCAACCCTCTGAAGAGTAACCCACCCACACCTATTTCCCTCTGACTAAAACACTCAACAATTTAGTATGGTCCATTCACCTGACCTGTGGGAGGAAATCCATGTGGGAGTGAACGTACAAATCCCACACAGTTAGTGACCCAAGGTCGGAATCGAACCCCAGACTGTGGCACTGTAAGGTAGCAGTGCTAAACACTAAGCCACCATGCCGCTCTTGATGGTGCCCGTAGAGTGGGAGGTATGTTGGACCGTAATGGTCACTGTACAGTGGGAGGTATGTCGGGCTGTGATGGCTACTGTAGAGTGGGTGGTATATCGGGCCGTGATGGTTACTGTACATTGCGAGGTATGTCAGGCTATGATGGTTACTGTACAGTGGGAGGAATGTCTGGCTGAGATGGTTACTGTACAGTGGGAGGAATATCGGGCCGTGACGGTTACTGTACAGTGAGAGGTATGTCGGACCATGATGGTTACTGTACAGTGGGAAGTATGTCTGGCCGTGATGGTTACTGTACAGTGGGAGGTATGTGGGGCTGTGAGGTTGCAGACTGAGTTGTACAGAGTATGGTTCTACTGCTGCTCATGACCCATTGCACCTCATAGATGCATCATCATTTGTTGCTCAATCTGTTTAACGTCTGTGCTATTAGGAAACCATATCATGGTGAGGTGTGTCTGCAAAATGTGAAGATAGATTTGCTCCCCATTGTGCAGTGATCATTCTTACCGATATATGAAATGGAGAGATTTATCTGCAGTAGGCAGATTGGTGATGAAGTTGTCAATTATATTTTCCCTTTTATTGATTGCCCCAGAACCTGCCACAGAGCAGTGTAGCAGCCACAGGATCCAGCATCAAGACTGAGCAGGATACTGAGTATACAAAAAGGAGCAGTCCCCTCTGCCTGGTTATGTCCTGTCAATGGAACAGAATCTACTAGAGAGGATGGTGATGTTGCCGGGGACATAGTCCTGTTCACAGAATCCTGCTTTACAAGCAATATTTGTTTGTTTTTTTTATTAGCCCGTGAGAAATATACAACAGGTCACTTTTACATTTTGTATAATGAAGAGTTAATATCACTCTGTTTCTGACATATTTTAAAATAAACCACACATCATTGTTTTCAGTTGAAAACAATTGAAGTGAACATTAATTGAATTACCAGAGCGCAGACCTAACTATTACACAATTCAGTGACTGTGGTAAACAGCCGATTCATGTTCAGATCAGTGAACACACCATCTTGCAGGCAGCAAAGCTGTTGGAAATAACTTTGAGAAAAAGCCTGAATTCAGACGCAGTGTTATTGGACCTCACCATGACCTCCAAAACACTGGCCATCTCCAGAATCTGTCCAGTGAGTTTCCAAACTGGAGCTGGGCAGTTAATCACACAATCCCTCACAATAGACTGGTTAGAGACATACCTGAACAACAGGGAGATGTGAGTGGGGCAGACTAGTCAATGGACTAGCACATGGTGTTAGTCCAGACGCAGTTCAACATTTGCAACAATGACCAATAAATAACCATGTCTTGCAAGTATATCTCTTCTGGTATGCCACCTAAACTCTAATTTTGCACCTTGGACCCGATCCTGAATGAAGGTGTTATAAAGGTGATGGGCTCCTGCAGCACTTGGCATCATACATTGAATTCCTCATAAACCATATCCAGTGTATGTTAGCTCCACAATGTCAGTATCCAAACAGAATTGTGCAGCTCCATTGAGGGCCAGAATGATTCCAGCTCAACGTCCTTCTGTGTGACCTGAGCTGAAAAGTTCTGTGTAAATGTTTGCTGTATTGTTCTAACCATTAACAGAAGGTCCGAAATCCTTTCATAATACCAACTTTTAGATTGTCCAATAAGCACAAAATCTCCCCTTTATTCAGGTAATTTTTATAACAACATGATGAAAACTGCACAAATCACAGTATGGAGCATTGAAATGCTGAGTCTAATTTCCACACCCAAGGTGAAATTATTATTAAATGAAATGACTTTGAAAATATACAATTATTTTCCGTTGCATTAATGTTGTGAACTAATAGTCGACTGTCCTGCTCCTCAGATGCTGCCTGAACGGCTGTGCTTTTTCAGAAACACACTTTTTGACTCTGATCTCCAGCATCTGCAGTCCTCATTTTCTCCCTGGTAATATCCATTCATCATCATTTTTCGTGGTAACAACATCACTGTGTTTAAACATATTACAGTAAGATATGAGTACATTTTCAGTTGCTTCTATCTCAGCGCTCAGTAATGTGGGATGTGAATGTCAGTGTCTGTGTGATGCTCGGTATGTAGGCCACGCCTCTGAGAGACTGACAGATTGTTTCAAACAGCATATTCCTTCAGTTGTTCACAGAAAACAGGCTACTGCCTGGACCCAATCAGCCTGAGTTCATAAAACCCAAAGCACAGCGTCCAGCACTGGGCATGTTTGGACATTATTTTTCATTTCAATTTATTCATGGAATGTGTCTGGGACAGTATTTATAGCCTGTCCCTTGTTGCCCTTGAGAAGGTGGTGGTGAACTGCTGCACTGAACCACTGCAGTCCATGTGTTGTAGTTAGACTTCCAATACCTTCGGGAGGGACATTGAAACAGTGACAATGAAGGGACAGCAATATATTTACCAACCAGGATAGTGGATGGCTTGGAATAGAAGGCAAACATGGTGGGAGTCCCATGAATCTGCTTCCCTTGTCCTTCTTGATGGTGGTGTTTTCAGAGGTACGTTGTAAGGAGCCTTGGTAAATATCTGCAGAGCACCGTGTAGATGGCAGGAATTTCTGCACCCGAGTGTTAGTGGGTGAGGAGTGAAGCTGCACTAAGCCAGGCAAATGGTTAGTATTCCATCACACGCACATTCAATATGTGTCTTTTCGATGGTTTGTTTGGTTTCAGAAACCATGGGTTAAGTTATTTCTGCAGAATTCCTAGCCCCTGACATATTCTTGGAGCAAACGAATTAATATGCGTCAAAGTGTGGTGCTGGAAAAGCACGACAGGTCAGACAGCATCTGAGGTACAGGCGAGTCAATGATTTAGCAGAAGCCCTTCACAGGAATGGGTAATGAAAATCTATGGTCAGTCCAGTTCTGGTTAATGGTAATCCCTTGGAAATTGCTCGGTAGGTGTTCAGTGATGGTGGTGGCATTCACCGTTAGAGGATATGGTCAATTTTCTATTGTTAGAGGTAACCGTTGTCTGGCACATGTGTAATGGAAATGACAACTTGTTATTTGTAAGCACACACCTGCATATTTCCGGGTCCTGTTGCATTTGGTTAAGGACTGCTTCAGTATCTGAGTAAATGGTGGTGAACATTGTCCAATTATTGGCAAACATCCTCACTTGTGACTTTACAGTGTAGACATGGTCATTTATGAAGCAACTGAAAATTATTGGGCCTAGGGCAGACAGCACTCTTACAGCTCACTGATGCTGTCCTTCCCACTGAGCTAGGAAGCTTGCTTCTACTTCCACCTGCTCCAGAAGAGTTTAACAACATACCTGAATGGAATAGTATTACAATATCTACCACAAAGAGCTGAGTGAGGACTTGGTTAGCTCTATCAGTTGGACCACTGGTTTGTAGCGTTGATTAATGCTAACAGTGTGGGTTCAATTCCCGCATTGACTGTAAGAATTGTTACTACTCAACCTCTCCCTTACTTGAGTCATGATAACTATCCAGTTAAACTGCCACCAGTTGTTGCTGTCCAATGAGAGAGCAGCCCTATCGTCCCATAGGAATTTGGGGCCTTACCTTTCCATTTCTGATCTCCAGGCTTACCCAGAAAAACTCCGAGAGCTGTCCTGGAGTTAAGGTGGCTGCTCTCCCCCAAACCCCAGTCACCTTCCTTTGTACCAGGTATGACTTGAGCCAGTACAGATGTTTCCTATTCGATCCAGCATGATATTAATCCTGGATATGACACTAGGTCAAATGCAGATATTCTGCTGTTAAGTGCAGTCACTCTGGCCTCTACTCTAGAATTCAACTGTTTGTTTGCTTGTTGGCTACCGTTAAACCAAGGCTTCAATGAGCTCAGGGAATGAGTGGCTCTGGCAGAGCCCATACTGAGCTTCAGTGATCAGGTTGGCGCTGAGGAAGTGCTGCTTGATCCCACTGTAGATGACATCATCCATCCCTTTATTAATGATAAGGATTAGAAGAATGGGGCAGTCATTGATTGCCTGAACTTTTGCCTGTGTGTGTACTGGACACACCCGGATACCTTCCCACATTGTCAGGTAGATCCCAGTGCTTCATCCTAGCAGGAACAGCCTGAATGGAATATTATCAGGGCCACAGCCTTTGCATTATCCAATCTCTCCAGCTACCTGTAGATACCACATGAAATGTTTTGGATTAGCTGAAGACTGCCATCTGGAGAAGACGAAAATAAATCATCCCACTGACCCATCTGTCTGAACATTGTTGTGAATGTTTCAGCCTTAGCTGTTCTATTGTTGTGCTGGGCCATTCCATCTTTGAGGAAGGTGGTTTTTGTTGATCCTCCTCCTCCAGTGAGTTGTTTGATTGACCACCACTGATTGCATGTGACAGGATTGCAGAGATCAGGTCTGATTTGTTGGGTAGGTCTGTCTGTCACTTGAAGGTGACGCTATCTGAAGAGTAAGTGGCCCAAATTGGTAAGCTCACCTCATTGTGAGTTATACTTAGTGCTGCTCTTCGGAAGCCCTCCTGGATTCTCCATTGAACAAGGGTTTATCCCCTGACTTGATTTTTAGGGTAAAGTGGAGCATATGCCAACAGTGACTGTGAAAATTGTGCTGGATAAAATTCTGTTGCTGTTGGTTATGTTGGGGTGTGTCTGTGTGGGATACTCTTCGGAGGGTTAGTATGGACTTGCTTGGCCGAAGAGCATGTTTCCACAGAGTAGGGACTTTATGAATTTTATGACTCACCTCCTATAAAACAAAGCTGAGTTACTAAAGTTTTCCCGTTTAATATGATGGTACAGAAGATATTCACAATGTTAAAGCGGGATTTTAGTCTCCAAAAATATTGTGTGTGGTAGTCACCGTTCCCAATAAGCTCATCGATCAATGCGTCTGCAGCCCGTAGATTTGTGAGGATGAGATCAAAGATGTTTCTCCCTCTCAGTCGTTGCCTCCTCACCTGGTGCAAACCTAGTTTTACAGTAATGTTCTTTTGGTGTTTTGAAATGGCTCACCCGGTATATATTCTCCAGCTTTTTCACTCTCTCAGTGCTACCTCGAAGTGTTTTTCAATATCGAGGGACACTGAATCATAAGGCTGTGGGAGGGGAGTGAGTAGGAAGTTCCGTGTCAGTGTTTGATCTAACACCATGAGGCTGAGGGAGGGGGGTCAGCAGGAGGGTTCTGTGTCAGTGTTTGATGTGACACCGTGAGGCTGAGGGAGGGGAGTCAGCAGGAGGTTTCTGTGTCAGTGTTTGATCTGAAACCGTGAGCCTGAAGGAGGGGAGTCAGCAGGAGGTTTCCGTGTCAGTGTTTGATCTGACACCGTGAGTCTGAGGGAGGGGAGTCAGTAGGAGGTTTATATGTCAATGTTTAATCGGACGCCGTGAGACTTTGTTATGTCACATTGTTGCTTGAGGAGTCTGTAGGACATCTCTCCCAAGTTTAACCCTAGCCGCCCGACGTTAGGAAGCAAGGGTTTCCAGCGTTTGCAGGGCTTTATTTTATTATTGTTGCTATCAACCGAAGGGCCTCTCCTGTGCTGTATGAGACAGACCCTATTTCTCTTGTGATTGGACAGTCCGAAGTCTCACTCTTTCAGTTCCTTCCAGTGCCTTGTCTATTCCACAGATTTCTACAATGTTTTCTCTAATAAGACAGTGCAAAATTCCGCTTTTAAACCATCTACGTGTGTCTCTGTATTTTTCCCTGTTATCTCCTCGACCCCTTACATCCCTCCCCTATCTCTCCTAACTTAAAGCTGCTACACCTCTCTCCATATTCTGTAAATAAATTTTTAAAAATTCTCTAACCTGTTCTATCATGCACAGGCCACGCTATCTTCAACCTTGCTTTGCTCTCTCAGTACCATCTCCAGCCTTGTTTTCCTATCTCTGTGACATCTCCAGCCTTGCTTTCCTCTCTCTGTACCATCTCCAGCCTTGCTTTCCAATATCTGTAACATCTTCAGTCTTGCATTCTGTCCTGTCTATAGTTGCAGTGCAACAGAATATTGAGTTGTTAGCCATGACCTCCCTCAATCACGTCTCTGTAATGGCAAAAATGTCACACCTGTCCATGTCAACTCATTCCCTTATCACATCAGTCTGTCTGATAATACTCCCAGCGTTAACGAAAGCTAGAACATAACACCTGGAATACTCTGTACTTCAGAGTGCTTCAGTCATTCACTGTTTCTTAACAGGCTGCCCAAACCATGAACCAAATTTTAACTCTCACTGAATGAATATTTATTGAAATGTAATTTTTTTAAAAAAATATTTCATCAAATGCAACTTTCCAGACCTGAGCAGTCAGCTCCGCATACAATGAGTTTCTGATGATTAATTCCCCACTTAGTGTGTGAGGGGACAGCCCTCGGAAATGGAGAAAGTGAAGATTGCACTTGATGGAGATCAGAATCAAAAAGTGTGGTGCTGGAAAAGCACAGCAGGTCAGGCAGGATTCAAGGAGCAGAGCGTCGATGTTTCAAGCTTAAGCCCTTCATCAGGAAAGCATTGGTGCATTCTTTTATTTTCATTCCGTAATTCGCAGAATGTTGGGAACCTTACTACTTCAGGAAGTCAGCACTGTATACTACACTGAAATGGAAATCAGTTGGTTGGGCAGCGTGTAGACAAGTTGAAGAGAAATACAGACTGATTGAAGTACAGACATAAGGATAGATAAATCCCCGGTGATATGGGGTTAACCTATGTTACTCCAGGAAGTTACGGAAGAGATTGGTGTACTTTTGGTGATGATCTTTGCATCTTCACTGTCCACTGAAATAGTGCCTGATGACTGGAGAGTGGAAAATGTTATTCCCTTGTTTGGGAAAGGGAATAGGGACAACGCTGGGAATTACAGAACATTCTGTCTTAAATCAATGGTGGGCTTATTATTGGAGATGATTCTAAGAGACAGGATTTGCAATTACTTAGAAAACCATAGTTCGATTAGTGATAGTCAGCATTGCTTTGTGGTGAGCAGGTCATGCCTCACAAACCTTATTGAATTCTCTGAAGATGTGAGAAACAACATTGATGAAGGCAGCCAGGTAGTTGTGGTAAACAAGAATTTTAGCAAGGTGTTTGATAAGGTTCCCCATTGTAGGCACATTCTGTAGATAAGGAGGTATGGGACGCAGGAAAATGTGACTGTCTGGATATGGACTTGGCTGGCCCATTGAAGACAGAGTGTGGTAACAGATGAAAAATATTCAGCCTGGAGTTCAGCGACAAGTGGTGTTCCACAGAAATTGGCTCTGTGACCTGTGCTGTTTGTAATTTTTATAAATAACTTTGATGAGGAGGTGGAATGGTGGGTTACTAAGTTTGCAGATGACATGACGTTTGGTGGAGTTGTGTATAGTTTGGAGGGCTATTGTAGATTGCAATGGGACATTGACGGGATGCAGAACTGGGCTGAGAAAGGCGAATAGAGATCAAACGCAAAACATGCGATTTGTTTTATTTTTGAAGGTTGCATTTGCATACAGAACACAAGTTTAAAGGCAGAATACTTGACAATGTGGTGGAACAGAGGGACCTTGGCCCGTGTCCATAGATACCTTAAAAGTACCACCCAAGTTGAAAGAGTTGTTAATAAGGTGATGGTGTGCTGGCTTTCATTATCAGAGGAAAGAGCAGCGAGTTTAATGCTTAGTTCTATAAAGCTGTGGTTCAAACACACTCGGAATATTGTGTTCAGATCTGGTTACCTCATTATGGGTAACATATGGAAGGCTCAGAGAGTGTGCAGAGGAGATTTACCAAGATGCTGGAAGGACTGGAGGCCATGTCTTAGGAAGAAAGTTTGAGAGAGTGAGGGGTTTTCTCCCTGGAGCGTAGAAGGATGAGAGGCGACTTGATAAAAGTGCACAAGATGTTGAGAGACAAATATTGGATAGCCAGAGTCTTTTTCCATGGCAGAAATGGCTATCAACAACGGAGAAAATTTTAATGTGATTGGAAAAAGGTTAGGGGAGATGTCAGAGGTAGGTTCTTTACACATAGAGTGGTGGGGGAGGAATGGATGTACAGCCAGTTACGTTCGGGATAATTACGAAGACTCATGGAAAGGCACATGGAATTTAGTGCATTGAAGGTTATGTAGGTTAGTCTGATCTTAGAATAGGATAAAAGGCCAGCCAAACATTGAGGGTTAAAGGGCTCTTACTTTGCTGTACTGTTCTATGTTCCAAGTTTCAATTAGCTTGTGGATTCTCATCAGTTGTTGAATGTGTGAGGGAGTGAGGTGTATTCACCTGAGTGTAATCACAATGTGTTTGGTTACCTAGACCAGACAAAATCCCCCAAGTTCAGTTATTAAACTGATTTGTGACTTGCCGTTAGCTCCTGGTTTCATCAGATACATTCTGTTGGGTGACCCATGTATTAATATCTGACCATCCACAGACATGTGCAAATTTATTTTGATACTGGTGAATGTGAAGGTACATTTATTGGATTTTATTTCAGAGGATTCACTGTGCGACACAAGATGCTGCATTATACTGTCAATTGTGAACATTGTCTCCCAGTGTCTCGTCCAGAGAGCAGATGTATGGAGCATGGGGGGACATGCCAGGTGTCAGCACCATGAGCAATAACATGTGATTCTGACACTCCATGTCCATACAACTGCTCTCTGGATCTGGATTTGGTTGTGATAGTCTGTTGGCTAGTTTCCTCCTGCCCAAGGTGGAATCCAAACGATTTACTTTGAAGCAATGTTTGAATGATTGTCCTGACCCAGGTTGAAATTATCTGGACAGATTCAGGAGCATGTCAGTGTCTCATTGAGTGCCGCAGGTAGCTATGAGGTCCAGTAGCACTGTGCCTGAATTGAAGCCTTTTGGAATCCATTTTTAATGTCGGTCGTGATTGCAACGTGGTGGGTTTACTGACCTGAACAATAATCAGGTGTTAGCAATGTTTGTTAATTGGGCAATGATGAAATATTAACTACAATTATTCAACTGAAAAATCATCTCTGAAAACAATGAAGTTGATTCTATATTGATGGAACTAAGATTTAAACACCTAACAACATTTTATGATACAAAAGTAAAGAGTGCACGTTTTGTTTTGTAGAGTAAAAGAATGTTTTGTCTGACTAGGTCGAGTGAATCCTTCGAAGAGTGCAAAGGCAGTATGAGTATACCTAAGAGAGAAATCCGGAGGGCAAAAAGGGACATGAGATAACATTTACAAATAAAATTAAGGAGAATCCAAAAGCATTTTACAAAGACATAAAGGAAAATAGTGTAAATAGGGAAAGATCAGCAAGGAGGCTTTTGTGTGCAGCTGCAGGAGCTAGGGGACATAAGAAATGAGCATTTTGCATCAATATTTACTGTGCAAAATGACATGGAAGATATAAAATGTAGGGAAATAAATGGTGACATCTTCAAAATGTTTATATTACAAAAGGGGATGTGCGGGATGTCTTGCAATGCATAAAAGTGGATAAATCCCCAGGACCTGATCACGTGTACCCGAGAACTCTGTAGGAAGCCAGGGAAATTATTGCTGGGCCTGTTCTTGAGATATTTGTATCATTGATAGTCACAGGTGAGGTGCCAGAGGACTGCAGGTTGGCGAATGTGGTACCACTGTTTAAAAAGGGCGGTAAGGACAAGCCAGGCAACGATAGACCAGTGAGCCTGACAGCAGTGGTGGGCAAGTTTTTGGAGGGAACCCTGAGGGACAGGACGTACATGTATTTGGAAAGGCACGGGCTGATTAAGAACAGTCAACACTGCTTTGTGAGTGGAAAATCATGTCTCACAAAATTGATTGAGATTTTTACAGAAGTAACAAAGAGGATTGATGAGGGCAGAGAGTTGGACATGATTTATTTTAACTTCAGTAAACGTTCAACAAGGTTCCCCATGGAAGACTAGTTGGCCAGCTTAGATGTCACGGACTACAGGGAGAACTAGCCATTTGGATACAGAACTGGCTCAAAGGTAGAAGACAGAGGGTGGTGGTGGAGTGTTGTTTTTCAGACTGGAGGCCTGTGACCAGTGGAGTGCCATAAGGATCAGTGCTGAATCCACTAATTTTCCTTATTTATATAAATGATTTGAATGTGAGCATAAGAAGTACAGTTAGTAAGTTTGCAGATGACACCAAAATTGGAGGTGTTGTGAACAGCGAAGAAGGTTACCTCGGATTGCAACAGGATCTTGATCAAGTGGGCCAATGGGCTTACGAGTGGCAGATGGAGTTTAATTTACATAAATGCGAGGTGCTGTATTTTGGGAAAGCAAGTCTTAACAGGAGTTATACTCTTATTGTCGAAACTCCTAGGGAGTGTTGCTGAACAAAGAGACCTTGGAGTGCAATTTCATTGTTCCTTGCAAGTAGAAGCATAGAAAGATAAGACAGTGAAGTTGACGATTGGTGTGCTTTCCTTCATTGGTCAGAGTATTGAGTACAGGAGTTGGAAGGTCATGTTGTGGGTCTATCGGAAGTTAGTTAGGCCACTTTTGGAATTTTGCATGCAATTCTGCTCTCCTTCCTATCAGAAGGAAGTTGTGAAACTTGAAAGGGTTAGGAAAAGATTTACAAGGATTTTGCTAGGATTGGAGCATTTGAGCTGTAGGGAGAGCCTGAATAAGCCAGGACTGTTTTCAGTGGAGTTTCGGAGGCTGAGGGGTAACTGTTTAGTGGTTTATAAAATCATGAAAGACATGGATCAGGTAAATGGACAAGATGTTCTCCCTGGTGTGGGGGCGTCCAGAAGTAGAAGGCATATGTTTAGGGTGAGAGGGGAAAGATATAAAAGAGACTTAATGGGCACCTTTCTCCTGCAGGCGGTGGTATGTGTATGGAATGAGCTGCCAGAGCAAGTGGTGGAGGAAAGTACAATTGCAACATTTAAAAGGCATCTGGATGGGTATATGCTGGGAAGGGTTTGGAGGGATATGGCTCGAGTCTGGGCATATTGGGGTTGGGATATCTGGTCAGCATGGACGGGTTGGAACAAAGTGTCTGTTTCCATACTGTACATCTCTATGATTCTATTACTCAAATTTAGAAATGACAATAATGTAACATTCACTGTCAAATAAATAAATGTTTTATCTATTAAATTGTAGCATACAGTAAGTTGAAAACTTGCAATTTTTAGAATGAATAATAAAGAACAAAGAACAAAGAATATTCCAGCACAGGCGCTGACCCTTCAGCCCTCCAAGCCTGCACCGATCCAGATCCTCTATTTAAACCTGCCGGCTATTTTCTAAGGATCTGTATCCCCCTGCTACCTGCCCATTCATGTATCTGTCTAGATATATCTTTAATGATGCTCCCACAATATATTCCAAATATGCTTCAATCAGAGCCTTGTAAAGACTCAGAAATTCATCTCTGTTTTAATATTCAAGTCCTCTCAAAATAAAGGCCATCATTGTATTTGTCTTTCTGACTGGATAGGTCACCCAAAACAATGAACGTATTATGGACATTAATAAACTTATCATGGAGTTACAAAAATGAACAGTGATTAAAGCATGATGGCAAATGGATCTCAGCCTTATGTAAACTCTCTGTGCTAATCTACATACTGTAGAATCCAGACAGGCTGCAGGTCCCTCCAGACAGTTTGCAAACAAACCTGACAGCTACAGTACAGACCCTGCAATACTCTCCTGAAGATGGCCTTTAATGGGACATTGGAATGTCGCCCTTGGGTCATCCATATGCCAACCCATGGTTGAATCTGATTGATCAGGGTAAACGAACCTGATCATTCCATTGCAGATCCTCCATACCGTCCCAAGGGCTTGAAGACTTGGAAGGCTAAGAATACATTCCTAACTATTCACTCAACCTGCAAGTTTACCT
Source organism: Hemiscyllium ocellatum (assembly GCF_020745735.1). NCBI lineage: Eukaryota > Metazoa > Chordata > Chondrichthyes > Orectolobiformes > Hemiscylliidae > Hemiscyllium > Hemiscyllium ocellatum. Next base: position 75,789,970 of record NC_083414.1, on the reverse strand, counting down.
TGAGACATTCCTGTGCAAGAACTCATAACTCTGTTTGCACTTCAGACTTCTGAATTTTCTTTTCATTTATGAAATAGTCCATGCCTCTCTTCCTGTTCACAAAGTACATCATCTCGCAATTTCCCAAGATGTATTCTATCTACCACTTCTTTTCCCACTCTCCTATTCTATCTAAATCCTTCTGCAGCCTCCCTGGCTCCTCAATGCTACCTGTCCCTCCACCTACCTTTGTTTCATCTAAACGCCTACCCAGAATGCCCTCAGTTCCTTAATATAGATCGTTAATGTACAAAGTAAAATGTTGTGGTCCCAACACTGAGCCTTGAGGAACATAGTGGTCATTGGCTGCTATACTGGGAAGGACACTTTTATCCCCATTCTCTACTTTCTGCCAGACAGCCAAGATTCTGCTCACATTAGTCTATTGCCTCCAACAAAATGGGACCTTATTGTACTCAGCAGCCTCCTGTGTGCCACCTTGTCAAAGTCCTTCTTGATGTCCAGTTGGATAACATCCACTGACTTTCCTTTGTCTCACTTGCTTGTTACATCCTCAAATAACTCTTACAGATATATGAGGCACGACATCCCCTTGATGAAACCATACCGACTTTACCCAATTTTACAATTCAGTTGCAAGTATTCAGAAATCTCATCCTTCACAATGGATTCCAGGATCTTACACATGACTGAGGTTGTGCTAATCGGTCTGTCACTTTCTGCCTTTTGCCTTATTCTCTTTTTAAAGAGCGTGTCACGTTGCAAACTTTCTAGTCTTCTGAGCCGCTCCCTGATTCTAGAAATTAATGGAAGATCACCACAAATGTCTCCATTATTTCTTTAGCTATCTCCCTTGGCACTATGTGATATCGTCTATCTGTCCAGTTTATTTACCCATTTAGTTTTTTTTAGCAATTTGTCCTAATAAGCTCTGTCCCAAGCTTCATCCCAAGCGCTATCTTGAATTTGTGGAATACTATCGGTGTTTTCACTGTTAAAACTGACGTGAAATAATTGTTCAGTTTCTCAGCCATTACTTGTTCCCCATTGCTATATATCCAGTGACGTATCCCACGTCCCAATATCCATTTCTGCCACTATTTTACACTTTATATATCTAAAGAAAATATTACAGTTTTTTTTATTACTGACTAGTTTACCCTCATATTTAATCTTCTTCCTCTTATTTCTTATTTTGTTGCCCTATATTGGTATTTGTAAGCTTCCAAATCCTCTGGTTTCCCGCTGTCATTTGCCATGTTATCTGATTTCTCTTTTGCTTTTACGCTAACCCTGATTTCCCCTGTCATCATTGTTGCCTCATCCTCCCTATACCATGCTTCTTTTAGCTTGGAATGAATCTCTGCTGCGTCTGCTGAATTACTCCCAGAAACTCCCGCCATTACTGTTCCACTGTCTTTCCTGTTAGCCTACTCTCCCAATCAATTCAACCCAGTTCTTCCCTCATGCCTTTGTATTTACTTGTATTCAGTGGTAATAATTGTTAATTCTTCCATCTTCTCCCTGTCAAATTGAAGAGTAGGTTCAATGATATTATGATCACTGCTGCTTAAAGTTTTTCGTTACCTGAAGCTCCCTTATCAAGTCTGCTTCATTGCACAACACTAAATCCAGTATTACTCGTTGCCTGCACCATAAGCTGCTCGAAAAAGCCATCTTGTAGACATTCCACAAATTCCTTTTCTTACAAAGCACTACCAACCTGATTTTTCCAGTCCAGCTACATATTGAAATCCTCCCAATCATTATAACTTTGCTTTTTCTACACATCTTTTTTACCTCCCGATGTGTCCTCTGCCCCAGCTCCTGACTACGATTCGTAGACCTGTACATAACTCCAGCGATTTTTTTTTCACCTTTGCCGTTCCTCCATTCTACCCACACACACATTCCACACCATCTGTCCCTACTTTGAGTTTAGGGAACTGAGTGCTAGGACTGCAAAACACTTTACCATAGTTCATAGTTTAGACATTGATTAAAATATTACATTGTCAATTCCATTGGAATGTGGCCACAATCTATTTCTTTGGCCAAATATTTTGTCTGTATTAGGGAGGAATGCAGACATTTGAAACTGTTAGAAAAGCAAGATTTGAAGAGGATTTGAAACTATAAAGAAATTAAGGCGGGTCAAGTGAACAGAAAAATATTGAATGGAATATTGTCAGAAATATTGTCTGTGCACTCAAAGATGTTGGCTGGTTGAATTGAAAGGCGGTGTATTATTTCAATGCAGAGATTGGCTTGAAGCATTGAGGAATTGTGCACCTGGATGACATAATAAAACCTTTATGTGTGCATAAAGCTTTGACGGAGTACGATAATTGTAGAAACTATCTGAAACAGAATACATGCAAAATTAGGGAAGATTTTCTCAAGTTTTGCAGAGCAGTGGTGCGACAACATCGAGAGAACAATGGGCATACTGACATGCAAATCAGTCCAGAGAAGATTCATTCAACTGATTCCTGTGTGGAACGTTTATTTCATGAGGAAATCTTGAACTGACCGACTCTGGATGTGCTGGAGTTTAGGTGAACAACATGTGATCTTGGTAAGGCCAAACAATTTCCAAGTAGTCTTTTCAAGTTGAATTCTAAAACAATATTTCAGCTTGTGTGAGAGATTACCAGTAGTGGACTGTCTATAAAACTGAAGAATATCTCTTTAAAGAAGATGTTGGTTGTTTTAATTCTCTCAATGTGTCGTGTATTTGTGAACTCTCTTCCCAGATAGCAATGGAGGATAAAACATTGAATATTCCTAAGGCAGAGGCAGACAGATTCTTGACTAAAAACGATGCACTGACATTGTAAGGGCAAAGGAAGAATAAGAGGGACAGTTGGTAAGTTTGCAGATGAGACCAAAATTGGAGGTGTAGTGGACAGTGAAGAGGGTATGCTCAGATTAAAACAAGATTTGGCCAGATGAACGAATGAGCTGAAAAGTGGCAGCTGGAGTTTCATCCAGATAAATGCGAGGTGCTGCATTTTGGGAAAGCAAATCTTAGCCGGACTTATACACTTAATGGTAATGTTCTAGGGTGTGTTGCAGAATAAAGAGACCTTGGAGTGCAGGTTCATCATTCCTTGAAAGTGGAGTCGCAGGTAGATAGGATAGTGAAGGAGGCGTTTGGTATGCTTTCATTTATTGGTCAGAGTATTGAGTACAGGAGGTGGGCGGTCATGTTGCGGCTTTACAGGACATTGGTTAGGCCACTGTTGGAATATTGCATGTTATTCTGGTTTCCTTCCTATCGGAGAGATGTTGTGAAACTTGAAAGGGTTCAGCAAGGATTTAGAAGGATGTTGTCGGGGTTGGAGGATTTGAGCTACAGGGAGAGGCTGAAGTGGCTGGGGCCGTTTTCCCTGGAGCGTCGGAGGCTGAGGGGTGACCTTATAGACGTTTACAAAATTATGAGGGGCATGGATAAGGTAAATAGGCAAATAAGGTAAATTTTCCCTGGGTCGTTGAGAGAAGAATTACAGGATATAGGTTTATGTTGAGAGGGGAAAAATATAAAAGACACCAAAGGGGCGACTTTTTGTGCAGAGGGTAGTACATGTATGGAATGAGCTGCCAGAGGAAGTGGTGGAGGCTGGTACAATTGCAACATTTAAGAGGCATTTGGATGGGTCCATGAGTAGGAAAAGTTTGGAGGGATATGGTCCGGTGCTGGCAGGTGGGATTAGATTATTTTGTGATATCTGGTCAGCATGGACGGGTTGGACCGAAAGGTCTGTTTCCATGCTTTACATCTCTATGATTCTATGACTGTGTGATTGAGGTCAAAATCAGATCATCCAAGATCTTATTGCATGGCAGAGCTCGATTGGTGACTTACTCCTGATGCTAGGTTTTGCATTTCTGTTGTCTTTACATACTGCAAAATTATGAGATGATTCTCATGAGCATGAAGACTTTTTCTTTCAGATTATTGTGCACAGCTTTCCATATGTGACTTTTAAACAGCATTCAAAAGCACTCAGGGAAGTTTCATAGTTTTGGAGAAAAGTCAGGAGCACAGCACAAAGTAAAACCATGCCTTGAAACTGTTTTCGAAATAAGATTGAGTCGAATGGATAACTTTACTTCTGCACATTCCTTTCAGTTCTTCTTGTGAGGTGAGCTTCATTAGCAAGGCCAACATTCTGTTGTCTATGTGTAAGTTCTATTCAGAATATGGTGATAAACCCCAGGGATTATTGTGGTGCAGGGACACGAACAGATATGTTACAAAGAGAGAAACGGGGTTCTGAATCATTTGATAGTGAATGGAGAATGATATACCTACAAATCAGTGTGCCGTGTGACCTTGGAGGTTGTATTCCTCACCATTTGATGCACACAAGCTATGGATATAGTGGGAATACATTCTCTGTTTTCAACAATTAAACTGATAGTAGTATAGCATATAAATAGACCCTTCAGCCCAATACATGAATGTCAGCCAGGAAACACCTACGGATATTTTTTCCCAGTTACCTGAACACCTATGACCTACTATGCCCTGGCAGTTTTTGCTTAAATGCTGCATTGCCTTGTATTATCTGTGACCTGAGTGTTTTTGTTCTGTTAATATATGCACAAAATGGTTTTATTGAAGTAAATAATACAACTATAAAGACAGCAGAAGAAATAGCAACCTTACAGATACAAGTCTACATAATAATGAAAGGAAGTCCGTTTCTATGTTATTGGTGTCCTTAAAATAATAGTGTCAAGCTGGATGTTTTCAGAGATGGCTGGACTGTCCTAGGTTAGTAATTGCTGATAATCCATGGGATGTGTCTCGTTTGTAATTTTGCCACTTATTGAGCACAGTTTGCCAGAACAAACAAACAAGTACCTTTAGTTGATACGTCTGAATGTATCAGAGCTTTCATGGCTGCCACCATATGTAATCATATAAAAAGACAAGGCCGATCGAGTCTGCACCACCCAGTGCTAATGCAAGTGTTTTATAAATTTTATGAAGTTACCTTCCTGAACTACCCTCCGAGGCAATGCATTCTAGACACAGACCATCCTCTAAAAGCATATTGCACAACTCCTCTTTCAATAGCCTATTTTTCACTTTCAACATGTTTCCCTTGTTTTTGACCCTTTGACGAAGGGGAACTTCTGTTGTCTGTTCATTCTGCCCATACCTCTCATGCTCTTCTACACCTCTGTCAGTTTCACTGCTTACCCTTTTTTGTTACAAAAGCAAGACTATCTTCATGGTTTGAGTTCTCTCTTGTCTTGTCACTCCTTCCAAAGTTCAGCATCTCACATATTTCAGTGTTAATTTTTATCAGGTCCACTGAACGATCTGTTTATACCCTTCTGTATTCTAACACGTTCCTCCTCACCGTGACACATCCAACTAATCATTGCTCATCCACAACATTAATTATCATCCTCCAATACACCACATATCCCACATTAATATCATCAACATTTAAGAATATCAGAAACAAACCTTCATTTCCTTCCTGTTCTCCAGATCTATTGCAGGGGAAGAAATGGAAGAAATTCCAGTCTCTTGTTTTTCATATTTTGGTGAATTGCCAGCGTGATGCAGTTGAGGTCATTTCTGACAGAGCCACAAATAATATTTTGGACATGGAGCTGAATTCTACTTTTACACTCCACCTCTCTGCATGTATTATTCAGAAGGCTGGTATATCATTAATTTTGGACGAGCCTTTGGCACTGTGTACTGCAACGTTGTATATGGGCCTGCAGCATATCCTGTAAAACGTTCACCTGCAATAGTCAGAGCTGAAGTTTTTTTTTATCTGCAGGATGGACGCAGGTTCATTCAATAAGTTTGTTTGAAAGAACTCGAGGGATGAGGATAAAGATTAAATTAAATTCTGTATTATAAACACACTATAGAAGATCAATTCACAGTCTCATGTCTACGTTGAATTGGAAGAAAATTCAAAGAAAAAGCACCAGAGTTCTGAATATTGTTTTAATAAGTGAAATCATGTTGCAATAATGCATTGTGGCAAAAAGAAAATGTCTGCACTTGATGGAGATACAGAAATGCAGAGTGAATATACAACATGAACAAGAATCAAGTGTCAATAAAAACGTATGAGGAACCTTTTCTTAATTTTCAAAGGAAACAAGAGACCACTTTTCCTGCAGTGATGTTTGATTTTCCATCTATCTCATTTTTCCAACTACATGCTTTCCCCTGCCACTGATGGGACTTCTGCCACACCTCCTCCTCCCCTTTCCTACTCTTTCCTTACTCACCTACTTCCCTTACATTGTCTCTTCTGATGTTGCATACCCTTCCACTGATCATCTCCCTTCACACTTCTCGCACTGTATGTCACACCACTTCCCCTGTCACTTCCACTTTCCCTGACGTTCCGTTTTCCTTTTTGCTGTCACAGTAGAAGCTGTTGATTTCTGTGCGATTACTGGTCATTATTGAATGGTGAGCTTGGACTGTTCAATGTCAAACAGTTTCAGACTGTTTGTCACTGTCTGATGCACCATTCACAGGATAGTTTTGATCATTGTTGGTACAGATTGGAGCTTCTTCCTATCCGTCTGTCACAATATTTAACCAAACAGCCTCATCACAAACAGGACAACCAATTTCTGACAGAATCGGAAGGCCATGTACCAATTTTCTTTGAATGTTGAGAGGACATTGTTCCAACAAACAGTGTTCTTGCCTCTTGCTCTTTATTCTATCAAGTGATCTCCCTATGTAATTTGAGGTGAGTTCAGATTGAATTCCCTTTCAATCGAAGCAGGGCTTGACTGAGGGTGGAATCATGGACCTTGAGCAAAACTGTGATTAATGGGAACTGGAGAACATTCTACACTGGCAATGGGAGCAATAGAAAAACCAGTCTCTGCAAGGTATCTTCCACGTTGCGTGCCATCCTGACGAGGAACTAACCTGATCTCCCTTCACAAGTATTTGATAAAAATCTTGGAATTTCCCGACAACAGCTCTGTGTGGATTTGCACTACTTGGATTGAAGAGAAAGATTGTAGCAGCTCTCTGGCGACTTACCCAGAGTTACTGGAGACGACAAATAAACTCTGCCCTTGCTAGTGCCTTTTCAAATCCTTGGATGAATATGTCCTGTTAAAGAAAAAAATAAGATATTTTATGTTTGCACATTTTCATCTAACGTCTCGGAAAGGTAAGACCTTGCTGGATGAGTGTGATGGCAGTGACATCAGGAGCATGACAAGACATTGATAACAATTGGAATCGTTATTTCAGTTAGTTAGTTATAGATAATCGATTGTGTGATGTCAGTGCCACTGAGTTCAACATTTTCCTAATGCGTAATGGTAGTCATTCTCATATTTTTAAAATTTTCATTCAGAATCCATAACCAAATACTCGAGAGCCAATAGAAATGGCAGTTTCACTGTTCCCTTTCAGATCAGACAATTATCCACAGTCCAAAAGACTAAGTAAGTTGAAAGTGCTGGAAAACCTTAACAAGTTCTGAGCAGAGAGAATCAGATTTAACTTACTGAGTCGAATATGAGTTTTTCCGAATAGGGTAATATCAGGCTTAATATTCTAACTCTGTTTCTATCTCCACATACTGGCTCATCTGCAGTGTTTTGCCACTGTTTTCTGTTTATATTGCAGATTTAAATTTTTCCCAGTATTCCGCAGCACAGTGATTCATTGGGGGGAGCAGAGTGGGAATGGAAGTGACATGGCATCTCAGTGGTTACCACGACTGTCTCACAGTACAGGGTCCCAGTTTGCTTCCACAGTCATAACTGTTTGTATTGAGTTTTCACATTCTCCCCCTGGCTGCATGTGTTTCCTCCAGGTGCGCCAGATTCCTCCCACATCTAAAGACTTTCAGTGGATTGACGATGCTAAAATTCCCACCTAACACACTTTTGAATAAATGCAAACACGCAGGTACCACAGACCATGGAAATTGAGAATTCCAACTCAATCGGCCTTTAGAGAATTTCTCCTTATCCCTGTTCCTACCGAGGTTGGAGAATCATTGTTTCTTTTTCTAGTCCCACTCCTCCATCTGTCACGACAAATTATCAGTGTAACTAAGTGTGTGATATGGCAAATGATATCAGTCTCAGACTGGGGCAGGTACAGTGCTAGGAACATATCAGGCAGGTTTCTTAAATTTGTTAAAATAAATAATCTAAAATAAAAACGAAGTTACGCAAAAAACGATGGAAAGATAATTGACATAGTTTGGACATTGATGATATGTGTATCATTATTTATTTGCCTATGAATCTGACACACACAAACACGTCTGAAAGTAAACAGAAAAAAAAAATTCTGCAGAATATTAGCTTGGAAGAGCCTTTTCTAAATAATAGTTGATTTCATGGCAAAAGGAAATTGAGATGGTCTCAATTGTTGCTCTGCCTCACAGATGCTGCTGGCAATGGGGTTTCTTCCTGGAACAGTAGGACTTGGCTGAATTTCCTTCTCTGCTGGAAGTGGGGAGATTCCAATGAATCCTCAAGAGGAACCCTCCATGAGTGGTAAAGATGACTGATGAATTTTCTGCTTTTTATTAAAGAGGCATGCAGTGTGTTAGGTTTCATTTGTAGAGGGATTGATTTCCGGAGCCACAATGTCATGATACAACTATACAAAATGCTGGTGCGACCACACTTGGAATATTGCGTACAGTTCTGGTACGTATATTACAGGAAGGACGTGGAATCATTGCAAAAGGTGCAGAGGAGATTTATCAGGATGTTGCCTGGTCTGGAAGGAAGATCTTATGTGGAACGGCTGAGAGGGGGTTGATAGAGACATACAATATGATCAGAGGATTAGGTAGGGTAGACATTGTAAGTTTTTTTTCCCCCTAGGATGATGATGTCAGCTTGTAAGAGAGCGCATAATTACAAATTTAGGAGTGGTAGATTTAAGACAGATGTCAGAGGCAGGTTCTTTACGCAGAGAGTGGTAAAGGTATGGAATGCCCTACCTGCTAATGTAGTCAACTCAGCCACATTAGGGAGATTTAAACAATCTTTAGATAGGCAAATGGATGATTTTGGGTTAGTGTATGGGGATGAGCTGTGAATAGTTCACAGGCTGGCACAATATCGCAGGACGAAGGGCCTGTTCTGCGCTATATTGTTCTATGTTCTATATGTTGCTGTCCATACGAACAAATAAAGTGATGGAACAATGGCTGTGGCTTCTCAGAAAAGTTAAATTTTCTCCTTCTCTGAGCTGAAACATACAATAACGTTACCCGTGCACCAACGTGAACCATGTAAGGTGTGATTAAACATTCCCTTGATTGCATACTCCATCCCTGTTATTTGTTCCATTTAGGAGTGATTTGTAATTTATCATTTGAAAATATTTTTATAAATGGTTTCCTAATTATTGCACAATAAATTCATGTCTTCAAAGTACTGTGTTAAAATGAATATATTATTTGATTACATTAAATCCTTAGTTTTATTCTCTCATCCCTTTGCTACGCCCAGCACACTCTCCTCAGTGTCCTTTATGATTCAATGTAAACATCTCTTATTCTCAGGCCTGAAGTGCCCTGACCTTGTAGGCGTCATGAGAGCATGCATATGGTTACTTTCCAAGGTCAGAGGAGTCCAAACCAGAAGGCATAGATTTAAGGTGAGAGGGTTAAGTTTATAAAGATACCTGAAGGGTAACTTTTGTACACAGAGGGTAGTGTGTGCATGGAACAAACTGGCAGCGAAGGTGATGGAGGCTGGTACAATGACAACATTCAAGAGGCAATGGATTGGTATGTGAAAAAATAATGAGAGGATTATGGGTCTAATGCTGGCAAAGAGTACGACATTAGATTGGAATATCCGGTCGGTGCAGATAAACTGGACTGAAGGGTCTGTTTCCGTGCTGTATGACACTATGATTCCATCAGGCTTTCATTCAAGCAAAGAGTAAAGTGAAACCTCAGTGAAAAGCTTCTAAAACCATTGCATATTTTTCTTTCAGTTTAGGGGTTCATTACTAGACACAATACATCATATGTAGTCTCAGCATTGTCATGTACAAATGCAGTAATACATCCTAATGATTTAACCAAATAACCTTTGCATAAGACAGCAAGATTTGATACCCTTTTCTAATTATTGGCTGAAACTGCTGACTAGGTTTATGTGGCTCATGTACTGGAATGCACAAAACATTATGTACCAATGAGTTCTGTGATTTTCTCTCCATTTAAGTAGCTAACTGTTATTTACTCTGTTTAACACAACACTGACTTTTCTTAGCATACACTATACTGTTTTCTGCCAATGTTTTGCTCACTAACTTCCCCTGTCTGTATACCATTGCAGTGTCTCCATGTGCAGTTAAATGACTACCTTGGTGAATGAGCTAAACGAGCTCCACGCCAATCAGTCCTCTCATCCAAGTCATTGGTATAGATTGTAAATAGTTGATAATCTCACACTGATCCCCGAAGAACTCTACACAGTTACAACTTTACAACCTAAACATCCCGAATGTTTATTCCCTGATAGTTAATTGGGTTTCCCCTGATGCTGAGTAGCAGGCTAGAAAGGTTGGATGGCCTCATCCTACACTGTGTAATGTACTTCACCAGTTGAATGACTTCCATCTATTTATGCGTAAATACTTAGAGGGCCGAATGGTCTCCTCCTGTCTCATTATAATGATGTTAAATGGCCGAATGGGATCGTTCTTTTCTTCTGTAACATTACGGAGTGCTTCAGAGAACAACACATTGGTTAGGAGCAGCAGTTGGCTACTCAGCTACTTGAGCCTGCTGCACCATTCAGAATGTGCATTGTTGACGTGATTGTAACTACACATCCCCTTCCTGTCTGTCCTAATAAACATGGATTCTCCAGTTCATCAAATTTCTATGGAACGCAACCTTGAGTGTTTTCTGTAATCCAGTCTTCACTGCTCCCTAGGGATGAGAACATCACAGATTATGCAACCCTAAAGAGAAAGGAGCATTCCTGTCTCAGTCTGAAAAGGAAAGGTCCTTATTCTCAAAAAGTGCTCCCCTCAAATCAATCACCACACTTTTGATGAATAAGGAGTCGACAGTTAGAAACAGATATCGCCCACTCAGCCCCTAAAACCTGTCCACATTCCCATTAACTCTCCTAAACCAAATACTTATCAAATTCAGTCTCCACTGACATCGTGGAAAGACAATTCCAGGAAATATCATATGAGCAATGAACACTGGAGGAGAATGAGGCCATTCAGCCCATCTTTTCTGCCATGACATTTGATCATGGCTAAAATATTTCTGAAACCCATTCTCCTGCCTTCTCCGACTAACAAATGATAACTTATTAATTAAAAACTAATATATCTCTTTATTAAAGATCGTGTGTACCTGTACATGGGGTTATGTTTGTGTATATGTGTGTAAACGTCCGTATCTACGTGCACATCTCTGTGGGCATATGTTATGTGTGTTAGTGTCAGTATCTCAGTTTGTGTGTGCCTCTGTCTGCATCTCTGTGCAAACATGTTTTTGAAGTAAATAGATTGAGCTTGGAATCAAAATCTTCCTCCTCCTCTCTCTCCGTCTGCCCCTGTTGTTCACAGAGTTCATAGAATCGCTACAGTGTGGAAACAGGCCCTTCAACCCAACATGTCCACACTGACCCTTCGAAGAGTAACTCACCCAGACCCATACAAATGCTATCTTACGCTTACCCATGACTAATGCCCCTAACCTAAATATCACTCGGCAATATAGACAATTTAGCATGTCCAATTCACCTAACATCCACAACGTTGGACTGTGGGTGGAAACCAGAGCACCCAATGGGAACACGCAGACATGGCGAGAATGTGAAACTCCACACAGGAGCCGCCTGAGGATGGGCACGAGCGCTGGTGCCGGGTGCTGTAAGGCAGTACTGCTCGTCTCTGAGTTTTGTGATTAGATTCATAAAATACTTCCCTTTGCTGGACTACTCACACCACTGCATCGGTGGCACAGTTTTTAACTCTGAGAAGATAATAAATCCTTTGCTGTGACTCTGTCAAATTGCATGGCCGTTTGATTTTTCAAACAATATCTTTAGAAGCACAGAGCAGTGTTGTCTGATACTAAGCAATGTTGTTCCTGCGTCATTAGCAACACTTCTTCAGGAGTTTTCAATACATTATCAGGTAACTTTTAAGCATTGCAAGTCACAGAGTGAGAAATAAATTCATCTAATTTCCTGACAAAATGGTTCATTCGGAGGTGAGCATTTCCATTCTGACAGGCCAAGGTCATTTGCAACCGTCCATCTACCAGCAGTTGATGATGCTGTCAGTTTGGATGGTGCTGTGAGCTGCTGCCCTATCTCCCTCCCAGACTGAATCCTCGAAAGCTACCACCCTATGCCACTGTCACTGCAGTAAGGTGGGATGGCCAACTGAGGGAGAGATTGTGTTATTTTAAGCGCCACAGGAACTGCCAGAACTGCACCCATATACAGATACTCAACAGAGTCAAATACAGACACGCAGATACAGTGGGGGAGATGGGTATTGGGCACTCCACCACCCGGCTTGGCCCTTTCTGTCCTATTCCAAGCTGTCTCTCATGGAATAGGAGACGGGGAGGGATGGAGTGAGGGTGGGAAAGGGTGACCTTGTTTTTAGTGCTGGTGCTGGTCGGAGGGGGAGATGGTGATGTGTCCAGAGGGAATCAGTCAACAGTGTTGTATCCATGTGGTGGTATTAGTGAGGGACGTTTAGTAGAGGAGAAAGAAAGAGCAAGAGTGGGAAGATGATGCATGCTGCCGTGAGAGTGTAGAGCACGAGCCTTGCTCGGGGGTTGGTGCTATAACAGATATACAGAGATTGTGAGGGAGCAGAAAATACAGTGACCCTTATCCTGACAGCGTGGGGAAAGATATTGATGCTTGTCCTGTATTGCTGGACATTTCTTCAGACAGCAGATACTGCACTTATGTGGGTGGTGAGCTCAGACCATGCTCGATGGGTCTGGTGCTGTGGCCCTTTCTGGGAAGAGAATGGTACCTCTCTGTACTAGCCCATTCACCAGGCCCTCAGTGCCCCTGTCGACAAACTGTGGTGTAATTGCCCCTTATCTGCCATGCTCAGGGCAAACTGTGCAAGGCAACTCCAACCTGAGAAGGCTCAACCATGTGCGCATTGGCCTTTTGAAGACGGCATCAGTGCTAGGGGTCACAGAGTATCCGGGGTATCCGGGTGATAGTGAGTACTTCCAGCCAAGATGGGTAGGAGAATCGGCTGGCATTGAATGAGAGGGACACCATGGGGTGGGCTGGGTAGTTAATGAGGTGAGTTTCATAAGATAGCACCAGGGAACTAGCTCAACCTCGTGAGGACATCCCTCTGTCACAGTCAATGAAAATGTCGCTGAGTAAAATTATTGTTAGATTCAACCCAATGAGTCAAGGACTCTGCTGACCCCAATCCAAGTTACAACGCTGCAGCTGCTTGACCAATGCTCTCCATCACAGAGAAGGAGCTAAAGTCACCTTACCCTTTGGAGATAAGGCAGTGTGGAGGGGGTGGTTGAGGTATCAGTGGAGCACCTTATGGCAAGTCATCATAATTCAATTAGATTTAAAATAGAGTTTGAAAATGATGAACCGGGACAAAAACGTAAAGTTCTGAATTGTTGAAAAGCCAATTCTGGTGATATTGATCAAAAATTTTCCAAATTCGATTGGGACAGATATTCGCAGCCAAGAGGGTCAGTTGAGAAGCGGGAAGCCTTCATAAACGAGATGTCAGGAATAGAGAGACACTATGTGCCTGTTAGGGTGAAGGGTAAGGATGGTCAGTGTAAGGAATGCTGGAGGATTGGAGAAATTGAGGTTCTGTGCACGGACAAAAGGGAAGCATATCTCAGGTATAGACAGCAGGAATTGAGGGTTTTTTTTCCCTAATTCATTCGCGGGATGAGTGCGTCCCTGGCTAAGCAAGCATCTATTACCCATTCCTAGTTGCCCAGAAGGCAGTTACCAGTCAACTACATTGTTGTCGGTCTGGAGTCGCATATAGGCCAAACCAGGTAAGAATGGCAGATTGTTTCCTTAAAGGGTGTTCATGAACCAGATGGACTTTTCCAACAATCAGAATGGTCGTCATTAGCCTCTTAATTCCTTATTTAAAGTGAATCACTAGAAGAGTCTGAAGGCAACTAGAGTATACCTAAGAGGGAATTTGGGAGCATAAGAAGGGAACATGTGATAGCTTTGGCAAATAGAGTTAAGGAGAATTTCAAAGGAATTCTACAAATACGTCAAGGACAAAAGACTAATCGTGGAGCGAATAGGACATCCTTAAAGACCAGCAAGACTGCCCATGTGCAGAACTACAGGAAATGGGGGAGGTAGTGAAAGAATATGTTGTATTGTTATTTACTGTGGAGGAGGATATGGAAGCTAGAGAACTTGGGAAATAAGTCGTGACATCTTGGAAAGTGTCTGTACAACAGAGGAGCTGCTGGATGTCTTAAAACATGCAAAGGAAGGAAAATGTCCTGGTTTTTATTAAATGCACGCTCGAACTCTGTGGGAAAGTAGGGAAGTGATTGTTGTGCCCCTTGCTGTCATCAATAGCCACAGGTAAAGTGCCACAAGACTGGAAGTTGACTAACGGTGTGCCACTACTTAAAGGATTTAAGATGGGTAATAAGGAAAAGCCAGTAAACCTGACGTTACTGGTGGGTGAAGTGTTGGAGGGGATTATGAGGCATAGGAATTTCACGCATTTTGAAAGGTAGCGACTGATTAGGGATAGTCAACATGACTTTGTGTAAGCAATATTGTGTCTCACTGACTTGACTGCGATGTGTTTGAAGAAGCGACTAAGAAGATTAATTGGGTTAGAGTGGTGTACATTATTGATGTGGAATTCAGTAAGGCATTGAATAACACTGTGCATGGTTAACTGTTTAATAAGGTTGGTTCATATGAAATACATGGACAACTAGCCATTTGAATACAAAACTGGCTCAAAGGTCGGAGACTGGGTGGTGGTAGAGGGTTACAATATCCTGGCAAAGGATTACAATGCACCCCCTGTGGTGCAGATAGTCAAGTTTATTGAGTAATCTAATAGCACGGCCTGCAAAGCTCTGCATTTTAGCCTTTACCTTACCACAGTTTATGGTGTCTGAGCTGGTTCTGTGAGGCAGATTCAGAATTTGAGGAAATGAAACATTCCCCCAGATCTGGCCATGTGTCAATTCAATGTCTGATTTCTTGGGATTGGACTCACCATTGTCTCACTTATCCTCCATCTCCTTAAACATATTTTCACTAAGTTAGCAGTTAATAAGTCATTTGTTTTTTTTTTGTCTGCATCTTTCCCTCGGCTTTAGGTTTTGACTCCCTCATGCATCGAGTGCTGGCATGGTGAAACTCAGAATCATTGGAATGGCATGTGTCAGGCTGTTGTTCACTTTCCAATGTGTCCCATGTGGTGTTCCGTGGAAAGGGGTGTTCCTGCAGTTCTGACTCTCATATTTGAAACTTGGTATGCTCCTATTCACGGAATGCCTGTGTTTGTCTCTCCAAGTTGATTGTGCGGTCAGGAGCATGAGGAAAATGCTGGAGTATAATTGTAAAGGAACAAGCATCTAACTTGTAGCTGAGGAGCTTCTGACTGTCTCTTGTTACTGATAAGGTAGTGGATATGCTAGGGATGAGTTGCTGGAGGTTGTGTTGTGAGCTGCCTCAGACATTCAGGGAGACCTGAGGATTTGGTGTACCAACTCTGGATGGAACATGGGGGCGGTAGTTTCCGAGTCTGAAACATGAACAACAAATGGAGCAAAGGCTGCAGAGAGGGGAAGCTCTGAAACCATGGAGTGAGTGCGTGTGGGGAAAGTTATCTGCTTATTTGTCTGCTTTTTTTGCCCGGAAAAGCACACCCTCTCACTCACCGCGTTACATAGGCTGATGCACACTCTCCGCATCTGCTCCACTCACGCTCTCCCTCTCTCACATGCGCACACGTGCACTTCACTCTGTCACACGCACACATGCACGCGCAGCCTCTCTCTCTCCCTCCCGCACACACACACACACACACACACACACACACACACACACTCAGTCTCACTTTCTCTCAAGTGCACAGTGTCTCTCTCTATCCCCTTCACACAGGCAGGCCATCTCTCTCACACATTTGCACACGCAATTGAACCACATGTATGCACATATACATCTGCGGGGTGCAATTGCATTTGCCCATTTGTATTTGCAGATGCATTTTATTTTGTACCAAAAACGTACAATTTGTCGATAGTCAGTCAATGTGATATTTTACAAACTCCGAGCTTGTAAATAAAACCAGTCTGACTCCAGATGAAGACACAGACAGCGTCCAAACAAGGTCTCACGCTTAGAATACATTGTCTGGCCGCAAGAGTTACTAAATTTATCTGATGGTAGTTCCAGGTAGTGACTTGAAATAATTTCTGCGACTTGCATATTAATCAATCAAACTTGCACCTCCATTCTAACTGACCTAGCATTTAAAAGTCATCTTAGGTGTGCACAGTTCATGTGCATAAGTTGTACTACACTTTGATCTTTTCCTTATAACTTCTGTGTTTAAGGTCTTCCTTAAGCGCAATGAAACCTTATTGTTACAAATAAACCCATTAGACTCTAACCTGGTGTCGTTTGATTTTTGACCTTGTCCAACCCAGTCCAAAACCAGCGGCTCCATATCATGGTGTTTACTGGTTAGCTAATCCTCTCCCCTAATAAGTAAATTGTTCCGAATCCTATGTGTTATTGTCTTGCATATTAATTTTTTGCGAGGCACTTTATGCACTGATGTCCAGAAGTCCAGATATAATACATCTATATGATTCCCATTTTCCACCTTGCTTATTTCGTTTTTTTTCCCCAGAAGCTGGTAATCCCGGGTTGTTTACTTTGGAGTGGAGAAGACTGAGGGGGATGTGATTTAGCAGGATAAGATTACAAAGGGCGTGGACAGTAGCTGTTCCTATTAATCAAATGGCCAAAAACAAAGGAACACGCATTAAAGTGAAGGGTTTGAGGATTAGAGAGGATTATTTTTCACCCAGATGGTGTTGGGGTCTCGTATGTACTTCCTGAGAGGGGAGTTGTTATGGTATCCACATAACAGCTAAATAGGACTTGGACGAGCTTTTGAAGTGTTATAACATTCCTGCCTGCAGTCTTCATGTTGGAGAGTGAGACTGGTGAAGGTAATGCTGTATTTCGGACGGTACAAAGATTATGCTCCTATGACTTTATGGTGTGGACATGGATTAATGGGTTTCTGAAGAGAATATTAACAAGAATTATAAGGGTGAACTGTCAATGGAAAGGATGAGAGAAAACAAGTGCACCTTCGTTACAGTCTGAACACCGAGGAAGGAGAATAGAGAATAGGGTAATAGCAGAACTCTGAAGCAACTACTTCAGTTCAGTCTTCACAGAAGAAAACAAACCAAACAAATCAAATTTCCCAGCAAGACTGGAAATCTTATGTCTCAAGAGAATAATAATGAAATTAATAAATCAATGCTTTGGGAGAAATTATTTGGACTGAAAGTATGGCTGAATTTAGAGTACAGATGGAAGGTGAGAAGGTAAAGTCCAATACCAGGGTCCTGGGCTTACTCAAAGTAGGCAATAATAGGATGAGGGAAGAGTTGGCTCAAGTTGACTGGAAGCAAATACTTTATGGTTGAACAATTGATGAGCAGTGGATGGCTTTCGAAGAATTTTTTCCGAGTGCTCAGCAGCATCATGTAATAGTGAAATGGAAGGACTGTAGGAAAAAGGGTAATCTGCCATGGATGTCTCAGGAAATAAGGGAGGCGATCAAAATAAATAAATGGTATAAATAATGGCAAAGACCAGTGGGAGACTAGAAGATTGTGAAAACTTTAAAGGTCAAAAGTGAGCAACAAAAAAGCTATCAAGAAACACAAGATACATTATGAGAGTAAACTACCTCAGAGTATAAATTCAAACAGCTACCCTTTGATCTCTTTTAAATCTCTTCTCTCTCACCTTAAAATTATCCTCTCTGGTATTGGACACCTCCACCCTGGGGAAAAGACCTTGTCTATGTATCCTATCCATGCCACTCATGATTTTATAAACCTCCGTAAGGTCATCCCTACCTCTCCTTATATATATAAACATCCCATTTTAAATACTTTTATCCCCCTTCCAGGTTATAACTTCCTTCCTATAGCAGGGCGACAAGAATTGTACTCAGTACTACAAATATGGCCTTCCCATTGTCTTGTACAGCCACAACATGATGCCCCAATTCCTAAAGTCAATGCTCTAACCGATGAAAGTAAGCGTGCCTAATGCCTTCTTCACCACACTGTCTACCTGCAACTCCACATTCAAGGAACTATGTACCTGCACCCTAGTTCTCTCTGCTAGAATACACTCCCCAGTGTCCTACCGCTAACTGTATAAATCCTGCTCTAGTTTTTCTAACAAACTGCAACACCTCACATTTATCTGCATGAAGCTCTACCTACCAATCCTCAGCCCACTTTCCCATTTGATCAAGATCTCATTGTTCTCTAAGATAACCTTCTTCACTGTCCACTATTAACGCCAATTTTGGGGGTTTTGTGTACGAACTTACTATCCATTGTTCCTATATTTTCATCCAAATAATTTACAATAGCAATGAACAGCAGCAGCCTGGTCCTTGTGGCACACCACCGGTCACAGGCCTCCAAGTGAAACAACAGATCTCTCCCAGCACCATCTGCCCCCTACTGTCAAGCCAATTTTATATCTAATTGGCTTGCTTTCCCTGATCCTCTGCGATGTAACCTTATTAATTAGGTTACCATGAGGAACCTTGTTGGGCCTCACTAAGGTCCACATAGACAACGTTTGCTGCTTTACCTTCATCTATCTATGGACGGCATGGCGGCTAAATTGGCGGCTCAATGGGCGGCCTGGTGGCTCAGTGGTTAGCACTGCTGCCTCACAGCGTCAGGGACCCGGGTTCAATTCACACCTGGCTAACTGTGTGGATTTGTACATTCTCCCTGTGTTTGCGTGGGATTCCTCCGGATGCTGTAGTTTCCTCCCACAGTCCAAAGATATGCAGGTTCGGTGAATTGCCTGTAGTGTTAGGTGGATTAGTCAGGGGCAAATATAGTGGGGTTGGGTTTCTCTGCGAAGGGTCGGTGTGGATTTGTAGGGCCGACAGGCCAATTCCCACACTGTAGGTAATCTAATCTACCCTCCGGACCACGTCTTCAAAAACTGAAATCTAGTTTTGAGGCATGGATTCCCAGACACAAAGACGTGCTAAATATCCCCAAACAGTCCTTGCCTTTCCAAATGCATGTAAATCTGCCTCTCGGAATCTCCTACAAGCACTTATCCACCCTTGATATCAAATTCACTGGTCTGTACATTCCTGGGTTTTCCTTGCATTCTTGTTACACATAATGCAACAACATTAGCTGTCTTCCTGTCCTCCAGCACCTCAACCGTAACTGACAATGATACACAAAAGAAAGTCAAGAGAACTACAAATTTCCTAAACCAGAAACGAAGACAGAAATGTGCTGGAAAAGCTCAGAATGTCTGTAAGCATCTGTGCAGAGAAATCATAGTTAATGTGTTACAACACAGGGTAAAACCCCGCCCCTCCCCAACCCATGCGCTAACTTAAATTCGCAACATAGAAAAGATTTAGCCCGTGCTGTAACCTATAAAAATTCGGAAGGCCAAGAACCATCCTAAAGGTCAGTATTTAAAGTAAAAAATAACAACTTTTAAAAAGACTAACGGAGATTAATAAACTAACAACTACTTGCAACCCCTTTCTCTGACTATCTTTTACTATCCCTCCTACAATACTGGTCCAATAAAAACACCCCAATTAAGATTGACCAAAACATTCAAATTTCAGAACCATCCAGCTGTCGAATACTCTATCCTGTTTGCTTCTCCTTAGAGATTCTGTTTCACAGCTCATTGATAAATAAAGCTAAATTTAAGAGAGCTATTCTCTGGGCAGTCTGCCTATGTTGCTGGCGTGGCTGTTCTCCCCCAGCTTTCAATTTTTTTTGGCTTTATACCCCAAAACAGGGGGTCAATTCATTTTTTAAAAAAATTGTCAAAATGCCAAATTCAAACTCGAGTGTAGTTTAGTTTCTTGGGACATAATTTAAAGTGATTGATCAATTTTGATTTTATTTTTGTCTCATAACAAACCAAGTTCTGCCAGCTTCTGTTCCAAATGTACATTCTAAATATTGCAGAGGTCACTGTGTTTGTAAATCCTTCAACTCCCTTAAAGGTACAGTACCCTTTACACGTTCCTAACACCTTCCCTCTCAAAGAAGAACCATCATAATGAAAACGTGGTATCATTTGGTTTCTATTCTTTAAGCACATGACCACAACATACAGATAATTTAAACCTAAGTGCACCTTAATTTCTTCCCATTTGCCTACATTTATTATTGTATAAATACAAATCTTGTCTAAACTTTACCAGTTAAATCTGTGAGAACACATCTATGATTACATTTTTAATACATGTTATATGTAGAATTTTTAAATTAAAAGTCTGCAATCTTTGACTCCAATGTAATAGTCTTTAAAGCGTTCAATGAATATATGCAGATTGGGATCCGTGCACACAACCGTCTCCAACACGCTGTTTGTGAGTATACTTTAAAATATTATAAGGCTAGTAACAAACTCATCACTTCTTTCTCAGTAATGGAATATTTTCTCTGGTAGATGTTGAGTTTCCTTGAAAAGTGCAATCCCATCTCATGGTCCTACTGCAGTATAGCTCCAACTCCTATGTCACTCACGCCGATGGCAACTTTGAAAGGTTTTGAAGGGTTTGGTGTATCTGAAACTGGTTTTGTGGACAATATTTCTTTTTAATGGTCGAATGCCTCCTGGCATTGTTCTACCCACCAAAACTTTGTGTTCTTCTTCAGCAAGTCGGTTAACGG
Organism: Hemiscyllium ocellatum; assembly: GCF_020745735.1. Taxonomy (NCBI): domain Eukaryota; kingdom Metazoa; phylum Chordata; class Chondrichthyes; order Orectolobiformes; family Hemiscylliidae; genus Hemiscyllium; species Hemiscyllium ocellatum. Next base: position 75,768,968 of record NC_083414.1, on the reverse strand, counting down.
TGCCACAACATTGCTGACGTTTGGATCAAACTTCCAATAGAGTTCCTCGGAAACTTCTGTCTTTTTATTCTATGGGGTGAAACTTCCATGACCGATATTTTGTCGCAAGAACATTACATCTGCTTTCGCGAATTCAGTTTTGTTTAATTTTATCACCAGGTTTGTCTCTTGTATTCGTTCAAAAGGCTCCGCCAAGTGTACCAAGTGATCTTTCCAGAACGAACGAAAGATCACTACGTCTTCCAAATGGACTGCACAGTTTTTAATCAGGCCACAATTCTGTCTATGAGTCTTTGGAATGGGTTGGGTGGGTTTGTCATTCCAATGCGCATCACTTTGAATTTATACAGTCTATTTGGCGTTACAATTCAGAAATGTCTTTCACCATCTCTGATAAAGGTACCTGACAGAAACTACGCAATAAGTCCAACTTGGCGATGTAACTGACTTGTCCAACTTTCTCAATACAGTCCTCCAATGTCGGAATTTGGTATAAGTCTGATTTTGTAACAGTGTTGACCAATAATCCAGCCAAAATCATTGAGTCCCATCCGGTTTGGGAACTAAGACGATCAGCGAGCTCCACACACTCTGGCTTGGTTCGATGATGACCTCATTGAGCATGACCTCCACCTCCTTCTGGACCGGTCTGGCTTTGAGAGGATTAAGACGATATGGATGTTCTATTATCAGAACAGCATTCCCAAGTCTACTTCAAGTACAATAACATTAGTCCTCCCCATATTATTCTTACGTGTGTCCTCATACTGCAATAACAACCTTTCAACTGCGTTCAATGCTCCTGAGACAGCGTCCACTGCTCAAGGACTTGTACTTTTAACCATATTTTGAGGCATGTCAAGATTCGCAAAATTTGGATTTGATTCCTCACTCTATGGGGCAGTAACTAACACCTGTTTTTTCAATTCTTTCTCTCGTCTACTTTTCAGGAGGGGACGTACACATTCAGTTATAACCCAAAAGGAGGGATCTTCGAATATGGGAATTGGCAACAGAGGTGCTAGTTTCTTTACTGCCTGTGGTGTACCTACTATTTGGCATGTATGACATGTTACCAAATGTCAACCACATCTGTGTGCATTCCAGGTCAATAAAAATGTTTTTGTGCCTTAGCCTGAGCCTTTCGTACCACTCCCACAGGTAGGTCACGTGCCACCTGTAATACTTCCTGTCTCTATGCCACCGGCAACATAATCTGGTGCACTTCAGCACATTACTCCTCTGCCCTAACCTGCAGCAGTCTTCACTTCCGTGTTAGGATGCGATATTTTTGGTAATAACCCTCAGGAACATCCTTGCCTCACTTTCAGAGTACACATCCACATATATATCTTATCATCTTGCCTGTCTGTTGCAAATCCCTTAGCCTTTCAGGACCAACCATCTTTGTCTGACCCTCTGTTTGTTCATGTTTTCCCTGGACCATTACGTTAAACAGGATGTTAGCTAACTGAACATTAACTCCTTCATCGTTGTCTTTAGTTTGTGCTTCCTGCTGTGACTTATGATAGTGGGATCTGGTTACTGTACAGTCTGGGAAAATACCAGTATATTTCTGTTTTGACTCCTCTGTTTCTTGGTCTTCTTGGGCTTCTACACAACAAGGGGTATCGTTCCCAACTTGGACCCTGCTAAACCATTATCAAGAACAAACTGGATTCCTGGAACTGACATTCTGTCAGTCATTTCCATGGTTACTTCCCCACACTTGAGTAGGCACTCCAAACTGATCTTATGGAGAGGAAAGTTAAATTTCTGTTCAATTATCCCACAAATTGCGACACTCTCGGTTAACAGATCAGAAAGACTGCAAATTTTCTCATCTCTTACTATTAGAAACTGGTTAGATCCTGTACCTCTCAAAATGTTAACTTCTTCTCCTTCTCACCCTGTTGTGTCTGAGTAAACTATACTCAGAGAGGCGAATTCTTTGTAGAGATCAGATACTAACTCCATACCTGGCCCCAGCCTAGGCTGTGCACTTTCCTGCAGCTTTTCGGTTCTTGCTGAGGTTTCCTTTGATACTTTCACTAATGTCATTGGTTTAACTTATTTTACCACATCTTCTCCCACAATGCCTTTCTTAATGACCAGCGCTGTGACCTTACATATCCCATCTAACGGCAGTGAAAATACCTTTTACCAGTGCCCTTCTGAAACTACCGGCACTGAAATCTTCTGTGTTCCACTCTATGACAGTAAAAATACCTGAGGCCTTTCCATTCTCTGGGGTATCTTCTTTAACCTGTGGTAAACTCTTATTCTCTACTCATTCTTTTATATTATAGCATCCCGCCTTCTCGCAAATTCTATCCCTCGCAGGAAGAAATTCTGGCTTGATGCTTGTAACACGTATTCATCTGCTAATTCTCCTGCTCTTCTCAATTTCTGAACTTTCTGTTCCTCCACATGAATTCTTATCATCTCTGGAAGCGAGTTCTTCAACTCCTTCAGCAGATTAATCTCCATTAGAGCCTTATATGTCACATCTATCTTTAAAGCAAGCATCAAAATGCCCACAGTTAGTTCTTTGAAACTCAACATAAGTCTGACTTGGTTTCTCCTTTATGTTTCTGTTCAGCTGTCTATATGTTTCTGGTACCAATTTGTCAGCACTTCAAACAACTTGTTTGACGTCTTCAGAATCTCTTAACTCCTCATTTGACAGCAGACAATATACTTCACTCACCCTACCTACCAATTTATTTCGAACTAGCATCCCCCATAAATCCTTGGACCATTCTATCTGCCTAGCCAAGTTTTCAATGAAATAAGATTAGATTAGTTACAGTGTGTAAGCTGGCCCTTTGGCCTAACAAGTCCACACGGATCCACCCGAAGCACTCCCAGACCCATCCCGCTACATGTACCCCTTTACCTAACACTACTGTCAGTTTAGCATGTCCAAATCTCCTGACCTGCACATCTTTGGGTTGTGGGAAGAAACCGGAGCAAACCCACGCAGACACGGGGAGAATGTGCAAACTCCACACAGTCAATCGCCTGAGGCGAAAATTGAAGTCGGGTCTCTGGCGCTGTGATGCAGCAGTGGTAACCATTGTGGCACCGTGCCGCCCTTCTACTGCTTCAGCATTTTTCTCATGAAAATGTGCAAGAGTTTTGACATAATTGTTTTTATCACTATCTTCCCTTTTAATCTGCATCCTGTTAACTTGACTTTGCTGACTAAATCGCAACATTTAGTCCCCAACACCTTATCTTCACGATGGACATCCAGTCCCTGTACACCTCCATCCCCCATCATGAAGGACTCAAAGCCCTCCGCTTCTTCCTTTCCCGCCGCACCAACCAGTACGCTTCCACTGACACCCTCCTTCGACTGACTGAACTGGTCCTCACCTGAATAACTTCTCTTTCCAATCCTCCCACTTCCTCCAAACTAAAGGAGTTGCCATGGGCACCCGCATGGGCCCTGGCTATGCCTGTGTCTTTGTAGGATATGTGGAACAGTCCATCGTCTGCAACTACACTGGCACTACCTCCCACCTTTTCCTCCGCTACATCGATGACTGTATCGGCGCTGCCTCGTGCTCTCACGAGGAGGTTGGACAGTTAATCAAATTTACCAACACTTCCATCCCGACCTCAAATTCACCTGGACTGTCTCAGACTCCTCCCTCCCCTTCCTAGACCTTACCATTTCTATCTCGCGCAACCGACTCAACACAGACATCTACTATAAACTAACTGACTCCCACAGCTACCTGGACTACACCTCCTCCCACCCTGCCCCCTGTAAAAACGCCATCCCATATTCCCAATTCCTTCGTCTACACTGCATTTGCTCCCAGGAGGACCAGTTCCAATACCGCACAGCCCAGGTGGCCTCCTTCTTCAAGGACCGCAGATTCCCCCCAGACGTGATCGACGATGCCCTCCACCACATCTCCTCCACTTCCCGCTCCTCCGCCCTTGAGCCCCGCCCTTCCAACCGCCACCAAGACAGAACCCCACTGGTTCTCACCTACCACCCCACCAACCTCCGTATACAGCGTATCATCCGCCGTCATTTCCACCAACTCCAAACGGACCCCACCATCAGGGATATATTTCCCTCCCCTCCCCTATCAGCGTTCCGCAAAGACCACTCCTTTCGTGACTCCCTCGTCAGGTCCACACCCCCCACTAACCCAACCTCCACTCCCGGAACCTTCCCCTGCAACCGCAGGAAATGCAAAACTTGCGCCCACACCTCCTCCCTTACCTGTCTCCAAGGCCCCAAGGGATTTTTCCATATCCGCCACAAATTCACCTGCACCTCCACACACATCATCTATTGCATCTGCTGCACATGATGTGGCCTCCTCTATATTGGAGAGACGGACCGCCTACTTGCGGAACGCTTCAGGGAACACATCTGGGATGCCCGGACCAACCAACCCAAACACCCCGTGGCTCAACACTTTAACTCTCCCTCCCACTCCACCGAAGACATGTAGGTCCTTGGACTCCGCCATCGCCAGAACATAACAACACGACGGTTGGAGGAAGAGCCCCTCATCTTCCGCCTGGGAACCCTCCAACCACATGGGATGAACTCAGATTTCTCCACTTTCCTCATTTCCCCTCCCCCACCTTGTCTCAGTCGATTCCCTTGAACTCAGCACCGCCCTACTAACCTGCAATCTTCTTCCTGACCTCTCCGCCCCCACCCCACTCCGGCCTATCACCCTCACCTTGACCTCCTTCCACCTATCACAACTCCATCGCCCCTCCCCCAAGTCCCTCCTCTCTACCTTTTATCTTAGCCTGCATGGCACCCTCTCCTCATTCCTGATGAAGTGCTTATGCCCGAAACGTCGAATTTCCTGTTCCTTGGATGCTGCCTGACCTGCTGTGCTTTAACCAGCAACACATTTTCAGCTCTGATCTCCAGCATCTGCAGACCTCACTTTTTAAATCGCAACATCCCAAGTTCAAATTCTCTCTCTTTTTGCTCAGCTGTGAACCTTCTCTTTCCCTTTTTTCCCTCTCTCTCTCTCTTTTGTCTTGCTTTCTGTTTCTTCTCTATCTTTTTCTCTCTCCATTTGGTTATCTTTACACTCCATTTCCCTCAACTGTAATTCAAGTTTTTTTCACTGTACTGCCCTTGTCTGTTTCTCTGACACACCTTCGTGTTTGAGTAATTCCCTGACAATTTCAGCTTTACTTTTTCTTTGCTTAAACACAAAACTTTGCTTTTCGCTGGTTCTAAAAGTTTGGCCTTTACCATTCTTTCTAAACTTTCTTGGCAAATTTGAGAATCATCTTCAAACCTCGCTCAAAATTTTAAGAGCCATTTCTCTCGCTTTTAATTTATCCAATCACACGTTATCGACATTTTATTTAAAGATCTCAGACATTAACGTGCAAATGTTTAAATATACTATGCTTTTTTCATACCTCAAATGTATTCAAATCTACCCAGATCACAGTTTGGATTTGTCTAAACCTGTTCTAATCGCGGACGAAAGCCCCCAAACTATTACAACAAAAGGTTAACCTAATTTAAACCAGCCTCACAGAATAAGTTCAACACTTGCAGTAATCTCATAAGTTTTCAGAGGCAAAGATCCATTTGCAGAGTTACTATTGAATGTAAAAAGAACAACTTGGTTATTTAAGTACGATAGAGAATAATAAAACAAAGAACTATTTAGAAATCCCTTCGGTTAAACGTTTCTTTTACCTCCCACTCTACAATACTGGTCTGATGAAACAAAAAAAAATAATTTTACAAAACATATAATCATGTTTCAAAACCAGTCAGCTTTGTCGATTCTCCTTTGTAGATTTTACTCTAGTTTGGCTTCGATGTTCTGCTGTGCAAATTTCATACAGACAGGTACCTTCAGGAAGCTCTTCAGCGTACAGTCTATTTTTGTGGATGTCCTTGGCAGTGTTCCCACTAAATATTCAAAATGTTCGGTTTTATATCTCAAAGCATCGATTCATTGATTTAGATGCCATCAAATACATTATATTTCAAACATAATTTGATTTGAGTATGTTGGGGTATAATTTGAACTGACTGGCCGAATTTGAAATGGTTTTTGTTCGTGGCAACTCAGCCTCACTATTGATTTCACGGTCAAATGTTACTTTTTAACTTCTTTCATAACACTTTGTGCCAGTTTCCAGTCCCTCTTAAAGGTAACATATACCTCTACACTTTCATTAGAAAATCGTTTATCTGCCCTGCATAGCTTTCCATACATTTGATCAACTTAGTGAGTTCACATAATAGTCTTTCCTGTTCAAAAAAAAGACCCATTTTCTCTCATTCTTCCTTTACCTAAATCCTTCTTTCCAATCATTCCAATTACTTACAATGTCACTGGTATTCTTCGACAATGTAATGCAAAGTGTGTGAGATGAAAGAATGAGATGTAATCACATTCCTACATGAAGGAGTAAATATACAACGTTTCCAATCTTTCTGATATCAAGAAAGACGTAGCAAATCTCCTTTATTCATGGCTTGGGAAAGTGAACAAATGATGTTCATGCACCGAACAGCAGTAATACAATGAACCTTTACTGGGACCATTGAACGACCAAATATTTAGTTTTCTCCCTAGAGGTTAAATTCAGTTATTTTTTCAATTCGGTGATGCATACGTTTTTATCAATATGCAATCATCATCGGTGATGAAACCAGAAGTTGCTGGAAATGCTCAGTAGTTCTGGCAGTGTCTGTTGTGAGAAAGCAGATCCAACATAGTGTCGAGGAATGGGTGTGGGTTGTTTATTTTTTTGCCAATAGTGTTCAGCGATGTACCGGTTTGATACATTAGTCAGGGTTAAATGCAGAGTAATAGATTGGAGGAATGGGTCAGTGTGGGATACTCTTCAGAAGATCAGCGTGGACGTGCTGTGTGAAATGGCCTGTTTCCCCACTGTAGGGATTCTATGATTCTCTGATTTCTTCATAAAGAGGGACGTCAGTGTCAAGATTAAGTGCATGTGCATGCTCAGGGCATATTGAAGTGGGAGGGTAAACAGCCAGCGGTCGTGGTTCACATTGATACCAATGATATCGGTAAGAAGAGTGAAATTTTGAAAGGTCCTGCAAAGAAAGGTAAGGGAGTTAGGGGTAAATTTACAAGCAGGATCACCAGATTTTAATCTTGGGATTACTTCCCGGGCAACTGGAAGTGAGACAAAGAAGAGGAAGATAGCAGGGTTGAATATGTGGCAAAGAGCTCGTTTGGGATGATTGTTTCTAATTTCTGAATGATTCGAATCGCGTCCAGTGCACGTGGGAGCTGTACAAAAAGGAAAGTGTGCACTTTAACTGAAGGGGCCCAAACATCCTAGAAGGGAGGTGTGTTCGTGCAGATTTAAGCTAATGATACAAGAGGCTGGGAACCAAAGCAGCAGGTCAGAAACAGAGCGGAAAGTAAAGGTTTATCGAATAACCAGGCAGAGCCAGTTAAATAACCATGCTGGGAGAAGGAATCATGACAATTTTAAAAATCTGAAAGTGGTCTCATCATTAATCTGTAAACTGTAGAAAACATTTCCTATTTCTAAATGTATTTGGCTTTAACGTATTTCAAGATTTATATTCTCTCCCGAAAAGTATGATGTTGATGCAGAGGTTTGTTTTGTGATCCAGATTCCCCATTCCTCGTGTTTCAGTTTCACAGTCTGTTCATTGAAATAATACACTGTTATCCCATTCAACTCGCCAAGGTGCTGAAACGCAGATACATTTTCCCAACTATGATCCAAAGACCAATATTTCGAAAGAACAAAGAACAAAGTAAATTTACAGCCAAGGAACAGGCCCTTCGGCCCTCCAAGCCTGAGTCGATCCAAACGTACTGTCTAAACCTGTCACCCAATTCCTAAGCATCTGCATCCCTCTACTCCCCACCTACTCATGCATCTGTTCAGACGCATCTATAAAGAATCTACCGTGCTTGCCTCTGCCACCCCTGTGGGCAACGATTTCCAGAAACCCACCACCCTCTGTGTGAAGCAATTACCATGTATACCCACCTTAAACTTTTCACCTCTGTCCTTGAAAGCGTGACCTCTCGTCATTGAATCCTTAACCCTGGGAAAAAAGCTTATCTCCATCTATCCTGTCGGTATCCTTCATAATTTTGTAAACCTCAAGCATGTCCCCCCCCCCACCCCCCAATCTCCTCTTTTCTACTGAAAACAAACCTAACTTACTCAACCTCTCTTCACAGCTAACACCTTCCATACCGGGCAACATCGACGTAAACCTTCTCTGCAACCTCTCCGGTGGCTATTCCTTTATCAAAATGATTTTCACTTTTTAGAACTGCTGAAGGGAATTGTCTCTCTGAGGAAAATGGCAGAGCATTCAATTTTGGACACTTGGGATAATTCTCATGTTCGGAAACGTTTGAGAAGATTTAGTAGAATTATTGCGACAGTGAACTCTTCTGTCAGGGGCATCAACAGGAGATTCTGTGGCAGTGAACATACATTTACAAAGGGTTGTTGCTTTTCCTGTGCTAGGATTAAGAACTTCTCGAAACATTTCAAGAACATTGTTAAATTTTCTTCATCATTATGTAGATGATTTTAATAGATTGAGAAGTCAAAAATTATTTTACATATTGATAGGAATGATATTTTTAGGGAAAGATTAAAGCAGTACAGAGTAAATTTAAGAGGTGAGGTCTAAGATTAGAAATAAAACCTTAAGAGTGGTAATTTCTGATTTACTCCCAACGCCAACCTGAACCAAGAGGGAACAAAAGGTTAAAGGAGAAAAATCGATAGCTGAAGAGCTACTGTGTTGTCGAAGGATTTAGATTTTTGAGAAATTGGAATCTATTTTCGAATAATAGAAAAGACTTGATCAGGAAGGATTGGTCTAATCTAAACTGGAAAGCAACCAATATCTTAGCAGTGAGATTTGCTCCTTCTATGTATGGCGACTTTATATTGATAGAGACGGCAAGGGGATATTCCAAGTAGCATTAAAAATGGAAGGATGGATGTGGATGTATATGAATGTGAGGAGAGCATGTCAATTAGAAAAGAAAGACGAGACAGTCAAAAGTAAACAGTAATTCCGAAGCACTCAATTTCATTTATTCCAATGTCAGGGGTCTCACAGGGAAGGCTGACGAACTCAGGGCATATTTAAGAACTTCGGACTGGGACATCATATTTATTACAGCAAGTTCAAAGTTTGGGAGAGGATTTGTAGCTCGGGTGCTCATATACAGGGGACGAAACGTCTGCAACACAAATTCCCAGCTAGGCGAACAGAACCACAACAAATTGCAGAACGTTGGTTGAGAGATATTCAAGTCGAGAGTGTAGTGCTGGGAATGCACAGCAGGTCAGACAGCATGTGAAGAGCAGGAAAATCGACGTTTCGGACAGAAGCTCCAAATCAGGAATGGGCTAATGAAGGACTTCTGCCTGAAACATCGGTTTTCCTGCTCCTCGGATGCTGCTTGGCCTGCGGTGCTTTTCCAGCACTACACTCTCGACTCAAATCTACAGCATCTACCATCCGCACTTTCGCCTGAGAGATGATCAAGACTGGCAATTCAACGCTTCAGGTGTAATTATCATAGAAAAGATAGAAAAAAATCATGCAGTGGGCGGGGAGGAGGAGGACTGCTATTTTTGATTAAAGAATAAATTATTGCTCTAACTGGAGAAGATATTTCTGAAAAATCATCAAGTTAAAATATGTGAAGAAATTAAACATAAGAAATTCAATATCACTTTGAAGAGATTGCACAAAGTTCTCGTATATGACAAACTGTCTAGTGAAAATATATTCGTAGAAATTAAAAATAAGAAAGGAAAGAGCACATTGATGATATCATACGCTCTCCATACGCTCTCCAACAGTAAGAAAGAAATTGAGAAACAAACATGCAGGGAAATCTCGGATATAAGCTTAATAAGGTTTTAATAACAGCAGATTTTAATTTTCAGAAAACTGACTGAGACTACCACACTGTCAAAGGGTTGAATAGTGAAGAATTTGTCTAATGTGTTCTCGAAAATTTTCTTCGTCAATATGTAGATGATCCTAATAGAGAAGGAGCAAACCCCGACCAACTTTTTGCAATAGGCAGGGCAAGTGACTGAAGTAAAAGTGAGGGAATATTTTGGTATTTCAATCATAACTCTATTAGTTCCACAAAGGTTATGGAAAAGAATAAGCCTTTCATATTTTTGTTTGAATTGGTATATCATAAGTTTTAATTGCAATGGACAAAGACTTTCCAAATTTGATTGGAATAGACCATTGACAGGTAAAATGACGTCTGACAAGTGGGAGGTATTCAAAAGTGTGACGACAAGAGTTGAGAGGCATTATATTCCTGTTAGAGTGAAGGGTAAGGCTGTCAAGGCTAAGGAACAATGAAAAACTACTGTTATTGAGGTTAAATTCAAGAATCAAAGAAAATTTTACTTTAAATATAGACACTCCATCCAATTGAATAAAGTTAAACAATATAATGAGTGGGGGACATTATTTCGAGAGAAATCATGAAAGTAAGAAGGAGATGTGAGATAGCATGGGCCAAAAAGTTTAAGGATAATCGAAAGATATTGTGCAGCTACATTTAGTGCAAGAGGGTAACCACGGACGGGGTAAGGCCGCTCAAATATCATGAAGGATATTGATGTGTTGAACCCAGGAGATGGGGAATAAAATCATCCCAATCTTGGTGCATCAGACTGCAGCAAACACGCACTGTTGTCTGCCACTCGCATTCATCTAGATAGAATTCTCTCTGCTATTTGTCAGCCTATTGCCCCATTTGATCAATATCCTTTTGTAATTATAGAAAACCTCCTTCACTGTCCACTGTGCCACCAGTTTTGGTGTCATCCGCAACTTACTAACTATGCCTTCCACATTCTCATGCAAAACATTTACATGAATGACAAACAATGAAATCCTCGAAACAACCTCTGTGGAATACTGGTGGACACAAGCCTTCAGTCGAAAAAGCAACCGCCCACTATTGCTCCTTGTTTCCTGACGTTGCACCAATTGAAAGTTCTGGAGAGAAACACCACATTTCTGGCAGTATGGGGCAGTGTAAAATGGAATTATCATTTTTTGAGTCCAATATGACTTGTTCAGAACATGTTCATATCAGATTCGATATGTTAACTCGGTGTCTCTTCCCAGATCCTGCGTCATCTGTTGCATTTCTACATCATTTTGCATTTGCATTTCAGATTGTCACTATCTCTAATATTTTGCTTTATTGTTTGATTGGTCTAGATGTTGAACCCGGTTATATTTGGCCAATATGCTCCATTCCTGTTCCCATTACTTGTGACAGTCACACATCTATTACATTGGATTCGATTCTTTCTTTAAGTTCTGAAAATAAATGTGTGGATCTCATCAAAGTTATTTTGATTTAAAAGGCCTGTTAAATGCAGCTATACTTGAAGAAAAAATAGGAATATGATTATTAATAGTGACATTGTCTGTGCGTTTTATGACCAAAATTGTCTCCTAAGTCTCTGAACATTTCCAATATGTTTCTCTGAATAATTTCAGCAAAGATGGTTGCTATGCAACCCATCATCTCTGTATCTGCTCAGTATGAGCTGTATCATCACTCTTACTCTGCTGTAACTCCCTTGTAACCCCTTATCTTTGTTATTTGTGTCTGGTTTTATTTCTGAATATCCCGTCCAGTTATAAGCTATATTAACAACCTGTATAAAATGTGATTAAACAGTCTATATATCAAATATATTTCTGCTCACCACATTCAAAATTGTCCGCTTCTATTCACATTGTCGTTCAACATTCCATGTACAAAAGGTCATCTGTTCTCTTGCGCTGCATTGCATTTCATTCCATTTGTCAGAAAGAGTGATGGTTGAATACTCATGACAGTGAGATATTACTGTACTTCCCTCAGGTCTCCTCAGTCACTGGCCCCTGTCTTTTCTGTTTCATAGCCATTATCATATTCATTCTGTCACTGATTCATAAACTCATGCTTTTTTTAGATATGTTTATTGAAGAAAAAAATAAATTTTAAAACATTTTTGCAAAGTTACAAAACAAAAAAAATACTAATATACCATTAAATATTAACTAAGTAATTACCAAAACACACGTAACACATAAAAAAGCAGAAAGAAAAAGAAATACTAAACTAAGAACTAATCAAACCTACAAATAACCAAAGCATATCATAGAATATTTCAGATTACTCCAAAAAAGATAACATAGGAATTAAATAGTGAAGTGCATGCTCAGAATGAATTAACATCAAGTCATAATAAAACCGGTATTCAAAGTTTGTGAGAAGATTTGTAGCTCGGGTGCTCGTTGTTGTGGTTCTGTTCGCCGAGCTAGGAGTTTTTGTTGCAAACGTTTCGTCCCCTGTCTAGGTGACATCCTCAGTGTTTGGGAGCCTCCTGTGAAGCGCTTCTGTGATGTTTCCTCTGGCATTTATAGTGGCTTGAATCTGCCGCTTCCGGTTGTCATTAGCTGTCCGCTGCAGTGGCCGGTATATAGGGTCTGTCAGTAGCTGTCCGCTGCAGCGGCTTTATATACCCTACATAAGGTATAGATATACATGGTATATATAGTGACCCTATATACCAGCCACTGCAGCGGACAGCTACTGACAACCAGAAGCTGCAGATTCAAACCACTATAAATGCCGGAGGAATCAGCGCAGAAGCGCTTCACAGGAGGCTCCCAAGCACTGAGGATGTCACCTAGACAGAGGACAAAACGTTTGCAACAAAAACTACCAGCTCGGTGAACAGAACCACAACAAAAACCGATGTTCATGCAGGATTCCTCTCACGGGCGGGGGGTGGGGGCGGGTGGGGGCGGACCAGCCAGAGGCACGGCCTCTCCTAGATAAAAGCCCCTGATAATATTGCCGAAATATTGGTATCTATTTGTTCAGAAAGGGCTGCCATATTTTATAGAATAATTCAGTTATTTGTGGTGCACCATATTCTTTAGGAAGTCAAGGGGAATACATTCCATGATTAACCTGTGCCAATTGGAAAGTACTGGAGGGCCCTCCGCTACCCAGTTTACTAAGATATCTTTCCTTGCACAAAAGGAGAGAATGGAAAATAATTTCCTCCCGTGCACATCCAGGGAGGGCAGGTTCGAAAAGCCCAGGAAAAGCGATACTAGATCTATTCCAATTTCCGTTCCCAAGATTTCTGTCAGCGCATTTACTACTCTAGTCCAGTATTTTCAGAACCTCTGATATGTCCATAAGCAGGGTGTGAAAGTGCCTACTTCCATTTTACATTGAGGACACATTGGAGATGTGCTTGCCTTAAATTTTATCAGTCGTTCCGGTGCTATGTGTATCCTATGGCGTACCTTTAGTTGAATAACTTGAGTTCTATTAAAAATGGAGAGCTTTCTGGCATTTTCTCAGATATCGTCGCACATTTCTAAAGGGATTTCCAACCCCATTTCCTGATTCCATGTTTTAAACATTTTTCCATGTATTTTGATACTTCGTTCTCTAATGAGTGATAAAGAGTGCTGACCAAGGGTCGACCCATTAGCCATAACACTCTTCTTTCCCTTTCTGATTAATAAGAGCTATCCAATAATGGGGTCTTCTTCTGTGTATAATCTCGAATTTAGAAATCTCGAAAAAGGTCACCATCAGGCAGTCCAAATTGCTGCTGCAGCTGTTCAAATGACATCATACCCTCCCCATCGAACAGATCCCCTAAGCAAGAAATACCCCTGGACCTCCAGGTTTTAAATGTGGCGTCTGTGTACCCCAGTTGAAAATCCCATGCTCCCACTATAGAAGTGGGTGAGGTTTTTTGTGAATTACCTTCGTCATGCCGCATCATCTTCCAGGCGTTAATTGTATTTAGGATTTTTATAATAGTCCATAATGACTTTCTTTTTATCTAAAAAACAGAGATTAATGAGGGGACACTTTGCTTGAGAAGCCCCAATGTCCAGCCACATTGATTGCGGGCCACACAAGACCCAGTCATCTATGTAGCTTAATAGAGAACTCAGCTGGTACATTCTAGAGTCTGGAAAACCCAGTTCTCCCCATGCTTGTGGAAGCTGTAGCTTCTTTAATTTAATAAGAGGTCGTCACCTGTGCAATACCTGTGCAACATCACAGGAAGCATTCACATAGGGTATAAGAGACGAGGCAAAATATTCATTTTGATTAGAGCTATTCTGCCAAACCAAAATATCAGGAGATTCCCCCCAGCGTTGAAGGGTCCTGCATTATCCTCTCTAATAGGTGCACAAAATTGGCTTTGTACAGCTGACCAAATACTGAGGTGATAAAAACCCAGAAAGATAAAAAATCTCTCCAGAGACCACTGAAAGGGAAAGCAATTTCCGTCCGATAAATTGGACAGACTATCGAAACCCATTGGCATGGCCTCCAATTTTATAAAATTAATTTTGTAAGCTCAGAATGCATTGAATAAATTAATATCAAAGGACTACTAAAATAAGGAGAACATTGTCTGCGTTAATGGTAATTTTATGTTTACCCGAACCAAACCTCAGATCCATTCTATTAAAATCAGCCAGTATAGCTTCTGCCAATGGTTCAATTATTAGCGTGAATAATAACGGTGAGAGAGGACATCCCTGACAACAGCTGCTACCCACACTGAAGCTATCCGAGCATAAACCATTAGTAATCACGGCTGCTTTGGTGTCATTGTACAATATTGAGACCCATTTGGCGAATACCTCTCTAACACCGAACTTTTTCAGTGTATCAATCAGATATGACCATTCAACCTGATCGAATGCCTTCTCCGCATCTAAAGAGACTACTATTGCCGGTATTCTTTCCTGTTGACAGACTTGGATCACATTTAAAACCCTTCTAACATTATTAGATGACCTACAGCCCCTAATAAACCCCATCTGATCCTCTTTTATGATGTGTGGTTAAACCCTCTCCAGCTTTAATGCTAATGTTTTAGAAGGAATTTTAAGATCTACATTTAGCAAAGATATTGGTCTGTATGATGTGCAATCTTCTGGGGCCTTTCCTTTTTTAAGGATGAGAGAACTATTTTCTTCTCTCATCGAAGGCGGGAGGCAGACCTGACTATATGAATAATTATATATGTCTATAAGTGAACCAGCAAGTTCCCCTACAAACACTTTGTAGAATTCGGCCTGGAATCCATCTGGGCCAGGTGCTTTACCGTTCTAAAGCTGCCTGATTTCATCAAGTACTTCCTGGGTTACCAGGGGAGCATTCAGGACCGACACCTCTTTTGGGATCAAGTCCGGAAAGGCCAGGCTTTTAAAAGAGGACTCCATCTTTTTAGCTCTGTCTTCAGAATCCTGTAATTTATATAGATCAGAATAAAACTTTCTGAAGGCTGTATTGATCCTTTTCCGCTCATGAGGCAAAGTACCAGTACTTTCCCTAATGGACATGTTAGCTTGAGGGGCTTTTTTATCCTTGTGAGATATGCTAGTTATCTACCAGGCTTATCGCTATATTCATATAGTCTTTGTTTTGCAAATGATATTTCCCTCTTTGTTGTTTGTGTAAATGCAGTATTCAGAGCTGCCGTAAGGACGGTAACTCTTTGTAATTTAGCAATAGAGGGCCTATCAAGGTATGCTGTCTCAGCTGCCTTCAAATGAGCCTCGAGTAGACGCTGGTTTTTCTGGGTCGTTGCGTAAGAAATGATGAGACCTCGTGCATTATTCTTAATGGTCTCCCACATCATAGACGGGTTAATGGCCGTACCTGTGATAATTTCCAAAAAGGTTTTGAATTCTTGAAAGAAATATTTTACCAATTTACTATCCTTCATTAAGGAGGAATCCATATGCCAATGTCGGGGGCTTGTCTCATCTCCCTAGTGTTAACTTGCATATATACTGCAGCATGTTCAGAGATGATTATATTACCTATTTTGCAGGATAATATGGAGTTCAGATAGGTCGAGGGAGCAAGAAACATATCAATTCTAGTATGACACTGATGTGGGTAGGAGTTAAAATTTAAAGTCTCTGCCCTGCGGATGAAGGCACTTCCACATACCTCCTAACCCGAGCTCCTTATTCAAACCTGTCAATTGTCTGGATTTAAGTGATATACCCACAGTACTCTTGGGCATCCTGTCTATCTCTGGGTCCATTGTACAATTAGAATCTCCTCCTATAATTGTGCGATGAGCCCCTAAAACCATGGGTTTGGAGAATGCTTCCATTATAAATTTGAACGGACGTGCCAGCGAATATCAAAGTTTCAAAACTCCATACTCCTCTACATTTATGTGGGCTTTAATCAGTATATACCGTCCAGATACATCTTTTATCTGACTTAAGATTTTGAAAGGATAGTTCTTCCGAATGAGAATGACTACTCCCCTACTTTTGGAACTAAAAGATAAAAAGTAGGCCTGATCAAATCCTCCTTGTTGTAATTTTAATGCTCTTTATCCCGTAAGTGTGTCTCCTCAAAGAGAGCTATATCAACCCTTTCAATTTTGAAGTTTGATAGCATTTTTTACCATTTGATTGGTGAATTATTCCCCTTGACGTTCCAGGTGCACCAGCTAATCGAATCACGAACCATGATCGTCCAGGCAAGACCGAGAACCCCCCGGGAGGAAGAACCCCACCCAAAACACCCCGAGCTCAGACTGGAGAAAGTTCACACAAGTGGAAATTCTTTAACACATTAACAACAATATAGTTAAAAACCATTGCTAATTAAGAAAACTATAGAACACATTTAAAAGGAGATTTTCCCCTGTTCCCAGGGAACATCATACCTGTCAATAAACCCACCGTATTCTCTCCCAATTAGCGCTCCGCCCTCGACCCAGGCACCACATAATAGAGTAAATAAATTCCCGTGTACCATAAAACCAAAGTTAAAAGTGAGTTCCCCACCCACACGCCCACTAAAACTTGAATACGTTTAGTAACGATAATGCGAAGTATAAACATAAAAAAACTATGAAGTTACAAACTGCCATCTGGCCTTCCTCTTTCCGTTCAGGAAGGCCCAGCAACCGAATACATTTTCGATGACCCCGATTGTCGAGCTCGTCGATGTGCTCCTCCAAGGTCCAAACACACTGTTCCAGAGCCCGGACCAGGCCCACGGCCAATTCAGCCGCAGGTTCCGAGGTCGCAGCCTTTAGTTCTGCCCATCCAACACGATGTTCAAGCTTTCCAATTTCTCGGTAGTACTGAGAACGACTCCCACCTGCTCCTGGATTCGTTGATGAAGGCATCAATCCTCTCTTGCAGCTTGTTAACCATATAGATCAGGCTCGCCTCTGCAGGTAAATCCCCTGAGGCGGCCGTGGATGTCTCCGCTGCTGCTGGAGAGGGTGGGGGAGGGGTCCCCGCCTGTTGCGAGCTGCGGGCATTTTTTTCCTTTAGTCATTTTAAGCACAGCAACAATCTGTAGAAGCTTGGTGCAAAATGACTAAATATGCTGGGTAAAAGTTATTTTAAATTGTTTAGAGGACCTGGTGGAGGCGGGTACCCAAGTTTGCCTGCGTCTTGGGCAGAATGCTACATTTGCTGGGTCGCCGCCATTTTGAATCTCAATTCATGACGTTGAAAGAACAATGTTATTGTACAATGTTATGGGCCAGGCTCAACACTACAAAACATTTTAAAGCACGTAGCCCAGACCGTAATGTTGCTATTTGTTGAAGTTAAGATTATAGTGGATATTCCCAGAGTGAATTAGCTGGTCTGACTGCCAACTTTTAAACAAACAGAATTTCTTTTCAAAAGTAAGGAATGAAACAGAACGAACAGAAAATCCAATATCTGAATAAATCACCCTATCCGGACCTGACAGGCTAGCACAACTTAATGACGCTGATCCAAATTACTTGCAACAATCTCAATGAACAAAACCCTGAGCAGAAAGAGTAAAACTTACAAACAATAAACATACAGGTTACGAAGTCAGAGGGATGAAGGAGGGGGAGGGCACCCAGTTTCAACAATGACGCTGACTCACCTAACCCACGAACTGAACTGACCTGTGCAGCTGGAGAGATGGCCACGTCCCCATGATTACGCCAGCTTTTTAAAAAAGACTTGAAAGCCTTCTTTCCGATTCATTATCTGTTAGGTTAGAAACCAAAGGACCCCAATGAAGCATTCAAAATTAGGACATGTTTGAACCTTGGGTCATTTAAAAAATCTCTGAAAACAATTCAAGGACAACATAACCTTTTAAGAGACCAGCTTTGTGACAACTCTCTTGATATAAAACTGAATCATCAATATCCAAAGATGGCTTCAGTTTTCTAACCACCCCAAAAATATTGGTTAGTACACTAAAATATTCATTTACTATAAACATGCAAATATGCACAACAATATCTGGACTCAGTGTGCGGTATTTCCATCACTGAGTATCTTGATCTGTCATTCAAGTCAGGAAAATATATTGGCAATCATGTTTTCAAGACGTGCGACGTGCACAATTTTCAATTTGAATGGCTGTAACTACATGCTCCAGCTACACAGTCTTGCATTTTTGTCCATAAGTTTCTCCAAAAAATTTCAGTGGGTTATAGTCAGTGTACATGGTTGCCTCAGATTGTTGCTGGTCGTATAAACACTGAACTGTTGTACTGCCAACACAAAGCTCACAATCTCTTTCTCAACTGTTGAATTATGAACGTTCAACTTCTTGGAGAAATATCCAACAGTTCTTTCTGTCTTCTTGCAGTCTTGCTGCAGAAGTCCAGCACAGATACTTAGATCAATCACATTTAAAGCCACCTTGAATGGTTTTGCATAATCAGGTGTGGCTCAGTGGGGAGTGGGGCAATTGTTAACAAATATTTCATGCTGTCAAATGGCTTTTGACCGTCCTCTGTACACTGAATTTTCTTGCCTTTCCTTAGCAAGTGGAGCAGTCATGTTGCGAAAATGAGGCACAACCCTTTGATAAAATCCACGCAGTTCCAGGAAGCATAATGCTGTTCATTTTGTCAACGGTATGGGAAATTCTCCAATTACCTTCACTTTTACATCCCATGTCACCGTTTATGTATGTCTAATAGCATGGCCTAAGAAGGCAACTTTTGATTTGGTAAATTCACTTTTCGCTAGGTTTACCACCAAGTCTGCCTTCTGATGTCAATAGAGAAAGTCTGAGAAATGCTGTAAGTGTTCTTTCCATGAATGACTAAAAACCACTAGGTCATCAATGTACACCACACGTTGGATATCTGGCAACTTATTGGTTAGTAGCTGAAACGTGGCCGGCACATGTTTCACACCAAATGTAAGCTGCTTGTCCCAAAGTTTCAACACAGTCTTCCAAACGTGGAACTGGGTATACATCAATCTATTTAACTGCATTGACTTTATGAAAGTCCACACATAACCTTTGGGTGCCATTTCGTTTTGGTACCATGAGTATGGGTGAGTTCCAATCACTGTAACGCATGTTGATTATGTCATCTCAGAGCATGCATTCAATCTCTTTCTACGCCTGTGCCAACTTTAGAGGATTATGCCTCTAAGGATGTTGCTTAATCATAACAGCAACTCCTCTAGCTGCATTATGCACAGTTGAATTAGTACTTCCAAGTTCATTAATGCATATCTCCCCATGTAATAATAATAACTCTTTCTGGTCATTTCAGTTTTTGTCATGAAGGTAACTCAATAACGTATCTCAATTTTAGACAACTATCTCATTGTCCACTTTAATGTGATGAATGTCCGATTCAGAAACCTCTGAACTTGGTTCTTCGTTCTGTGTCACACACATTAAAAGCTTTTCCTCTCGCTGTCTTCACTAGAAAAATATCTTTTGAGCGTATTCGCATGACAAACGCTGTGAGATTTTATTTTTGCCTGGAGTTCTTATCAAGTAATTACCCTCACTCTATATCCTTTGTATTTCATAAGGTCCATTAAACTTTGCTTTTCAAGATTCACCTATCGCTGGAAGTAACAGTAATGCCTTATCCCCGGTAGCAAAATTGCAATTGTTTAATTTCCTGCCAGCTTTCTGTTTTATTACATGCTGCAATACTTTTAAATGCTGTCTAGCAAATTTCGCAGCGATATTTATCATTCCTTAAAGTATGACATTTAAATGCTGATTTACTATTTTCTCCTTAATCGGTTTTAATGGTCCTCCCACTTAATGCCCCAAAACTAATACAAATTGATTGAATTTGCTCTGTTAATTTGGTGCACCCCTGATCACAAAAAGCACAAATGGAATTCCCTTACGCTAATCATCGGGATAGTCCTGAGCATAAGCCCTCAACATGGTCTTTAATATTTAATGTCACCTTTGTAGCGCTCCCCGCAATTTTGCATGGTACACCGTAGATTTGAACTGCTTCATTCGAAAGGCATAATTTAGATGTGAAGTTTGAACCTTGATCTCACTGCATCTCTATTGGTTGTCCTTATCTATTTTTAAAACAGAGTAATTCCTCTGCAATTCTTTTAGCTGTGATATTGCATCTTGGGATAGCTTCTGGAAATCGTGTGGATGCATCCAGTATTGTTATGATATGCTGTTGCCCATTTTTTTGGTTTGAGGTTGGGGAGCTGGTCAATCAATTAAAACTTTAGAAATGCTCCTTAAATGCAGGAATTGTTAAGAAGAGTGCAGGTTTTATTATCACTTGTGTTTTTCCAATTGCCTGACAAGTCCACCAAAATTCAACTACTTCCTTTTGCAGTCCAGGCCAATAAAAATGTCTCTGTATTTAAGCCTGTGTTTTCCTCCCTCCGAAATGCCTTCTGGCTGGTAGCTCATGCACCATTCGCATCACCTCCTTTCTGTATCCCATGGGCAATACGATTTGATGAACTTCTGCCCAAATATCATCTCTTTGAATATGTGACGGTCTCCATTTTCTCATGTGGACTTCATTTTAAGGGTAATAACACTCAGGGATACATTCAAAATTCCGAATGTATATACTTTTTGATATAATTGCTTTAAGCTTTTATCTTTCTGCTGTAACCCAATTAGTTTAGCGGAGCAACAAATTTTTGAACGCCTCCGAATTAATTGTCTCTCTGAGAGCATCGTAGGTTTGATCTCTTTTTAAAGCTCTTATCCATCCATCAAAATTACTTGTTTCATCCTTTCAAACTCAATATGGGTTTGACCAGGACCCTTCCTTAGATTCCTAAAACGTTGTCTGTAGGATTCTGGCACAAGGTGATATGCACTTTCTTTGCCTCCTCATACTTCCCAGATCCCTCGTCTGATAGGTTGTGAATACCTCACGAGATCTACCTATAATGTTTGGTTTGGATCAACAATACCCACATGGCCATTGGCCACTACAATTATTTAGCCATTTTTTCAAATTAAATGAAAACGATTTCCATATCCTATTCATCACTTTAGGCAAGGCGTGAATATACTTAAAATGTTTCTCACCAGGCTTTTGACTACCATGGGTTTGGTCATCCTCATTCTGCTCCATACTAAGCTCACATTCAGCCTTCATCTCCATCCTTTTAAGCTGACTTGCCATCTCTGACGGTCAAACCATCTCTCCCTTTCTTTCTTTCCACGAAAGCTATTTGTTATTTTTTTCCTCTTTCCTCTGCTAAACGTATTCATGCTCTTTCTTCCTCTTCTGATTCTAGTCGTAACTCCAACTGCTTCATTCCTCCTCTAACTGCTTCTTTTGCGATTAAAGTTTAGTCATCACAGATTCTGATGGAGTTTGCAGCAAATTGGAATGCTGAGCTACTGCTGCAATCATCTAATCGTTCCTCACATTAGGAGGTAGCTTCAACTCCAGCTCGTCTATTAATATTTCCGCAGCTTGAACTTATGTGCATTGTGTAAAACACCCCAAGGTCAATTCTTCCACCTCCAAAACATCCTTGGTGACTACAAGAGCCATTGCTATTCAAGTTCTGTTTCCCCATCAAATGAACACACGAAATAAAACACAATAATACTTGCCACTCACCGCTGAAATCGCACAAAGGACCCCAATCTGTTATGGAGCCGTCCCGACCCCTCAAAACATTTTAAAGCAGATGTCCCTTACCATAACTTCTCTGTCTGTTGCAGGTTGTTATATCGTGGATATTCCTAGAGTGAATTAACTGGTCTGAGTGCCGAGTTGGGAGTAAGCAGACTTTATTTAACAAATTATGGAGTGAAACACAAGGAATATGTTATCCTATCCAAACCTGACAGGTTATCCCGTCTTAAGGATGCTGTTCCAAAATACTTGCAAAAATCCCAGTAAATGAATAGCTTTGCACAAAGGATAAAACTGACAAAAAGACTAAAATATTATAAAGTCAGAAAGGCAGAAGGAGTTGGAGGGCATCCAGTTACAATGGTGACCCTGACTCAACTAAGCCAGAACTGCTCCGAGCTTTCCAGCTAGAGAGCTGGCCACGTCCTCTTGATTATACATGTTTCTGTTTAAAAACTTGAAGCCTTGTGGCTGTGGCATTATCTGTTATGTATAAACAAAAGGACCCCAATGAATCTTTAAAAATTCTGGCGCGTTGGAACCTTGGGTTGTTTAGATCCTCTTTAAGGAAAAAAAAAACAAAAACAACATAACGTTGTAAAAGGACCGACTTGGTGACTACATGCCACGTTTGGTTTTGGACTGCAATCAAAAAAATTCAAGTCCGACTGATCTGAAGCCAATAAAATGTACGAAGGTATTTGCCAGTTTACATAAAACAGTGCTGACTCACATTGGGTGTTGAAAATAATAAACTATCTCATTCGTGCACGCAGAGAAATGTCCAGTCAGGTCCACACTTCCTGTGTATTGGAGTGCTAATATGCCTATTCAGAATTTGTTGGTTGGTACCTGTTCTAGTCGAGGAGATATCAGCTCAATAACAACATTTAGATTGTATTTTTGTGGATGGTTGTGGTGGGAGGATCCCGGGGATATAGCATTGCAAACAGACAATACTGCTGAATCATCGAGCCTGCTGTAAGAAAACATCCATGATTCTCCCTCACAACGAACTTAAGGGGAGCAATTGGTGATGGGAAATATGACCAATAGCCAGTGATGTCAACATTCAATTCAATTCAGTTGTCATTGTGACCTGAAGGTACCATACTGAAAGTAGTTAACTGGATCTGTTTGTTTATTGACTGTGACTGATGTCAGTCTCTATGGATCCTAATTGTATCACTGGACGGTTTCCCTCTTGTATTAGTAAGAAGCATCTTGCAATGCATTATCCCATTATAGCTTCAGATGCCTCACCTCCAACACAACAAGCATCAGCAACTGCAGATACAGGGAGACGAGAAATCAGAATCTGAGGATAGACGGCAAGTTCCAGCATTGTATCAGAATCTGAGAACAGCAGACTGG
The DNA here is from genome assembly GCF_020745735.1 of Hemiscyllium ocellatum. Taxonomy (NCBI): domain Eukaryota; kingdom Metazoa; phylum Chordata; class Chondrichthyes; order Orectolobiformes; family Hemiscylliidae; genus Hemiscyllium; species Hemiscyllium ocellatum. The sequence continues at coordinate 75,745,604 of NC_083414.1, read as the reverse complement.
AATGTTCCACCAATGGATCAGAATCTGAGAACAGTAGAGTGGAATGCGGTAACAATGGACAGAATTTTAGCCTGGGCTCATTTCTATCTTACCTGGTTTGGGCACATGTTATCATATCGGATATACGGTGTACTGCTGATTATTCAGGTGGGCTACTATCCCATGCTCGCTATTGTTGGTGTTCCTGGTAAGTCACTACATCTCTATCTATGTATTAATCCCATAAGCCATGGTGAACTTCATTTTATTTCTGTTATCTATGTTTGGCAAGAATGGAAACTATTGTCTTCAGTTTCACATGCAAATCCATTCATTACCACAAATTTCAGGACTGGCTACATCTCCGCCCTCACAAACATCTGAGAACAAGACTGATCACAATCCCGAAGTACCAATTTGCCCTGAATTGATTTATGTCTTGGTATTCTCTCCATCACCAAATCTACCCACTACCAGCTCCATCATATCCCCAGTCCCCAGCTTGACATTAGTGTGGTTGCTAAATGAACCATTATCTATGCCTCACCAGAACTCAGACTCCATGGTTCCAGCTCTTTCCTAATCACTCTTTCTGTTACAAATGTTTCCACCACAACCTTGTTACTGTCTCTAAGGTAAATCCATGACAGGGACAGTGTGTCAGAGAAGTAATGTTGCTAGAAATGTAATTCAGTGGCCCAAGTTACTACACTAAAGACACTGCTTAACACCTATCTCAGAGGATATCAGAAATGAAATTCAAATGACAGGAATTAAAAGTAAAAGTGAATTTCACCAATATCAACCAAAGCACCACCAGCACCTTGTCGCTAAGTTTATCTGTTCAATTGCTATTCTTTGGTAAAAAAAAATCTAACATTATTGTCTAGTCAGGCTTAAGACTGAATTCAGACTCACAGCAATGTGCTTGGCTCTATACCACATGAAAGAATGACCTCATAGGACAGAGTATTTAGTGAGGTCAACAAATGCTGCCACTGCCAGCGATGCCGACATCCCATTTAATAACAACATTAAAGGTTAAATACAACAAATAATGATACAAGAGATCAGAATGAAATAGAACGTGAAAGTGCCAGAGAAACTGGGCAGATTTGTCAGCCTCGGATAGAGACGAAAACAGAATTGGCATTTCGAGTTCACTGACCAGACATCAGATCTGAACATGACTGGGGAATAGTGTAATCGCTGCAGTTGACAGGGATGTCTGTTGTGAAGAGGAGAAGAACTGAGCTGAATAGATCGAGAAAGAGAGAGGTTAAAAAAAAGCAAACAAGGGGATCGTTGCTGATCAACTGAGATGGAAGTTAAAATCAAGATTAATCTTGTTTATTTTTCTCCTGTCCCCATATTAACGAAAGTCGTGCCATTTAGGGTGTACATCAAAGCCCAGGTTTAAAGTGACTAATGTCCCTTTGTCTCTTCCCTGAGTATGATCGTCTTCTTTTATCCATTAATAGGATGCTGGGACAACATTTAAATTCCTTTCCTCATTGAACATGAGAAGGCATTTGGAAGTTGCCTTCATGACCACGTCAGTTGGTGGGCTGTAAGTAGTCAGTGCTTCGTTCTGTCCGGTTTAATTTCTTTGAGACAATATGGTCTTTGATACAACTAATCGGCTGGCTTTGCCATTTCAAACGGCACCTGAGACTTAAAAACATTGCAATGGACCTAGAGTTACATGTAAACCCGGTGAAGATGATAGATTACCTTCCCCGGAGGGCATTAGGGTACCAGGGAAGGTTTTTTTTCTGACAATTGGCAATGGTTTCATTGGACACTTAATTCCTAATATTTTGTGGAATTCAAATTCCAACATTTGCTGTGGTGGAATACAAATCTAGACCCTCTGTCATTACCTGGGTCCCTGGATTAGTATTCCAGAGATAATACAGTTAGGCCATCACGTCCTCAGCATCTCCAACCATTTCCAATGTTAATAGTGGTGTTGCAGTTGGCGTAGCTGTGCTTGAAGAATCGCGGTTTGCAAAGCAAAGAAATGATTTGGCAAAACATACCATCCTTCTCTTTTGTAGTTTTGAGAATGCGAGATGATGAGAAGTGGTCTTGATGAAAAGGACCTAGATGTCCTTGGTCATGAGTCACTCACAGAATTCATATGGAGCAGTAAGTAATCAGCACAGTAAATATGAGCTGTCCTTCATTGCAAACTGATTAAAGCATATGAACATTGACACTTTCCTGCAGTTGTAGAGTGACATTGGGAAAGTACTTGGGGTGCTATGAACAGATTTTCTATCCTTGATAAGGAATGATCTCCTTGTCGCAATGAGACAGTGTAAAGGAGTTGCACTAGCCTAATCCCTGCAGTGATGGTACCATGAGGAGGGTGTGAAGAAAATGAGTATTTAATCTGTAATGCTACAAAAGAATAAAAAGTGATTGCGATAAAACGTGAATGTTACGGACCTAAACAAACATTGATGGCATGAAATATAACGCATTTTCCTGCAATGCATGTTTTCATGTTTGAGCAAATGCATGGATAAGAAACGTTGAGAAGGATATGGGCCAAGTGAAAGGAAATGGCTTTAGCATGGATGGACATATTGGTCGGCATAGACCAGTCAGGCTGAAGGACCTGTCTCCGTGCTGAAGGATTCTATGAATCTATAATACATATCTCTGTGGAACCACTCTTTGGTTGCGAGAGAGCTCCAGATTCTGAATAAACTCCCACCATCTCAATGTACATTAGGGGTGAGACCCTGCACTGAGCATCACATTTTTCTCAAACCTACCAGCAGCCACACTCTGATAGAATTGGCCAATCCCAAAAGTTTTTGATCTCCATGCAGAACACTTGCCTGTCTTCTTGGAGATGGCTTGATACAAACTATCAGCTGTGCCTCATTACCATCTGCAAACCACGTTAATGTAACACTTGTGTACCAGAAGCAATGGAGCCATTAGGGACAACATGGATAATCTGCCTGTGCAGTCTGTGCTTCATTGGATTTTCGTGTTGCAATATTAATGCCCTCCTCCTATTGCAGTATAACAGTTTGGAGGGACTGGATGGCTTCTTCTGTTCTTGTATCAGTGCTTTGAGGGATTGAATGCCCTCCTTATGGTTCAAGGGAAGAGGGTCATTATTGAGCAATCCATGTTTACTGCTTACCAGCGGGCTGTGCTGACTGGATTCCTTATCTTCCTGTGTAATAATAGACAAACAGGAGGCTGGAAGAAAATGGCAAACCAGGCAGCATCAGGAGGCAGAGAAGTCAACATTTCAGGTATAATCGATCTTCAGGACTGTGGATAGAAGTAGGAGGAGCTGCAGATAAAGAGGGACGGGAGAGCTTAGGCTGGAGAGAGCAGCGGGATGATGAGGTAGGGATTGGTGGACACAAGTAGTGAATGCAAACTGCTTGGTCGATGGGAGGGATGAATCCGGTTGGTATCTGGAAGGCAGGGCCATTAGGCAGAATAGAAAAGTGGGGGAGGGGCTGGAAATGGAGCAGGGGCATGGCTGGGAAGTTTAATAAAAATTGGAGAACTCAATGTTGAGTCCACCAGGCAGTAGGCTGCCCAAGCAGAAGATAAGGTGTTGTCCCTCCAATTTGCGGTCTGACTCACAGTGACAACAGAGGAAGCCAAGGATAGTCATGTTGGAAAGGGATAGTGAAGTGGAACTGAAATGGATGGTGACTGGGATGTCAGGTCGGCCTCTTTGTGCCCAGCTGTGATGCTCAGAGAAATGTACCCTGAGTTTACGTTTGGTCTCCCTAATGTAGAGAAGACCCCATTGGGATTATCTGATGCAATAAATTAGTTTGGAGGAATAGCAGGTGAACCTCCAAGGACTGTTTGGGGCGCTGGATGGATGTGAGGGAGGTGGTGTGCAAGCGGGTTATGCACCTTTTCTGTTTGCAGCGGCAGTGCCAGTGGGGATTGGAGGATTTGGTGAAGAGTGTGGCACGAACCAAAGATTAGTGAAGGGAATGGTCCTTGTGGAAGATGTGCCAAGTGGTGGGATCCAACACAGTTTACTGTATCTGGTATTCCCGATGTGGTCTTCCCCACATCCGGGAGACCAAATGTAAACTCAGGCAATGTTTTGCTGAGCATCTCAGTTGGGCCTGTAAGGGCTGCCATGACCTACCAGTCACTGCCTATTTCAATTCCCCCTCCCACGCCCTTTCCAACATGGCCATCCTTGACTTCCTCCATTGCCACAATGAAACAAACCACAAATTGAACGAACAACACTTCATCTTTCGCCTGGGCAGTCTATAGCCCGGGGGACTCAACACTGATTTCCCCAGTCTCAAATTATCGCCCTTCCAATCCCTCAAATAGATTCCCAGCCCCTCCTCCTCCCTCCCGTTCCTCTGGTCCGTCCTTCTGCCAACTACCAACTAGATTCATTCCTCCTATCGACCAACCCGGTAATACCCTCTAACTTTGTTCACCTATCCCCACCTTACCACCCTTCTTCCTCCTCCCCCACCCCACCTATTTAAATGTAGACCAACTTACCCCTCACCCACATTCCGGAAGAAGGTTTTTACCCAAGGTGTTGACTTATAATCTCCTGAAGCTCTCTCCACTTTTGTTGTTCCGGCTTCCTGTCTGTCTACTTTGAACTCCAACCTTTGCAGATTTAAAAAAAAACTCTTCTTGTGTAAGAAGCAACAGAGAGTGAATGGGCTGTTTCGATGGGCTGAATGGCTTTCTCACACTCCAGTGAAACTAGCTGAACTACCTCCTTTTTCTATACTGTGGAAATGTGCAGTGTCCACCATTGTGATCACACGAATGTTACCTGCACGTTAACAGCATAAGCTTGACTATTGTCCAGGTTTTGATGCTTTATATGATCTTCACTGAACATCTTCACTTCTGGTCGAATGACGGAAGGTAATACATTCAACTGAAAATGTTCATGTGGAGGAAGCTACCCTGTTGATCGCCCACAGAGATATCCAGGGACTGAGAGGATTGATGTCCAACAGCCACATTTTTTTTTCTGAATGATCCAAATTACTACAGATTCCCATTAAGTACGAACCTTGTTCAAACCCTTTGACACATTGCTCAGTCAAATCTTTCAGTAATTTCAGGGCCAGTCACTCTGATGCTGTGTAAATATTTTTTGTTCATATCAATAGGCCAAGGTACATGTGTGGGGAGTGTTTCCTTCTCTGAGAGGATAGTGTCTGTTGGGGCCTCTCTATCCCAGACAGCTGCATCACTGAAATGTTTGGGAGGGAGTGAGGAGCGTGTCAATGGATTATGAGAGAGTCGAGTGCTACAAAGAATTTGTATGAAAGAGAAATTTCCGCACACAGCAGATCATCCCTGACCTGACTGAAGGGAGGGGCAGGCTTGAGGAGCTAAATAGTCTCATGTTATTCCAGTATATCGCAGAATCCAGTCAGTTTGTGGTCTGTTACATTTACCGTGTTCCTGACCAGAAGTAACTGAATAAACTGATCCTGTTGCTGCATAACAGGATACCGATGCTGTATGATCTACTCTGGGCCTAGTGTTATAAGCTCAAGGGGCTGAAAAGCCTTATTTTGTCCTGGTGTAACTGAAATTCATGTAGACTAAATCTACTACCCGAGGAGAAAGTGAGCACTGCAAATTCTGGAGATCATAGTTGACAAGTGTGGCACTGCAAAAGCATGGCAGGTCAGGCAACATCCGAGGGACAGGATAATCGGTTTTTTTGGACATTCGTGATAAAAGATTTTGGCCTGAAATATCGATTCTCTTGTTCCTGTCTGACCTGCTGTGCTTTTCCAGCGCCACACTTTTCACGTCTAGCGCCTAGTCAACCTTCCTGGTCATATCATCAAATAACTTTGAGAAATTTGTCAGGCATGATCTCCCACGCACAAAGCCACGCTCATTATTTCTAATCAAATCTTGGCTTTTGAAATTAATGTACATCTTATCCTTCAGAATTTTCTCAAGTAACGTACCTACCACAGATGTTAAAATTACTGGTCGATAAAAGGTTTTTGCCCCCAGTCCTTCTTTAAAAAGATCACAATATTTGCGAACCTCCAGTCTTCCTGGATCTCAACTGTGGTTAATGATTATCAAAGTTATCAGCCAGGTCCCCCATAAATTCTTCTCTAGCCTCCGACAGTGTTCTTGGATATATCTGGTAAGGAACATGAGATTTATCCAAACTCAAGCATTCTAGTATGTCCAGTACCTCCTCTACTGTGATATGGACTGTCAAGTTCCTAAGTATTCATTTCTTTCTCCATGTTAAACACAGAAGAGAAATATTCGTTGAGGACATCTCCAATCTTTTATGGTTCCACACATACATGTCCACTTTGGTCTTTCAGGGGTCCTATTTTCTTACTATTTATTGATTTTCCTATAATATACTTAAAATACCTTTTTGGATTCATCCTAATCTTCTCAGCCAAGGTTCATTCATGCCCCCTTTTCCCACTACTGATTCCTTCTTCAGTAAATTCCTGTATCCATTATATACCTCTATGGATTCACTTGATCCCAAGCTGCCTGTAACTGTGCTGCCTTTTATTCCATTCAAAGCCTAAATATCTCTTGTCATTCAGTGTTCCCCATTCCTTCCAACTTCCCTTTCATCCCCACAGTAACAAATCGACCTTGAACTCTAGTATCTCACGTTCAAAGGCCTCCCAACTGCCAGCGGTCCCTTTGCCAGCAAACAAACCATTCCGAAAAATGTCTCCCAACTCCTATCTACTTCCATCTAAATTCATTTTGCCCAAATTTAGAACTTTAAGCTGTGGGCCAGTTTTGTCACTCTCCCTAACTACGTGCAAATTACTAGGACAAAGGTCACTGGTTCCAAAGTGCCCTCCCACTATCACCTCCATCACCTGTTCTATCATATTTCCTACAAGTAGGTCAAATTTTGCTCCTTCACGAGTAGGCCCCTCTATATATGCTTCAGAAAATTTTCCTAGCACAATTAATGGATTCGACCCCACCAAATCACTTACCCCTCTGGTAGTCCCAGTTATAAATATTAAAATCCCCGATTATGACAATCCTTTTGCTCCTGCATGACCCTCCTCTCTGCAAGTATATTTGTTCCTCTAATTCCTGTTGATTATTTAAGGGCATATAGTTCAAACCCTATAATATCACCATTCCACTTCCACCTCCATTTATTAGCTCCATCCATAAATCCTCGCTGTTTGATCCTTCAGTTATTTCATCTCTCATTAGTGCTATAATACTTCCCTTCAACAGAAATGCAACTCCCCCTGCCCTCCTTTCACCGTCGCTGTCCTGCTTAAAGCAGCAAAATCCTGGAACGCAAAGCTGCCAGGCCTGTCCCTCCCTTGGCCATGTTTCTATAATGACTATAACATCCTACTCCCGCGTACCTATCCATGCCCTGAGTTGATTGACCTTACCTGTCAGCCCTTTTGCGTTGAAATAAATCCAGCAGGCATTCCTTGCTCCCTATCGTATTCCAGCCTGACCCGTCTCTTCACTTTACTGTTTCTGATTACTATATCTCTTTCCAGCCTCACACTGCCTTCCCTGCTCGTGAGGATCCCACACCCTGCCCATCTTGTTTAAACCCTCCCTTGGAACATCAGAATCCTGGTCGCCAAGTTATTGGTCCGCCCTCCAGTGTATGTGCCACCTGCCCCACTTGAAAAGATCAACTCTGTCAGAGAAAAGACCCCAATGATCTAAAAATCTGAGTGCCTCCCCACTGCACCAATTCTTTAGTCATGCATGTATCTGCCATATCCTCATATTCTTACTTTCATGAGGTCATGAAACAAGAAGTAATCAGGAGATTACTACTTCGAAGTCTTGGTTTTCAACATTTCTCCTAGTTCTCTGTAATCACTCTGTAGGATCTTATCCCTATTTCTAACTGCATCATTTATATCAATATGCACAATGACTTCTTGCTGCTCACCCTCCCCCTTGACAACGTTCTGCAGTCGTTCCGAGACTTTCTGGACACTGACACCTGTGACGTATCACCATTTGCTGTATTCCTGTTTGAGGCCCCCGAATCTCCAATCCGTTCCTCCACCGATCGACTCTCCTATCTCTAAAACCCTGTTTATATTTACCCTTTCCCGCTGTGCCCCATGCCACCAACCTGGTTACTGCTACATTCCCTTGAACGGTCTTTCCCCCCAACAGTATCTGAAATGGTTTACTTGTTTTCGAGACGAATGACCATATGGGATTGTGTACTCGCTGTCTAATCCTTTTCCCATTCCAAACTTACTCTCTTCCTGAAACACGACAGGGAGCAAGGACTAGCTGTTGAATTAAATTGTGTTTATTTAAACGCAACAGGGCGGACAGGTCAGGCTGATGAACTCAGGGCGTGCATCTTCATCTGGGACTGAGCCATTACAGTCATTACAGAAACATGGCTAGGGGCGGGTCTTGGACGTGATCACCACACTAAAGCGCTTATCAATTACGTTCATAGCATCTCCGATGATCCTGAGTGCATCCAGCTCCAACTCCCAAACATGGTCTCCCAGGAACTGTAGACAGGTATATTTTCCACACATGTAGTCAGCAGGGATGGTGAAAATCTCCCGGAGCTCCAACATCCCACATGAGGAACGTGTACCTGGACTAACTGCCATCTCGACAGCTGTAATACTAAATTAAAATGACTTTATTTGAGCTTGCGTGCACTTTTTGCTGAGCTGCTGCTATCTGAGCCTCTCAATCCAATGAAATACTACTTACTCTCCTATGAACTGCATTTTCTCTACTCCTCCACATTTAATTTTAGTCAGGAAAGTAGGGAAACACGACAGTGATGTAATGTTTGTAGCTTCCGTACTCCTTGACACCAAACCCATGATAACCTGCTCTCCAGAGCAGGACCTTTACTGAGGTCTTCCTCCTGGTAGAGGTGATTGTGCTGATGCAAATCTTCACCCCAACAGCCAATTTGCATTGGTGCAGTCCTCTGGTCATTTCTGTATATTAGTACTTATATATGAATTCCTTGAATCCATCTATTGCATTCCAATCTGTGTCTCCCACAGGGACGGAGGGAGGGAGGTTGATGTTCCAATACCGGGCTATTGCGAGAAAAAAAATAGACGTAGGAGCAACGTTATGCCGCTCCCTGAGTCTGCTTCCCTGTTCAATTCGGTTACGTTTATTCCCATTCTACTTTCAAGCCTTTTCCCCATAACTAACCCTTGTTTAAAACTCAGTCTGACTCAGCCTTCAAGATATTTAATGATCTAGCCTCAACAGCCCTCAGGAATTTCCACAATTGTTTCCCTCTCACTGTTGGGAGACTTGGTGGTTATTAATCCCTTGTCTTATTTCTGGCACTCTTTGTGAATTGTGACGACATTAAATGTTATCGTGTCCTATCACAATTCTCTGTCACCAGAAGCAAAAAAAATGAAAATGTCAGAGCCCGTAATGTTTTCCCTCATTTTCCACATCAGCCTAAGATGCAGCTTATTCGGATCTGGGGATTTTTCCACTGTTTACCATGATTAAACTTCCAATTCATCCTTGGCTGCTTTATCAATTCGCACTGTCATTCTCCCTGAATCCAGGAGCGGCTTCTTCAAACTGAAGACCGCTTTGAAGCCCGTGTTTAACATGTTCTGTGGCTCCGTGCACAGGCTGCACCAATTGGTCTCTGATACTCCCCCTTCTTTCTGTTGGTATTCTCTTCTTCTTAATAAACTGACAAAATGTCTTTAGATTCATGTTAATCTTACCCACTAATGTTTTATGTCGATCCCTCTTCTGCTCTTCTACTGACTTTTTAAGTTTAGCCCTACACTTACTATATTCTTTTAGTGCATCCATTGACATGCTCACTTTGTACCTGTTTTAAGTCTCTCTTTCGCTTATAATTCTGTTCTGAATGTTCGTTGACATACGAGGTTCTATGGGCTTATTTTCCAAATTTTCATCTTCCGTGTAACATGTTGAGCGGACACTCTCATTAATTCCATTTTGATCAAGTTATCTACCATGCCCCTGCCACATGCTGTTCTGATACAGTTTCACCCAGAAACCTCTGCATTTTGGCCAGATCCTGTAATTTGTTTTTTCATAGCTTCGGTCTCCCCAATCCATTAACCTTTTATTTTCCAGATGGTGTTTTCTTTTTAATCTTTTCCTTAACAAACTTAAAATATATGATGTCACGGTCACTGGCCGTATAATGCTCTTCCAATTCTGCCTGCGATACCCTGACTGGCTTCATTCCCCACAGTGAGGCCCAGCATTGACCTACCCGTTGTTGTGTCTGCTACATGTTGATATAAGAAGCTCTCTGGAATAAATGTCAAGACATCAGTCTCTCTTGAAAAGTTATCACTGCCTGAATGAATGTTCGGAAATTAAATGCCTGTACGTAACAATCCTATTACTGTTTTTACACACCTCATTAAATTGGTTATATATTTGCTCCTGTGTTTTCTTTTATCTCGGAGTCTAAAATATATCCCCAGCAGTGCCTCTGCAATAGTTTTGATCCTGAGCTCTATCCACAAAGCCTCATTAGATCATTCCAAGATATTGTCCCTCCTTCCTGTTTTTACTGACTCCATAACTAATAATGCAACACCACCTCCTCTTTTACCCCTCTCGTGTCCTGCCTATAGGTCTTGTACCATAGTATACTGAGTTGTCAGCCCTGACCTCCCTCGAACCTATCTCTGTAATGGCAAAAAAGTCACATTTCCACATTTCGCCTTGTTCCCTTAACACACCTGTCTGTCCGATAATATTCCCAGCATTAAGTTAAAGCACATCCAGCCTGGAGTATAGCACCTGGGATCCTCTGTACCTCGGAGTTCTTCAATCAATCAGTGTTCAGAAATAAGCTGCCCAATTCATGAACCAAATCTGTAACTCTGGGACTGAATGATTATTTGTTGAAATACAACTTAGTTTTCAATAGATGTATGAATCAAATGCAATTTTCCAGAACTGAACAGTCTGCTCCACATACAAAGAGTTTCTGCTGATTAGTTCCCTGCGTAGTGTGCAGGTGGGATAGCCGTCAGTATTAGGGAAAATGAGGACGGCAGATGCTGGAGATCAGAGTCGAAACGTGTGGCACTGAAAGTGAACAGTCCGCCAGGCAACATCTGAGGAGCAGGAGAGTTAAAAATTTGGGCTTCACCCCTTCGTCAGGAGAGCATTCGTGCCTTCCCATATTTTTCATTCCATGGGGCAGGTGTCAGATCTTGTGATGGCAAATCATTTTGGGGATAGTGTCCACAACTGCCTCAAATTCTACATAGCTATGGAGAAGGAGAGGATTAGGCAAAATGGGAGAATATTTAATTGCGGAAGAGGAAACTATTATGTGATTAAACATGAGTTACGAACCATGGATTGGGAGCAATTGTTCCATGGTAAAGGCAATATAGATATGTGGAGACTGTTTAAGGAACAGTTGTTGCAAGTGATGAATAAATATGTCCCTTTTAGACAGGTAAGAAGTGGTAAGATAAAGGAACTTTGGATGACGAGAGCGGTGGAACTTCTCGCCAAAAAAAAAGGTAGCTTACATAAGGTGGAGGGAGCTAGGGTCAAGCTCAGCTCTAGAGTATTACAGGAAAGTGAGGAAGGAGTTAAAAATGGTCTGAGGAGAACCAGGAGCTGGCAAAGGAAAGGCTTGGCAGAACGGATTAGGGAGAACACAAAGGCATTTTGCACTTATGTGAGGAATAAGAGAATGGTCAAAGAAAGAGGAGGGCCGATCAGGGATAGCATAGGGAATTTGTGTGTGAAGTCTGAGGAGGTAGGGGAAGACCTAAATGAGTTTTTTGCTTCTGTCTTTATGAAAGAAACAAACTTTGTAGTGAATGAAACCTTTGGAGATCATGTGTGCATGCAGGAATGGATAGCGATAGAGGAAGATGATACGCTGAAAATTTTGTCAAACATTAAGATTGACACGTCTCCAGGCCCGGACCAGATTTGTCCTCGGGCTGCTTTGGGAAATGAGAATTGCGATTGCTTCGACACTTGCGAAGATCTTTGCATCCTTGCTCTCCACTGGAGTCGTATCTGAGGACTGGAGGGAGGCAAATGTAATTCCTCTCTTCAAGAAAGGAAATGGGGAATTCCCTGGCAATTTCAGACCAGTGGGTGTCACGTCTGTCGTCTGCAAGGTGTAAGAAAGGATTCTGAGGGATAGGATTTATTATCATCTAGAAGAAAATGGCTTAATTAAATGCAGTCAACATGGCTTTGTGAAGATACCTCTAAGTCCATCGTCAGAAGAAGAAATCAGCACCTGGATCCCACCAACGTTCTATAGGGATGGTTTACGATCCACCCCTATAGAAGTTAATTTAAAGCATAAGATGGCTTGTAGTGTGTTTCGTTACTTTATAGTAAAATTTCTGGTTCTAATATTAATTGTGTTCAATAAACAAATATTGTTGTTTAGAAGTCTTTAGGTAAATATAAGATTTTAAAACATACTGTCTCGTGGTACAACCCTTTCCTAAATATTGGTTCACCTGCAAGTTTACCTCGAGAGAATCTTGATCTACAACTCCGAAGTCTCTTTGCACTTCAGACTGAAGAATTTCCCCGCATTTAGAAAATAGTCCATGCCTGTTCTTACCAAAGTGCATGACCGCACACTAGCCCCATTGTACTCCATCTGCCACTTCTTTGCCCAGTCTCCTAACGTGTCTAAACCCTTCTGCAGCCTCTCTCCTTCCGCAATGCTACCTGTCTCTCCACCTATCTTCATATCATCTGAAAAGTTAACCAGAATGTCCTTAGAACATTCATCTAGATCATTAATTTACGAAGTAAAGAGCCGTGGTCCAAACACTGAGCCTTGTGTAACATCACATGTCACTAGCTAACATGCTGACAAGAGCATTTCTTCCTCATTCAGTGCTTTCTGCATTTTTAACCCTTGTTGTTTCGCAATTCCACCCAGACAGATCCTTCACCGTCTGTCCATATTTCAGAAGTGATGGGAACTGAGTGAAGGGACTGCAAAACACTTTAGCATTGTCGCTAATTTATTGTTTAGAGATGGAATAAAGATATGACATTGCCCATTCCACTGAATTGTGGCGACAAACTATTTCTTTGATGAAATATTCTGTTTGCATTATGGAAGAATATAAACATATGAACCTTCTTGAGAAGACATAGATAATTTCAAATGTTTGTATTCTTCCATAATACAGACAGAATATTTGGTCAAAGACACAAACTGTCGCCAAATTCCAGTGGAAATGACAATATAATATTTTTACTTTTTTTTTGTTTTTATTTGGTTTGACTAATCTCTTGTGCTGTTATTCTTTCAAAGTGCAGCATCTCACATATTGCAGTGTTAAGTTTTTCGGTCATTGATCTGGCCAGCTGAAAAATCTGGTTGTACACCACTGTAACCTAACACTTTCATCCTCAACTTTGAACCACCAAAATAATAATTGTGTCATCCACAACATTGTTTACCATGCTCTAACCCCCATCCCCATCTCTCATATTGTTATCATCAACGTGTATGAATATCAGAAAAAAAACTTGATCTTCTACCTGTTCTACAGTCGTTGTTGCAGAGGAAGAATTGATAATTCTAGTCTACAGTTTTCCCTCTTATGCTGAATTTGCAGCATGACGCAGGAGAGGGCTTTTATTAGAGAGCAACAAACACTATTTTGGACATGGATCTGAATTCTGCTTTTATACACCGGCCCTCTGCATGTATTATTCATATTATACAAATGAATAATGATTGTACACCATTATTCTTGGACTCGCGTTTGGCACTGTGCATTGCAAAATTTCCATTTTATGTGGGCCTGCAGCTCATTCTTCATAACATTCGCTGCAATCCCGTCAGAGCACAGGGAACTTTTTTAAATCTTCAGGATGGATGCAGGCTCATTTATGAAGTTTGTTTGAAAGAACTAAGGTGATGAGGATAAAGGTTCAATTAAATTCTGCATTATAAGCATGCAGGAGAAGAACAAATCGCATTATCATTTCTGCATTGAATTGGAACCAAATTCATAGAAAAAACACCCACCATTCTGGATATTGTTTAGTGATATAAAGTGACATAATGTTGAGATAATGAATTGGAGAGAAAAGAAAATGTCTGCCCTTGATGGAGATTCAGAAATGTAGGTTGGATGTACAATATAAACAAGAATCCTATCAATAAAAGAAGTATGAGAAACATTTTCCTCATATTCAAAGGAAACCAGATCCCAATTTTCCTTAACAGTGATGTTAGATTATTCATCAATCTCAATTTTCCAACTGCCTGGTATTGCCTGCCACAGATGGCCCTTCCGACAGACTACCTCCTCCCCTTCCTACTCTTTCCTTATCCAGCTATTTCCCTTGCATTGCTCCTTCTGCTGTGACATGCCCTTTCACTGAAGATCTCCCTTCACACTTCTCGCACTGTGTATCACACCAGTTCCCTATCACTCCCACTTTCCCTGACTCTCCGTTTCGCTGTTTGCTCTCACACTAAATGCTGGAAATTGCTGACTTCTGTGCTATTGCATGTCATCAGTGAATGATGTGTTTGAAATTATCACTGTCCAAGAGCAACAGAAAACAGCATGTTTGCCACTGTCTGATGCTCCATGAACAGGATGGCTTCGTTAACTATTGGTACAGAGTGGAGTTTCTTCTTGTCCCTCTATCACAACACTTAACCAAACAGCCTCATTACCAACGGGACAAACATCTTGGAACAGAATTGGACGTCCATGTATCAATTTTCTTTTGTATTTTGTGAAGATATTGTTCAAACAAGGAGTATTCTTGTCTTTTGCTCCTTGTTCTTTTAATTGATCTGTCAATATAATTGAGGTGAGATCAGAGAGACTTCCCTTTCAGTCGAAGCACGACTTGATTGAGCATGGAATCCAGGACCCTGAGCAAAATTGTGATTAATGGGAATTATAGAACCTTCTGCACTGGTAATAGGGACAATGGGAAAACGATCTCTACAAGTTATCTTCCAAGTTACATGCCATCCTGACGAGGAACTAACCGGTTGTTAAGACACCTTGGAATGTGCCGACAAGCAGCTCTGTGTGCATGTGCATCACTTGGAGACAAGAGATTCAAGTAGGCTGCACTATTTCACCTTTTCCAGAGTGATAGTGTTTGACACGTAAAATCTGCCCATGCTAGTTCCTTCCAAAACCCGTGGATGACTATGCCCTGTACCAATGTATCTTATGTTCCCACAGTTTCATCTAAAGTTTCAGAAATATAAGACCTTGCTGAATGAGTATGACCCTCGTTTCACCAGGAGCATGATATGACATTGAGGTGATGATTGGGATCCTTAATTCAATTGGGTACTTATAGAGGATTGATCATGTGATTCATGGCCACTGAATTCAACATTTTCATGGTGATTTATGACACGGAAAATGTTATTAATAAAAAAAAGTTTCTGTCAAATAAAAAAACCTTCTAATTTTTCATTCAAGGACCATAACCAAATTCATGAGATATAACTGTAATGGCAGCGTCACTGTTCCCTTCACTATCAGAAAAATATCCACACTCCAAACGAAAAGGGAAGTTGGAAGTGGTGGAAAGTTTTAACAAGTCCAACAGCATCTGAGCAGAAAGACAATTAATGTTCTGAGACCAATATGACTTTTTCAGAACAGACTCATACTCGTCTCAATATGTTAACTGTCTTTCACTCTCAAGATACTGACTCATCACCATTTTACACTTGCATTTGAGATTTCCAAGTTCCCTCGTAAATGCTAGCACAGTGACATATTTGGGTGGGTGGCACGGTGACTCAGTGGTTAGCACGGCTGTCTCGAAGCACCTGGGAAACGACGATCAATTCCACCCTTGGGCCACCGTCTGTATTGAGCTTTAATATTCTTCCCGTTTCTGCAGGTGTTTCGTTCAGGTCTTTCTGATTCCTCCCAAATGACCATGAAATATTGTTCATCTGAATCTACTTGCTTTAGCTATGGGAGATAGAGGAATCGTGTAGGAGGTGGATTTATGTCCAATATTCTTCAGAGGATCAGGGTCAGCTCGATAGGCCAAATGTTTTATTTTAACACTTGAGAATTGTACATCATTATTATAACAAAGGCGGTGGTTACTGGGGCAAAAAAAACTCTGTATCAGCACGTAATGAGCTACATTTCTACTGCTGTTGTTCAATATTCTTTCCATGGCCCTGCCCATTGTGTTATCCATGTCGTGGTTTTTAATTCTGTGCATTGAAGAGCCAGGAGGGGACATGACAATTCGTTGGTAGATTGCATCAAGGAAAACCCGAAGGCTTTCGATAACTATATCAGGAATAAAATAATGACTAAGTAAGATCTGGACCTATCAAGCGTAGTAGTGGTAAGTTGTGCTTGGAGTCAGAGGAGATAGGGAAAGCGCTAAGTCATTTTTTTCATCAGTATTCACACTAGAAAATAGCTAAAGTTATGGAGGAGAATCCTAAGTTACTCTTCAGTAGATTAGATAGGATAAAGTTTCACAAGGAAGAGGTTTCAGCAATTCTGGAAAGGTAAAAATAGATAACTTCCCTGTGCCGGATGGGATTTATCTGAGGATTCTCTGGGAAGCCAGAGAGGAGATTGCAGAGCCTTTAGCTTTGATCTTTATGTTGTCATTGTATACAAGAATGGTGCAGAAAGCTTGAGGATAGCAAATGTTGTTACCTTATTCAAGAAGGAGATTAGAACGTTACTTTGATTGTGAGTAAAATGTTGAAATTGTTAAAGAGATAGGGTTTAAACTCCTCTCGAAAGAAATAATTGGATTAAGTACAGGCAACACGGTTTGGTGAAGGGTAAGTCGTGCCTCACAAACCTTATTGAATTTTTTGAGAAGGTGACCAAACAGGTGGATGCGGTTAAAACGGTTGATGTAGTGTACATGACATTCAGTAAAGCGTTTGGTAAGGTTCCCCACTGTAGCCTATTGCAAATAAAATATGGAGGCATGGGATTGAGGGTAATTTAGTGATTTGGATCAGGAATTGGTTAGCTGAAAGAACGCAGAGGGTGGTAGCTGATGGGAAATGTTCATCCTGGAGTTCAGTTACTCGTGGTGTACCGCAAGGCTCTGGTTTTGGCCCACTGCTGTTTGTCATTTTTATCAACGACCTGGATGATGGCGTAGAAGGATGGGTTCGTAAATTTGCAGATGACACTAAGGTCGCTAGAGTTGTGGATAGTGCCAAAGGATGTTGTGGGTTACAGCAGGACACAGATAATCTAGAGGCTGGGCTGTGAGGTGGCAAATGGAATGTATTG
The DNA here is from genome assembly GCF_020745735.1 of Hemiscyllium ocellatum. Lineage (NCBI taxonomy): Eukaryota > Metazoa > Chordata > Chondrichthyes > Orectolobiformes > Hemiscylliidae > Hemiscyllium > Hemiscyllium ocellatum. The sequence continues at coordinate 75,728,322 of NC_083414.1, read as the reverse complement.
CGGAACAACGTCAGGCCATTCACTTTGGATGGAGCAACAGGAATGCAGAGTATTGGGCTCTTGGTAAGACTCATGGTACTGTAAATGAGTTGAGATTCCTCAGTGTCCATGTACATAGATCCCCGAAAGTTGCTACCCAGTTTGATAGTGTCGATCAGAGGGCATATGGTGTGTTTGTTTTTATTACTAGAGGGATTTTGTTTCGGAATCCTGAGGTCATGCTGGAGCTGTACAAAGCCATGGTGCAGCCGCACTTGGACTATTGAATACAGTTCTGGTCATCTCATTCGTGGAAGAATGTGGAATCATTGGAAATGGTTCAGAGGAGCTTTACTAGGGTGTTGCCTGGTATGGAGGTAAGATCTTATGAGGAAAGGCTGAGGGACTTGAGGCTGCCTTCGTTTGAGAGAATGTTGAGAGGTGACTTAATTCAGACATTTAATATAATCAGAGATCAGATAGGTTGGATTGCGAGAGCCTGTTTGTTTGGACGATAATGGCTAAGACGAGGATACGCAGCTTTAACTTGAGTTTTAATGGATATAGGACAGATGTCGGAGGTCATATCTTTACTCAGAGAGTAGCAACGATGTGGAATTCACAGTCTGCAACAGTAATAGACTCACCACCTTTAAGGCCATTTAAGTGATCATTGGATAGGCATATTGATGTAAAATGGAGTAGTGTAGTTTAGATGGGCTTCAGACTGGTTTCATAGGTTGGTACAACATCGAGGGTCGAAGGGTCTGTACTGCACTGTAGTGTTCTATGTTCTATATATGCACAACCCTATCGAACTGTATATCCTGTGATTAAAAGACTTTTGTAGCATACTATTCTTTCCATTTGAAATTGCCCTGTCCACGTTCATCGAATGCATGTAGTGTAGAAACAGGTCCTTGGAAGAGTAACCTGACCAGGCCCATTCATCTACCCCCCGATATTGACCCCACTTTTGTGCCTAACCTACACATCTGTGAACACAATGTAAAGTTTAGCTTGGCCAATTCTCCTAATCTACATATCTTTGAACTGTGGGATGAAACACATGCAGACGTCAGCTTCTTTAATTCATTAAAGCGACATGGGTGTAACTGGCTGGACCAGTATATATTTCCCTTTCCAGGTTGCCCATGAGAAGGTGTTGGTGAGCTGCCTTCTTGAATCATAGCAGTCCACATGCCGTAGGCTGCCAGTGCTTAGATTTGTCTGGTTTCATTTCTTTGAGACCTTGTAATGATATAACTGAATGGCTGACTTGGCCATTTCAGAAGGGCAGTTGAGAGTCCATCACATTGCTTTGGGTCTGGTGTCACATGTGGGCCTCACCATGTGAAGATAACAGATTTCCTTCCACGGAGAACCCAAGTGGTCGAGGTGTTTGTTTTTTTTAACAATGGACATTCTTTCATTAGATTGTTAACCCAAATACTCCATTGAATTCAAATTCCACAATCTGATGAGGTGGAAATCAAGTCCAGGTTTGGATCATTAGCTGGGCCCCTGGATTAATAGTCTGGAGACAATAGCAATAGACCATTGCATTCTCAGCATCTACACTGGCATTGGTGGTGTTGCTGTTATTATGACTGAGATACAGAAAGTTTTTCAGTTACATTGTCAACTACTTCCATGGAGAACAGAACCAGTAGTATTTCAGCTCATGGGGACTGTGCAGAGCTACAATGTTTTGTTTAGGCAGGAATAGAAACTGAGGAGAGAAAGCCATTTCTTAACGCTGAGTAGGTGTGACATGTATACAGATATTTGACTTGGAAAGTGAAAGGAGGTTCTCTGGATTGTTTTCTTGGGTTTGTGTTATCAGCTACTACCATGACTTAGAGAAATCTGAGGGTCTGGTGGCCCCACTCTGCACACGTTTTGGGCCCTGCATTTTGGAGAGAGTCTGGGTCTGCAGAGACTGCATAGGAAGGAGCAGGACACTGCACTATCCTTTCTGAGATTTCCACAAATATTTCGCAATGTTGAAAAGTTTCCATGTGCAAAGTGTGAAGCCAGTTAATTTTAACAATGAGGAGGTCACAGAAACCTTGTACAGCATAACCTGTAGTCTCACACCAGGGAGAGGTCTGTACTCAAAATGCACAGCAACTGTTTTGATTCTGGAACTTTCCAGGCAGGAGTGGGTGAAGCATCCAGTTTGCCAGAGTGCGATCCTCTCTTGTACTCACAAGGTGACAGAGGCCATCTCCGTGAATATGTTGGTTCTGTCTTCAGAGTGGAAGGAAGAGAAAATCTTCCCGAAATGTTAGGGAACATGTTGACTGGCGAAAATCTGAAACAGCAAGAAGTTAGAATTATTAAAGAAGAAGTACTGGGGAAAAAAAAAACTCATTATGTTGAATGTTGGTACGTTGCTGAACTAAATAAGTTATGAATTGAGAGGGTTACAGAGTTAAGGCTGGACAGTTGTGCTTGTCGGGTAGCTCTTTTGGGAGCAGGTACAGAATGGACTGATTCTGTTCAGACAATTCCTTAACTCTTTGAGGGAGGACAGTTTGTCAAAGGTTTTTTGTGTTATGGAAAGGATACTGCAGACTTGGAAGTAGCTACCGCAACCAAAAATATTTAAAACAGGAGAGAGAACGAAATCAGAATACCAACTGATGAATAAATCGATCTCAGATGTGAGGGAAAATGGTATTTTTTTTAGGAATTCGTAATAACTAGGTCTTTGGAGAATAATGATATGATTTGTGGAGTCGGCCTAGATTTTAGAAAGGGAAATATTTTTTGATAAATCACTTCGAGTTTGTGGAGGATGTTGATTGTGACACCGACAAATGAGAACCAATGAAAACAGTGTATTTAAATTTTCAAGAGGCTTTTGACAGGTGAGTGAAGAACATCAGAGTCCTTGTGTAAGGGGTGAATATACCACATGGATTGAGAATTGCATAATGGGGAGAATACAGAAAGTAAGATTCTGCTCTGGACTAAAGGTCATTTATCATCGGGTAGCCCATGTATCAGTGATTGGAGCACGGCTGCTCACAAGGTAAAGAAATGAATTGAATGTGAGCAACAAATACAGTCATTTTCATTTTGAATTTATTAGAAGATGAGAGATTGGGAACTGCAGTTATCATATAAACGATTCACATTAGCCAGCAAGTAATCAGGACAGTAAATGATACGTTGTCCTTCATTGCAAAATGATTCAAGTGTTGAAGTAAATTCATGTTCCTGCAGTTGTAGAGTGTGGATTGGATAGTAGTTAGGCCACTGAGTACAGATTCTCTCTCCCTTATAAGGAATTATTTCACTGCGACTGAGATAGTGCAAAATAGTTTCACCAGACTTATTCCTGGGATGATGGTACTGTGAGGAAAGTGTGAGGAAAATGAGTGTTTAATCTGTGGTGCTGAGAGCGAATAACAGCCTTTTACTTGAACTTGAAGATTGGGTACGACACTCATATTGTCAAGAAAAAGACAGTGGTCAGGTAAAACATTACATTTTTCCATGATATTTGATTCCCAATAGTTTACATACCTGCCCGGAGCCACCATGTTGGTTGAGAGGCAGCTCCAGGCTCTGAATGAACTCTCAATGTCTCAATATGCAGTTGCTGTATGAACCTGCATTGTTCACAAATCTGTCAGCAGCCACAATACCTTATTCCTGAAAGAAGGAGTCAGAGTCAGCCATTCCCACCAGTTTCTAATCTTCATCGAAACACCAGTGTGCCTTCTCAGAGTCGGAAGCTATTTCATTGAGACTTGGCCTGAACCATCCACTTTCCCTTCTCACATTCTGTAAAGCAAGTTAAAGTAACACGTGTACCACTCGCAATTGATCCAGGAGGAACAACAGTTTATCTGTGTAGTCGCTGCTTCACTGTTTGTCATGTTGGAGCATCAATGACGTCTTACTATTTCTGTATAATTGACTTGACAGGCTGAGTGCCCTCTTCCTGGTCACAAAGAAGAGACTCAACGATCAGACTTGGCAACTCCTGGTTCCTGTTTAACACCTCGATGTGCTGATTACACTCCTTTCCTCCTTGCGTAATAGGCAGGAGGGACTGAATTGGCTGTGTCTGTTCTTGCCAAATAGTTTCAGTGGGTTGAATACATTCCTTTGCAAACAGTTTGAGATGCTGAGTGAGCTCCTCTTATTTAAATGTGGGAAAGAGAAATTTCTAGTTGGACTGTTACAAGAATGTTATCTTAAATTGAACAACACAGTTTAGATGCTATCCAGGTCTTGCTGCACATGGATACGGACTGCTTCAACAGTGGACATGTGATAAATTATTCTTAACAATCTTCAGTGAACATCTCCCACTTCTGACTGTATATGTGGAAAAGACGTTGAAGCAGCTGAAGAAAGCTATCTTGAGGATGCGCCCTGAGATGTCCTGTGACAGAGATGATTGATCCTCACCAAGCACGAATACCTTCCCTTGTCCTCTGAATGCATCTGACCACGACTCATTTCTATTGCATTCAATTTTGTTCTGGTTCCTTGAAGTCCTGCCTTGATATCGGGGCCAGTCACTCTTACCGCATGTACATATTTTTATTCATGTGAATAGGTCACAGTGTCTTTGTGAGCAGCGTTTCCTTCTCACAGAGGGTAGTGACTGTCGGGACTTCTGTATTCCAGAGAAGTAGGGGAGGTAGATCACTAAGATGTTTAGAAGGGGAAACAATGGATATATGAGGCATCAGAAAGTTGAGGGCTGCAGTAATTGAGCATAAAAGAAGAGTTGAGGATTTTGCAGATTAACCATAATCATATTGAAGGGAAAGACAGGCCAGAAGGGCTGAATGCCCTATTCGTGTATCTGACGTTCTCTCATTTTGTTATTGGGAAGTTATTTTCCTGAAAATTCTGTTATTGGATGTTGCAGTCAGGGAGAACAGAGGATTTTGTGGGCCATCTCTGGGTGAGGTATGGGCGCTGTATTTACAGTGAATCTGAATCGGCAACAAGACCAAGAAATGAAGACAGTTCTATAAAGACATGGGAGTGAGATGTTTCACACCGTCACCTACCGTTTCTTTTCCCAAGAATATTTTCCAATGCCATGTCAATAAGTGTGTGACAGTCTTCATCTGCTGAATGGTTTCCGCTGCTTCTTTGCACCAGGTAACTGGGGTAAATAACCTCCGATTGTTCCTGTTCAGCAGGTTTGAGAGGTTCAATCGAACATAGGAATTAGGGACTGAGGAGAAGGGCTGATCATTAGACTTTTGGAGCCTCCTCCAACAGGCAAGAGGATTGTGGCTGATCAGATTGAGGCTTTCTTTCTGTAGTTCATTGTCATTTACCATCCAATATCTAAGTAGAATGGCTTTCAATTAATGCAAAAACAAAAGAATCAAAAAGTCTTGGGAAGGCCATTTCCACTCAAACAGCCCTTTGTGAATTTCTCCTCATCGCTGTTCAGACTGGGGCTGGAGAGGTCACTGTTTCATTTTCTAGTCCAATGATGTAGTTCTCAGACTAGGTCAGGTTCTTTCTTCAGGACAAGTCAGATAGATAGTTTAAATTTGGAAAAGTAATTTACCAAAGTAAACTTACTTAACCTAATGGAAATACACATGACAAGCAGTGTGGACAAATATAACATTAGTATTTATCTTTCAATGTATACTGAGACGCAGTTTATATACACAGAAACATACACATACACAGACACATACAGTAATACTCTCACAGTGTCACACACACAAATGCTCACAGACACACACATATATACATGCATGAAGACAAACAGAAACAATCTCTGCAGAATATCAGATTGAAAGAGATTTTCGTAGCTAAAGTTAAATTCAAGACAAAAGGAAATATTAAATTGTATTCTGCATCTGGGGTCATTCTGTTCACATAAGCTGCTGTCAATTGGATTCCTTCCTGGAACATTGGATTTGGCTGAATTCCCTTTGCTTCTGGCAGTGTGGAGATTCCAATGAATCCTCAACAAGAATCCTTCACGAGTGCTAAAAATGCCTGATGAGTTTTCCCCTCTCATACTTCGCTGTGAGAAGGAACAAGGAACCAAAAGAAACAATACGCCTTGATGTCTCTAGCAGGTTGCATCTTCTCCAACTTTTAAATGAAATATATAATAATTTGATCTGACCACCTAATTAGACCAAATGAAGCCTCCTTGAATATGCTCTGGATTGTATGACTACAACCCTGTTTCCTGATCCATGTAGTAGCAACTTATAAGGTATAATTTGAAGATGCGTTTGTATGTGTCCTCATAATTTTGTCATTAAGTTCATGTCTTTGGCTATCTGTGTTAAAATTAATACATTTTTCTCTTAAACTTGAATCTTTAGTTCAAGTTTCTCACACCAGAGGAAATGTCCATCAGCCAAGCATCTGATGCGCTTTCCTCAAGATCTTATATGGTTCTGTCTGAAACCCTCTCATTCTCAAACCTTATGTGCCCTGGCCTTGTAGAGGTTTATAAAATTATGAGGGGCATAGAAATGGTGACTACCCAAGGACATTTTCTGAGGTTGAGGGAATCCAAAACTGGAGCACATAGTTTGAAGGTGAGGGAGAAAGATTTAAAAGAAATAAAAGTGGTAATCTTTTATTGGAATGTATGGAATGAATTGCCAAAGGAAGTGTTGATGGCTGGGAAAATTCCAACATTTAAAAGCCATTTGAATGGGTACTTGAATAGGAAGGGTTATGGGCGTAGTGCTGGCAAATGTGATGTGATTAATTGAGGACATCAGGTTATCATGGACAAGTTGAACCGAAAGGTCTGTTTCTGTGCTGTATGACAGAATAAGGCCTACTTTCCAGGAACACGCACATCTTTACAATGCTTCAGAATCAATTTAGTATATTTATTTTTCAGGATAGGGAATCATCACTACACGCAATACATCAGATGTGGCCTCAGAAATCCCCTGTACAGATGCAGTAAAATATCCTGATAGACTTTGCATGGAATAGAATAGTTCCATATACTTTCTTAATCACTTACCACATCTGCATAATAACTTTGTGTGATGCATGTACCAGGATGCACAAATCCCTTTGTACGACTGAGTTTTGTGATCTCTCACCTTTAACGTAGTTTTCTATTGTTTTACCCTTTTGTCACAGCATAAAATTCATTCGCACAGGTTATACTGGTTCTACTGAAGATTTACACACTAACCTCCCCTGTCTCTACCCCATTACAAACTTTCTACCTCCACTTGACATCTTATTGAATTAATATCTTGGTGGCTGAACTAATTGAGGTCCAATCCAATCCGTCCCCACATCCGAATCATTGACCGGTTCGAAATACTTGTTGATCTTGCACTGATCTGTAAGGAACTCCACCACATTAAAGCTTTCCAAATTGAAAACAACCATCAATCACTACTGTCGATTTCCTTATAGTTACTCAGGGTTCCTTGTTTCTGTGTAGCAGCTTAGAAAGGTTGGATGGCCTCCTCATGTGCTGTGTAATGCACTCAAATGGCTGAATGACTTTATCATCTTCCTTTATAACTCCTTAGAGGGCAAAAACGTCTCCTCGTCTCTCATTGCTGAAGGGCTGAATTGGACCTTCCTCTCCCTCGGTTACAGAATCGAGGGTTTGAGTGAGAGAACAAGACATGGGTTAGGAACAGCAGTTGGCCATTCAGCCTTTCACGCCTGCTGCTCCATTCAGAATGTGCATTGTTGATGTGATTGTAGCTAAACATCCCTTTCCTGTCTGTTCCAAATAAACATAGAATATTTTGTTCATCAATGATCTATGGAACTCAATTTTGAATGTTTTTATTAACCCAGTCTTCACTGCTGCTTTGGCGTGGGAACACCACAGTCCCACAACCCTAAAGAGAAAGGAGCATCCCTGTCTCAGTCACAAATGGAAATGCCTTTATTCTTAAAATGTGCCTCCCTCAAGCCTATCACCATTTTTTTGACACAGGGACACAACAATTAGAAACAGATATAGGCCATTCAAAACTCAAAACTGTCCACATTTCCTTTAACAACTGACAATCAAATACTTACCAAATTTAGCTTCAACTGAGGTTAGATGAACTCCAAGTACCATAAGCTCACAAGAGCGTAGGCAATTGGAATTTAGAACAGTGCAGCACATCACAGTCCTTCAGCCTTCGATGTTGTGTCAACCTTTTATCCTAGTCTAAGACTAATCTAAACTTCATACCCTTCATTTTATTATCATCCATGTGTCTACCTAAGAGTTGCTTGAATGTCCTTAATGTATCTGATTCTACGACCACCACTGTCTGTGCATTTTATGCACCTACCACTATCTGTAGAAAGAAAATACTGCCTCTGGCATCTCCTCTCAGCCTTCCTCCAATCACTTTAACATTATGCTCCCTGCGTGATAGCCATTTCCACACCTGTAAAAAGTCTCCAGTTGTCCACTCCATCTATGCCTAATCATCTTGCACACGTATATTATGTAGCTCTCATCCTTCCTCACTCCAATGAGAAAACCCTAGCCCCCTTAGAAATTCTGCATAAGACATGCCCTCCTGCACAGACAACATCCTGGTAAATCTTGTCTGCACCCTCTGGAAAGTTTCCAATTTCTTTCCGTAATGGTGTGACCAGAACTCAACACAATTCTTCATGTGTGGTTTAACCAGGGCTTTATAGAGCTACAGCATAATCTCGCGGCCCTTAAACTCAATTTCTCTGTTCACGAAAACTAACTCACCATGCTTCTCTTAATACCCCTATCAACTTGAATGGCATCTTGTAGGTACCTAAGGATGTGGAGCCTAAGATCTGTCTGTTCCTGAACGTGGCCAAGAATGCTACCTTTGACCCTGTAATCTGCATTTGAACTCGATCTTCCAAAATGAATCACTTCAGAAAATAGGAAATTTGGAGCAGAATTAAGCCATTTAGCCAATCGGATCTGCTGTGTTGTTTAAATACGGCTGAAACGTTTCTCCGTCACATTCTTCTGCCTTCGCCAACTGATCAAATGATTCCCTTATTAATGAATAACGTATTTATCTCTATCTTAATATATTACTTTTTCTGTCTGCAGGAGTGTGCATGTCTTAGTGTGTAAGTGTTGATACCTGTATCTATATGTGTTGTGTGTTTAATGTGTCTATGTTTGTTTGTGTGTATCTCTGTCTGCATCTCTGTTAAACGTGATCTTTAAAGGTTTTGGGGTAAATCCACTGAAATTGACACCAACACCCTCCCCCTTCCTCCATCTCTACTGCCTGTCAGTTTTAAGTGTAGAACCGTAAAATGCCACCGTTTGCTGTGCTACCCTGGCTAAATGTCAGATTTTATTCTCTGTCAGATGACGTCAAATTCCGTAAATCTCTCAGATTGCACGGCTGCTTGGGTTTTCGAATAACACCTTTTTAAGCACAGAGCACTTTCGCCTGTTACCTAGTGATATTATTCTTGAGATATTACCAACATCACTGGGTCAGTTTCAGGACTTTTCAATCTTTTCTCACTTATAATTTGTAAGATGGCATAACAAAAGATTTCAAGTTAAAGAACGTGTAATAAATGCATTACATCAATTTACAAATGTTTCAGTCGACCTTCATTGGATGTAGTTGCAGTGGAAATATTCTTCATTGTGTACACTCCGTGTCACAAATAATCTTCAAAGAGAAATTACTTCCACGTTGTAGAAGGAGCGCAGACATTCCTCTACATGAGCATTCTCCACTCTTAGGGTCCTCAGTACAATTACGATACACCCTATACCTGCCTATATGTGTGTGTGCGCGGGTGTGTGGTGACGGTGCTGTCAGTTTGGACGGTGCTGTGAGCTGGCTCCCGCCCAGATTGAAACTCTGATGTGAGAAAGTGATGTCTGCAGATGCTGGAGATCACAGTGCTGGAAAAGCACAGCAGGTCAGGCAGCTTTCGAGGAGCAGGAAAATTAACGTTTTGGGCTAGAGCATTTCATGAGGAATGCCGTCGATGTAGTAGAGTGTGAAGGCCGACTGAGGAGGCATTGCTTCACTTTGAACACCGCAGAGGCTGACATATCCGCTTTGCACATGAATACACACAGAGACACACAGGTACACACAGAGGCGAATACAGACTCGCAAAGACACACATTATTGATTATAGATACACACACAAAAATGAACTGATGCAGTAACACAGATACTAATACAGACATACGGAGACACATACCGATACACTGATACACATGCACACACAGATACACTGTCATCAACACAGACGTACTATACACACGCTGACACATGATGCTAATACAAACATCGAGAGTCTGCCAGTATTTACTTTTGGGTGGTGACATTCCCAATATTTCACTTGCTCTGTGTGGCGCGTGTTAATATTTCTGTTGCACTGCAGGAGATCATCTGCACCCTCTCTATAGCTTCCACATTTTTCTATGACAAGGCGACCAGAACTGAACACAATGTTCCACGTGTAGTTACACAATGTTTCACGGCAATGAACCCTTCCGCTAATTAAAGCAAACAGCGAGAAAAGCTCAACTTGCAGCATAAGCTGTTAAAGTACGAGTTCCAAATCTCAAACGTCACTCTTTAAGTATAAATAATTTCAATTTATTCCTTAGCTCTCAAAGTGAACATTGAACAACAGCTATTCAAAACTCCAGCCCCTCTTTCTCTGAACTGGTTGGTAGTTGCCTCCAACTTTATAACAACACAATGTTCCAATAAGAAAAGCTCATATTGAAATTTCAACAACTTAATTTCAAAAACAAAAAAAACATCAGTCATCTACAGTGTCATCTTTCTTTCAGCTGAAGATCTTCCTGGGTTGTCTTCTGAATTTTAGTGCAAAGATGTTTCATACAAAAACGGTAACTTTGTCAGAGAGAGTTTTGCATGGCCGTCTCTCTCTAGATGGCAGATACTCTCAGCCCAACTAGCGAACTGCCTGCCTCTTTTATGCCACTCAATATTTGATTATCTCATTGGTCAGATGTTGGAAAACAATAAATTCAAAATCGATTGATTTTTATGTCCTAGGGCATAATTTAAACTAAATGGTTAAATTCGAATTGTTATCAATCAGCAACAAAAACTGAAGGTATCTGTTTCACAGCAAACTTTGCATGCTTTATATTTTACAGTATTCTCTGGAACTGCTATTTTGGTCATACGAAGGTGCTTGCAAGCTCTCAGTGCAGAACAACATTCACTCTCTCTTCAAAAGTACTATAAACACCTTCAACTTCATAACAGTGGTTTATTTCGAGCTTTATAGAGCTGTAGCATAATCTCACAACTCTGAAACTCAGTTCCGTAGTTTGTGAAAGCCAACACAATATACACTTTCTTAACAACCACATCAAACTGGGTCAAGATTAGGATGGTGTTGGAAAAACGCAGCCGGTCAGGCAGCATCCGAGGAGCGGGAACATTGATGTTTCGGGCAGAAACCCTTCATCAAAATCCCTCGTTCCTCCACACTGCCAAGAATACTGCCTTTAGCCCAATATTCTACATTCAAATTCGACTCTCCAAAGTGAATGACTTCACATTTTCCAGGTTTAACTTGATCTGCTCCTCATCAGCTCTGTTCTGAATCCTGTCAATGTTCCATTGCAACTTACAACATACCTCAACATTATCCAGAACTCCATCAACCTTTGTATTTTCGCCAAACGTACTAACCCGCGCATCCACTTCCTCATCCAAGCCATGAGTAAAAATCGCAAAGAGCAGAAGTCCTAAAACTGATTCTGCTGGACACCATTAATCACAGCGCTCCAGACTGAATGCTTTCTATCAGTCTTCTATGGGTCAGGAATTGTGTATCTAGACAACCAGATTTCCGTGCATCCCATGCCTACTTACTTTCTGAATGAGCCAACTGTGGGTAACTTTATCAAACGTCTTGCTAAAATCTATATACGACACATCCATTGATCTCCCTTCATGTGTTTTGTCACATCCTCAAATGATTCAAAAAGATTCGTGAGGCATGACCTGCCCCTCACAAATGCATACTGACTATTTCTATCAAACGATGTTTTTTTTTCCACGTAATCATAAATCATGTCTCTCAGAATCCCCTCCAATACTTTGGTCACCACTGCCGTGAGACTGATTAGTCTATAATTCCCATGATTATCCTTATTCCATTGCTTGAACAAGGGAATAACATTTGCCAACCTCTTTTCATCTGGCCTGACTCCAGTGGACAGTGAGGATGCAAAGATCATTGTCAAACGTGCAGCAATCTCTTTCTCATTTACTGTAGAATACTTACTTATATTCTGTTTGGCCAAGGAGAATTATCTATCCTTGTGTTTCTCAAATCTTTCATCACACCCTCCTGTTCTAGCATATCAGCCTGTTTCACCCTCTCCCCATGAACTTCAATGCCCCTCTCCGTAGTGAATACTGAAGCAAAGCAATCATTGTTGACCTCCCCTACCTCTTCCAACTCATGGCACAAATTGCCTCTGCAATCTGTGATGAGCCCTACCCTCACTCTGGCCGTCCTCTTGTTCCTGACATACGTGTAGAACATCTTCGCTTTTTTACCCACCAAGAATTTTTCATGTTCGCTTCTTGCTCTCCTGGGTTCATTCTTCATTTCCTTCCTGAGTAACTTGTAACGTTCTAGAGCCCTGTCTGATCCTTGCTTCCTCAACCTTAAGAAAACTTCCTCTTCCCTTTTGACTAGATTGCTCTACACCTCTTGGCACAATGGAAGTATGAAACTGTAAATGGAAGGGAGCTACATATCCTGTCACTTGCAACATGGGCTGCAAGTTTCCCCACACTGGGCAGTGATCTAACACAATGTTACTGACCAATGTACTAGGGTGATGGACACAGCTCTACATATTGGGAGGGTAACTGCTCCTGGTTTTCAGATCAATGCACTGGGATGGTGTGCACAGCTCGACATGCGGGGAGGGTAACTCTTCCAGCTTGAGAAATCAATGCACTGGGTTGGTGTACGCAACACTACATGCTGGGAGGGTAACTGCTCCTCTTTACAGATAAATGCACTGTGGGGTGTACGCAGCTGTACGTGCTGCAAGGGTTAGTGCTCCAGCTTTACAGCAATTTGCTTTTATACACTGCACAGCTCCCCACAGGCCGTTGTGGTCCGCACTGCCTGTACAGAGTTCTGGGTTGTATTGAGCAGTACTCTAGTCTGGTCTAAAGTACTGTGTTCCATGCTAAACGGATGTCTCCTCTGTATTATGGTGTCTGATACTGTGTGGCGGATTGGGCATATGATATAATTTACCATTTGAGCTTATCGCTCAGCATATTTATTTTATGTTCTTATTCTTGTTATTGGACGCTGTCCCCAAAGTCTGATATCTCCAGCTAGTCCTATTTTGCTGAAGAGAGCCACGTTGAATCGATTTGTCAGTGAAGTAATCATCTAATTATATCATGAATATCCGTCCTTAACCTAGCAGTTGGTGCTCATATCCCTGGATTCCCATGGACATCATTATCAAGCTCAGAAACAATTGCAAGATGTATGGCTTGAGCTTTCCGGTATGTTCTGGCTGTTGGTTCCAAATGGCTCCTTAGTGTATCGAGAGCTGTCATTGTAAAGCCGTGTTTGTTCAGAATTCTTTCTCCCATGGGGCATCTAGGACATCAGACACAATGCGTATGGTTGCACAAAGGCCCTGACCAAAATAGCCAAAATGCCCGCCTCTACATGGTTCAAAAATGACTGTCACGTCCTATGCAAAAGTTCCATTTTCTGGTGCATGATAATTGTAAGGAAGACCAGGGGGATGTGCTTCATAACTAACCTACAGAACCCCGAGATTCCTGGGGATGTCCAACACCCACATCATCAGAATGTTCCTTCTAGCACAAAATGAAAGAATACTAAACAATTTCTTCGCAAAGATCGGAGATCTGGCAAACCCAAGAGGTGGGACATCAGATCTACCTTGACATCGGTTCCCAAGACCCCTTCCAAAACACTCGCTATAGGGCCCTAATAGCTACGAGGTTAGTGGCACAACCATAAACAATGAGTATGCGTACACACATCTGCTTTACATTTGGGCACGCTGGGGACGCTCCTTTCGTAAATTTAGCAAGCCACTCCTATGCCAAATAAACCCTGTGGAGTCCCTTCAGCTGTGTAACTTGCATCCAATTGCAAATCGAAATCTTCCAGACATTCTTCCAAATATCTGCCCACTCCTCTGTCGAAGATTCAACTCCCAAGTGCTGAATGCAAATTCCCCACAGCTGCTCGATGTCCTTTGAGACACTACTTCCTATTAAATGCGAGAGAGTGCTGACTGAGAGAATTCCCGTGGACTGAAGCATTTTCACCTCCATATTCGACTTATGGGGACTAACCATTAATGTAGTTTTTCCTATATAAAATCCCTAATCTCCTAGATAGCGCATATTTCTGGCTCAGCTGCTCGAAAGACGTCATGTCCACACCGTCAATTAAGTCTCCCAAACAAAAAAGTCCCCTGGACTCCCAGAGTCAAAAGCCAGAATCCATCATCCTACAATGGGAGTAAAAGGGCAAGTGTTTTATTTTTGTAAATTGCCCTCACTTTGTTGCATCATTCTCCATGCTTTAACTGTGTTAAGGACAGTTGGATTTCTGCAATGATCCATAACAGTCCGCAGCTTGTCCATCAACAACAGATTAATGAGGGGGCATTTTGCCTGGGAGGCATTGATGTCCAACCACATTGACCGCGGGTCTTGGCAAATCAAATCAGCCAAATAGTCTAGGAGGGAACTCAATTGATATTTGTTAAAGTGTGTAAAATTCACATCCCTCAGCTCCCGCAGAAACTGCAATTGAGTGAGCTCCATTAGAGGACGCCTGTGATCACAAATAAAACATCCAAGCCGACTGTAAATCTCCGTATAGGCTGACTGGGCAGTATCAAAAGGTGCATTTGCCTGGGATATAATAAAGGGAGGAACACATTCATTTTGACGGGAGATATTTTACCCAACCAGGATATAGAAAATCCTCCGAGTGCTGAAGGTCCTGCCTTATGTTCTCCAGCAACTGCAGGAAAATAGCTTTATCTAATTGATTGAAGGCTGGAGTGATAAAAATGCCTAAATACAGGAAACCTCCCTCTGACCATCTGAAAGTGAATCGGATTCCATCACCAAGATTGGGTAGTCTAATAAGACCCAGACAGGCATGGTCTCTGTTTTCATAAAATTGATTTTATACCCCAAGAAAGATCCACATACATTAATCACTTGGGGCACAGGTATCATCGAGTTAGATAGAAAGAGAAGAACGTGCGATTTTATGCCATCCTGATCCTACCTCCAGGGCAGACATATTGTTGTACCTCCGGATGGAATCTGCAACGGCTCAATCACCAATGTAAATAATAACGGTGAAAGAGGTCACCCCTGACGGCTGCCTCAGTCATTGCTAAAATTGTCAGACCTTATACCATGAGTGAGATCCGCTGCTTTATAACTAGATAATACTGTCACCCACCTGGCAATGGCCCCTCCAAGGCCAAACCTTTCCAGGACATAAAAGAGGTACGGCCCCTCCACCCTGTCAAGTATTTTCTCTGCATCCACTACCAAGCCTGGAATCGACCCTTGCAGGCACACCTGAAACATATTAACATTCCCCTATTATTATTAGATGACATGTGACCCCCAATAAAACCTGTCTGGTTCTATTTCACAATGAAGGGCAAGACCTTCTCCAGCTTCAACGCCAGCATTTTCACCAAAATATTAAAGTGCATGTTAAATAAGGATAAAGGCCTTTATGAAGTGCAACCCTCAGGAGAATAAGACAAATAAATCCTTCTCTCGTAGAAGGCCTGACCGTAAGAATAATTGTACATAACCAACATTGGCCCAGTCAGCATATCTATGAACTCCTTTTAGATCTCACTCTAAAATCCATCTGGGCCCAGTGCTTTACCACTCTGGAGCTGCCTCACCGCCACCTCTACCTTTTGGCATATCAGAGGGGCATTCAAAAGAGATGCCTGCTCTGAAGTTACACCTGGGAGGTCCAAGGTACTACAAAAGAGTTTCATTGTGGCCAATCTGTCCTTACATCCCTCCGACTGGAACAGCCCAGAAAAGAACTTCATGAATGCTGCATTAATCTTTCTGGGATCGCAGGTGATTTTAACAGCACACGTACAAATGGATGGGAGAGACTGGGAGCACTCTTCTTTCTGGCAAGTATGCCGGATATCTACCCGAATTATCATCATACTCGAATACCCTCTGTTTCGGAAATGAAATCGCCTTCTTTTCTGTCTGGGTGAGAGCAGCATTCAGAGCAGTACGGAGCATTGTAATCTGCTGCAACTTAGTAACAGACGGTCTGTCAAAATATGCTCTGTCAGCTGCTGCTTTCACTTCTACCGCTTCTGAGTCGCCGATTAAGAAATAATCAAACCCCTTGCATAGGCCTAGGCAGTCTCCCAGAGCATCTTCGGATTACTGGCCGTCCAAATTAATGTTTTTTTTTTAAATCCCATGAAAAATACTCAAAAAGAAAGCAATTCTGAGCAGGACATATACACTTAATGGTAAGGTCCCGGAGAGTGTTGCTAAACATAGAGACCTTGGGGTGCAGGTTCACAGCTCCTTGAAAGTGGAGTCGCAGGTAGATAGGATAGTGAGAAAGGCGTGTGGTATGCTTTCCTTTATTGATCAGTGTATTGAGTACAGGAGTTGGGATGCTATGTTGCGGCTGTGCAGTACATTGGTAAGGCAACTGTTGTTATATTGCTTGTAATTCTGGCCTCCTTCCTATCGGAAAGATGTTGTGAAACTTGAAAGTGTTCAGAAAAGATTTATAAGGATGTTGCCAGGGTTGGAGGATTTCAGCTACAGGGAGAGGCTGAACAGGCTGGGGCTATTTTCCCTGAAGTGTCATAGGCTGTGGGGTGACCTTATAGAGGTTTACAAAGGCTTTTCCCTGGGGTCGGGGAGTCCAGAACAAGAGGGCATAGGTTTAGGGTGAGAGGGGAATGATATAAAACAGATCCAAGGGTCAACTGTTTCACACAGGTGGTGGTACGCATATGGAATGATCTGTCAGCGGATGTGGAGGAGGCTGGTACAATTGCAACATTTAAGAGGCATTTGGATGGGTATATGAATAGTAAGGGTTTGGATGGATATGTGCAGGGTGCTGGCAGGCGTGACTAGATTGGGTTGGGATATCTTGTCGGCATTTATTGGTTGGACTGAAGGGTCTGTTTCCATGCTGTCCATCTCTATAACTAGCCATCCTTCAGAAGGAAAGTATCCATGCACCACTGCTGCGAGCCTGTTCCATCGCCACCATCCTTAACCTCCATGTACAATGTTGCATGATCATAAAAAGCTATGTTCCCAATTCTACAGGGCAGCACTGAATTCAAAAAGGCCAATGGGGCAAAAACATGTCAATCCTAGTTTGGCAATTATATGGATAAGGTAAAAAGGTGAAGTCCCTACCCTTAAGTGAACCACCTCTCAGACATCCACTAAGCCCAGCTTCCTGTTTAGATCCACCTACTGCCTAGATTGAAGGGAAATATCCGCAAGAACCTGAAAGACCCTATCCACATTGGGATCCATATATCGGTTTAAGTCTCCCCCTAAAATTGTTTGACGCCCCCCAAGGGCCATCAACCTGGAGAGTGCATCCGTTAATTCGAAGGGTGTACCAGGGGCAAGATGGAGGACGGGAAAAATTTCTGGCTGTAAGAGCTGCTCCTTTTTTGAGGTATTTTAGATGCTGGAGGTGATTTCCTCGAATTCCAGGAGCAGCAATTACTGTTTTATATGCTGTTGCATTGTTTTGGAACTTTGGGAAAAAAAACAATGTCAAACCAACAGGAGTTTCAAAAGGGAGAAGTGCAGAGAAAAGAAGCACATGATGAGGACTGTGCAGGGGGGAGAGAGAGAGAGAGAGAGAGAGAGAGAGAGAGAGAGAGAAGAGAGAACCTGCACAGTTACTGCCTTTGCTGTTTTTGAATTCTGTAGATTGTGAAGGAGCAAAAAATGGCCTTTGCAGTGATGTGTACTTCTTGTCAGATGTGGGAGTTTAAAGATAGTTTAAGGGTTACTACGGATTATATCTGCCATAAATGCTTAAGAATACAATTGTTATCAGATCAAATGGATCGGTTGGAGAGACAATTAGAAGCGATGAGGAATGTGCAAGAGCAACAGTATGTGATGGATGGCAGTTATAGGAAGGGGGAAGTCTCAGATACAGTCACATAGATGGGTTAACTCCAAGAAGGGTAAGAGAGGTACCCAGGGCTGGAGTCTTTTGTGGATGTAACAATTTCAAACAGATATGCTGTTTTGGAAAATGTAGGGGTGATGGATTCTCTGGGGAACGTAGCACGAACAGCCAGGTTTCTGGTATTGAGACTGCTTCTAATGCAACGAGGGGTACGTCAGCTTCCAAGAGATCAATTGTGTTAGGGGATTCTGTAGCCCGAGGTACAGACAGACGTGTTTGTGGCCAGCAGAGAAAAATCAGAATAGTGCGATGCTTCCCTGGTGCCAGGATCAAGGATATCTCAGAGAGGGTGCAGAATGTTCTCACGGGGGAGAGGGGCCAGAAGGAGGTCGTTGCCCACATTGGAACCAACGATATAGGAAGGGAAAAGGTGGAGATTCTGAAGGGACATTACAGAGAGTTAGGAAGAAAGTTAAAAAAGAAGTCCTCAAGGGTAGTAATATCTGGATTGCTCCCAGCGCTACGAGCTAGTGAGGATAGCAATAGGATGATAGAGCGGATGAATTCATGGTTGTGGAGCTGGTGTACGGGAGAACGATTCCCATTTTTGGATCATTGGAATCTCTTTTGGGGTAGAAGTGACCTGTACAAGAAGGACGGATTGCGCCTAAATTGGAAGGGGAGTAATGTACTGAAATTTGCTACAACTGCTCGGGAAGATATAAACTAGTAAGTTTGAGGGGGGCTAGCCATGGAGATAGTGAGGACAGAGATCAATCTGAGACTGGTACAGTTGAGAACAGAAGTCAGTCAAGCAGTCAGGCCAGGCAGGGACAATGTAGGACTGAAAAAGTTAAACTGCAGGTATTCAATGCAAGGGGCCTAACATAGAAGGCAGAAGAACTCAGGGCATGGTTAGGAACATGGGACTGGGATACCATAGCAATTACAGAAACATGGCTCATGGATGGGCAGGACTGGCCGCTTAATGTTGCAGAAAGCATTGAAAGGGACGCTAGAAAGGAGGGAGTGGCATTTTTGATAAGGGATAGCATTACAGTTGTGCTGAGGGAGGATATTTCAGAAAATACATCCAGGGACGTTATTTGGGTGCAACTGAGAAATAAGAAAGAGATGATTACCTTATTGGGATTCAATTATAGATCCCCCTCCCCCAATAGTCAGAGGGAAATTGAGAAACAGACTTCTAAGGATATCTCAGCTGTCTGTAAGAATAACAGGGTAGGTATGGTAGGGGATTTTTAATTTTCCAAACATAGACTGGGACTTCCAATATGTTAAAGGTTTAGATGGAGAGGAATTTCTTAAGAGCGTACAAGCCAATTTTCAGATCCAATACGTGGATGTACCTACGAGAAAAGGTGCAAAAGTTTACCTACTCTTGGGAAATAAGGCAGGGCAGGTGATTGAGGTGTCAGTGGGGGAGAACTTTGGGGCCAGCGATCATAATTCTATTTGTTTTAAAATAGTGATGGGAAAGGATACATCAGATCTAAAAGTTGAAGTTCTAAATCGGAGAAAGGCCAATTTTGACGATATTAGGCAAGAACTTTCAAAAGCTGATTGCAGGCAGATTTTCGCAGGTAAAGGGACGGCTGGAAAATGGGAAGCTTTCAGAAATGAGATAACAAGAATCCAGAGAAAGTATATTCCTGTCAGGGTGAAAGGAAAGGCTGGTAGGCATAGGAATGCTGGATGACTAAAGAAATTGAGGATTTGGTTAAGAAAAAGAAGGAAGCATATGTCAGGTATAGACAGGATAGATCGAGTGAATCCTTAGAAGAGTACAAGGGAAGTAGGCGCATGCTTAAGAGGGAAATCAGGAGGGCTAAAAGCGGACATGAAATACCATTTGAAAATATAATTAAGGAGAATGAAAAGGGCTTTTTTACAAATGTATTAAGGACAAAAGGGTGGTTATGGAGAGAATAGGGCCCCTCAAAGATCAGCAAGGCAGCGTTTGTGTGGAGCCACAGAAAATGAGGGAGATACTAAATGAATATTTTGCATCAGTATTTACTGTGGAAAAAGATATGGAACAAATAGACTGTAGGGAAATAGATGGTGACATCTTGCAAAATGTCCAGATCACACAGAAGGAAGTGCTGGATATCTTGAAACGGGTAAAGGTGGGTAAATCTCCAGGTCCTGATCAGGTGTAGCCAAGAATTCTATGGGACACTGGAGAAGAGATTGCTGGGACCCTTGCTGAGATATTTGTATCATCGATTGTTGCACGTGAGGTGCCGGAAGACTGGAGGTTGTCAAATGTGGTGCCACTGTTTAAGAAGGGTAGCAAAGACAAACGAGGAAATTATAGACCGGTGAGCCTGACCTCGGTGGAAGGCAAGTTGTTGGAGGAATCCTGAAGGACAGGATGTACATGTATTTGGAAAGGCAAGGACTGATTCGGGATAGTCAACATGGCTTTGTGCATGGGGAATCATATCTAACAAACTTGATTGAGATTTTTGAAAAAATGACATAGTGAATTAACGAGGGCAGAGCAGTGGATGTGATCTATGTCGAATTCAGTAAGGCGTTCGACAAGTTTCCCCATGGGAGACTGATTAGCAAGATTAGATCTCATGGCATACAGGAGGAACTAACCATTTTGACACAAAACTGGCTCAAAGGTAGAAAAGAGAGGGTGGTGGTGAAGTGTTCTGTTTCAGAAAATAGGCCTGTGACGGTAGAGTGCCAATTTTTGGCATTTGCATAAATGATTTGGAGGCGAGCATAAGAGGTACAGTTAGTAAGTTTGCAGATGACACCAAAATTGCAGGTGTAGTGGACAGCGAAGAGGGTTTCCTCAGATTACAACAGGATCTGAACCAGATGGGCCAATGGACTGAGAAGTGTCAGATGGAGTTTAATTCAGATAAACGAAAGGTGCTGCATGTTGGGAAAGCAAATCTTTGCAGGACTTATACACTTAATGGTAAGGTGCTAGGGAGTGTTGCAGAACAAAGAGACCTTGGAGTGCAGGTTCATAGCTCCTTGAATGTGGAGTCGCAGTAGATAGGATAGTGAATAAGGCGTTTGGTATGCTTTTTTTTATTGGTCAGAGTATTGAGTACAGGAGTAGGGAGGTCATGTTGCAGCTGTACAGGACATTGTTTAGGCCACTGCTGGAATATTGCGTGTAATTCTGGTCTCCTTCCTATCAGAAAAATGTTGTGAAACCTGAAAGGTTTCAGAAAACATTTACAAGGATGTTGCCAGGGTTGGAGGATTTCAGCTATAGGGAGAGGCTGAACAGGCTGGGGCTGTTTTCTCTGGAGCGTTGGAGGCTGAGTGGAGACCTTATAGAGTTACTCAAAATTATGAGGGGCATGGATAGGGTAAATAAGCAAAGTATTTTCCCTGTGGTTGGGGAGTACAGAACTAGGTTTAGGGTGAGAGTGGAAAATATAAAAGAGACCTGATAGGCAATCTTTCAAACGTGGTTCGTATATGGAATGAGCTACCAGAGGAAGTGGTGAAAGCTGATAAAATTGCGACATTTAACCGACATTTGGATGGATATATGAATAGGAAGTGTTTAATGGATATGGGCTGGGTGCTGGCAGGTGGGACTAGATTAGGTTGGAATATCTGGTCGGCATGAATGGGTTGGACTGAAGTTGTCTGTTTCCATGCTGTACATCTCTATGGCTCTATGACTGTCCTCCAAGTTCCTCTCCATGTAATAAAGCTTTATGTGTCAGAAACTGCTGACATTCGTCCTTAATTTGGACAAACAACTGAGAGAGAACATTCTTCTGAATGAGAAAATCTACTCCTCTACATTTTGAATCAAAGCATGAAAATAACACCCAGCCAAACACTCTCATCTGTAACTTTAAATGTTCCCACTTGGTTAGATGTCTTTTTTTTCTGGCACCAAGGCTACATTGACCCTTTACTTTGTAAGGGCTGAAAGCATCAATTGGTGAATGACTCCAGTTCAATGTTCCAGTTGCACCACTTAGATGAGCGGTTAGGCATAGCCATCCGAAAAAGCCCGTGATCCCCCGTATGGAAGGATCCCTTTTATTGCGCCCTGAGAAAAGGAGGTAAACAGTTGATATAAACGTGAAAATACAACTGCAAAAACTGCCAACTCAAAACTCTTGACAACTCCTTGTACAATGAACCAACATATAACCAAAATAAGTGGTGCTTCTCCATCCTTCCCCACACGCAGCGCTCATACTACCCATTCATCCTCCTTGGCTCCTACTAGCTAAAGCTGCTCGCCAAAACCAGACAAAACAAACTTTGAAAAGTAGCATGTGTCTTACGACAAGAGAAGTGGGCACTCAACCTGTCCCATCCATATCCAAGTCCGTCCTGGTGAAAAAAAATGTAACCCTCTATCACTCCCTCCCCCCGCCCCCTCTTCCCCCCCCCACCCCATAGACACTACTCCCATTCCGTACTAAGAGAGAGAAACGAAAAGGAAATTATACAAAACGAAAGGTTAATGGGAGGGGAGGAAAAAAGGAGAAAAGAGAGAAAGAGAAAGGAATGGGACCCTCACGTATTAAAATAAAACAGGTAACCGAGACAAACCACAGAGGAAACAAAGAGAACATGATTGTCCATACTATTTGAGGCATCCAATCTACCTTAAGGTGTCCAGGAAGTCCATTGCATTTCCTAGTGAGTCAAAATTAAACACTGACACTCCGTGGATGAAACGTAAGATTGTCGGATATTTTACAGTATACTGAACATTCAATTCCCTCAGCCTCTTTTTTTCCCTAACGAAGGCCTGCCTCGTGTGGACCATGGCCGTAGAAAGGTCTGGGGCAAATATAATTTGTGATTCTTTGGATATCAGAGCCTATGTATCCTTCCCCAGTGCTGGAGACCCATTTGTTTCTCTCCATAGTGCAGGAGTTGCACAAGGACTGGGCGGATGTGCTGGTCTCACCCGGGCTTGCGCACTGCGATCTGGTGGGCCTGCTCGACCTACACGTGGCCCGCCTCAAATTCCAGCTTCAAAAAAATACGGAAGCCATTGGTCCAAAAACTGACGGGCTGGCCTTATTCTTCACGTCCGGTTAGCACGGCCAGGCAGATATTCTTATGATGGCCTCGATTTTCAAAGTCGACCTGCTCCTCCATGCCTGGTATCCGCCATCCCAAGGCCTGGACCCGACCTGCTGATGATTCCACTGCAGTTTCAGAGGAAACAGTCCGCTGCTCATCCTCTGTGACAGATGTCTGAGACGCTGGGTCTCCAAGACATGCTTTTGCAGCTTGGCCGATATCGGTTTCAGCTTGGTCTGGGTCTCCTCCATCTCTGAATCAATCTTCTCTTGGAGTTTTACGTACTCCATGACCAAGCTCTGCTCTAATGGCAAGTCCCCTAGCGAGTTCGCAGAGGCTGACGCCACGGCCATGGGTGTATCCATGTCTGCAGGGCAGTGCCTGCAATTTGCAATCCACTGACATACAGCATTACAGGGGAGCAGTATTTTTACCACAATGGGTAAGAAAGAGAAGGTGAATGCACCACTTTGTCTAGGTTCTGCTGTAGAGCCGAGCAGGGCAAACCTACTGGGTCGCCAATATCTTGGATCTCTCCCGAAAAGAATTCAACTTTAATTACTTTTTAGAAAATGGTTTGTTGTCGACAGAGACAATGGAAAACCAGTAGATGTGATATAGTTGATATTCAGGTTTAAGAGTTCAGGCAGTAGTAAAAAATATTAAATCAAATCGGTTCAGGAACGACATTTGGGAATGGAAAGGTAAAAGTTTAGTTGGGCTTCATTTAAAGGGAATGGGAACATAGAAGTAAAGACGTTCTGCACAGGCTGCATGGAGTGCGGATGAGATTATGCTTGTGTTCTATACTGCTTCAAAGAATGAGAGGTAAACTCAGGGAAACTTAGAAAATTCACACACAGGATACTTACTAATACAGGTGCTTGAAGAATTGCAGCAGGCAAAGATAGAAAGTCCCAATACACTCTACAAAAAACTGCAAGTTGAAAAGAATAAACGGGGAACAATTAGAGCCAATTAGAAACCAAGGGCGCAATCAGTATGTGAAGCTAGAGAACAGTCCAAAGATGTGCAGGTCGGGTGAATTGGCCATGCTAAATTGCCCATATTGTTAGGGAAAAGGGGTAAATGTAGGGGAATGGGTGGGTTGCGCTTCGGCGGGTTGGTGTGGACTTGTTGGGCCGAAGAGCCTGTTTCCACACTGTAGGTAATCTAATCGAAAAAAAAACATTGATGGATTATTACATGAGTGTTTCGCATCTGTTTTCCCTGGGAGACGAAAGATGCAGGTACAGAATTCGAGAAGATGCATTAAGAGCTCTCAACTAAGATGCAAGTTGGGATGATGTAAATCCACATTAGTTTTATCACAGGATAATGTTTCAGACAAGAGAGGAAATGGTCTGACCACTCCATGAATGGCAGATGGAATATAGCCCTGATAAATATGAGGTGATGCACTTTGGAAGAAGTAGCACACTAGGAATCTCAGAGGGTACTTCTCCACACATCTCTGAATGTGATTGGACAGGGTAATAAGCTAATTAAGAAAGCACAGCAGACTGTAGGCATTTTGTTTGTTCATCGAGGCGTACATAATATGATCTGAGCACGCCATTGGTTAGGTCATAGATAGAATGCTGTGTGCAGTTCTGGGAGCTACATTGCAGGAAGAATGTGATTGCACTGGAGGGGGTAAAGAGGGGATTCACCAGGATGTTTCCTGGGATTGAGCTTATCAGAGATGAAGAGAGATTGGATGAGCTCGTGTTGTTTACTTTGGAAAAGATAGGGCTGAAGGGGACGTGATTCAGAAGAATAAGATTATTAGGGACATGGACAAGGTGGACAGAAAGCAGCTGCTCCTTTTAGTTAAAAGGCCAAAAACAAGGGATAAGATGTTCAAAGTGGAGGCTTTGAGGTTTAGAGAGAATTTGACAAGAGTATTTCTCCCAGAGAGTGTTGTGGTCTGGAATCCACTCCCTGAGAGGGGTGTTGTCGTGGGTCACCTCACAACCGTTAAGAAGTACATGGATCAGCATCAGACTCTCATAACATTCCCGGCTATAGGCTGCATGTAGGAATTTGGGAATAATGTATATCGTGCTGCATTTCTGATGGTGTAGAATATCTCCTTCTCTGATTGTATGATTGTGGAAGGGTAGTCATTGAGCAGCCTAAGGTAGAATTTGCTGGGTTCTGAAAACACGTATTAATAAAGGTTATACGACTCAACTGCAATAGCTTCCTAAAGTATGTCATTGTGAAAGTAAACAAAAATAGCAGCCTATTACAATCTGAAACCAGAGAATGGAGAATGGAAATCAGGGAAATGGCGGAACTATGAAGCAAGTGCTTCAGTTCCGTCTTCAGAGAAGAAAACATCAACAAAACAAAAAAATACTTTCCAGCACAACTAGGAAACCCAAGTCAGGTGAAAAAAAGAATAAAATGAATTTATTAAATACATGGTTTTGTAGAAAATATTGAGATTGAAAGTAATGAATATTGACAGCGTCAGCATAAATTTATGAAATGGGAATCATATTTGAGATGCTGGCTAGTTAGTCAATTATGATATGATGTATTTGAATTTTTGGAAAGGTTTTTGCCAAAGTCCCAAAACTAGTGTGCACATTACATCTTATGGAACTGGGGCTAACGTATGGACATGGCCTTAACATGGCATAGCTGGCAGGAAACAACGAGTGGAATATTTTGATATCAATTTGGAGTTTGCTCTCATGTGGATTTTACAGGGTAAATACAAGACATTTGTGAATCGAACTGGTGCCATTTTAAATAATTTGAATACTTAATATTGAAAAAAAAAAGAAACGTATAGCTATAAGAAAGTTCATGGGTCCTGAGTCAGCTCCTTACTATCAGTGAGACCTGCATCCGCCATCACTGGACACCAGCGTCATCACCATCTACACCAGAGGCCACAAACATCGAAGTTGTTAATCCTCAGGTGCCATCTTTGCCGCTGGGCCAATACTTTTCCATCACCGCCACGTCACTCCCATTGTCAGACCCTCTAATGTCAGAGACATGTCTCTTACTGTTGTGCCCACCTCTTCGATGTTGCCAATGATGCCCTTCTATCGTCTACTTCATCAGCACCAACGCACCACTCAACCCACAACGAAGTCCCCGATCCTCTTGCAATACCTTTTCCTACTGGCCCTGCATCACACACGTTGCCTCGGCTGATGTAGCAGTCGCCAACTCCAGGTCCTGTGCTTGCTCCGGAAAAGTAAGTTGGGACACACTCTCCTCTGCACTGGGCCCTGCTCAAGGTCCATGCACTTGAGACCTCTCAAGGTCCATGCCCTGAGTCCATTGAAAGTCTGCATGTTTGGGTTCTCGTTCCTGCTGATGCTGTCCAAGCTACAAGGTCGGTAAGTTACAGAGAGAAAAGATAGGGGAGAAAATAAGGGGAAAAAAAGAAAGTCAGAGTGTACAAGCTTCAGCAAAGGAGAACTTGAACCAGAAACACCGGAATAAAAGGACCGTTTTATTGGAGATGAAGGCTCATGATATACCACAGGGATTGGCGGTTAGGCCACAGCTATTCCTAACACACATCCAACATTTGTTTGAGGGAACCAAATACAATATTTACCAGCCTGCTGACAGCACTAAACCATGTTGGATTGTCAGTGGGTGAGGAGGATGTAGAAAAGATCTAAATTGATGGAGATAAGAGGAGTGAATGTTTGAATAAGAGGAGTGAATGAAGAGCAGTATGGGATAGATGTGACGTTGTGCACTTCATTGAATAAATAGAACAACAGCTGACCATTTGAAAAGGGATTGGTTTTAAAACGTTGATCTATAAAGGGACTTATGCTCCTTTATTTGTTTCTGCCTGCGCAGCCTCTAAGGTCCATGCAGGCCAATGAGTTCTGGGAATGGCATTGGCACGCTGACCAGTGTATATAGACGCAGGAGGTGGCGTGCTGTAATATTGAAAATGATCTGTATCTACCTGTACACCAGTCATTGAAAGCAATATTGCAGGAACAGAAAGCAGTTTGTAATATAAGTAATGCGTTGACCTTCATTTCAGGGGGATTTGTGTCCAGGAGTAAGGTTGTCTTACTGCAGCTGTACAGGGCCTTGGTGAGACCCCATCTCGAACATTGTATATTATTGTGTGCAGTTTTGTTCTCCTTATCTAATAAAGGACAAAGCTGACATTGAGGGAGAGCACTGAAGGATGACCGGACTGATCTCTGGGACGACGAGCTTGTTGACGGAGCAGAGTTTGACACGAGTTTGGGCCGTATTGCATGATGTTTACGAAAGTGTGTGGAGATCTCATGAAATATATAAAACTCTGGCAGGGTCAGACAGATTGGAAGTACGGATGACAATTCCCCTGGCTGAGATGTCTAAAACCACGGGTCATAGTATTCGGTGCAGACTGGTCACACTGCATTGAGATGAGAATAAATGTCTACACTCAGAGACTGGTGAACCTAGAGAATTCTCTCCCAGATCAGGTTGTGGAAACCAAGGCACTGATTATACACAAGGATTTCTAGACAGTAAAAGGATGGCGAGAACAGGCTTATCGTTTGGCGATAAAGGATCAGCTGTCATTGTATTTAATGGGGTAGAATACTCTACTACTGTAGTTCCTATTTTATATATTTCTGATGGTTAATCACGTAGCGGGATATGTATATTGCTTTGGAAAACTGCATTGAGGAGATTTTCTCCATGAGCTGGAATGGGGGAAGGCTCAATGTGTTGATTGGCCTACTCATTCCCCGAAGTTTCTGTGCAGTCAGTGGAAAAGCTCTGTCAGAAGCTCTCAGGTGTTAAGAAGGAGGTCTCTGTAGGGACAACAGGACTGTGTTCCCATTCCCTTTTCCGATCCTGACACTGGTCCGAGTGTTCTGTCCTGGTTTATCCTGTAAGACTTCAGAGCAATTTGATGCTATTGAGTGTCTTCCCTGGCCAATTCAGGGACCACTGAAGAGTGTATCAGATGTCAGTGTGTTCGGAGTCAGTTTTAGGCCAGACCAGGAATGCACGGGAGATTAACTTCCTCAAAATACATTGGGGAAAAAATTGGTGTTTACAAATTGGTTTCAAGGTCACTACTGCTGACCAGATTTTACAACTCGCTGTTTTATTAATTGTTTAAAATTTTCACCAGCTGCCAGAGATTGGTCTGGTCTGGATTAGTGACATGTTCACAACTGCTCCATCTCCACATGGGAACCAATCAGAAACCACAATGAGCAAGTTATTTCTGTGCTGCTTGACAGATCTGTCGGAAATGACTCCCTTTGGTTTGAATATCGTGATGGGACAGAGGAGGTAGTAATTGGACAGATTGTAATTATTCCCCTTTAATGGGACTGGACATAACTGAGTAATTTTCCACATTGCCAGGGAGATGTCAGAGTTGGATCTGGAATGAAACAGTTTCCCCAGGGACTGAAGCCTTGTTGTGCAGCACAAGTTTTCAGTCCCTTTGCAGGAATGGGGTCAGGGTCCATTGCCATATCTACTGTGATCAGCTCTTTCTTCATGTCACGGGCAGCGAATCGAATCAGTTAAAGACTGGCCGAATCACTGGCATCTGTGATTCTGTGGGCACCATGGCGAGGATGAGGTGGATCATCAACACCACGCTTCTAGCTGAGGATGGTGTAGATACTACATCCTTGTCGTTTACACAGTTGTACATGGCTGTTCTGTTATTTTGGATGGGAATATTTCAGGGTCCTCCCTGCCAGTATGTTGTTTAATGTTCCATCCACCTTTCTCCCTGGATGTGGCAGTACTGCAAAGCTGAGATCTGATCTGTTTAAATTGGGATCAATTCTCCCTCTCCATCAGATGTTAGTTCCTTTGTTTGGAGTGTAACTAATCCAGTGCGATAGCTTTAACGAGTTATCATCAAGTTTACATACACATGGTTTTCACTCTGGCATGTTCACACACACGCATCACTTAACTATGGATTGGCTTGATGGTCATAGTAGACTGAGGGATTATCCTGGGGAAAAAGTTACAGATTATGATTGAAAAAAAAAATCTGCTTCTGCTGCTGCCGTGGTTTTTCAGCATCACATGTTAACCCAGTTTTATATGTAATATCGTCGATTCAATTCTTCCAGTGACGCTGTCTACAACGCTCCTATGCTGTCCAACATTTTTTTGCATTTTTATGTCCAGCATCCATAATTATTTGCTGATTGAACAGTTGTGCTGTTCCTATTCATTTCTGGAGAAATTCCGCAAGGCTGGCAGCATCTGCAGACACAGAGAAACAAAGTTAGCGTTTCAAGTCCAGTGCAATGCTTCTCAGAACTAAAAATGTTTCGAAAATGGGCTTTTGATCCCTTGCCAGATTAGGGGGATGGATGACAGGGAAAAGAGGGTGTGGCAATAGGTAAATGGATTTTAGCAGTGGTGAATGAGAAGATGATGTAAAACGGGCTTAAATTAAGATATGAATGGGGGAAAGGGTTTCCTCCTAATGAGTGCAAGTTAAAGAAGACACAACCAGTCAAGGTCATAGGGAGGCCAAGATTGTGAATGTTAACTTGGTGGTATTATGTAGATCTGACGAGAAGTAAGTTTTCACTCTCGAGATCATCAACCCCTTTAGAAAAAAGGAATTCCGGTGTTTGACCACTTATTGACACTAGTAGAAGTTTCATGCTGCCTTAACATTGTAACATGGAGAAAAGCAACTCACAATATGAAATTTGGGCTGTGTGTTGTTTACCAGCCACATTTAGTGTTGTTTCAAATTTGCAATGTTTATTTTTAAATAGTTGATCTTGAAGTTAGTATCAAATGGAGTGTAGGAGATTAATGTGTGACATTATAGAAAATAGAAAATCATGGGAGGCATGGATAGGGTGAATAGTCAAGGTCTATTTCACAGGATGGGAGAGTTCAACCATAGAAGACATAGGTTTAAGGTGAAAGGGGGAAGATTTGAAAGGGACAAAGGAGCAACGTTTTTTCACAGAGGGTGATGAGGGTATGGAATGAGCTGCCAGACGAAGAGTGGCAGATGGATGTACAGCCGTAACATTGAAAGGACATTTGAACAAACATATGAATCGGAAACATTTAGAGATATGTGGGCCAAATGGAAGCAGACGGGACTAATTTAGTTTGGAAAACCTGGCCAGCATGGACATTTAGAAAAGCTTCACGCAGAGTCAGTGTGGTTTTGTGAAACGGGAAATTATATTTTGCCTTTTACGTTCATGTAATGTGTTTCTGGAGATCCCTGAGAACGTAACAAACGGATTTGATGAAGGGGATCTGGTACACATGAGGCTTTCTAGAGATTTTCCACAAGGTATCACAAAATAAAGGTTCTTACACAAGACAGAAGCTCATAGTCTGACGGATAATATATTAGCATGGGATGAAGATTGGTTAACACAAAGAAATCGGAGAGTCAGGATTCATGGATCATTTTGATAAAAGTGTATCTGCTGGAGTACCACAGATATGAGCCCGATGGCATCAATTATTTACAGTCTACACTGATAGACTGAAGGAGGACACCACAGAATGCACAATACTATTTCATTGCGGCACACATAATTTTAAGCTTTTTAAACCCAACATCAAATCACCGCCTCTTTTCAGATAAAAAGATACAGTAATTAGAAGTAGATAGACGCCATTCCGCACTCCAAACCTATCCTACATTCCCACTGTCTCTTACTGATCAAATACTTATCAAATCCAACCTCTGCTGCTGTCTCAGGAAGAGAATACCTGATAGCATAACACCACACGAGAATGAGAAAAGAAACATAATTCAGCCATTCGACCCTTCAAGCCTGATATGCCGTTCAATAATTTCTTATATGTTTCTCAACCTCATTCTTCTACCATTTGCCTAGAATCGTTGATCCCATTATAAATCAAAAGCGGATCTATTTGTGCCTTAATGAGGTGAGTGTCTGTGTGTGTGTGTGTGTCCATCAGCTTGTTATATGAGTATTTGTTTGATGGCGTCTGTCTCTGTATCAGCCTGTGTATTTCTATCTGTGCTTGTTTCTATTGTGTGTGACTGTATATGTGTTTGTTTGCTTTTATGTGTGTGTGTGTGTGTGTGCTTCTCTTCTTGTACATTTTGTACATGTTAGCATATTGTGGTAGTTACCAATATTTCAATGCCTGCATCTTTGTGCAGTGAGGTATCTTTTTTTTTGATAGTGAGAGCTGACGCTGGAAGTGCCAGTGGGTTTAAAGTGAGAATTGCCCTTCTCTGAACACTGCTCCTTACTCGGTTGGTGGGACGTGGATGTTTCAGAATCTCCACACGAGGCATCCCGTCCTCTTTGACCCACACTAAGGTGCTCCTCCCACGGCGTGGGAAGGGAAGAGGGAACAGATGACAGGCACCCCACCACCTGTGTTGGCCCTTTCTGTCCTATTCCAGGCTGTTTCTCCTAGAATGGGAGAAAGGGAGGGAGGGTGGGAGTGGGTGGTCCTGCTGTTAGTGCTCGTCCAGGTGGGGAGACATGTTGAGGTGTCCTGAGTAAGTCAGTCCACAGTGTTGTATTCAATTGTGTTATTAGTGTGGAGGCTATTGCGTAAGTGACAGAGAAAGTGTGAGAAATAAGTTGCTGAATTCAATAGTGTGAGTTTTAGTGTCTGAGCCTTATTTGGAGATAGAGCTTTATCTCCAAATAAGGGGGTAGGTGCTATAACAGGTATAAAGTGAGTGTGAGGGAGCAGACAGAATACAGTGACACTTATCCTGGCAGAGCAGGGAAGATTATTCATGCTTGTCCTGTATTGCTGGACATTTATTCAGATAATCCCAGTGTCGGGGTGAGCCTCAGCGAATGCCTTGTCCATGTCTATCATTAATAAAGACGCAGATCATGTCCCTCAGCTTTTGCAGAATCAGTTTAGGTAGAGCTTACAAATAGCAAGGAGAAGCAAATATTGGTGTTTTATATATCTAAACCAAAACGGAGCAGAAAGTCTGAACATCATGTGCGCTGGAAATTACGCATGCAAGAATTGTGAATAATGCAGTCTTATAGGATGGTCTCAAGTTGTACCTAAACTGTGTTAACTAAGTGACTGCTCATGCTGTTAAAAGTAAAATCCATAAGTGTATATGAGGTGGGTTGAAGTGTATGTTGTGAACCAAACTAGAGAGCAGGTTATTTCGGAGTTGGTGTTATGTGGTAAGAAAGACTAATTACTAACCTTACTCTGCAGCAGCGTTTAAGGAATAGTGACGTTAATAAGATGCATTTTACATGGCGTCTACATACGATATCAAATGTGTGAACATTCTGGTCAAGCATCATGGAAGCCTGGAGGAGAGAGGGTCAAGTTCGCTCCAGTAAATTGGGAAAGTACAATATTACATTCAGTGGGAGGCAAGCAATGTTGTTCGACTCATAGAATACTAGAGCATGGACACAGGTCCTTCAGCTCGAAGTGGTCCATTCTGAACAAAATGTCCATTCACACAAACCCATTTCCCTGCCATTGCCTAGTATCCTTATAATCCTTTCCTATCCGTATATTTGTCCAAATGCCTTTTAAATATTTTTAATGTATCCACCTCAACCACTTCCCCTGACATCTCATTCCATATGCATACCAAGATGTGTGTAGAGATCATTGCTTGCCAGTTTCCCTTTTATTCTTACCCCTTGACCTTAAACTGATGCCCGCTTGTCCGTCATTGCGGCCCAACCCTGGGAAGAAGCGATTGGGTGCATGCACTCAATCCATGCCTCCTGTGATCTTTTAAGTGTCTACAAGCTTCCTCTCAGTCTCATATACTCTAAAGTAAAAAGTCCTACATTGTCCAACCTCTCCCTAAAACTCACATCATTAAGACCTTAGCAAAGCCCTTGTAAATTTCTTCTGCACTCTTTCCAGTTTAATAACATCCTTCCTATAGCAAAGTGAACAAAACTGATCATGACGCTTCAAATAATGTCTCACCAGCGTACTATATAACTGCGACATAACTCCTCAACTTCGTTACTCAGTGCTCTGACTGATGAAGGCCAGTGTGCCAAAAGCCATCTTCACTGCCCTGTCTACCTGTGAATCAACTTTCAGAGCACCGTGCACCTGAATTCCAAGGTCCCTCTGCTCCACTACACTCCTTAAGGCCCAACCATTCACCATGAAACTCTAACCTTGACTCGACTTTCTAAAGAACTTACACCGATCTGTATTAAACTGAATTTTCCATTTCTCAGTGCACTTCTCCAGCTGATCAAGGTACTGCTGAAATTTCTGAAATTGCGGATAACCTTTCTCACTCTCCATGATGCTGCCTATTTTAGTGTTGTCATCAAACTTGCAAATCACGCCTGCGTTCTCATCTAGATCATAGATGTATGTAATAGGTAAATTGTGTATATACATATACATATATATAGAAACAAATAATGTTCCCAGCACCGACCCCTGAGGTATTTCAGAATTCACAGGTCTCCAGTCCGACAAGCATTCTTCCTATATTACCCTCTGTTTCCTACCACGAAGCCAATTGTGTATCTAATTTACCAGCTCCCCCTGGATTCCAGGGGATCAAACATTCCACAGTAGTTGATCTTCTGTAACATTATCAAAGGCCTTAATGAAATTCATGTAGACTAATATACCATTCTGCCCTCATCACTCTTCCTCGTCACTTCATCAAAGCACTGTAACAAGGTTGAGAGCCATGATCTCTCTTGCACAAAACCATGCTGACTGCTGCTAATCAAACCCTGTCTTTCAAGTACATGTACAGAGGAACCATGATTGTCCAAATATCAATTATTCGAAATTTGGATTATCCAAAGGTGACCTCAAGATCACGGTAGAAACATTATGTCTTTCAACCCTGATTGTGTCTTTTGATGGTCGGTACAATGATTTAAAAAAAATACTTGTCTCACTAAAATGCTGCCAAGAACAGTCCAGGCACCATCTCCAAAAGACTGACGGCCCTCCTTCTCTCTCTCTCTCTCTCTCTCTCTGTCTCTCTCACACACACACACACGACACTTTCCCTGGCGTTCTACACAGGGGTTTACCCTAAACCCCATTTCCCCAGATAACTGCGCCAACATTGTCCTGTACACAGCAAACGTGGACCTTGTCAAAACGTGTGCGTGTGTGTGTGTGATATTTGAAGACTTACCTCACAAAGGAAGCAACAGCAGCAGTCCTGTTGGCGTACAGTCCGGCTGCCCCGGGGGGAGGTGGCTGGGGATGCCGGTTTGGAGGTACAGGGCCAGGGGCGGATGGGGGCGCGGTCGGGTGTCTGAAGATGGGTGGGGATGGTTGGGGGTGTGGGGTTTGGGGGTGCGGGTTTGGAGGAGCAGGGTTAGAGGTGTGCGGGTGTGTGGATGGGGTTTGGACGATGGGTGGGCATGGTTGGGCGTGTGGGGTTAGGGGACCGATGTTAGTGTTGCTGGGTTAGGAACAGACAGGGGCAGACGGGTGTGGTGTTGGACGAGGATGTCGGGAGGGTGGAGTGGGAGCAGACAGGGTTGGGAGCAGGAGCTGGCAGTGGCACAGGATGGGAGCGGATGAGGATGTGGGCGGGTGGCTGGGGGCATGGGAGCAGGCGGTTTGGCGGTGAGTTGGGGCAGACATGGACATGGGGTGAGAGTGGACGGAGTAGTGGGCGGGCGCGGACCGGGTGGAAGTGGACAAGGTTCGGGGTGGGCGGAGCATAGATGGGGCAGGGTGGGAGCGGACACGGCAGAGTCAGAGCAGGCGTAGCATGGGGTTTTGCACACAGAGTTCTTTTGCCTTGTCTCCTGAATGAGGAGCAGGCTTCATAGAAAACTCCGAGCTCCAGATTAGATCAATTAACCGAATAATCAATTATTTGAATGAAATAGTGCTCCGTCCATCTCAATCGGATAATCGAGTTCCTCTGTATATCTTATGTCTCAGAAACTTCTCAAGTAACTATCTACTACAGACGTTAGTTCTACTGGTCTATAGCTCCCAGGTTTATCTTTGTAGCCCTACTTGAATAAGGGCACAGCATTCGCTATCCTCCAGTTCTCCAGGAGCTCACCCGTTGGCTAGCAAAGTCAGAAAAGTACCAACCTGGACTCCCATAATTTCTTTCTGGATTAGTGGTGCTGGAAGAGCACAGCAGTTCAGGCAGAATCCAAGGAGCAGTGAACTGCCTGAACTGCTGTGCTCTTCCAGCACCACTAATCCAGAATCTAGTTTACAGCGTCTGCAGTCATTGCTTTTATCCCTTAATTTCTTCTCTATCCACCTGCGGAGTTACCGAATAGATCTGGTCCGGAGTAGGAGATTTATAGAAGTACTGCAAAGTCGAAAAAAATACGTCTCTTTCTTGAACTTTAAAACACCAGAGTGAGCAATTGACTTAATGATGGTTATCGTAACTATTTAAATATTGTATTAATCATAGGAAGTGACTTCAGAAGAATTCCAGAAATTGTGGAAACCTGAGAGTTCTCAGAAATTGCTGATCCAGAAAAGGAGGACCATGAAGCTGATAAGGAAATCCAAAAGAGAACATATATGCTAACAAACAGGAACACAAAGAGTGCATCAATCTACTATCCATATTTCAAAGGAAACAAAATAAAAGCAATGTCAAAAATGGAAATTTGTAATCGGGAGAGGAGAGTTTATTATGGAGAACAAGGAAATGGCCAAGAAAATAACCAGTTACTTTTTTCTGTCTTCGTGGAGGTAGATCCAGAAAACCACTAGAAAACCAAATGATCAGATGGAGCTTATGGAACGAAAGACATAAAGCCAATTTATATCAGTAACAGGACAGTGCTTAAAAATGTAACTAGATTGAGCATTGCTAAGTCTGACAAAACAGATTTACTTCATATCAAAATGTCAGAAATAAGGCACCAGTGGAAGTATTAATTGCGCAGTCGATGACTGTATTTTCCTGTACATTCTGCAGAGACTGAAAGTCATGGAAGGTAATACATATGTTCCAAGCATTTTAGACGAATGGAAGGGATCCAAGAAAATATTTGTGATTCGGAGGAGTGGTGTTCGATTGGGATTGACAACATTAAAAATCACACAACACTAGGTTATAGTCCAGCCGGTTTAATTGGAGGCACAAACCTTCGAAGTGCACAACCACCTGACGAAGAAGCAGCACTTCGAAAGCTAGTACTATCGAATCAAACTTTTGGACTTTAAGCTGGTTTATTTTTAAAGTTATCATTTATCTTATCAAAAATGACGAAGATGAGAATGTGGAGGGAAAGTGGGGGGTAGTGTGATAAATCAGTTTGAGTTGGCCGGGTGGTTGGCAGTGAGGAGGAAGGCCTTATGTTGCCGGTAGATGCAGACAGAATGGTCAAAAGTGCAGATCGATGGCAGTTGGAATATAACGCTGATAAATATGAGTTGATGCACTTTGGAAGAAGGAGTCAGGCAGGGGAGGACTCAATGAATGACAGCACACTAGGAATCTCAAAGGGTACTTTTCTACACATCCTTGACTGGAACTGAACAGTTAATGGTCGAGCTAAAAAGGCTCAGGAGTCGTAAATATAGATTATAAGAGTTAGACAGGAGTTTGTTTAGAGCAATATGGTATGCAGTGTGCAGCTCTGGATACCACATTACGAAAGGATGTCATTACACTGAGGGGGGTGGGGTTTGGTGGGGATTCACCAGGATGTTCCCTGGATGGAGCATATCAGCTATGGAGAGAGGCTGGATAAGCTCAGGTTGTTTAGTTTAGAGCAGACGAGGCTGTGGGGACTTGATTCAGAAGGATCAGATTACGAGGGGTATGGACAGAATGGATAGATAGCAGCTATTCCTTTTAGTCAAGAACAAGGAACAAGTGATGTGATTGAGGTTTAGAGAGAATTTAAAGATATTTTGTCACAAAGAGGATGTTGGGGTCCGGAAGAGAGAGAATGTTGTTACAGGTGACTCCACTACAATTATAAATACCTGGACGAGTTTTTGAAGTGTCATAACATGCCTGGTTCTGGGCCTCATGTCAGAAAGTGGGACTAATGTAGATTGTGCTGTATTTCGGACGATACAGAGTGTGTGTTTCTGTGATTGTATGATTGTGGCATGCTCATCATCAAACTGTTTAAGACAGAAATTGATGCTTTTCTGAAGAGTATATCAATGAGAGTTATACAAGTGAACTGTAATAGCTTCCAAAGATATGCCAATGTGAAAGGTAAGATAAAGCAATTGCGACTTAGTACAGTCTGAAACCAGAGAATGGAGAATGGAGAACAGGGAAATGGCAGAACAATGAAGCAACTACTTCATTCTGTCTTCATAGTAGATAACAAAGCAAAAAAGTAAACTTCCCAGCAATGCTATGAAACTTTGGTCTGGTGAGAAAAAGAGAATAGAATGAAATTAGCAACTAAACAGTTCTAAAGAAAGTATTGGATCAAAACATAATGGGCATAGGGCTTATGCCCGAAACATCGAATCTCCTGCTCCTTGGATGCTGTCTGACCAGCTGCGCTTTTCCAGCAACACATTTTCAGCTCTGATCTCCAGCATCTGCAGACCTGACTTTCTCCTCATCGACAAAGTCAACGTAGATTTATGAAATGGGAATCATATTTGAGAAAGTGAATTTCAGCAAAATTATGGAGAAGCTATCAATGCAATACTATTGGATTTTGAGAAAGATTTTTGATAAAGCCCCCAGCCTATTGTGCAAATTTGAATCCTATGGGACTGAGGCGAATATATGGTCATGGTTTTAGAATGGGAGAGCTGGCAGGAAACAGTGAGTAGGAATAAAACTTTTTTTTTAGAACGGAAGGCTTGGAGGATACAGCAAGGATCGGGGTTTGTGACCCAGCTATTCCCAATACACATTATATCTTTTGTTGAGGTGCTCAAATGCAATATTCCCAAGTCTGCTGATGGCATTAAACGATGTTGGATTGTGAGTGGGTGAGCAGGATGTAAAGGAGCTCCAAGGTGAATGAGACAAATGGAATGACTGGGCAGCTACATAGCAGATGGAGAGCAATGGGGGGAGATGTGACATTGTGCACTTTGTTGAGAACAATAGAATGCCAGCCTATCAATTGAAAATAGATTGATTGAAAAATGTTGATCTATAAAGGAACTTAAGCTGCATTTTTGTTTCCTTCTGCGCCAACCTGTGAAGGCCATGCAGGGCTGTGAGTTGCGAAACCAGCGGTCAATACTGGGAATGGCACTGACACACTGACCAGTGTACACAGACCCATTAATTGGGTAGCTGTAACATTGAAAAGGATTTGGATCTCCTTGTACGCCAGTCACTGCCAGCAATATGCCAGGAATAGAAAGCCGTCTGGAAGACAAATGCTGTGTTGACCTTCATTTCAAGAGAATTTGAGTACAGAAGTAAGGATGTGTTACTGCAGCTGTACAGGCCCTTGGTGAGACACCATCTCGAAACTTGTGCAGCATTGTGTGCAGTTTTGCTCTCCTTATTTAATAACGGACAAACTTGACATTGAGGGAGAGCAGTGAAGTACGACCAGACTGATTTTTGGGAAACAAGCTTCGTGTCAGAACAGAGTTTGGGGCGACTGGGCCTGTATTCTATGGGGCTTAAGAAAATGGGTGGTGATCTCAGTGAAATATCTAAAATTCTGACAGGGTGAGACAGATTGGAAGCAGGGATGATAATTCCCCTGACTGGGACGTCGAAAAACAAGAGTCCACAACATTAGGTACAGACAGGCCACTCTGCATTGGGATGAGAATAAATATTTTCACTCAGAGACTAGTGAACCAAGTGAATTCTCTCGCACATAAAGCTTTGGAAGCCAAGGCAATGAACATAAATGAGGATTTCTGGAATTTAAAGGGATAGACAGAAAGCAGGAGTTTGGTGTGAAGGTACAGAATGAGATATCATTCCAGGTTTTTCTCCAATAACACAGTCGTTGTATTCCTGTGGAACATCGTCTTCCAGAAAATCATGCAATATTAATAATGTGACCTATGGGAAAAAGTGGGGAAGGGGCAAACCACCCCGCCAAAAAAGTCAGTAAAAAACAAAAATGTAATTAATCTAACACACACGAGCATAGTCTAAGAAAATCTTTAAATCATATATTGTAAGGAAACAATGTTGTAAATGTAACACTTTCACACTAAAGCCACGTATTTCAGCAGTGTACCTTTCACCAAGCTCTTCACCAGAAAGCGCGGGAGCCGACAGACCACATGATGCTGACATGGAATACCGGTTTGAAACAAAGTTCCTTCTAAATGTAGACTAAAATTCCTAGATTCAGTCTCAGTTTCAAGTCTTGCAGAGCAGATTACATTCCTGCTTTAGTGAACACACTGAGTGTGCATTTTGCAGATAGAGGATCCTGAGGCTGGGTTTTGCTATTCAGCTGGTGCTGGGGATGCAATTATGTTACAGTGAATGGGAGATCACTTTATAAAGAGGATGCGCAATTCACGAATTGTGTTGCAGGCAAGTTGTGTTTAATAAACATGCGTTATCTGAAC
Source organism: Hemiscyllium ocellatum (assembly GCF_020745735.1). Classification (NCBI taxonomy): domain Eukaryota; kingdom Metazoa; phylum Chordata; class Chondrichthyes; order Orectolobiformes; family Hemiscylliidae; genus Hemiscyllium; species Hemiscyllium ocellatum. The sequence continues at coordinate 75,688,608 of NC_083414.1, read as the reverse complement.
TGCCTGTATATTGAACGGGGGAATCAAAATTTATGGACTAAAGCAACTACAGCAGTTCCCATTTTATATATCCCGATCCTTAAGCATACTAAGTGATATGAAAGTTGTGCGGGGCAAATCTCACTGAGGAGATTTTCACCACTATTTAGAATGGGATATGCTCAATGTGTTGAATGACCTCCTCCTTTCTCAATGTTTCCGTGCAGTCTGTGGGCTAGCTCTGCAAATGTTGTCACAAGCTCTCAGACGTTCGAAAGTAGGTCTCTGCAGGCACCTCAGATCTGTGTTTCCCATCCCCATCTCCAACAATAAGGCTGGGACCGGGTGTTCTGCCCCGGTTTATCCTTTAAGACCTCGGAGCAGTTTGATACAATTGAGTGACTTGCTTGGACGTTTTAGAGACCATTGAAAAGTTTATCACATGTCCGTGTACCAGGAGTCACTTTTCGGCCAGACCAGAAAAGCACGGGAGACTAACTTCCTGAAGGTACACTGGGGAAGGAAAATGGTATTTACAATCGATTTTGGCTTCAAGGTCACTACTCCTGACGCTAGATTTTAGATCTCGATATTTTATTAATTGTTTTTAACTTCCACCAGCTGCCAAAACATTATCCTGGTCTAGATTAGTAATCCAGTGACATTTAGACAGCAGCACCATCTCCATATAGGGACCTATGAAAAAGTACAGTTACTAACGTGACTATGGTGATCGGACTGAGGGGGTGATAATTGGACAGATTGCAGTTATTCCATCTTAGGGAACTGGACATAAATGAGTAATTTTCCACATTGCCAGGGAGATGTCAGAGTTGGAGCTGGAATGAAACAGTTTACCCAGGAACACGGCTTGTTGTGCAGCACAAAGCTTTAGTCCTATTGCAGGAATGTTGTCAGGGCCCATTGCCTTCGTCCTATCTACTGTGTCCAGCTGTTTCTTCATGTCACGTGCAGTGAATCAAATTGATTAAAGACTGCCATCTGTGATTCTGAGGGCATCATGATGATGGTGAGGTGGATCATCCACTCAACACTCCTGGCTGAGGATGGTGCAGACACTATATCCTTATCTTTTACACTGATGTAGAGAGCGGTTCCGTTATTTAGGATGGAGATACATGCGGAGTCCTTTCCTCCAGTTTAATAGTCCATTGACATTTATAATTGGATGTGGCAGGACTGCAAAGCTTAGATCTATCAGATGTTAGTCATACTATTTCGAATGTAAGGAGTCAAGTACCATAGCTTTAATGATTTGTCATCAGGTTTAAGTATATGGTTCTGAGTTTGATATGTTCACCTACGCTCCTGAACGAACCATGGATTAGTTTGATGGTAATGATAGATTGAGAGATTGTCCCAGGAAAAAAGGTTACATATTGTTATTGAACACAATTCTGCTGCTGCTGCTGTAATCTACATCATCACATAAATGCCCAGTCTGAGCTGCAGTATCTGTAATTCAATTATACTGACTATCTCCCAGTTCACACCGAGACCCATTCACCCATCAGCACTGTACTCAGTGATCTAAGCTGGTTTCTGATGTGGTAGCATTTCCATTTCCATATTCTCATTCTGTTAGGATCTCTCCATGATGTCACGCCTCCAATTTGTCACATTACTTAAATTCTTTAACATATTCATGTGAATCTTTTCCATTCCCGTAATGACATCTTCTATATTTAAAGTGAATGTGTTCCCCTCTGTTTCTCTCCCTGACCATTAATAAGAGCTCTGTAATGTCCGTGATGCAGCCTTATGCACCTTCAGAGCCAATGAATCTGTGAACCTGATGTTATTGTTCACTTCCCTGGTACACAGCGCTCCGTGCTGGACAGAGCATTTGAGCATCTTTGACAGACATCTGTGGAACTAGTGCAAAAACAGACATAGCTAAAGAAATTAAGCAGGTCTGGCAGCATCTTGTGGAATGAAAGCAGAGTTCATCTTTCGGGTCCAGTTTCTCCAGAAATATTTGTGCTTTTTATTCACAGTATCTATAATTATTTGTTTATTTGAAAATTTGTACTGTGCCTATTCAACACTGGATAAACTCAGCAGGTCTGGCAGACCCTGCAGAGACAGAGAAACCGAGTTAGCGTTTCAAGTCCAGTGTGGCATTTCTTCAGAACTGAAAACTATTGTAAAATGGGATTTTAATTCCATGACAGAGGTGGGGGAGTGGGTGATGCATAAAAGACAATGTGGCAAAAGATAAATGGGCTTCTAACAGTGGTGAACGGGAAGATGATGTGAAAGATGCGAATGGGCGAAAGGGGTTCTCTCCATTGAGTACAAGATAAAGAAGACACACCCACAGAACATCATAGCGAGACTAAGAGAGAGAATGTATGAAAATGAAGAATAGTCATAATAGGGTCAGGCTGTGAAGTTATCGAATTGCATATTAACTCCTACAAGCTGTAACGTATCGAAGTGTAAAGTGAGGTGTTACTCGAGCTTGGGTTGTGCTTCATTGGAACATTGCAGCAGCTCAGGACTGAAATGTTAGCGTGACAGCAAGGTAGGTTATTGAAATGGGAAGCAATGAGAGGGTCAGGGTTATTCCTACAGACAGAGTGGTACTGTTCCTCAAAGCAGTTTCTGTTTAGTCTCCCCAGTGTGAAGGATACTGCATTGTGAGCTGCAATGACAGGATGTTTTAGATGAGATTAGATTCAGCCCAACAAGTCCATGCCGACCCTCTGAAGAGTAACCCACCCAGACCCATTCCACTCTAATGGATCAAACACTGGGCAATTTAGTATGGCCAATTCACCTGCCGTGCACATCTTTGGACTGCGGGATGAAAACAGAGCACCCAGAGGAAACCCACGCAGACACAGAGAATGTGCAAACTCCGACCAGTCGCCCAAGGCTGTAAATGAACCCAGGTCCCTGGTGATGTGAGGCAGCAGTGCTAATCCGTGAGCCACCGAGCCGGCCTCCAACTGTATGGAGACTTTTTTGAAACAGTACAAATGAATGAGGGTGCACTGGGGGCGGCAACGCGGGAGATAGGTCATTCACAGCATAAGGTCCAGTTCACCGTAGTTTGAAAGAAAATCGCTCACGTCGGAGGCAGCTCACTGGAATATGGCATCATCAAGCAGAATCGTCAGAGACGGAGAAACTGGGAGAAAGGAGTCACCCTCCACTGATCATGTGTTCAGCGACATGCAGAAGTTCCCTCTGAATGATTGAAAAGAACCAGACACTAAATGGAGGAGTTCTGACTCACATCTGGTCTGAAGCTTGATGTGGATAGAAACCCAGAGGAAGGACAGTGGGTCTACATGGGCAGACATTCAAGCAGATATCCCATAATGCTCAGCAATTATTTGTTTCTGCTCAAATTGAAGGACTTGATAAAGAGATCAACCACCCATTGTTGACTAAAGCTCTCAAGGATACCATTCATGAACAAATTAATGAGCATTGATATCGGCCCAGATTTAGAGTGTTTATTTCAGGGATTACTGGCAGATACTCGGCATAAATTTCAGCTGTGCTTCCCGAATTATCGAAGAAACCCCTGACATTGCTGCTCCATCCTCTTCCCTGCTCGTCTCCCCTTCCTGATTCCAAGTTCTCCCTCTCCAATTACAGAGCATATTCTCTAACATTATGGTCCCTCCCCACATCACCTTAAGTTCTTTGATCCAGTCTACCCGCCCTGCACTAGCATTTACCTGCGTTTTGTGCTGCCACTCTGCCTCTGGTCTCAGTGTGGCTCGGCCTCTCCATTCATGCTGTTTTACACCTTCCACGCACATCTCATTCTTGGAAGTTTCCTTCTTGGAGTAAACCTTATTGAAAAAACCTCTCCCCTTTTGCCCTGTATTCACACTGTGATCCAAATTTCAAAAAGTATACTCAGCCTTCATCTCACTCTGTTAAAGGTAACTGCATGCATACCGTGTGCTGTAAGAATTCCCTTCGTTACATAGATCTGGCCAGAGATACGATTTCACTGGAGAGATCATCACCTACAGGGAACAAATCATTTACACCAGCATTTTACATCATTCCTCAAAGGGACTGTACGTTTTTCAATGATATAAACAGAATGGTAATAAGAGGGAAGCTCTTGAACTGTCTCTAAAAACGTGCAAGGTTTTTAACGAACAGATAAGCGTTAGGTTAGACAAGTCAGCAATAATTCATACCTGGTTTTAAATGAAGTGGTGAGAGTGACTAGTGATACTGTGTGAAATATTCCATAACCCTGTGGATTTCAGGAATGTTCCAGCGAAACTGGCGAACGTCCAATGTCGCGCCTGCCTTCAAGAAAAGAGCAAGAGAGAAAGCAGGAACCATTTAGCCTAACCATTATTGCTGGGAATCTGCGAGAGTCTGTTTTTAAGGAAGGAATTGCAGGGCATTTAGAAAAACTTCACGCAGAATCAGCATGGTTTTGTGAATGGGAAACTACAAATTGCCTTGTAAAATCATGTAAAGTTTTTTTTCCTGAAGATCCCTAAGAAAGTAACAAAGGGATCTGATAACGGGAACTGGTAGACACAAGACTTTCCAGAGATTTTCCACAAGGTATCACAAAATCAAAGCTCTTATACAAGACAGCGGCTCGTAGTATGATGAATAATGTATTAGCATGGGTTGGCGGTTGGTTAACACAAAGAAATCAGAGAGTCGGGATTCATGAATGTTTATGATAAAATGTATTGGTGTAAAAATAACTGGAGTTCCACAAATATTAATCCAATGGCCAGAGTAATTCACAGTCTATACTGATAGTCTGACCGGGGGAGCTGAGTGCAATATACTTATGAATTTGTGGATGACACCGAGAACCAAAATGCAGGTTGTTATTTAATTAAGAGGACTAACAAAAAGGAACAGTACAAAGGGTGTGGAGCTTTCCTGTGTAAAAACATAACGTCAGCATGCTAATGCACCAAGTAACTAGATTGGTACATTAGGCGGGTTGCTGGGATGAAAGGGTTGAATTATTGAGTGCATCTAAAATGGAGAGGCAATTATTCTTTGTAGTTGAAATGAATGAGTGTGATATTAGTGAAATGAACAAGATACGGAGTGGGCTTGACAAGGCAGACGTGCTTCCACACCTGGGCAGAGTCTCGAACTCTGGGACATAGATACAGAATAGGAGGTATTGATTTCATTCTGAGATGGAAAAAAAAAAGTCTTCTTTCAGAATATAGTGAATGTCTGGAATTCCCTCACCCAGAGAGTTGTGGGAGCTGGGTCACTGACTATATTTACAGATGGGGCGGATTGTTTTCTGAATGAACAGCAAGTTGAGAGATACCAGGTGTTAGTAGGAAAGTGGAGTTGAGCCGTGTATTGTACCTATTGATTAGATTAAATTACCTACAGTGTGGAAACAGGCCCTTCGGCCCAACAAATCCACACCGACTCTCCAAAGAGAAACCACCCCCCTATATTTACCCCTGAATAATCCACCTACCACTACGGGCAATTTAGCATGGCCAATTCGCACCATGCACACTGTAGAGATCCTATGTAATTACAACAAGTTTGGACTTTACACAGACCCAGTGGGCATCTACCTGATCCACTCTTGGCAAGGTTGTGAATGTATCTATAAAATCAGCTTTCATTCCAAGAGTAACCTGTTAAAGCCTCCATTGTATAAGCCCTTCATCCCTCGAATATATGAAGCGTAACTTATATAATCTGCTTCCAATGTCATTATATCGTTACTCAGGTAAGGGTAAAGAAAATAATCTTCGATGGTTTTTATGTTTGTTTTCTCAGTGTTGTGAGTCTTTGTAACTCTCTTCCCCGCAAAGTATTGGAGGTAGAGATATTGTTTTTTTTAATTGAAGCACAGACGGAGGGTTCATAAATAACCACGTGTCAAGGATTATTAGGCAGGAATATGCAGTAGAGGAAAATGCTGACTGTGGTACCAAATGACTCAGATTCAAAACATCAGGAATGCAATGCAAAACAAAATTATGACAGAAGTAAAAATTTAAAATACAACAGTAATAGAATACAGTTCGAAAGGACAATGGGACTGCTCTGTCTTGAGAGAGAGAGACCACCCGTGGTGGTTTACCCTGAAGGTCACCACACTTCAGGTGATGGGGTGAGGTTGAGAAAGCGTCCCATTCATGGAAACCTCTGTCAGTGGGGAATTGAAACTGCACTGTTGGCCTCCCTCTGCATCACAAACCCGTAGTCCAGCCAACTGAGTGGGAGACTGTAACTGTTACAGACAGAAAGAGTCATAGAGATAGGTCAATAAACACTTTCATAACAAGGAAACAGGTGCAATTTAGATAACGTTCAAGATAACAGCTGAAGATAAAATCTTTTCTGCTAAAATAGCATTGTATAACGAGAAACGTGTTTAGAAGCTGTCGTAGGCTGAACAAAATAAGATGAGACAAGTGAAATGATCAGAGTTATTCATTGCAATTCGATATCAATCTCCATAAATAAGTGTATATCTTTGATTGGTCTATGTAAAATGTGCTTACCATTACATAAGTACAAAGCTGATGGAATACATTGTTTGGTGAGTCCATCTCCATGGGAAATGCCCTCAAACAGGCGCTTGAAGAAACCCCGCTTAAAAGTGCCAGAGTATTGTCTGGTCAGTGACAGGAACCCAGGTGGTTGAATGACTGAAGGTTCCTGCAACATGGAGCTGAGAAAAGCATCATATCAGCCGCGATTTTATTAAATGCTAGAGCACGTTTTAAGGGCTGAATGGCCTCATGATGGATTTGAATTATATGGATTTTAAAAACCTATATCTCCACACCTTCACCATTATGAGTTTCATACTGGGGCACTGACGTTTTCCTGAAAATTGGAATCATTTGGAACATTATCTGGAATATTCCATAATCAGCAGTCTCCAGAAAATTCAATCGCCTTGTTGTGCCATTGAAAAGGCGAGAGAGAGGGGGAAAGAGAGAGAGAGAGAGAGAGAGAGAGGGGTGGGGGGGGAAAGCTGCTGCATGCGGCCGTGAGAGTAGTGGACCATGAGCCTTGTTTGGGAGTAGGTGTGAAAACAGATAGACTGTGAGTGTGACAGAGCAGAGAGAATACGGTGACACTTATCCTGACGGAGTGGGAAAGGTTATTGATGCTTGTCCTGAATTGCTGGACATTTCTTCAGACTGCAGATACTGCACTGATTTGGGTGGTGAGGTAAGACCATGTTCAGTGGGTCTGGCGGTGTGACCCTCCCTGGGAAGAGATGGTCCCCCTTTGTACTAGCCATCCGGCAGGCCCTCTGTGCCCTGTCGACAAACTGTGGTGTAATTGCCCCTTATCTGCCATGCTCAGGGAAGCTGTACAGGGCATTTCCGAACTGTGAAAGCTCAAAAGTGCGCCCATTGGCCTTTTAAGGATGGCCCCAGTGCCACGGACCATGGAATATCCATGGGCATCTGAACGATGGTGAGCACCTCCAGCTATGATAGGTAGGAGAATCGAACTGGCATTTAATGAGTGACACCATGGTGTGGGGTGGATAGTTAATGAGGTGAGTTCGATAAGATAGCACCAGGAAACTAGCTCAGCCTTGCACAAAGAATTTCTCTGTCACACGCAATGAAAATGGCACTGAAACAAATTATTTTTAGATTCAGCCCAATGAGTCGAAGACTCTTCGGACCCCATTCCCAGTTACAAAAATACAGAACAAATCCTCATGCAAAACTTTTCGTCATCTGAACTCACACCAATATCCCGTTCACCCACCATTCCTAGGAATGCTGGCCCACGTTGCAAGATCCCGTTCAAATATCTCCACTTCAGTATTCTGCGCCCTCTGATCTTCCATGAAATTGTCCCTTTCTCGTGTTCCAAAAATCTTTTTGATTTTTGGTATTTTAACTGATTTTCCCTACCGTGTCTCTCTGGCAGTGGGTTTCGCACCCACAGCACCCCTTGTCATGTCATAACGGAGATATTGAGTTGTAAATGGATGGGGGCTGCGCATCCTGTCACTTCCAGCATAGGCTGCAAGTTTCCCCACGCTGTGCAGCGATCTAACACAGTGTTACTGACCAATGTACTGGGATGGTGTATACAGTTCTACATGCTGAGAGGTTAACTTCTCCTGGTTTACAGATCAATGCAATGCTATTCACTGTACAGCTCCCCATACTGAACCTTGTCAACGTTTATAGAGCAAGACACTGGTGTGGCCTGCATATCACATAGCGAGGATGATTCAGGAAAAGAGTGAAGGTAGCAGGGTGGTTGTTATGGGGGACTTTAACTTCCCAGATATTGACTGGGAGAGCTATAGCTCGAGTTCATTAGATGGGTCGGTGTTTGTACAATGTGTGCAGGAGGGTTTCCTGACACAATATGTCGACAGGCCAACAAGAGGGGAGGCTATATTGGATTTGGTTCTAGGTAATGAACCAGGCCAGGTGTTAGACTTGGAGGTAGGTGAGCACTTCGGGGACAGTGACCACAACTCGGTGACTTTTACTTTAGTGATGGAGAGGGATAATCGTGCGCCGCAGGGCAAGAGCTATAGCTGGGGGCAGGGAAATTATGATGCAGTGAGGCATGACTTAGGTTGTGTGGATTGGAAAAACAGGCTTCAAGAGAAGAACACTAATGAGATGTGGGGATTGTTCAAGGAGCAGCTACTGCGTGTCCTCGATAGGTATGTACCAGTCAGGCATGGTGTAAAGGGCCTTGTGAGGCAGCCGTGGTTTAGTAAGGAATTGGAGTCCCTTGTGAAAGGGAAGAAGGCGGCATATGTAAAGATGAGGCGTGAAGGTTCAGTAGGGGCGATTGAGAGTTATAAGGTAGCCAGGAAGGAGCTAAAGAGGGAGCTAAGAGAAGCGAGAAGGGGACATGAAAAGTCTTTAGCTGGCAGGATTAGGGAAAACACAAAGGCTTTCTATAGGTATGTCAAGAATAAAAGGATGACTAGGGTAGGTATCGGTCCAGTCAAGGATAGTAGTGGGAAGTTGTGTGTGGAGGCGGAGGAGATTGGAGAGACATTAAATCAGTACTTTTCATCAGTATTCACTCAGGAACAGGACACTGTTGCTGATGTGAATATGGAATCACAAATAATTAGAATGGATGCCCTGGAAATATGCAGGGAAGAGGTTTTGGGAATATTGGAAAGGATGAATATAGATAAGTCTCCTGGGCCTGATGGCATTTACCCCAGGATCCTATGGGAAGCTAGGGAGGAGATAGCAGAGCCATTGGCCTGGATTTTTATGTCGTCATTGTCAACGGGAATAGTACCAGAGGACTGGAGGATAGCGAATGTGGTCCCATTGTTCAAGAAAGGGAGTAGGGATAGCCCTAGTAACTATAGGCCAGTGAGTCTGACTTCAGTGGTGGGCAAAGTCTTAGAGAGAATGGTAAGGGATAAGATTTATGAACATCTGGGTAGGAATAACGTGATCAGGGATAGCCAGCATGGTTTTGTGAAGGGCAGGTCGTGCCTCACAAACCTTATTGAGTTCTTTGAGAAGGTGACTAAGGAAGTGGATGAGGGTAAAGCAGTAGATGTTGTGTATATGGATTTTAGTAAGGCGTTCGATAAGGTTCCCCATGGTAGGCTAATGCTAAAACTTCGGAGGTATGGCATTGAGGATACATTAGAGGTTTGGATTAGGAATTGGCTGGCTGGAAGGAGACAGAGGGTAGTAGTTGATGGATTATGTTCATCTTGGAGCGCAGTTACTAGCGGTGTACCACAAGGATCTGTTTTGGGACCATTGCTTTTTGTTATCTTTATAAATGATCTAGAGGAAGGACTTGAAAGCTGGGTAAGCAAGTTTGCGGATGACACAAAAGTCGGTGGAGTTGTGGATAGTGAGGAAGGAAGTGGTAGGTTACAGCGGGATATAGATAAGTTGCAGAGCTGGGCGGAAATGTGGCAAATGGAATTCAATGTAGCTAAGTGCGAAGTCGTTCACTTTGGTAGGAATAACAAGATGATGGATTACTGGGCTAATGGTAGGCTACTTGGTAGTGTGGATGAGCAGAGGGATCTTGGTGTCCATGTACACAGATCTCTGAAAGTTGCCACCCAGGTAAATAGTGCTGTGAGGAAGGCATATGGTGTACTGGGCTTTATTGGTAGAGGAATTGAGTTCCGGAGTCCTGAGGTCATGTTGCAGTTGTATAAGACTCTGGTGAGGCCACATCTGGAGTATTGTGTGCAGTTTTGGTCGCCATACTATAGGAAGGATGTGGAAGCTTTAGAACGAGTGCAGAGGAGGTTTACCAGGATGTTGCCTGGAATGGTAGGAAGATCGTATGAGGAAAGGCTGAGGCACTTGGGGCTGTTCTCATTGGAGAAGAGAAGGTTTAGGGGAGATCTGATAGAAGTGTATAAGATGATTAGGGGTTTAGATAGGGTAGATACTAAGAACCTTTTACCGCTAATGGAGTCAGGTGTTACTAGGGGACATAGCTTTAAATTAAGGGGTGGTAGGTATAGGACAGATGTTAGGGGTAGATTCTTCACACAGCGGGTTGTGAGTTCATGGAATGCCCTGCCCGTATCAGTGGTGAACTCTCCTTCTTTATGTTCATTTAAGCGGGCATTGGATAGGCATTTGGAAGTTATTGGGCTAGTATAGGTTAGGTAGGACTCGGTCGGCGCAACATCGAGGGCCGAAGGGCCTGTACTGCGCTGTATCCTTCTATGTTCTATGTTCTATGTTCTATCACCCTATGCTGGACAGACCTTTTTGTCCAGGATCATAATCAATGCACTAATGTGGTCTGTACTGTCCCCATAGCTATTGGATTAGTGAGAGCTGCACAGTATTCCATCCTGGATGGATTGCTGAGTTGCACTGAGCCTGGTCTGCACAGTGCTCCGTGATGAACGATGGATATCTCGTCTGTTCTCATACTTGTCTGGGCTGGATTTGTGAGGTGGATTGTGTATTTGATAAAATTCCTGACAGAGTTATCACTGGTCTACGTCGGCGCATTCAGCTGTCAAACCCCGTGTTTCTGCAACTTATTGTCCACCAACTAATTATCCAATTACAACATGAATATCCGTGCTTCTTGCTATGGAGCCGAACAAACGATCCTCAAAATATATGAAGAAGGTAGTCTCGACCTGAACATTTTCTTATTTTAAAGGTAATTGAGAGGTGCTGTGTTTCAGATGCACTTCGTTTGGTCAAAATATTCGACATTAAACAAAATACAATTCATTCAAACACTGTAGACAAATTCGAATAAAAACAAGAGGAACGTGGAATAACTTAATTTATTGTAAAACTTAAGGGATTGATAGGTTACTTAATTACTAAACAGTAACTGTTCCAACATGGTATCATCCTTGAAACACACACTTTTCACTAAACAAATTCAGGAAACATATTGTCTCACATGCAGTTCTCCAATCCAGAAGGAATGAACATCAAAAGCCAATTCTCAGAGAAATCTCAGCGTGTGTAGCAGCCGGGAGAGACTTACTGCCTTCCAACTCTCCTGCGGAGCCAGCAAAAACTGTAGAAAGGGAAAACTGAAAATCCTGGTGCTGGGAGAATTTATCCATCACTCCACTGGACCAGGCTGCGGCTGGAAGGACCACAAGACTGAATCTGTACCATTTATGCCACTGTAGGAGCCTTTTTGAAATGCCTAACCCCAGCTAAGCAGTGTAATGTTGATCAGATAAATGTCGAAGTTAAATATAAATAATTAAAGGCAAAGGATGCATCAGGCCTGGTGATCTGACACAAATGGCCTCCGGAGCACAGCAATTCAGACCCTGCCAAAGCGCAGGAGAATCATCGAGCTTGTGAAGAGAAAGCATCATTTCTCTACCTTATCTCTAACTTTACAATTGGCGATGTGCCATTAGCTCAATAGTCAGCGATGTCAACATCTCAGGTAAACCAAGTATCATATATCAGAGTTATTATGGAAGGGGCTAATTGGGGCTGTTTGTACAGTGACTGTGATTGATGTCAGAATCCATGGACCTTAACTGAGTCACTGGAGGATTTCCTCTTCTCTTAGTAAGGGGCTTCCTTCAACCTGTTATCTCATAATATCAGCGGCAGCGTAATCTTCAAGATGATTGGGATCAGCAGCTACAGAGAGAGGGAGATGAAGAGACTCTTAGAACAATAGACTGGAATGTTCCAACAATGGATCAGAACCTGAGAACATTAGACTGATATGTTCCAATAATGGATCATAATCTGAATGGCTTAGACTGGAATGTTCCAACAATGGACAGGAGTTTATCTTTGGGTCTTTTCTGGATTTCTCAGGATTGGGCATTTTTAGAGTTGCGGATACGAGCCGTACTGATGATTATTCAAGCAGGTTACTATCCCATTCTCGCTATTATTAGTGTTCCTGGTAAGCCTATCTTTGTCAATTCTATAAACTTTGGTGATCGTTATTTATTTCAGTTATTAATATTTAACAAATACATAAACTGTTATCTTCAGTTCAATCCCCTTCATTTCCATCAATCTCAGACTCCTCACTCATAAACATCTAAGAAGGAACAAAATTGTTCAGATGCTTGAGTCTTCGTTTTACCCTCAACTGTTTCTCTATATTTTCTCTGCCATCAAACCTGCCCACACCCAGCTCTGTAATATCCGCAGTCTGCAGCTCTGCCTCAGTTTTGTTGTTGAATTAGCCGTCATCTTCCCCCTTGTTATCTTCAGATTTTACGGCTCCACTTCTCTTATAACCTCTCCTCCAATTGCAAATATTTTGAATACATACTTGTTCTTGCTTCTCCAGCTATTTCACTGGACGGGTAATTGAGAGGGATAGGTTATGAACTTAAAGGGACTGTTTCAAGTCCTATCACAGCCAATGACAGAACTTAAACTGGAATGACAAAAATTGGAATAAAATCTCATTTTATTAACGACAACCATGAACCATCAGGATTTCTTTCATTATTTCACTTATAGCCTTTGGTGAAGAAACTAATTGTGACTTCAGATCTACGATCACATGGTGGCTCAATATTTTCCAGACAATTGGCCTCACAGTCAAGGGCAGTTAGTGAAGAACAGCAATTGCTGCCATTACTGGTGATGCTGACATCCTGTGAAACAACAACATTAAACGTGAAATAAACCAAGGAACGTTGGATGCTGGAAATTTGAAATATAATTCTCCAGCGTCTGAAAATATTGGAGAATCTCAGCAAGTATGGCAGCCTCTGTCAGGAGAAAATCAGATACAGTTGCAAGTTTAGTGACCTTACATCAACACTGAAATCAACCGACAAATAATATTATTTCTACGAGGGATGGCTGGATGAGTGAAAGGGAGGTTAGTTGAATGGATGGAGAAATGTCCAGCAACAGAGAGTAAAAGACAGGGAAAGAAATGAAAATTTAAAGGGACATCTGATGATGAAGTAGAAGGAAAATAAAAAGGGAGCTTCTTCTAACATAATCCGTTTTCCCCTTATTCCTGAATATCACGTCAATCTTGATATGCCCCTGTTTATAGTGAAATATATTCCCTCTAACTCTGTTCTCTGAGTGTGATGATTAACTCCATTGGCAATACTGATGTTGTCCGTATAGTTGCTGAGATACAGAGAAACGTAATGTTACATTGTCAACTGCTTCTTCAGAGAAAGGGACTGTTACTGTGGGACTGTGCAGAGATGTAATGGCTTTTTCAGCCAGGAAGAGAAACATTTTCAACACGGAATGGGTACACTTTGTATGTGAGAGGTTTTGACTTGCGCCTGTCATTAGACAGTAAAGGGAGGTTCAGTGGGTGCTTTCCTTGAGTTTGTGTATTATCAGCTGCTGCATGTATTCATAGACACTCGAGGGTCTGGTGACCCCACTCTGGACACTGCATTTATAGCGTGTTTGGGTCCATGGGAAACAAATGGAGCTGAGACTATACAGATGGTAAGCTCTGTACACGGGGAAGGGCTGGGCATTGTACTCTCCTCTCTGGGATTTGCAGGAATATTTTTCTAAGCTGAACAAATTCCAAACATAAAATGTGAACCTTTCAACAATGAGATGCTCACTGAGCTGTGTCCCCTCCATCAGTATAACCTGTAGCCTCTCACCAGGGACAGAACTGTGCTGACACTCACCATGAAGTGAACTGGATTAATTCGGAAACTTTCCAGGCAGGAGTTGTTAACATTTTCATCATCTCCGAAGTGCAGTCTTCCAAAATATCCACTGGCTGTCAGAAGCTATTTACCAGCTAAGAGGAAGACATTGAGTCCATCTCACTGAGGAAGATACAGAAGCAAACTTTCGGATATACTAGGGAACAAGGGGTCTGATGAACATGCAGAACTGCACAAAACTAGAATTAATGAAGAATATGTTTTTGAATATCCGTTCGAATTAAAGGTTTTTCTGAGGTGCTGCATCTAGAACATAGAACATTACAGCGCAATACAAGCCCTTCGGCCCTTGATTCTGTGCCGCCCTGCCAGATCAATCTGAAGCCCATCCCACGGACACTATTCCATGTACGTACATATGCCTGTCCAATGTCGACTTAAATGCACTTAAACTTGGCGAATCTACTACCGTTGCAGGCAAAGCATTCCATACCCTTAATACTCTCTGCGTAGATTAGATTAGATTGCTTAGATTAGATTGTTTACAGTGTGAGAACAGGTCCTTCAGCCCAACAAGTCCACATCGACTTTCCAAAGAGCAATCCAACCAGACCCATTGCCCTACATTTACCCCTTCACCTAACAGTACGGTCAATTTAGAACGGCCATTTCACCTAGCCTGGACATCTTCAGACAATGGGAGGAAACTGGAGCACCCGGAGGTAACACATGCAGACACGGGGAGAATGTGCAAACTCCACACAGACAGTTGTCTGAGGCGGGACCTGAACCCGGATTTCTGGCGGTGTGAGGCAGCAGTGTTAACCGCTGTGCCACCATGCCGTCCGAAAAGAACCTACTTCTGGCATCTGTCTTATACCTATCTCCCCTCAATTTAAAGTTGTGTCCCACCTTATTCGCTGTCACCATACTTGGAAAAAAGGCTCTTCCTGTCCACCCTACCTAATCCTCTGATTATCTTGTATGTCTTTAATAAGTCACCTCTCAAACCTTTCTTTCTTTAACGAAAACAGGCTCAAGACCCTCAGCCTTACCTCGTAAGACGTCCCTTCCATACCAGGCAACATCCCAGTAAATCTCCTCTGCACCCTTTCCAAAGCTTCCACATCCTTCTTATAATGCGGTGACCAGAACTGTACGCAATATTCCAAGCGTGGCCATACCAGAGCTTTGTACAGCTGTAGCATAACCTCATGGTTCCAGAACTCAATCCCTTTTTAATCAAGGTCAAAACACTTGTCTTCTTAACAACCTTGTCAATCTAGGTGGTAACTGTCAGGGATCTGTGTATGTGGACACCAAGATGTCTCTGCTCATCTGCACGCCCAAGAATCTTACCATTAGCCCAATACTTTGCATTCCGATTACTCCATCCATCTCACATTAAACTCCATTTCCTACCTCTCAGCCCAGCTTTGCATCCTATCTATGTATCTCTTCAACCAACTACATCCTTCGTCACTATCCACAACTCCACCGACCTTAGTGTCATCCGCAAATTTATTAACCCACCCTTCTACACCCTCATCCAGGTCATTTATAAAATTGACAAACAACAGTGGACCCAACACCGACCCTTGCGGTATGCCGCTAGTAACTGTACACCATGAACATGTTCCATCAACTACAACCCTGTTTACTTTCAGCAAGCCAATTACAGATCAAAACTGCTATGTCTCCCACAATCCCATTCCTCCACATTTTGTAGAATAGCCTATTGTGGGGAACCTTATTGAACGCCTTGCTCAAAGCCATATACACCACATCAACCGGTTTACTCTCATCTACCTGTTTGGTCATTTTGTCAAAAAAACTCAATAAGATTCGTCAGGCACGACCTACCCTTCACAAAATCGTGCTGACTGTCCCTGACCAGATTATTCTTTTCTAGATGGTTATAAATCCCATCACTTATAACCGTTTCCAACACTTTACCAACAACTGAAGTGAGACTCACTGGTCTGTAATTACCAGGGTTGTCTCTACAACCCTTTTTGAACAAGGAAACAATATTTGCCATCCTCCAGTCCTCAGGCACTATTCCTGTAGGCAATGATGATTGGAAGATAAATGCCAAAGTCTAGGCAATCTCTTCCCTTGCTTCCCAAAGGATCCTAGGATAGATCCCATCTGGCCCAGGGGACTTGCCTGTTTTCACACTCTGCAGTATTTCTAATACATCTTCCTTGTGAACCTCAATCTCTTTTAGTCTAGATGCAAGTATCTCTGTATCTTCCTTGCTAACATTTTCATTTTCGATACTGAACAATATCCAAAAATATTCTATCTCCTCTGACTCCACACACAACTTCCCACTATTATCTTTGATTGGCCCTGAATTAACTCTCGTCATTATTTTATTCCTGTAATACCTATGGAAAGCCTTAGGGTTAACCCGATCTTATCAGCCAACAACTTCCCATGTCTCCCCCTGTCTCTTCTGAGCTCCCTTTTTACTCTGAGTTCTATCCCAGCCTATTCAGGAGGTGCCAACAGAGCCAGTGAAAGAATTACTAATTATTCTTCAGAGCTGGTTAAATTCTGGAAAGGATCCTGCAGTCTGTAAAACAGCTATTGTAAACATAAATATTTAAAACAGGACAGATGGGAAAACAGAAAACTAAATCGCTTGATTTAGCTGTGAGAAAACTAATGTAGCCTTTTATAATAAATGTGACAACTAGACACTTGGAGAATAATGATATAATTTGATAGATGTGACCTAGATTCAGAAAAGGGAAATGATTTTTGCTAAACCTGCTGGACTTGTGGACTCTTTCAATTGTGTCATTGACAATTGAGTACCAGCGAGTGTGAAGTAATTTAATTTTCAGAAGAAATTTGACAAGGTTTATTGCAGATGGATGGAGAATGTTAGAGTCCATGGGTAGGTAAGGGTGGAATACACTGAATGGATTAAAAATTGGATAATGGGCAAAATGAAGAGTAGTCTTTTGTTTTCTCAGGCCTGAAGGCTTGTGGGGTATTAGAAGGATCAACTCTTGTGCAATAGCTGTGTACAAGGTATAGAAATAATTCAGAGGTGATCAACAAATACCACTATTCAAATTTAAGTTTATTAAATTGTGAGATGTTGGGAAGTGTTGTTGTTGAAAAGCACCTGGCTGTCCGTGGTTATACGTCACTAACAGAATTTGTATGGGGCAGGAAGTAATTCTACCTGTAAAGGATCTGTGTTCCATCATGGAAAATTATTGAAGTACCAGAGTAAATATATCTTACTTAATGGTGGCGTTTTGTTGAGCTAGTATTTAGGGTATTGTGTACAGACATAGTCTGCTTTATAAATAATGATCTCCATGTCACCGAGACAGTGCAAAGGAGTTTCACCAGACTGAAGCCTAGCATGATGTTTGCATAAGGAGAGAGTACAGTAACTATGTGTTTAATCTGCAGTGCTGTGAGAGGATAAGAAGTTGAAACTTGATGTTTATGGATGGACACTCATTATTTCTCAAGCAGCCATTGATAAGGTGAGAAATTCCATATTTTCCATCGGATGCTCGATTCCTGATTGTTTACGTGCCTGTGCATAGACCTCATTTCGATTGACAGAGTGGTACAGTTTCTGAATGAACTCTGAACAGTTTCATGCACACTTTCTATGTGGCCCTACACTCAATGTTAGATTGTACACAATCCTTTCAGAAGCTATAATACCTTCATTCTGCAACAGTTAGCCAGTCCCCACCAGCTTTTACTTCCAGAGAGAACATGGGTCTGCATTCTCAGCAATGGAGGATGCCTTTGAAATTGGTTAAAAATTCCTATTCCCAGGATACCATGTTAAAGTAAAACGTATGTACTATGAGTAATGAAGCCACGAGGAACAAGTGGAGCAGTCTATCTGTGAAGACCCTGCACCATTTGTTTGTGACGTTGGAGCATCTCTGACATCTTGTTGTGCCTGGATAGTAACTTGAGAAACTGAATGACCTCTCCCTCTTCATTTTTAATGACTCCGAGTGTGGAATGGTCTCTTTCTGATCCTGTGTAAGTGACGTGTGGGAGTAAGCAGACTCCTTTTCTTCCTGTGTAACAGGTAGGAGGGACTGAATGGGCTATCCCTATTTTTGCACAATAATTTTGATAGGCTGAATAACTTTCCGACATTCTTGTAAAGCCAGATTGAGGTGTAAATGAACTCCTTCGTTTACTGTCGAAATATGCAGTGTCTGGCAGCATTGAAACATGAATGTTGCCGACACATTAACTTGAATGCTATCCAGGTCTTGTTGTGCATGGGCACAGACTACTTTAGGACCTTAGGGATCACGAAGTGTTCTGAACATTGTGTAACTAGTGTGAATATGCCCACTTCTGTCTGGTGAGAACTCAATGAGCTGAGTGGCCTGGTTCCACACTGCAGGGATTCCCCATTGACAAACTATAGATGCCTGGACTGAGGGAGCTACCCTGAGGATCTCCCGCAATGATGTCCCATGGCTGAGATGATTGATGCACTGTGATGATAAACATGTTCCCTTGTGCTGTGAATGACTCCAAACAGCGGAGAGTTTGCAATGGATTCACAGGAAGTGCGATTTTGCTCAGGCTTCTTGATGTTATCCTCAGTTAAACACTGCCTTGATATCAGGGCCAGTCGCTCTTAACTAATCCCTTGTATTCACCTCTATCGCTCATATCAATCGGTCATGGTGCATGAGCAGACAATGGTTTCTTCAAACAGAGAGCAGTGAATGTCAGGAATTCTCTATTCAGGAGAGTCAGGGGAGCTAGATCACTGAAAGATTTCAGAATGGTCTTCCATGCTTCTGTGCACCAGGTTATAGCAGTAAGTGGCCTCAAACTGCTCCTGTCAAGCTCTTTGGAGGGGCTGACTGGAACAATGGAATATTACACTCAGGAGCAAGATAGGTCATTCGACACCATGAAACTTCTCCACCAGGCACTAAGTTTGTGGATGATCAGGTTGTGGTCTCAGCCGCACTTTCCTTTCTGTATCACATTATCCATCACTCAGTCTCTGTCAAATATTTAATGAATTCAGTTTTGAATAAATGTAAACAAAGAGGCACCACATACCTCTGGGGATGATAATTCCCACACAAATGGCCCTTTCAGAATTACTCCTCATCTCTCTTACAGTGTCATACAGCAGGGAACCCTCTGCACATAAACCAGACATCCCAATCTGATCTGAACTCATTTGCCAACATTAGGCCCATGTCCTTCTAAATCCTTCCAATTAATACGCACATCCAGATACCTCTCAAATGTTGTAACTTCAGCAGCTTGCCTCTCCAACAACATGCTCATCAATAGCATCAGGCTCACCAATCTATAGTTCAGGTCATTATTCATTTTCCTCATCCCACGATTCCACTGCTCAATGCAAATGATAATGTAACCGGGTTGGTGATTTGACCAACAATATAGGTATCAGACTGTGTCAGGATTAGGGACAAGTTAGGCAGGAATCTTCAATCTGCTAAAATCAACAAATGTATGACCCAAACGAAGTTCCTCTGACAGTGCATTCCATACACACACCACAGTCTGCATTAGAATTTTGTCCGTTTAATATCTTTCTCCTCTCACCTTAAGCCTTTGTCTGATAGTTTTGGACTCAGCGATTTTGGGAATAAGACCTTAGGTATTCAGCTTATCCATGTTCCTCATGATTTTATAAACCTCTATAAAGTTACGCCTCAGCCTCCAATGCTACAGAGTAAACCATCTCCAGTCTGTCCAGCCTCTCCCTGCAGCTCAATCCCTTCATGGCCGGCAATATCCTTGTAAATCTTTTCTACACCCTCTCAAGTTTAACAGCATCCTTCCTATAGCAACGAAATTAGACACACTGTTTTGAATGTCACCTCACCAATATCTTTACCCATTGCAATATGATGTCCCAACTTGTATACTCAATGCACTGACCAATAAAGGCAAGCATACCAAACCCCTTATTTACCACCCTATCTAACTGCGATTCTACTTTCAAGGATCTATGAGCCTGCACACTTTTGTTCAATAACACTCCCCAGGACCTCACCATTAATTGTATATGCCCTGCTGTATTTTACCTTTCCAAAATGCAACACTTCACATTTATCGAAATTTAACTACGTCTGTCACTCCTTGACCCATTGCCTCATCTGATTAAGGTCCCATTCTACTCCAAGGTAAATCTTATTGGCCAATGCACCACCAATTTTTATGTCATCTGTAACAATAATAAACAGGCAAATATTCACATTCAAATCACTTTTCTAAATGACAAAGGCAGTGGACCCAGAACCTTGTGTTCCATCACTGGTCACAGGGCTCCAGTCTGAAAAGCAGTCATCTACCACCTCTGTCTCCTGCCTTCATTCTAATTTTGAAGTGGATTGGCTAGCATATCTTGGATCCATTTATGATCTAAACTTACTACCTCGTCTGTCATGTGGAATCCTGTCCAATGCCTTGCTGAAAGCTGTATGGACAGCGTCGACCATACTGCCTTCATTTAACTTATTTGTCATCTCTTCTAAAAACTCAATCAATTTTGTTAGAAATGATTTCCCGTGTAAAACATCATGTTGACTATCGCTAATCAGTAGTTGCATCTGCAATTGCATGTAAATCCTATCCCTCACAATCCTCTCAACAACATGCCCACGAATGACATCAGGCTCACCGATCTATAGTTCAGGTCACTATTCCCTTTCCTCGTCCCGTGTTTCCACTGCTCACTGCAAATGTTAATGTAACTGTGCTTGTGATTTCACCAACAATATAGGTCTCAGACTGGGTTAGGGTTAGGAACAAGTTGGGCAGGATTCCTTTCCTTGCTAAAATTAACAAATTTGTGACACAAACAAATTTACTCAAACTACGTTGGAAAGATGATTGATAAACAGCTTGCATATTACAAATCTGTGCCCCAATGTTTCTCTTTCTAAAAGTGCTGACACATGCACATGTTTGATGACCAACAGAGCAACAAAATCTCAGCAGAGCGTTAAATTGGAAGAATTTTTCCCAAATATTAATTGAACTCATGATGAAAAGAAACATTATTGATTGTTCCCAATATCATTCAGCTTATGCAGGTATTCTGCGCTTCCAAGCTACTGGTAATGTGATAACTTCATTTGAATAAGTGATTTAACTGAATTGCCTTTACTTCAAGCAGTGGGGCGATTCCAATGAATCCTCAACAAGAATCCACATGAGTGGTAAAGGTGACTGAGGAGTTTTCAGCTCACACGCATTGCTGGGAAGAGGACCACGGAGAGAGAGGGAGCAACAAGCTGTTTCTTCTTACGAAGAATACATTTTCTCCCTCTCTGAGTTGAATCACACAGTATCATTATCCAGCACCAAATTTGACCAAATGAGGTCTCTTTGCACACTGTACGACTCCATTGCATTCCCTTCTCCATGTAGGTAGAACATTGTTGCTGTCCTATGCAGAGCTAATACTTTCATAACACATTGCTCCATTAGATTTGAAGATGTGTTTATATATCCCAGTATACGTTTAAAATGCAACTTTTTAATATCTTCACAATATCTGTATTTAAATGAATACATCTTCGTCTTAAATTACTTCCCCAGTCTTATTCTCCCGTACAAGATGATATATTCATCAGTTATTCATTAGCTCAAAAGCTTATACGGTCAATACTAGCATTTTTCATTCTCAGGCCTAAACATCTAATCGTACATAACATAATGCCGTCATCCCAAGAATGAGTAAAGAGAAACATCTTTGAAAAGTTTCAAAAGCAATTTTTTTTTTCACTTCTGTCGACTTACAACCTACATACAGTACATGAGATGTCGTCTCAGCAACGGCCAGTACAGATGGAGTAAAACAACCTTAAAATCAGTCCCAATATTCTTTCCAAGAAAAAGTATCATTGCATTTATTTCCTAAATCACGTGCTGCATCTACAGACTAACCTGATGTGATTTATGTCCCAGGACACACGAATCCTTTGTATTACCGAGTTCTGCATTCTGCCTCCAGTTACATAATTTACTGTTGTTTTATGCTTCCTCCAAAACACAAACTTCCCATCATCCACATTGTGCATTTGTTTTTTGCTGAAGCTTAACTCACGACTCCCCTGTCTGGATCCCATTGCAAACACAGTGTCTCCACTTGACATCTTATTGAATGACTATTCTGCTGTATGAGCAAATTGAGCTCCAGTCCATTCAACTCCTTCATACAAATCAATACTCTGGATTTAAAACTGTCGATGACCTCACACAGATCCCTGAGAAATTCCACTAGTGACAGCTTTCCAACTTGAAAATAAATAATTATCTCTACTCTGCAATTCCTGGTAGCTAACCAGGACTTCCCTGTTCCTGTGTACCTGCCCAAAAAGGTTGCATGGCCTCCTGCTGTGCTGTGCAGCTGAGTGTCGATTTGTTTCTAATCTCAGTGATCCTCTTTCCGGCCATTTGTTGCCGAATGATCAGGTGTAGCTCGTACCGTCAATGATCCTGAACCCTGAGACTTTAAAAGATGAGCACAGAATATAGACTAAGATTTAAGGGGATCGCTACCCGGTCAAAAAGATGGTCTTTCAGATGCAGCAATAGAACCGTTCTGCAATAACAGTCACGTGCTCAATTTTCACCAGACAGACACTGAGGATGAGGGGATGTTTCCTATTAGCCTGATTAACATTCATCTCATTAACAATACAACCAATAATCTGAATCATTACTTTCATTTTTGGCTATTTGTGCTGTGTTTAAAAATTGTCAGTCATTACTCATTAAAATAAACTATTGTCTTTGAGAGGTGACCTTATAGATGTTTATAAAATCACAAGGGGCATGGATAGGTTAAATAGGCAAGGGATGTTTCCTAGGGTATGGGAGTGCAGAACTCGGGGGCATAGGTTTAAGGTGAGAGGGGAAGGATATCAAAGGGACCTAAGGGGCAAATTATTGACACAGAGTATGGTGTGTGTATGGAATGAGCTGCCAGAGGAAGTGATGGAGGCTGGTGTGACTACAAAATTTAATGTCATCCAGATGGGTATATGGAAAGGAGTGATTCAGAGGGATTTGGCGGAATGCTGGAAAATGGGACTAAATTACTGTAGGACATCTGGTTGGCACGGATGAGTTGGATCAAAGAGTCTGTTTCCCTGATGTATATCTCTATTACACTATGACTGAATCCTTCATTCCATTCCTGTGTATCTCCTTAGAGGGGCAAAATCGTCTCCTCCTGCCTCATTGCAGTGGTACTGTCTGGCTGAATGTAGTCTTCCTCTCCCTCTGTAACGGGCTCAAGAGATGCAGTGAGCGAACAACATATGAGATAAGAGTTCCAGCCAGCTGATCAGTTTATAACAATCATGGCTGGTCTATTTGCAGCTGAAAATCTTTTTCCTGTCTATTTCCAATAAACACTGACTCCCCTGTACAACAAAGGTCAGTCAAGGTCAGCCTTCAATATCTTCAAAGACTCAGTCTTCACTGTTCCCTGGGGATGAGAATACCACAAAGGAGATAAAAACATCCTTATCACAATCTTCAATGGGGAACACCTAAATTTAAAAAAAAATATTAACTTCACAGCAAATCACTTTCTATTTTTTTAGACATGCAGGCACTACAAATAGGAAAGAAATGGACCAATCAGCCCCTCAAACCTATCCCACATTCTCATTGACTCTGTTCAGTAAAGTATTTATCAAACAGTATTTTTCACTGCTCTCTTGGGTAGGCATTTCAGAAAGCGTACTAAATTGGTGTAGAACTAGACTGTTTGGTCCATCAAGTCTGATCACCTATTCGATCATGCCTGACACGTTTTGCAACAAAATTCTCCTGCCTTCGCACTGTAAAGCTTGATTCCCTTATCAATCAAAACATATCTATCTCTGCCTTAAAGACAGAATTTTGTGGTGTCTCTATATTCAGTGTGTGTGTGTGTGTGTGTGTGTGTGTGTGTGTGTGTGTGTGTGTGTGTGTGTGTGTGTGTGTGTGTGTGTGTTTCTGCTCATTGTCGGCAGACAAAGGGTAGTGGAGGAGGGTTGTATTTTGGACTGGAGGCTTGTGACCAGCGGCGCTCCACAGGGTGTAGTGCTGGATCCACTTTTGATTGTCTTTTGTGTCAATAACTTAGATGTAAATAATAGAAGGCAAGGAAAGCAAGTTTATGGATGACACCAGGATTAGTTGATTCGTGGAAGGTGAAGAAGGTTACATAAGATTATAAAGAGATCATAATTAATAGGATCAATGAATTATAGAATTGTAAGCACACCGTTTGATCCAACTCATTCGTGCCAACCAGATGTCGTAAATTAACTTTGTTTCATTTTCCAGCATTCGTTCCATATCCCTCTCAACCCTCTGAATTCATGTCCCTATCCAGATGCCTTTTAAATGTTGTAATTGTACCAGCCTCCACCACTTCCTCTGGCAGCTCATTACATACATGCACCACCATCTGTCCATCTTATCTTAATTCTATGTCATCTAGTTGTGGACTTCCCTACATTGGGATAAAGACACTGACTATTCACACTATCCATGGGCTTCATGATTTTATCAACCACTAGAATTTGCAAATGTGACTCCAATAAACACGAATGGCTGTGTTTTCAGTCATCCCACGCCTAACTTATGAAATTCAATACTGACACCTGTTTGAGATCAGAGGTAGGGCACTACAATCACTTGGCAACAATCCCTAAAGCTGCAACATTATTTTCCTGTATGTTTGTTCATCAGCTTGATTTGAAATACTGTAACATACCTCCATGACAGGCAGGACTTGAATCCAGACCTTCTGGTTCAGAGTGAAAGGCACTACCACGCAAGCTCAGGTATTGGAATCTAACCCACAGCTCTGGCTCAGAGGCATGGGCGTTACCCACTACACAAAACTTTAACCATGCCCAGATTTTGATTCACATTTTAAATGTCAGCGTAAAACTCGGTTTGGATTCATTAAAATTTGGTTCACTTTTACTGAATTACACAGTTTAAAGAATTACATTGTTTAACAGATGAAAGGTACTCACCTCAAATATAGGATGTTGAGTTTAAGTACCCTGCCTTCGAGATAAACTATGAAGATCGTTAATTGTTTGGCTATGATTTCCACCATAAATAGCAATTATCTGAAATCTGCAATATGAGGGAAAGACATCCTGCAGACACACTCTGCACTATAAAGGATCTGGTATAGATACTGATCACCGAACACCAGAGATGAAGAAAGAGCATACTTTCTGGATCAAAAACACCAATCACTCTTTCCCGCCTGTAACGTGTGACTGTCCTCTTTTTAGAACCACGAAATGATCCAAAGGCAGCGGACTACTTTCAAGCCTTTTTCCCCAAAACTATCACTCACTGGGCTGAGGAGTGGCAGATGGAGTTTAGTTTTGATAAATACAAGTTATCACAATTTGGTAAAACAAACGAGAGGACATATACAATTCAATGTCAGGCCATTGGTGGCGTTGTAGAATAGACAGATCTCGGAGTTTTGGCATATTTCTTTGAAGTTTTCATCATGTGTAGGCATGGTGAGTATGATGGCGTTTGGGTTGCTGGTATTCATTGCCAAGAACTTGGAGTACAGGAGGTGGGGCATTACCTTCAGGTTGTGCTGGACATTCGTGAGGTCTCTCCCTGAGGACTGTGTGCAGTTCTGGTCATCCATTGAGGATATTATTAAACTGGAGATGGTTTTGAAAAGATTTACCAGGATGTTGCTGTTAATGGAATGCTTCAGTTATAAGTACAGCCTCGATTGACTGGGACCTTTTCCACTGCAGCGTAGAAGGTTGAGACCTAATCAACCTTATAGAGGTTTATAAAACAATGTTGAATGGCAGGTGTCCTTTCCTTAGGGATTTCAAGACTTGGGGTAATTTTAAGATGACAGGAGAAAGTTTTACAGAAGATATAGTGTCATAGAGCTGTCCAGCATGGAAACAGACCTTTCTTTCCAACTCGTCCCTGCCGGCAAGATGTGCTTAATTACTGTAGTTCCATTTGCTAGCATGTGGCTCATATCCCCTAAAAGCCTCCTATTCACGTGCCCATGCAGATGCCTTTTAAAAGTTGTAATTGTACCAGCCTCCACAACGTCCTCTGGCAGCTCGTTACATACACAGGACCCTCTCTTTGAAATCGTTGCCCTTTAGATCCGTTTTAAGTCTTTCCCTTCTCACCTTCAACCTATATTCTTTGGCTTTGGAACGTGGTACATTGGGGAAAAGACCTTGGCTATTCATCCTATCCATTCCACTTTTAACTTTGGAACTTCTAAGCTCACCTATCTACCGCTGGTGCTCCAGGGAAAATAACCTCGGCTGACTCAGCCTCTCCATAAATCTCAGAACCCGCAACCTAGCAGTATCTTTGCAAATCTTTTCTGAATCCTTTCAGGTTTCACTCGTCCTTCTTCTATGATCGAAACTGTAATTGCAATAAGTATTCAAAAAGTGGCCTAACCAATGTTCTGTACAGCCGCAATATGGCCTGCCAACACTTATATTCAATGCACTGACCAACTGTGGCAAGCATATCAAACACCTTCTTCATTAACCTATATACCTACAATTCCACTTTAAAAATACTATGAACCTGCAGCCCAAGGTCTCTTTGTTGAGCAACACTCCCCAGGAACTTAACTTTAAATGTTTCCTTTCCAAAATGCAGTACTTCACATTTACCTCAATTAAACTCCATCTGCCGCTCCACTGCCCATTGGTCCATCTGATTAAGATCCTGTTATACTTTGAGACAATGGTGTTCTCTGTCCACTGCACCTCCAACGTTGGTTTCATTTATAAAAGTACTAATCACGCCTCCTGTGATCATATCCAAATCTATAATGTAAATTATAAATAGCAGCGGACCCAGGACAGAACTTTGTGACACTCCACTGGTCACAGGCCTCCAATATGAAAGGCATCCTACCACCAACACCCTCTGTCTTCTATCTTTGAATCAGATGGCTCGTTCCCCTTGTATTCCATGAGCTCTAATCTTACTAACCAGTCTACCATGACGAACTTTGTCGAATTCCTTACTGAAGTCTATATAGATCACGTGCACTGCTCTGCCCTCATCAATCATTTTCATTCCTTCTTCAAGCAAAAATAATCATGTTTGTGAGACTTGATTTGGCACGCACAAAGTCATTTTGTCTATCACTAATCGATCCTTCCTTTCCAAATTCATGTACATCCTATTCCTCAGGATTCTCTCCAATAACTTGTCCACCACCGATGTCAGGCTCACTGGTTTATAGGTCTCTGGCTTTTCCTTTCCAGTTTGTTTAAAGGTGGCACCACGTTAGTGAGCCTCATGCCCTCCTCATGTCCTCAGCTTTGGCTATTGATGGTAATAGCATGTCATTAAGATTACCAGCAATCACGTTGAGAGCTACCCACAGAGTTGTCATGTATACCTGATCAGGACCCATGAAGTGCAATTGGTTCATGTATAGAATGAACGTCCTGAGAAGTGATGGATGTGGGTGAAGTTACAATGCTTCAAAGACATTTGATTAAGTACAAGAGAAGGTTTGGGAAAATATGGTTCAAGTACATGCAGAGAGGACTGGTTTAGTTTGAGATTACCATCATGGACTGTATGAGCCGATAGGTCTGTTTCCAAACACCCAGTGTAACTCTATGACTCCATGTGTGTTTGTATGTCCAAGCATTTATCTGTCTGCGCTTGCCTATATATATATATATATATATATATATATATATATCTGTGTGCCCCCGTGTGTATCTATCACTCTGTGCATGTTATGTGTCTGTTTCTGTGTGTGTGTGTGTGAGAAAGAGACTCTGTGTGTGTGTGTGTGTGTGTGTGTGTGTGTGTGTGTGTCTTTGTGTGTCGATGATGCTGTAAGATGCTGCACTCCCTCTGTCCTTCGTAAACAGAATTCCTGATGATTTTCAACCTGCACTCCCACCTGTACAGTTGTGTGGGGAGGCCACCAGAGACTGACAACAACAGAAAACTCTCAGAAAGCCTGTCAGCATCTGTGGACAGAAATGAAAATTAACGTTTCGGATAGAGTGACCCTTCCTCAGAACTCATGCCAGGGTGATATTACATCATTTAAGTACCATAGAGACTGCCAGACTCTCCCCACACAGATACACACAGATACACACAAATACTAATGCAGAGACATCACGACACTCACTAATACGTGTAAACTAATACAGACATAGAGGGTCAATCAGTATTTCTCTTGCTCCATGTTTTTCTTGTCAATATTTCACTTACACTGTCTGGTGTGTATCAATATTTAATTCTGTCCTCAGGGATTGTGTTAGTATTGTACTTGCTGAAAATAGTCTGTGTGAGTTGGTATTTCTGTGTGGTGTGTGACTGTAGAACAATTTCAGTGTTTGCAGATACCAAACCTGGAAGAATTATAAAGTTTGTGGTGGATAGTGTGGGTGTCCAACAGGACAATGACGCGTTTGTGTAGTTTTCAGGTTTATGGAAGATAAAGATCAACGCGGAGCAGTGTGAGGTGATGCACTTCGGTAGGAAGAACATTGAAATACAATATAAAACAGACTATACGGTTATAAAAGTGGTGCAGGAACAGAAGGCCCTGGGTGTATATGAACACAGATTGTTGGAGATGTCAGGACAAGTGGGGACAGCAGTAACTCTCACAGATTAGTTTCAGTATCTATTAGTTACAGGAGGAGATGTAGGAGGGAGCCTCCATGCTCCGTTCCTGGGAGGTGATGGTGATGATGTGTTGTGAGCCCACCCGACTGCCCACCAAGACCTTGGGGATTTCATTTGTACCAGCTCATAACAAAAGAGAGATGGCATCAGGTCCACGGCGTCTCAGTTGTGCCGGGAGGAATGGAACTGCCAATGGGTTTAAAGTGAAAATTGCCCTTCACTGAGCACTCCTCCTTACTCGGTTGGTGGGACGTGAGTCTTTCAGAATCTCCACACGAGGCGTTCCGGTCCTCTCAGGCTCGTACCAGGATCCTCCCCACATGGCTGGGGGAGGGGGGTGAGGGAACGGATATCCGGCACTCCACCACCCAGCTTGGAAATTTCTGTCCTATTCCAGATTGCTTTTACTGGAATGGGAAAAAAGGAGGGAGGGAGTGAGGGTGGGGGTGGGTGACCCTGCTGTTAGTGCTGGTGTAGGTGGGGAGGGTGGACATGGTGAAGTGTCCGGAGGGAGTCAGTCGACAGTAATGTGTCCATGCAATGCTGTTAGTCTAAGAGGTGTAGTGGAGGGAGAGAGAGAGAGAGAGAGAGAGAGAGAGAGAGACGGGGAGCAGAGAACGCGATGCAGTGAGAATGGTGGAGCCTGAGCCTTGTTTGGGAGTTGGCGCTATAACAGATATACAGTGTCTATGAGGGAACAGAGAAAACACAGTGACCCTCATCGGACAGAGCTGGGAAGGTCATTGATGCTTATCCTGTATTGCTGGACAATTCTTCAGACCGCAGATACTGCACTGAGCTGGGTGGTGAGCACAGACCATGCTCGGTGGGCCTGGTGGTCTGGCCCCATCTGGGAAGAGAATGCTCCTCCTCTGTACTAGCCCATCCACCAGGACCTCCTTTGCCTTGTCGACAAACCGTCGTATATTTGCCCCTCACCTACCATGGTCGACGTGAACTATGCAGGCCAGCTTTAAACTGAGAAAGCTGAACTTGTGCCCATTGGCCTTTTAACCATGGCCCCAGTGCCTGGGATCACATATTATCCAGGGGCATCCGGGCAATGGTGAGTAACTCCAGCCATGTTGGGTGGGAGAAATAGCCTGGCATTGAATGAGAGGAATACCATGCCGTGGGTGGATAGTTAATGAGGTGAGTTCATTAAGATAGCACCAGGAAACTTACACGACCTCGTGCAGACAATCCCTCTTCACACTCAATGAAAATGTCACTGAGTCAAGTTATTGTTAGATTCACCCCAATTAATCGAAGTCTGTACTGACCCTTCTCCCAGTTACAAAGCTGCAGATCAAATGCTCATCCAATACTTTCCATCATCTGACCTCACACCAATATCCTGTTCACCCATCATTCCTGGGAACACTGGCTTATGTTGCAGGATACTGTTGAAAAGTTTACATTCAACATTCTGGAACCTGGGAACATATCCATCCATGGAATTGCCTCTCAATTTCGCCCTCTTTGTCTGTACCCCAAACTCCTCCCATTTTTTTGGTATTTAAACTGATTCCCAGGCGATCGCTCTCTGGCAGTCGTGTTCACGCCCTCAGCACCCCTTATCATGGCACAGTGCAGATATGGAGCTGTACATGGATGGGAGCTGCTCATTGTGTCATTTCCAGCATGGGCTGCAAGTTGCCTCACGCTGGCCAGTGATCTTAAACAGTGTTACTGATCAATGTATTGGGGTGGGGGACACAGTTCCACACCCTGGTCACACATGTGGGTTTATAGATGACTGCACTGCTGTGGTCTGCATTCCTTTCCACTCTGGGTATATTGTGGCTTTCATTTTACAGTACATCAGCCCTGTCTGCACAGTGCTCCATGCTGAAAACATTTCTGATCTGGGTTTATGCTATGGTCTGCCCAGTGTTCCATGCGGGAATGATTGCAGGGTTGTGTTCGGCAGTACACGAGCCTGGTCTGCACAGTGCTTCATGCTCAACAGATATCTCCTCCGGATCTATCGTGTCAGGGCTGTTTCTTTGAGGTGGATTGAGAATGTGATGTAACTAATCATTCCAGTCAATATGACAATTCCTTTATTTTTGTTCTTATTTTCGTGATTGTATCCTCCAAATTCTGAATCCTATGGCCAGTCCCATTCTTCACGCTATTTGCATATTTCATTAATCTGTCCCATGAGTAATTGTCCAGTTATAATGTGAATAACTGTCCTGTCTATTTCCCTGGTCTTTGATGTTGCTCACTTTGGAGCATCGTGATTCAACGCTATAAACCTCAGTAATGTCATTCCTCAAACTCAACTCTCCACGGAATATAACCCCAACCCATTCAAATTCTCTCTGTAGGTCAACATTCCCCACTCCCACAACATCAGCAACATACTTGTAATTTTTTTACTGCACCCGTTCAAGTTCAACAACATCTTTTCTATAGCAGGGAGAATAGAATTCAAGGCAGTATTACGGAAGTGGCTGAACCTCATGCGTAGGTGGAAGTGAGTACAGCAGATGCTTTAGATTAGAGTCCAGAGTGTGGTCTGGAAAATCACAATATGGCAAGCAGCATCCGATGAGCAGGAAAACCAATATTTTGGGCAAAAGCCCAATTCCTTTTGAAGGGCTTTTGCTGAAAACTTCAATTTTCCTGCTCCTCGGATGCTGTCTCACCTTCCCTGCTTTTCCAGCACCACACTCTGATGCCAGTGTATATCTCAGATGATCTCCTTCTTCAAAAAACGCAATTTCCCCTCTCACATGGTCGACGATGCCCTGCAGCGTATCTTATCCACTTCCCACACCTCTGCCTTCGAATCTCACCCCTCCAAATGCAACAGGAAAATAACATCCCTGTTCCTCACCTTCCACCCTACCAAACCTCCAGATACAATGCATTTTCCTCCTCCATTTGCAGCACCTACAAACACATACCACCAGCAGTGATATATTTCCTTCCCGACACCTATTCTCATTCAATAAAGGCAATTTCCTCCGTGACTACCTCATCAGGTCAATACCGCCCACCAAAGCACTCTCCCCTCGCAGCTCCTTCCCCTGCCACCGCAGGAATTGCAAAACCTGCACCCTCAACTCCACCCTTATCTCTGCACAAGGCTTCAAAGGGTACTTCCACATCCATCGGAATTTTACCTGCACTTCCAGACATAACACCTACTGTATCCATTGCACCCGATGTTGTCTCCTCCACATTGGGGAGACAGGACGCTAACATGCGACCCACTTCAGTGAACATCAACAGGACACCCGTACCAACCAACCCGACTGCTCCATGAACGAAGATTTCAGCACACCCTCCCACTCCACCAAAGTCATGGGCCTCGTCCACCACCACCCCCGAATCACCTGATGCCTGGAGGGAGAAAGACTCATCTTCCACCTTGGGACCCTGCAACCACACGGGATCAATGTGGATTTCACTAGTTTACTCATTTTCATTTCCCACTCGTTAACCTTCCAACTCAGCATCGCCCCCATGACCTGTCCTATCTGCCCATCTTTCTTCGCACCTTTCTGCTCCACCCTCCTTTCCGACATATCACTTCCAGCCCCAACTTTATCTACCTATGACATTCTCAGCTACCTTCCGAGATTCCCATCGCCTCCCCATTTATCTCTCAGCACCTTTGGGCGACAAGCTTCATTCCTGATGAAGGGCTGATACATGAAATGTGGATTCTTCTGCTCTTCGGATGCTGCCTGAAGGGTTGTGCTTTCCAATTCTGTTTGGTATCGTTCTAAATATTATGATTGGTTGTCGTTATCATGGCGAATCTATTGTGCTCTTCGCATTATTCAATATATTTATTATCCTCCCCTGTCTATCGTTGGTGTGCTTGGTAAATATCACTGTCTAGATATTTTTTTCTATAAACCAGTTGTGACTGCATTTCTGTTCTTTCATATAGTCTACACTTCTTCCCATCAATAGTGTTCCTGGTGATATTTGAATCCAGCTCAATTCCTGTCCTCCTCCTTGCCTCTGACAGTGTTACTCATGAAGCTCTACGTTGACCTACTCTGTTGCAGATGTGAACCATTGTCTCTCTGTCCTTGTTATTTAAATGTTCGGGGTGTGGAAGTCATTGTCATCTATTATGTTTACAAGCTCAATTTCCTTCCTGGGACTCCATCCCATCCCTGGCCAATATATTTTGTTTTCATTCATTTGTGGGACTTGGGTGTTGCTGGCTGGCCAGCATTATTAGGCCATCTCTTTTTGTCCTTGAGAAGGTGAGGGTGAGCTGCCTTCTTGAATCGCTGCGGTCCACTTGCTGTTGGTTGACCCACAATGCCAGCAGGGAGGGAATAGCAGGATTTTGACCAAACGACTGTGAAGGAACAGAAAAATATTTCCAAATCAGTGTGGTGAGTGGCTTGGGGCGGGGGAATGTCGGGGTGCGGTGGGAGGTGATACATACAGGCGTTGCTTGAAACAGACGAATCACAACTTTGATGATCGCTTTGGCCATGAGCTGATTCCTGACACCATGCCCTGATAATTATGACCTTTAACTATTCACTGCTCCAAAATATACTTCATTGGGTTAACCCATCTGCTGTTTGAACCTTGAGCTGTGAAGTACAGACTTAATGATGACAACAATCTGCTGCTGTCAATCTCTGGTTGAAACCTGCAGAAACAAATCTGATTCGACCTCAGGCCAAAATCCTATCCGTCTGACATTCCTGTGCACGCTGGATCGATATCGCTATTGTGTCTGGCAATGCCTTTATTTTAATATTCTTAAGCATTTTAACTCGTCTGTCCATGAAACTTCACTCAATCTCTGTGTCAATTATCCAAATCCCAGTCAGTTAACCTGGTTTCCTTCAAGTGCATTTTCTCTACAGCAATGATTTCCACAATCCACCACCCAGATGCACACCCCCCGCCACACCCCATCACACACAAACACATCTCATGCTGGGCAGATAATCCAGGTTACTGAGCAATGCACTAACATAGTCTGCACAGCTCTCCATGTTGGTCTGTCATCTTGTCCCAGTTTATGTTACTTGAAGTGTTCTGTGGAGCCAATTCAAAATTTGATGAAACAAACCATTTCAGCTGATCGGAAAATACCTTTCTTCAATGTTCGCACGTTTGTAATTTTGCTCCCTAAGGGTTCAATCCAACAGTTCGTCCCATTAGCCAGTATTTTTCTATATATTTCCAAAACACGATCTCAGTTAATTAACTGACTGTTTTTTTTTTCTGTCTATAATGTGAATCTTTCTATCCCTCTGCATCTTTCCCTAGCCTTGGTGTTTGGTTCCCGAGTGTATCGAGTGCTGGCATTATGAAGCCCAGAAACAGTGAAATGATGTGTGTTGGGCTGTTGTTCAATTCCCAGTGTGTCCCATATGGTGGTCCATGTCGGGGTGGGAGTGACAAGTCACCTAACCTGAACATTTTTGGGCTGTGGGAGGAAAACTGAGGTATATGGTGGATGAGGTGAATGCAATGTTTTCTTCCTCTGCAGAGGTCTGCACAGTGTATCCTTGTTTTCCCAGTAATTTTCCCAATGATGCACGTGGCTCTGTTGGTCCCCGTGTCATTGAGGTGATGGAGGGGAACTGCAGGAAATCTCACTCCATTCATGTTACAGTGTGCCCATGCACAGTACATCATGTTGGTGAATACCCACTGTCTTGGCAGCAGCCACACCCTCTTCGTTCAAAAGCAGTCAGATCATCCCTTCATCATCGGTCTCCATGTAGAAAGGAATGAATGAATCTTCAAGGCCGTCCCCCTTGCTACACGTTTCAAAATACTGTCTCCACTGCCAATAAACAACATCAAAATATCCGGTATATACTGAGAGCAACTGGGCCCTTGGGAATGTCATGTAGCAGAACATCCGAGAGATGGAGCAAAACCTCCCATGTCTGAATGGGTCTGAGTGAACTCCCCAATACACAGTATTACTAAGCCCTTTCGTCGCCCTCCATTTCAGTAACATACTCCCTTCCATTCTTTCTGTAAATAAAATGACAAGTTATATCATGTTATATTCCACTGCTCGCTTGATGATTTAATGTCTTGCTTATCATAGAGTCATAACCAAACGCAATTACAGGACAACTGTTCCATACTCCTGATCATTGATACAGATTGCAAATAGTTGAGGATCAAGCACTGGTCATTGTGTGAATCCAGTGGTGACGTTTTGTCAAACTGATAGATCCGGAGTACCCACTTCCTGTCTGATAACCAGTCCTTCCCCATTCCTGTGTAATATATTCGAAGGGCTAAACAGGAACAAGGAACATCAGTCAGCAATTCAGCCGGTCCAGCCTGCTCCACCACTGAATATAATTATGGCTGATGTCATTGTGGCCTCTGTTCCAATTTGCTGCCATCTCTCCATCCTGAAACTCTGGTCTCTTGCTGTAGATTGCTGCACATGTTCACATATCTACTCCAAATCTACACTGGCGATTACTTTTAGCATTTTACAGACCTCAATGACATCTCCTTTCATTATAATAAACTTAAGACTATAGACCTGAAGTGCTCAATTTCTCTTCATAAAACAAACCCCTCATCTCTGGAATCAATCTATTGAACCTCTTCTGAATTGCCTCCAATGCAAATGCATCCTTCCGCAAGTCAAGCCACCCAAACTCTACTCCATTTGCAGCGTCACTAATGTCTTGCATAGCTACATCAACACTCCCTACCTTTCTACTCTATCCTTTTACAAATAAAAAACTGAACTTACCCTTGCATTTCCCATTATACGCTGTACCTGCATGCAGGTTTTCTGTGAATTGTACGTGAACACACTGACCCCTCTGCACCTGAGCACTTTGAAGTTTCTCTCTATTTAGATAATAATTTGCCTTTCTACTTCGCTGGCCAAATTGAATAATCTCATAGTTTTCCACTTTAATTTTCATTGCCAACTGTTAGCCCATTCACCCAGCTATCCATATTCATTTTAAACCTCTTACATCTTCATTCCGAAGTAATTTCCCCCCCCCCCCCCCCCCACCGATGTTAGTGTCTTCTGAAAAATTGGTTATAGTATTTTCTATCCTGTCAACTGAGTAATAATATTGATGAAAAAATGTTAAGGCATGAGAATTGAAATCTGTGGCACCCCTCAAGATACATTTGCCAAGAGAAAATGACACATTTATTCCATCTGACTGCATTTTGTTGGTTCATTAATCCTCCATCCAAGTTAATAAATTACCCCTAAACCCATGTTGTCTAATCTTAACACTGACTCTTTGGAGAAGTTACAGGTCCAATACCTTCAGGAAGACCAGACATGTTCCATCTCCAGGATTCCCACAAACCACTTTGTTTGTGACATCTTTAAGTAAGTCAAGCAAACAATTCAAACACGATTTAGCCTTCGTAAAAACATGTTGACTCTGACGGATTGTGGTTTAATTTTGCAAATGTCCTGAACAATGGACTCTCACAATTAGCCTTAAATTACAGTGGTTTATTGTTACACTTTAGTCCCTAATGTATACAGTTATTATAAGTTCTTCTCTTTCAAAAGCCTTTACGTTTTCTTTTAATTCCTGATTAATGGGCACACATTTTTAAGAGATCTGTTCCAATTGCTGTGTAAGAGGCATGTGTGGATAAATGGACTCATCATTCTGCTTGTTTGCAAAATCGATGGACTGACGTCTTTGTGGTGTTCCCATGTCGTCGTTTCCAAAGACAGAATGACCTCCTCCTGTTGATGTGTTAGAGGGTTGGTGGTTTATGGAATCTTCCTGTTGCTGTGTAACAGCTCGAGGGGTTGATGCGCCTTCTCATAATCCTGCATCATAGGCTGGAAATACTGAACGGTCTCCTCATGCATCCCTGAGATGGGGACGAGGGAGTGATTGGTCTTATGTTCACTTACAACGGACACGTGTTGGAATTACCTCCTCCTTTCACCTTTAAGAAGGCACAGATAGTTTATATCCTTATCCAATTCACTTCCATTAGGCTCAGTCACCAGTAACCACAATCTCCAGTCACTGTGTGGCCTCTTCCAATTCCTGAGTAACAGACTTGACGGGGCGGAATGGACTGATTCTGTTGCTGTGTAATAGAATACTGGTCCGTTATGGCCTAATCTGGGTCCAGGGTTATAGGCTCGAGGGGCTGATTGGCCGCCCCCTGTAACTGTATATGAGGACCCAGGGGCTGAACAGCCAGGTTCTGTTCTGGTGTAACAGTATTGAAGGCCTCAATATCCGTCTGTTGTTCCTGTGTAACAGGCTGGAGAATGACATGGATTTCTCCATTATGTGTGTAATTGGCTTCTGTGGCTGACTCCTTCTGGTCATCCATATTGAAATAAGATCATCCTTCATTCTTGTTAAGTCCAATGTGTATTAGATCAACCTGACCAACCTTTCCTTATAAGCTAACACCTTCATTACACGAATCAGTTGAGGGAACCGTCTCTGAGCTGCTTCCAATGTAACAATATCCTTTCCTCAGTGAGGAGATCAAATCTGAACACACTACTTCAGATGTGATATCACAGATCCTGTACAAAAGCAGCAATGCTTCACCAGCCTACTGTAAGATTCCCACCGAGGTTTCAGCAGGTTCAGCTGTTGCAGGGATACACAGGGAAAAAGTGAGGACTGCAGATACTGGAATATAGAGTTTAGATCAGAGTGGTGTTGGAAAAGCACAGCAGGACAGGCAGCATCAGAAAAGAAGGAAAATCAATGTTTCGGGAAAAAAGCCGTTTATCAAGAATTGATGATGAAAGGCTTTTGCCCGAAACGTCGATTTTCCTGGCCCTCGGATGCTGCCTGACCTGCTGTGCTTTTCAAGCACCACTCTGATCAAAACGCAGGGAATACACAGCATTTTTGAAAGCTCATTGTCTTTCTCTACTCCATCAGCATAACGGGACATCTAAAGAAAATCTCACAATAAAGCTGGAGAAGAGCATAAATGATGTGGTGAGATGATTTCTACTATTAATCTCCCCAGAATCGACTTCACTGAAATTTAACTGAATCATATAAGGTGGAGCTCAGAAACAGCAAGGAGGAGCAAACATTGGTGGGAGTTAAATACCACAGTGAAAGCTGCAACACATGTGTTGGGCATGTTATAACAGAGGAAATGGGATATATACGTATCTGTGTGCTGCAGTAATAATGTACTGTTTAAATTATATCTATGCTGTGCTAACCCAACTGAATGCTAATGCTAGGAAAAATGGATTTCATGAGCAAGTGTGAGATGGCTTGCATTAACGTCATTTCGAGCACCGAGTTCAAGATCAGGTTACTTAGGAATTCATGTTAGATGGTCAGAAGACCTAATTGAAAACCTTGCTGAAAAAGACCTTTTGGGAACAGTGACCGCAACTTTTTATTTGAAATTCGATTCCCACAGTATGGAAACGGGCCCTTCGGACCATAAAGTCCACATCAACCCTCCAAAGAGTTACCCACCCAGAACCGTTTCCCTCTGATTAATGCACCTACCGCTATGGGCAGTTTAATATGGCCAATTCACCTGGCCTGCACATCTTTGGACTGTGGGAGGAAACTGGACCACTCAGAGGAAACCCACCCCACGCGGGGAGAATGTGAAAAATCCACATAGACAGTCTACCGTGACTGGAATCAAACAGGTATCCCTGATGCTGTGAGGGCAGCGGTGCTAGACAATGAGCCACGGTGCTGCCTCCATTGGTTTTCTTTTATGCTGTTTGAGTACACGACAGTTTTGTTTTATTTGAAGTAACGGTTATGAATCAGACTGATTCAAGCCATGAACGTGTGAGGAGAAAGCGGGGACGGCAGATGTTGGAGATCAGAGACGAAGAATGTGGTGCTGGAAAAGCACAGCCGGTCAGCCGGCATGTTAGTAGCATGGGAGTTGGCGTTTTGGGCTGGAACCCTTCATCAGGAATGAGGCTTGTGGTCCAAGGGGGCTGAGAGATAAATGAGTGGGGGGTGTGGTGGGGGGACGTAGCCAGGAATGTGACTGGTAGATGAAGGCGGGTTTGAAAGTGATAGGTGATGAATGGAGACAGAACGCCTCACCTATTTCATCCATTCAACCCGATGTGGTCTCCTCAACATCGGCGAGACAGGACATCAACTTCTGGATCGTTTCAGAGACCATCTCTGTTACAGCCACACTGACCAACTTCACCACCTTGTGGCTAAACGCTTTAACTCCCCTTACCACTCCACCAAGGACATGCAGGTCCTGGGCCTCCTCCATCGCCAAACCCTCACCACTTGACGCATGGAGGAAGTACCCCTCATCATCCGCCATGTGACCCTCCAACCATAGGGAATCAATGTGGATTTCACCAGTTTCCCCCATTTCCACTCCTCCCACCTTATCCCAGTCCAATATTCCAACTCGGCACTGCCCTCTTAAATGTTCCTATGTGTCTGTCTTCCTTTCCCACGATCCACGTGACGATCCTCTCCGACCTATCACTTTCACAACCCCCTTCCCCCATTTACTTATTAGATCAAAGGAAGCAGCTTAGAAAAATGCCATGTATTGTCGTAAGCCAGTGGATTCAGAGTAATGTCGGACCCAGCAATGGAGGACAAATAAACTGAGAAAAAAACAATAAGAGAAAAAGCATGCAAACAAAAACCAACGTAAAAACTGCTAAAAAGCTTCTATCAATGTATGAAACAATAATAAAAACAAGGTCAAATGTGGAACAGTGAGTTTGCAGACAGGATAATTTATTGTAGCGAACAGAGACATTACAGGGAAAAGAAAGAGCTAATTTATGTCTGTCTTCATGGAAGAATATCCAGAAATTCTCCCAAAAATACCAAGTGACCATGGGACTTGTATGAGTAAAGTCTAAGATCATTCATATCTGTGATGAGGTAATATTTGAATAGACAGCTGGATTTAGGGGTGATAATTCTGACAGACCAGATTTACTTCATACAAAAATTTCAGTGGAAGCAGAAATAGTCATATTGGTTGCATTACAGATTTTCACATTATTTTGCGACATATTCCCAAAAGGCAAGTAGCCACTCGGGATAAGGGACGGTTATAAATATTATCCGCCAGTTTAAGTAGGGATGAAGATGGAGAGTGGTGAACTACAGACCAGTAACTTGTCATCCGCAGTTGGACTCGATTAGAAAGATCATGCTACAAGATATATAGAAGGTAATGGGAAAACGGGGAGTATGCTAAAGCATTGATGAAAGGAAAACCATAAGTAGCAAACGATATTTGGGAATGGTTTGAAGATGATTCTTGTAGCGGGCGGCACGGTGGCACAGTGGTTAGCACTGCTGCCTCACAGCGCCAGGGACCTGGGTTCAATTCCCGCCTCAGGCGACTGACTGTGTGGAGTTTGCACGTTCTCCCCGTGTCTGCATGGGTTTCCTCCGGGTGCTCCGATTTCCTCCCACAGTCCAAAGATGTGCGGGTCAGGTGAATTGGCCATGCTAAATTTACCGTAGTGTTAGGTAAGGGGTATATGTAGGGGTATGGGTGGGTTGCGCTTCGGCGGGTCGGTGTGGACTTGTTGGGCCGAAGGGCCTGTTTCCACACTGTAAGTAATCTAATCTAATCTTGTAGACATCGGCAATGAGGAGCCAATGGATAACGTAGAGTTGGATATTCAGGAGGATTGTTTTAAGAACTGACACACTTGTACCATAAGAAAAGTTAAAGCAAAAGGTATTGGGAAGAACATACGCAAATGGGATAGTTAAAATTAGTTTCACATTCATATGAATGTGATTGAATATAAACGATGTCGTGCACCAATTGCATCGAGTGTTGGTGGGACTAAAGTTGAAGTATTATGTACTGTTTCGGAGTCCCCATCTAAGAAAAAATATACTGAGTACAGAGTAACTGCAAAAGGCAATCTCCAGATTAATCCCTAAAATGGCAAGATTGTCTGATGGGGAAACTCAGCCTGTGGTCTCGAGTTTCAAACAGTGAGAGGTGATCGTAGTGAATCTTAGAAACTTAGAAACATAGAGGGTACTGAATAAGAAAGGGACATAGAGAAGTGAAAGCAGGCGAGACTGGGGGAATCCCACGATATTCTACACGGACAAGTAGAACAGAATAATCAGCGAACAGATAGTGTCCATCTGTATGTGAAGCTGGAGAACATTGAGAGATTGTGAGATGAGAGCTTCACGTTTGTTTTACTGGGGAGAAGGAGGGGACAATTCGAGAAGATGGATGGGGAAGCTCTTGAACAGATTGATGTAAATAGCGAGCAGGGATTTGAGGCTTTGTCTAGTATAAAATTGAACCGATTGCCAGGTTTGAATGAGTTGTACCACAGGCGGCGGTTGGAGGCAAGGGAGGAAAGACCTTGACTGAAAAAAATAATTAAATTACGACCATAGGGTAGGTGTCAGAGGGCGAGAGAACAGCTAATGCGATTCCACTTTACAGTAAGGATGGTAGAGATAGACCGAGAACTAAAGACAAGCAAGTATTACATCACTGTTGGGGAAACTACTGCAGAAAATAGGGAAGGAGAACATTGAACTCCAATCAGAATCGGAGATAATCATCATGACTTTACCAGAGGAACGTCACAGCTACCAAACGTGAATTAGTTTGAGGAGGTCGCTGAATTAGTTTTGCAGTAAGGCCTTTGACAAAGTTCCACACGTGAAAGTGAAAAATAATGTAAAATCTCATGGAACCAAGGATGATTTGACAACTTACAATGAAAATTGTCTTATTGGCAGGAGACAGAGGGTGGTGGAAGAAGGCTGTTTGTGTGACTGGAGACCAGTGTTCCCTGGTGTACCACAGAGATCAGTGCTTCTCCCTTATTATTTGTGATATTCATAAATGGTGCAGATGTGAATGGAGGGAGAGGGGAGTAGTTGAAGGGGGTGGTGATTGTGATAACTAAGTTTGTGATTATCTGGTTGGTTGGCAGTGAGGGGGAAGGTTTTATGCGACAGAAAGATACAGGTGGAATGGTCAGATGGGCAGATCAATGGCAGACGGAATGTAAACCTGATAAATATGATGCGATGCGTTTTGGAAGAAGGAACCAGACAGGAGAGGACTCAATGAATGGCAGCAGACTAGGAAGCTCAGAGGCTGCTTCTCCACATATCCCTGGATGGGACTGGACAGGGTAATAAGTTGGTTAAGAAGTGTACCTTGGGTGTAGCATTTATTAACCGGGCGTAGATTATAAGAGCTATACAGGGCTTTGGTTAGGCCAAGATGGAATACTGTGTGGGGTTCTGGGAGCCACATTACAGGAAGGATGATTGTACTGGAGGGTGTGCAGAGGAGATACACCAGGATGTTCCCTGGGGTGGAGCATATCAGTTATGGAGAGAGGTTGGTAAGCTCGGGTTGTTTAGTTTGGAGCAGAGAAGATTGAGGGGGATCTGATTCAGAAGAATAAGATTATGAGGGACATGGACAGGGTGGCCAGACAGCAGCTGTTCCTTTTAGTCAGAGGGTCAAACACAAGGGAGCACACTTTTAAAGTGAAGAGTTTGAGATTTAGTGAGGATTTAAAGATAGTATTTCTTTCACCCAGAGGATGTTGGTGCCAGGAATTTTCTTCCTGAGAGGGGAATTGTCACGAGTATTCTCACAACCTTTAAAAAGTGCCTTGACGAGCGCGTGGAAGTGTCATAACTTTCCCGGCTCTGGATCTGGTGTAGAGCGTGCTGTGTTTCTGATAGTGCAGAATCTATGCTCCTGTGAGTCAATCATTGAGCAGTCTAAGGCAGGATTGATGGGTTTCTGAAGAGTATATTCACAAGGGTAATAGTAATGAACTGTAACAACTTGTCAAATTATGTCAATGTGAAAAGTATGAGAAACCAAGTGCAACTTCCTTGCAATCTGAAACCAGAGAATGGAGAATGAGGAACAGGGAAATGGCAGAACTATG
Source organism: Hemiscyllium ocellatum (assembly GCF_020745735.1). Classification (NCBI taxonomy): domain Eukaryota; kingdom Metazoa; phylum Chordata; class Chondrichthyes; order Orectolobiformes; family Hemiscylliidae; genus Hemiscyllium; species Hemiscyllium ocellatum. The sequence continues at coordinate 75,645,925 of NC_083414.1, read as the reverse complement.
AAGTCGCTACTTCAGTTCTATATTCACAGAACATTCTAACAATATTAGATAAAGAAAGTCTGGTGTGGAAAAAGGATATAGTACAAAGAACTTAGAACATAGTAAGTAAATGGTTGAGGAGAAATTATTGGGACTGAAGGTAACGATCATAGACAACACTAACATGGATTTACGAATTATGTTTGAGAAACAGACTGGGAGACAAACGAAAGAGAAGCAATGGATGTAAAATATGTGGATTTTCAGAAGAAAATTGGTAAAACTCCAAGCCTAGTTTGCAAAATCAAATCTGAGTGGATTGGGACGAATATATGGCCATGTTTCTAGAATGGGACAGCTGGCAGGAAACAGTGAATAGAAATAAACAGACTCACTAAGCAACAACCTGACATTGTCTGTAAGGTAGGATTCTGTCAGCATGACAATGTCCCAGACACCCTATCACCTTCCTCAGATATCTCCTGATTCATCAGCAGGACAGACACAGCAGAAGTGGCGGCACAGTGGGATACAGTTGTAACAGAATTGCTCTGGGGATCCTCAACAGTGACTCCGTATCCCATGAAGTCGCATGGCGTTAGTTTGCACATGGGAAAGTAAACCTCCTGCTGATTACCATGTACCAGCCTCCCTCATCTGATGAATTAGTAATTCTCAATGCTGACAAACACTTGGAGGAAGCACTAAGGTTGGCAAGGACGCAAAATGCAGTCTGGGTGAGGGATGTTAATGTCCACCACCGAGAGTGACTCTGCAGCAGCATTACCGATCAAGCTGGTCGGGTCCTAAAGGAATTAACTGCTATACTGGGTCTATGGCAGATGGTGAAAGAACCAACAAGAGGAAAATACATACTTGACCAAATCCTTACTCACCTGACAGTTGCAGAAGTATCTGTCCATGACAGTATCGGTAAGAGTGACCACCGTTTAGTCATTGTGGAGACAAAGCCACACCTTCACATTGAGAATAACCTCCATCATTTGGGTGGCACTATCACCGTGCTAAGTAGGACAGACTTCGAACAGATCTAGCAGCTCATGTCTGGGTGTACATAAGGTGCTGTGGGTATCAATAGCAGCAGAATTATACTCCAGAACAACCTCATAGCCTGGCATATCCCCCTCACAGCAATTACCATCAAGCCAGAGGATCAACCTTGGTTCAGTGGAGTGTGCAGGAGGGCAGAAGCAGCACCAGGCATACCGGAAAATGAGGTGTCAGCCTGGTGAAGCCACCAAATAGCACTACCCACATTCCAATTGGCATAAGAAATAAGTGATACACAGCGCGTAGTGATCCCACAAGCAATGGTTCAGATCTAAGCTCTGCAGACCTTCCACTTCTAGTTGAGAATAGTTATGGACAATTAGACATTGGAGAAGGAGATTCCACAAGTATCCCCATTCTTAATGATGGAAGAGTCCAGCACTTCAGTGCAAAAGATAAGGCTAATATATTTGTAACAACCTTTAGTCAGAAGTGCTGAGTGGATGTACCATCTCAGGCTCCCCCAGTGGTCCTCAGCAATTCGGTTACCAGTCATCAACCAGTTTGATTCACTCCACGCGATATCCAAATTCAGTTGAAGACACTGGATACCCCAGAGGGTATATACCCTGACAACACTCTGGCAATAGTACTGAAAACGTGTACTGCAGAACTTGTCACTGCCTTAACTAAACTGTTCCAACATCGGTACAACAACAACATTTTTCTGATAACGTGGAAAATTACCCCCAAGTATCTCCTACACAGAAAAAGCAGAACAAATCCAAACCGGCCAAGTACCAACCCATCAGTAAAGTGATGGAAGGGGTCACTGTTTTCAGGCAGCACCTCCTCAGCAATACCCTGGTCAATGTCGCTCAGTTTGGGCTCCACCAGAGCCACTCAGCTCCTGACCTCATTACCTTGACTCAAACATGGATAGAAGTGCTGAATTCCAGAGGTGGGGTGAGAGTGACAGCCCTTAAAACAAGACTGCCTTCGACCAAGTGTGGTATCAAGGGGTGTTAGCAAAACTGGATTCAAGGGGTATCAGCGGCAAACTCCCCGCTAGTTAGACTCATACCTGACACGAAGAAAGATGGTCATTTTTGATAAACGTTAGCAAACTCAGATCCAGGACAAGCCTGTAGGAGTACCTCGGGCAGTGGCCTAGGCCCAAACATCTTCAGGGCTGCTTCATCAATGACCTTCCCTCCATTTTAAGGTCAGAAGTGGGGATGTTCGCCAATGATTGCATCATGTTCGGCAATGTTTGTGGCACCTCAGATACTGAAGCAGTCCATGTCCAAATGCGACAAGATCTGGACACTACCAGGCTGACAAATGGCAAGTAATATTCAGGCCTCACAAATGCTGGACTGTGACCATCACCACTAAAATGCAATCTAACCACTGATGCTTGGCATTTAATGATATTACCATCACTGAATCCACAGTGGACTGCAGCGGTTCAACAAGGCAGCTCACCACCACCTTCTCAAGAGGCAACCAGGGACAGGCAATAAATGCTGGCCCAGCCAGCCACACCCAGAATCACGACATAAATGAATTGAAAAACAGCATTTGTTTTAAAGGAGGAAGGTTGCTGAGGTATCACAGGACTCGGTGCTCATGTCCCAGCTGTTCACAATATCCATTAGGCATTTGGATGCGGGAAACAAATACAATATATCCCAACCTGCGACAGAAGTAAAGGATGTGGGATTGTGAGTGGGTGAGGAGGTTGTAAAAAAGTTCCAAGGTGACTAAGACAAGTGGCGTGAATGGGCAAATACGTGGCAGATGGAGAGCAGGGTGGGTAGATCTGACGGTGTGCCCTTTGGTGGGAACAAGAGATTGGCAGCCTATCGTTTGAAAAGGGATTGTTTGAAACATGTTTATGTACAAAAGGGCGCATGCTCCTTTTTGTTGTTTCCGTCTGCTCAGCCCTCCGAGGTCCCTGCAGCTCAGTGAGACCTGAACCCAGAAGTCAATACTGGGAATGGAATTGGCACACAGACCCATCTGGTGGGGAGCTGTAACATTGCAAAGGATCTGGATCGCCCTGTACACCATTCACTAACAGCGATATTGCAGGAACAGATAGCAGCTGGAAGATCAATTATGTGTTAACCTTCATTTCAGGGGGATTTGAATCCAGGAGCAAGAGTGTCTTACTGCAACTGGGTAAAAACAATGACTGCAGATGCTGGAAACCAGATTCTCGTTCAGTGATGCTGGAAGAGCAAAGCAGTTCAGGCAGCATCCAACGAGCAGCGAAATCGACGATTCGGGCAAAAGCCCTTCATCAGGAATAAAGGCAGAGGTACAGGGCATTGATGAGACCCCATCTCGAACATTGTGCAGTATTGAGTACAGTTTTGGTCTCCTTACCTAATAAAGGACAACCCTGATATTAAGGGAGAGCAGTCTTATTGTGGGAGCAGTGTTTGGGGCGACTGGGCCTGTATTCCATGCGGTTTAGGAAAATGGGGGGGGGGGGGGGGGAGATCTCAGTGATATGTATGACACTCTGACAGAGTGAGATAGATTGGAAGCAGGGATGATCATTCCCAGGTTGTGGTGTCTAAACCAAGGCGTCACAGTATTAGGTACAGGCGGGCCACTCTGCATTGAGATGAGAATAAATGTCTGCACACATAGACTGGTGAACCTGGAGAATGTGCTTGAACCTGGAAAGCAAGACACTGAATATAAATAAGGATTTAGATACAGTAAAGGGATGGTGGGAGAGCAGGAGTACGGTGTGTAAATAAAGGGCCAGCCATCATTATATTGAATTGGGTAGCAAACTCGACGGACCAACGGAACTACTGCACTTCCTATTTTATATCTTCCCAAGGTTAATCACACTCATGGATATATTCATTGTTTGGGATAAGGGCATTGTGGAGATGTTTGAAAATGACAGACAATGAGGAAGTCTCAATGTGTCTTTTGCTGACGTTTCTGTGCAGTCTGTGAGAAAGCTCTGTAAATGTTGTCACAAGCTCTCAGATGTTAGAAAGGAGGTCTTTGCAGGGTCAACAGGACTATGTTTCCCAATCCCTTTTCCGATTTCGGCTGAGGCTGGGAGTTCTGTCCAGGTTTAACCTTTAAGATCTCGAAGCAGTTTGGTACAATAGAGTGTCTTGCTTGGCCGTTTCAGAGACCATTGAAGAGGTTATCAGATGGCTGTGTGTCTGGAGTCACGTTTAGCCAGATCAGGAAAGCACAGGAGATTCACTTCCTGAAAGTACATTGGGGAAGGAAATTGGTGTTTACAATCGACATTGACTTCAAGGACACTGTTACTGATGCCAGATTATGCATCTTAATATTTTATCAATTGTTTTTAACTTCCGCCAAGCTGCCAGAGCATTATCCTGGTCTGGGGTAATCATCCAGTGACATTTCCAGCACCATCTCCACATGGGGACCTATCGGAAACCACACTGAGCAGGTTATTTCTGCGCTACTTGACAGCTCTGTCAAAAAGAACTCCCACCAATGTGACTATCGTGATTGGACTGAGGGGTTGGTAATTGGTCAAATTGTAATTATTCTCCTCGATGGGGACTGAACATAGTTGAGCAATTTTCCACATTGCCAGGGAGATGGAGCTGGAACGAAACAGCTTCCACGGGGGCAGGGCTTGTTATGTAGCACAGTCTTCAGTCCGATTGCAGGAATAGTGTCAGGGCCATTGCCTTTATTGCATCTACGGTGTTCAGCTGTTTCTTCATGTAACGGGCAGAAAATCCAATAGGTTGAAGGCTGGCATCTGTAATTCTGTGGGCATCATGACGACAGTGACGTGGATCATCAACTCAACATTTCTGGCTGAGAATGGTGCAGATACTACATCCTTGTGTTTTACACTGGTGTACAGGGCATTTCTGTTATGCAGTATGAGGATATTTATGGAATCCTGTCCTCCAGTCATTTTTTTTAATCGTCCATCACCATTTGTGAATGAATGTGGCAGGACTGCAGAGCTTCGATCAGACCTGTTGATAGCTTTAATGTGTTAGCATCACATTTACGTTCACATGGTTCTGACCCTGACATGTTCACCCACAGTCATTACTGAAACATAGGTTGATGGTATTGGCTGACTGAGGAGCTTATCCATGGGCAAAAATGGTACAGATTGTGGAAGGCTGCTGTGGTCTACAGCACTACATAAATATGCAGTTTTTAGCTGCAATATCTGCAATGCAATCCTGCTGTCTGTCCCTTAGTTCACATCGAGACTCATTCACCAATCAACCCTGTACTCAGTGACCTACTCTGGTTTCTGATGTGGTAACACTTCCCTTTTCATACTCTCATTCTGCTGAGGGTCTCTCCCTGGATCATGTTTCCCATTTGACACATTCTGCAAAACCAATTAACTAATTTTAATTCAACTGTTTAATTAATCTGAATCTTTTTTTTTCACTTGAGTAATACCATCTTCTGTGTTTAAAATGAAAATCTTTCCCTCTGTTTCTCTCCCTGACCATGATTAAGAACTCTGTAGTGTCAGTGATGCCAGCCTTTTGTCGTTTCAGAGCCAATACATTCTCTGGATTCTCAATCATCTTCACCACATTGTATGTTTCCTCTTTTGGTTTGATGCCTTATCACTCGTGGCTGCCTTGTCCTCCCATGAGTATGGTTCATCTCCTTTTGGGATTAATTTCTGATATCCCCCGAATTATCACCACACACTCCTGCCATTGCTGCTCCATGGTCTTTCCTGCTCGGCTCCCCTACCAATTAACTCTGGCCAGCTCCTCCCACACGTCATTGTAGTTACAATGCTCAATTATAGTCACATTACATCAAGAAGAGAGCAATAGATATAAACCGAAAGAAGGTGTTTTGAGAGAAGGGATGTGAAGAATAATTGGTAAATTATTTAACTAGATACAAATACAGAACGAGAGAGAGGATATAGCTTAGGAAATGTGAAAAATGAGAATACATGATTATTGAAAGGTTTGATATGCATCCATCAATGCTTTGGCAATGCCTGTGTGCTGTGGTCATTTGTACAGTGCATGTACAACAGAGCAATGTGTTCAACTGCTGGGTCTGATGCCAAAATTTTAATCTCCAATAATATGACAGATACTAACTTTGGAAAGAACCCAGCAGGCCAATCTCTTGGAGTCCTGGTAGAAAGGGATTAATTGAAATAAGTTGGGATACCAGACGCAAGAATTTATAACACACATCTTGATAAGAATGAGAGATTAGAGTAGAGAATTCCAGGAAAGGAAGGAACATTGAGAGAAGTGGAACATATCACTTTAGATGAGGATCAAATAATGTTTTAATATTTCACAAATTTTGTTGATCATTTTTCGTTAACTGTGTCTCCGTTGTTCATGTAGAAAGTGTTGTGCACTTAAGAAAAAATGATACTTATCTGCACACGCACATTGATTAAACAGTGCAAATAAAATCATTTTTCCGCCATTGAAATGGCCCTGTTGTCGTATTACCAGGATACATGAACACCAACTGGCCACCCAAAGACACGACCCATTACCACTACGTTCCATACATACAGACAAAGAAAGACACCACTTTGATTGGGACAGCACACACACATACAAAGACACACAAGGACATTCTTAGAAGAATGGCTTTCTAACTAGAAGTCCATCAATAAACATATTAATTTAGATCCTATCTACCTTCTCTTGTAAAACAAAAGAATTGGAAATGACCCACCCACCTTAAGAAAACCAAAACCTATAAATAGAGACGGGACATGCCACCAACGCTTCAGCGGAGACTCTCATTGATGATGTTACCTAGTCATGATGTTGAAACAACTGAAAAGAAACCTTCAAGCATAACGAGCTAACTTGCATACGTATAAATTACTATTTTACCTTTATTAGTGGAATTCAGGAGTTCTCATGTTTTAACAGATTATGATGTGAGGAGGGGTTTTCTGGGTATGTGGTTTTAATCAACAGAGGGGTTCGACATTGAAGTCATAACAGTTTGGGGCCTTGCCGTATGGGATTTGGAAAGATTTGAACAGATTTACGGTACAAAAGGTCCAAGCAGATTCCACCACCTGGCAAGTATTGACCTAGAACTTCAAATAAAACTGGTGGGAAATATCATTTAATTTTGTTTGCCCTGAGCTTGGTTAAATTACAAGTGAGAGAAAAGGCTTTTAGTCTTAATAAAGAGGTTCCCAAATTTGCCAAGGAAGTTTAGAAAGACAGAAGGACTTTTTTTTTTGAATTAGCAAATAGGTTGGAATTGGGATTAACTAGCCACAAAAGAAAAACTGAAGTTGTAATGGAGTTGGTCAAGCACTTTGGTGTGTCAGAGAAACAGAAAAAAACTTAAATTGCAAATATGGCAACTGAAGTTAGAAAATAAAGAAATAGGCGGAAACAGATAGAGAAGATAGAGAAAGACAGGATAAAAAAAGAGAGAACTTGAAATTCCGAAGTTGGGAATTAAACAAGAAAGTTAAATTAACAGGATGGGGAACGGAGGGATATATGCAACTATGTTAATACCTTGCCATATTTCGGTGAAAAAATATCAAAACATCTTTTATTTTGGTTGAAAAAAATTGCTCAGTAGATTGCGTGTCCAGTGAACTTGTGGGTAATGCTAGTTTCGACTAAACAGGTGGGCACAGTTAGTGAGGTATGTGCAGCGCTGTCAGATGACGGCTCAAGAGATTCTGGAAATGTAAATCTAACTATTTTGAGTGGTTATGCTTTGATACTAGACGAATATAGACAGAGGGTCAGAGACATAGAGAGAGAACCAGGTGAAGCTTATTTTGAGTTTGAAAGAATTAAGCACAGTCATTTTGATAGATGGGTGCAGGGCATAAAAATGGATAATGCCTGTAAGGATCGAAGGGAGGTTATTCTGCTGGAGGAGTTTAAAGACTCACTTCAGAGATGGTAAGTGTCCATGTGAATGAACAGAAAGTTCAAGAAGTGAGAAGCACGGCAGAAATGGCAGGTGAATATGCATTGGTGCATGAGATGATATTTAGTTTCTGGGAGGATTTCCATCCTGTGAGGGATAGAAATTGAGAGAAGAGGAGATCCTACACTGCAAAACATAGAGTAAAGCACGCTAGCAATAGTTCACCACAGGTGAAAAATAAGCTCAAGCGGGTTGAAAAGTGCTGGAAAGCCTCATGGGTTCTCACTATAAGGGAGTGGAACACATACAATTACAGTGCTGATGGTTAAAGAAAAGGTGTTTTCATTGCAGTAAGCTGGGACACACAGTGCTGGGCATTGAAGGAAGTCACTTTGGGAAAAGATGCGTTAAAAGAGGTTAAGCCAGTGGCATTAGTGAATCTGGTAAAGAAGACGCCAAGTCTCCAAGGAGTTGCAGGAGAGTGCACAGCCTAGGTATAGAGTCAGTGCCTGTTCTCTATAAAGAATTCGCCTCTATGGATAAGGTTTACTCAGAAGGTGGGGGGGAGGGGGTTGGGGAGGACAATAAGTTATAATTTTGTGAGATACGTGATCTGCTCAGTCTCTAATGGTTGAGAAGTGAGCTGCCAGAAAAGCACAACAGATCAGGCAGAATCCTAAGAGCAGGACAGTCGAAATATCAGGTATAAATCCATCATCAGGAATGTGGCGGAGGAAAAGGGGGCTGGAAGATAAATAGGAGGTTAGGAGCTGGGCTGGTGGGAAGGTCACTGGGAGGGTGATAAGAGGATGTAGTTGTGAGTGAGAGTGATATGTCGGAGGGTAGGGTGGAGTGGATAGGTGGGAAGGAAGATGGACAAATAAGAAAGTTCAAGATGGCGGTGCTAAGTTGAATGGTTAGATCTGGGATGAGGTTTGGGGAGAGGAGATTTGGAAATTGATGAAGTTGATGTTGATGCTGTATAGTTTGAGGGTTCCAGCTATTCCACCACCTATCCACTTCACCCTCGTCTCCGATCTATCACCATCACACCCCACCTGCATCTACTTATCGCCTCCCAAGCTCCCGTCCATCAATCTCCAGCCCCAACCTCCTATTTATTTCTCAGCCCCTTGCCCCTTCCTCCCCCCCCCCCACTTTCCTGATGAACGATTTATGTGAACTGTCCTACCTCTCGGATACTGCCTGTCCGACTGTGCTTTTCCAGCCCCACACTTTTCAACTCTGATCTCCAGCATCTGCAGGCCTCATTTTCTCTCGGCCTCCAATCGTAAGAAATGGAAGTATTTTCACTCCTTCTGACATATTATTCAAGAGCGTGATAAATTGTGGAATGGAGACTGAAATTAAGCATTCCCTTGTGTAACATCAGGTTGGAGTGCCAAATCAATATTGGGGAAGTAACAGTGAGAGTTAGCGACAGAGTGTCAGCAATACAGTTTGTTCTTGTAGGTGGGATCCAAGATGGGACATGCACACCTTGTGGTGGAGAAGACAAAGGAAGACTAGGGAATTGGGGAGTTAAAATGAAAAATACACAGGAAATTTTCCAGACAGTGTAGTAACAAGATCCCATGAAATCTGTTACAGCAGGAAGGAAAAACGAGAAAAAAAGACAATGGTGTTGATGCTCAGTTACCTGAACTCTGTTTGATGTCACGGTGCAGGAAACAGAACCTGAACACACAGCGGGTCAGGCAGAGGTGTTTAATCCCAAAACGCTAATGGACTTAGAACACACACACACACACACACACACACACACACACACACACACACACACACACACACACACACACACACACACACACACACACACACTCACACACACACACGAAATTTAAATATATGGTCGAAAGTTATGAATTTAAAGATAGAATCCTAAAATTAAAATGGAGCACACGACAGGTTAGTGCACAAGGGAAGTGAGCTGACGTGCTCCAGATTGTGTTCCCGATAACAGACAGTGTTATGGGTAGCACATGAACTAACTGCAGGCAGTCACCTAGGTGAACAGAAGACTCGGGCTAAGATACAGAAGCATTTCTAGTGGCCTGGAATGCACAAGGACATGGTCAATTTTTGTTGTACATGTCAAACATGCCAAATGGTAGGTAAGTCACAGGCAGTAATAAAATCAGCACCTTTGTCACCAATTCCTGCATTCGAAGAACCTTTCACGTGCGTTATGATTAATTGTGGAGCATCCCTTCCTAAAGTAAAAGTGGAAACCAATATTTTCTGACCATAATGGATGTGCCTACCAGATTGCCAGAGGCAATTCCATTAAAGAGTGTTAAGGCAAGAAGGGAGGTGGAGGGGTTGGTAGCTTTCTTTACTCGTGGTGGGCTAAGCCGTGAGATTCAATCAGACCAAGGGTCTCATTTTACCGCTCAGCTGTTAGGTATTCAGCATTTCGAATCAAGTGCTTCCCAGCTTGAATCCCAGGGTGCCTTGGAAAGTTAGCATCAGATGCTGAAGGTCATGTTAACAGTGTAATGTCAGGCTTACCCGAATGATTGGGATAAAGGTGTCCCATTAAATTGTTTACCATCGGAGATGCCCCAAATAAATCAACTCAGTTTACTTCATTTGAATTAATATTCGTACATGAATTGAGAGGTCATTTGAAATTAATTCAATATAATGCGACAGGAGGGAAGTCGGCGATCACCACGCTATGTGAGGTGAGGGAGAGATTAGGTGAGTTAACTAAAAAGCCTAGAGTGAAACAGGTGGCAGATAAAAACTCTGAAACTTTGACTATTTCCCGTGGGGATGACGTATTAGCATTGCCACAAGTGGTAGGAAATCACTTCAAAGCCAGATTTAGTGGCCCCTTTCAAATTAAAAAAAATGCTAAGTCAGTTAAACTATCTGGTAAAGATGCCGGACATGACAAAAACGTTGTGGAACATGTTTTATGAATGAATAATGCAGCATCCATATTTAGCACTCAGGAACAGAGCTGTGTCCAGATGAACAAATTGTGTACTTTATCTGTATGATGGAGTGATCTTTAGCAAGTGACTGAAAGCTCAATGTTACAGTTGGCAAAGCATGTTGAATGATTACAAGAAGCAAACTGGTAATAACCTTAAACAAAAACAGAATTCGCGAAGGCAGAGGTGACGTTCTTGGGACATAACATTGGCCATGGAAGGTTGACTCCATGGAACACAAAGGCTTTCAGAAATTTCGACGACCATCCTCGAAGAAATAGGTGCATCAATTTTTGGAACTGAGTGGATTCTATTGGAATTGTTTTGCAAACTTCAGCAGTGTATTGGCACCACTGATGGATTTATGAAAGATGATCACAGAATTGTGGTGGACAGAACAATGCCAGGAGATATTTGAGAATTTTAAAGCAGGATTAATCACCCCGCACCAGTTTTAGCTACACCAAATATTTTGAAACCCTTTGAAAATTATGTTTGATGCTCGGGACATAGGGCTCGGAGATGTATTGATGCAGAAAGATGATGATGGAATTGAATGGCCAATTAGCTACTTGTCGATAAAACTCAAATATCCACAAAAAATACAAAATCTCCATTATTGAAAAAGAATGAATGAGTTTAGTACTGGCCTGACAATATTTTAATGTTCATCTGAAAAACAAACTGTCACAGATGGTTGTGGACAACGACAAACCTCTCGTTTATTTTGGAATATTTAAAGATCAGAATATGAGACTATTTCTTTAGGATCTTATGTTATCGACTTTAAAGTTACAAAATGTATATGCTGTTGGTCCTAAAATTTGATAGTGTTACTGCGGATTTAAAGGAAAACTTGACTTAAAGGAAACGATTTGACTTATTCCAGTGCTATACAGTTGTGCAAAATTAATAAGAATGGTATAACTGAGATGAATACTTTTGTATTTCATAATAATGGGATTAATAATTAGAGGAAAAGGATAGATGCCATCTTTTCATTCTGATGGTTCATTTTCTTCTCTGAAAGGGGGGAGGTGTTATGAAGCCGAAAGCATGTCCGGTCACTTTAAGACAGAAAGGGTCTTGCAGAATAGAAAGTACAGCCTCAGATGCCAGCTAAAGGTTAGGCTGTTTCACATGTCACAATTAGCTGGGAAATGGATACCTGGGTTTTGGTTGCTGTTTTGCAATTCAAATGCAACCAAAGAGTTTAAATAACGCTTATGAAACCAGAAGCCAACGGGATTTGAATATTGTTGTTTGCACTCTTGGAAAGCAATCCATTTATGAGAAATATTGTATCATGGGGAGTATATAAATCCAGCATTTTGAACAATAGAAGGAGAGCCACTGCCATCCAACAGCAAAGTAAGTGCTGTAGAGCAGATTTGCGAATTGGTCATCTCAAAAACACTCTATCAAAGATATATATCCATATCAAACCTACTTGCAGTAAACAAAGCATGATCCAGGGAGATCATCAGCTGGAAGAGTGAACACAGCGGGGAAGATAGAGACTGTGTGGTCTTGAGATTGTAATTAAAGTCTGGTTGAAGATTTGTAGCTCGGGTGTCCGTTGTTGTGGTTCTGTTCGCCGAGCTGGAAGTTTTTGCTGCAAACGTTTCGTTCCCTGGCTAGGGAACAGCATCAGTGCTGTTGGAGCCTCCTGTGAAGTGCTGCTTCGATGTTTCATCCGGTATTTATAGTGGTACCACTACAAATACCGGAAGAAACATCGAAGCAGCGCTTCACAGGAGGCTCCAATAGCACTGATGCTGTTCCCTAGCCAGGGAACGAAACGTTTGCAGCAAAAACTTCCAGCTCGGTGAGATTGTAATGTTTAATATGTGGGTTGTTGGAACAGCATATTTTTACAGAGTTGAAGTGAGATAGTAAGTAGTTAAGAAAAGAGGAGCTTGTATTTGTGAATAGTTGTTGTTTAGTGTTCACTGTTAAAGTTAAGAAACTAACTTGTTAATTTCTGTTTAAATAGTGGAATGTAGGAGATCTGTGTCACACATATTTGAACAGATTACGAGGTGAGTCGAGCTTTTCTGGGTGTTTGGTTTTAATTAACAGAGGGGTTCGACTCCACCTTGTAAATGTCCTTCCACACTAACCCCATTTCCTTGAAGTTGGCCCATATCCTTCCAGTCATTTCCTAGCCACATATTTATCCAAATTCGTTTGAAATGTTCTTAATCTACCCCCTCAGCCACATCTGCCGGCAGCTCATCCACGTACCAGCCCTTTGTCTAAAGAAGTGGCCCCTCAGGTTCCCTTTTATTCCTTCCCCTCTAATGTTAAACTGATCACCGCTAATCCTCAATTCTCGAAATCTTGGAAAAAGACTCAGAGCATTAACCCTATCAATACCCCTCGTGATCTTACACAGCTCTATAAGGTCCACCCCTATCCCCCCAGTCTTCTACACTCTAAAGAAAAGGTCCCTTCTTGTCCAACCTCTCCCTATAACTCAGACCATTGGGACCTGGCAACGTCCTTGGCAATTTCTCTGCACTCCTTCTAATTTAATAACATTCTCCCTATAACAAGGCGACTAAAACCGAACACAATACTTCAAGTGCGGCCTTACCAAAGTCCTGTGTAATTGCAACATAAATTCCCAACATCTATACTCAATATCCTGACTGATGAAGGCCAGTGCGCCAAAAGCCTTCTTCACTGCCCTGTCTACCTGTCACTCCACTCTCAGAGAACTGTGCACCTGAACGCCAAGATCTCTCTGTCCACCATACCCCTTAAGGCTCTCCCATATACCGTGAAAACCCTACCTTGATTTGAGTTTCCAAAACGCAAGACTTCACACACGTCTATATTAAACTCCATTTGCCATTTCTCAACCTACATCCCCACCTGATAAAGGCCCTGCTGGAATTTCTAACAAATATCCTCACTGATCACGATACCAATTAATTTAGTATTAACTTACTAATCATACCTTGTACATTTTCAACGCAATCACGGATAACAAACAGCAATGGACCCAGCCTCCGGTCTGTCAGGCATCCTTCCACTAAACCTCTCCTTCCTGCCATCAAGCCAACTGTGTATCTAATTGGCCTGTTCCGCCAGCATTCCACGTAATGGAACCTTCCAGAGCAGCCTGCCATGTGGCAACTTATCAAAGGCCTGACTGAAATCCATGCAGACTACACCTACCACTCTGCCCTCATCAACCTTCTTGGTCACTTCATCAAAGAACGCTAACAAATTTGGGAAGCATGATCTTGTGCTCACAAGTCTATGCTGACTGCTCCGAATCAAACCCTGTGCAAGTAATGGGTGCAGTCAATGGTATACTGTCCTTCATTGTAAGATGATTCGAGTACGTAGGTAAAGCCATTTTTCTGCTGTTGTATAGCCTTGTTCACAGAGCATTAGGGGTACTCTGTATGGATTTGATTTTTGTAAGGAATGATCTCCTTACCACAGACACGGTTGATGGTAACATGAGGATAGAGTAAAGAAGCTGAGTGTTTAATCTGTAGAACTGTGAGACGAAGAAATGGTAGTGCTGAAACATGAGGAGTGGCAAAATCGATTACTTAATTCCTAAAGAGACATTAACAGGGAGAGAAATTCCATACTTTAACCAGGAGTTATTGGTTTGATTTATTGCCACGTGTACCTCAGTACAGGGAAACACGTTATTTATGAGCAGTGGAGGCAGATCATAGGGTGGAAATAGATTTGGACAGAGTAAGGCATACAGGTTACACTGAACAGGACGTGCACTAGACAAGATCAACATGAACAAGATCAGCATTATTTGAACTCAGAGAGTCCATTCATCAGTCTAACGTGACTTTCCTAATAGTTTATATGCCTAAATTAACTCTCCCCACGTTATTGTGCAGTCGGCGTGTGAACCCGTACTGAACGTCAGATTGCTCACAATCCCCAACAGCAGCCACAATACCTTCCATCTGAAACAGGTAGCCATTCCCACCAGCTTCCACCCTGCACAAAGAACACCAGGCTGGCTTCTCGGAGATGGAAGGTGTCTTCTTGAGACTTCACACAAGACACATGCCTTCCCTGCTCACCGCTAGAAAACCACAATAAAGTCCCACGTGTGTATCATGAGCAACAGAGCCACGAGGAACATTGTGGAGCAGTCTGTCTGTGTACCCTCTGCTCCACTTGGTCATCATGTTAGAGCATCAATTAGGAGACAGTGAGGACTGCCGATGCTGGAGAATGGAGTAGAGAGACACAGCAGGCCAGGCAGCATCCGAGGAGCAGGAGAATCCACATTTGGGGCATCAGCCATTCATCAGGAATCAGCATCAATTACCCCATTCTGTCCCTTTGTAAGTGCGTAGAGGGGGGAATTACCTCCTACTGTTCTGTAAAAATGACGTCAGGGGCTGAATGGCCTCCTCCTGTTCCTATATAAGAGAGTGAAGGGGCTGAATGGCCTCATCCTGTTGCTGTGGAAGTGACTTAAGGGGCTGAATGGCCTACACCTGTTCCTGTGTAAGAGACTCAAGGGGCTGAATGGCCTAATCCTGTTCCTGTGTAAGCGACTCAAGGGATTGAATGGCTTCTTCCTCTTCCGATTGAACAGGGCCAAAGGCCTGACTGGGTTACCCATGGTTCCTGTTTGACAGCCGATGTACTGACAAGTGTGATGATGCTGCAGCTTTAAGTGGTTATTTTGTACTGGTTTCTTTACAGAGAAACATTGAATGATCGTTACCAATCTGGGTGGTTAAGCGCACTGAGTAAACAGCCAGCGAGGCCGTGGGTTTATTTTAATGCAGACTGAATGGGTGTGGCCAGCTCTCACAGATTAGGATCTCGGGGTTTTGCTTTCTCACTATTGGGATCTCCACAGAGTTGGAAGCTTCACTGGGTGTATCCTGGCTGCTACTCTGTCTGAATTTTCTTTTGATGCTGCTTTTAATTCCTGGGTTGGAGAAATGTTTGTGATATTCTGTGTCTGAATATTCATTTTTGCCAAGGGCTTTGTTTATAGAATTTTCCTATATTGGAACAGTTCATTAGTAATAGTTGCTAGATCTATTATTCTGTTAACATGTCCAATCGAATTATGTTATTCTAAATTCCTCGTTCTTTGGTTTCATTGTATCTTTTGTGTTTAAATAGATGGTGTTTTGCTTCACACCGTGTAGTTTGACTATTCACATTGCATCTGGAACAGACACTTTACATTTCCATTAAAATAAGAAAACATTTTAATCTAGTCAACCACCTTCAAATAGTTTCGAGGGGCTCTCTTGTGTTGCATCGCACTAGACTCCTTCTGTTCCTGAGTAATAGGCTGGAGGCATTGAATGGGCTGTCCCTGTTTTTCACCAATAGTGTCAATGGGCTGAACAACTTCCTATTATTTCTGTGAAACCAGTGTGAGGTGCTGACTGAACTCTTATTTAACTGTGGCAATGTGCAGTGTCAGGCACTGCTGTAACATGAATGTTATGGACCTTTAAAAGCACAAGCCTCAATGGAGTCTGGGTCTGACTGCACATGGACACAGACAGTTCAGCAGCTGACGCGGGGACAAAATGTTCTGAACATTGTGGAATCTTCAGTGACCGTCCCCACATTATGATATTATGGTGGGGAGGATGGGGGCAGGGAGACATTGATGAAGCAGCTGAAGATGTTTGTGAAGAGGAAGCCAACCTGAGGATCTCCCACAGAGGTGACCCAGGACTGAGACGATGAACATCTCCCTTTGTGCCATGTTTGATTCCAAACACTGGAGAGTTTACTCTGATTCCCATTAGGTCCAGTTTTGTTAAGCTCCTTGATGTCAACAGAAGTTATCCATTGCTTTGATATCAGGGCCAGCCATTTTTACCTGAATTCTTGCATCAAGCTCTTTTGTTCACATCATTGGCCATGATATATCGGAGCAGCAAGGGTTTTCTTCAAACAGGAGGCATTGAAAGGCGGGATTTCTCTTCTCATCTAGCTACATCTAGCATCTAGGGGTAGCTAGATGTCTGAACGCATTTACAAAAGAAGGTAGATGGATATTGACCTGTCAGAGGCACAAGGTGCAGGGTGGGGAAGCTCTGTAAAGAGAAATAAGGGGCCTCTTTCATACCCAGCCTGGGTTTTCCAATTATATTTCCCAAATCTCCTCAAAGCGTGTGTGTCAGTCTTGAGGGGCTGAATGGTCTACTCTGTTCCTGTGCAGCAGTTTACAGCAGTAAGTAACGTCCAACTGCTCCTGCCTAGCAGGTTTGAGGGGCTGAATGGAACACAGAAACATGGGACTGATGAGCAGGACTTGGTCATTTGACACTTTGAGCCTTCTCCACCAGGCACTAAGATTGTGGCTGATCAAGTTTTGCCTCAGCCCCACTTTCCTATCAATGTCCCATTTTCCGTGATTCCCTTCCTTGTCGAATATTTAACTAACACAGCTTTCAATCAATGTGAACATAGAGGCACGATAAACTTCTAGTGAAGAGAATTCCCACTTGAAAGATCTTTTCAGAATGTTTTGTCATCTCTCTTATAGAATCAGAGAGTCATGCAGAACGGAAACAGACCTGTTAGTCCAATCTGTTCACTCCAATCAGATCTCAAATCTGATCCAGTCTCATTTGCTAGCATTTGGCCAATATCCCTCCTCTTTCAAATACTTATTAAATGTGCGATTGTAACCGCCCTCACCACTTCCTCTGACAGCATTTTCTGTACGCACACCACTCTGTGTGTGAAACATTTACCTTCAGGTCCCTTCTAAATCATTCGCCCTCTCGCCTTCAAACTATGCCCTCTTGTTCTGGCCTCCCCTATCCTGAGGAGCAGAACGTGGCTGTTCAGAATATCCATGACCCTATTGGTTTTATACACCTCCTTAATGTCACACCTCAGCCTTTGCCACTCCAGAGTGGAAGCACCGCAACATAATCAACCTTGCCCTAAAGCTCAAACCTCCAGTCCTGGAATATCTGAGTAAGTCATTTCTACAGAAAACCGAATTGTACGCAGTATTCTTAAAGTGGCCTCACCAACATCCTGCACGGATGCAACATCCCACCCCAACTTCTATACTCAATGCTCTGACTGATTAAGGCAGATGTGCCAAATGTGTTCTCTCCCACACTGTATAACTACTACTCCACCTTCAAGGAACAAAGTACCTGCAACCCTATGTCCGTTTGTTCCACAGCACTCCCCAGGACCTTACCATCGAGTGTATATTTTCTCCACTATTCGACTTCCGAAAATGCAAAACCTCGTATTTATCTAAATTAAACTTCAACTGTCACTCCTTGCCCCTTTGTCCCATCTAATTGTGGTCTCGTTGAACTCTGAGATAATCTACTACACCACCTTTCTGACGCAATCTATAAACTTATTAACTCTGCTTAAAAATGGGTTGCTGGAAAAGCGCAGCAGGTCAGGCAGCATCAAAGGAACAGGAGAATCGACGTTTCAGGCATAAGCCCTTCTTCAGGAATCCTGAAGAAGAGCTTATGCCTGAAACGTCGATTCCTGAAGAAGGACTTATGCCCGAAACGTCGATTCTCCTGCTCCGTTGATGCAGCCTGACCTGCTGCACTTTTCCAGCTGCGCTTTTTTAAGCTCGGATCTCCAACATCTGCAGTCCTCACTTTCTCCTGCTTACTATCTATAGTCCCGATATTCACATCTAAATCCCTTACATAAATGATGAAATGCAGTGAACTCAGTACTGATTCTTACAGCACACTGCTGCTCACAAGCCTCCAGTCTGAAAAATACCCCCTTTCCTTCAAGACAATTGTGACTAGCTTCCCCTGTATCATATGTGACAGAAACGTACTAATCTGTGCACCAATCAGAATATCATGAACATCTTGCTCAAGTCCATATCGACAATGTCTACCAAACTACCTTCATCAATCTTCTTTGGCACCCCTTCATAAAACTCAAGCAAATCAATGAGACATGATTTCCCATGCAGAAAGTCATGTAGACTATCCTGATCAGCCCTTGCATTCCCAAATGTATGTAAATCCTATCCCTCAGAATCCCCTCCAACAACTTACCCACCACTGACATCAGACTGACCGTCTATAGTTCCCTGGCTTTTTGGGTCAATGTTTCCTTTTCTAGTCCCACTCCTTCACTGCTCACAACAAATGTTAAATGTAACCAGGTCGGTGATGTGGCCGATGATATCGGTCACAGACTGGGTCAGGGTCAATTTTAGGAACAAGTCAGCCTAGTTTCTTTAAACTGCGAAAATATCATCATTATGAACCAGAGCAATGTTACTCAAAAAATGTTGGAAAGATGAATGGCAAACTGTTTGGATATTGCCCATATAGAATCGTTATTTACATTTCTAAAATCACTGACGGACACACACACAGACACACACACAGACATGCGCACACACACACACACTCACATACACACACAGACACACACACACTCACACTCACACAGACAGACACACACACCCACACATACACACAGACACACACACAGTCACACATACACACACACAAATACACACACAGTCACACACACGCAGACACAGACACACACACAGACACACACACAGAGACACACACACATACACACACACACACACTCGCGCACACACAAGCAACGATAAAGAAAATCTCTGCAATTTCAAATTGAAAGAACGTGGTCTGGATATTCGTGTAACTCATGACAAAAGGGAAAGTTGAGAGATTTTCCAAAATGTTATTCTGCTTCTGAAGATATTCTACTCACACAAGCTGCTAGCAATGATAATTCATCCTGGAATAGTTGGAGTTGGCTGAATTCCCTTTGCATGAGGCAGTGAGGAGATTCCAATGAATACTGCTCAGGAATCCTCCAATAGTTAGCACAGTGGCTCAGTGGTTAGGAGTGCTGCCTTACAGTACCAGGGATTTGGGTTTAATTTCAGCCTCCACACTATCTGTGTGGAGTTTGCATATTCTTCCCTTGTCTGTGTGAGCTTCTCATGGGTGTTCCAATTTCCGCCCACAGTCCAAAGCTGTGCATGTGAGGTGGATTGGTCATTCTCAATTGTCCATAGTGTTCACGGGTTTCTCGGTTAGGTGCATTAGTCAGGGGTAAATGCAAGGGAATGGGCCTGGGAAGGTTAATCTTTGGAAGGTTGGTATGGACTTGTTAGGCCGAAGGGTCTGTTTCCACACTGCAGGAATTCTATAAAATTAAGAATGGTAACGATTACTGTAGAGTTCTTTTTTATATCGCACACATTGCTATGATGAGGAACAATGAAGGGGAGAGAGAGTGCAATAGGCCGTTCATTCTCCGGCAGATGTCATTTTCTCTCTCTCTGAGCTGAATCACACAATAATGTCATCCTCTCCCAAACTGGACCATGTGAGGTCTCCTTGTACATTGTCCAAACTATGTCTCCATCACATTCCCTGTTCCATCTAAGTGCATCATTGCTGCTGTCATACACAGAGTCATACCCTTACCCTTACTCTCGTTCTATTTGAAGATATGTTTATATGTCCCTGCGTCATTAAAAACATAAAATGTTTAATGTATTCAGAATACCTGTATCAAAATTAATGCATTTTTGTAGCAAATACAGAAATTGCTGGAAAAGCTCTGTCAGCAACGAGATGCCTTTTACATGCTGTATTTGTATCAGCCTCCACCACTTCCTCTGATATCATTCCATGCACACACCACCTTCTGTGTGAAATAGTACCCCTTAGATGTCTTGAAAACCTTTTCCCTCTCACTTTCAACCAATGTCCTCTAGTTTTGGACGCCCCTAACCTGAGGAAAAACCCTGACTACTCACCTTACCCATCACCATTCTGATTTTATATACCATTACTGCTGTGCAATGTGACTCCAATCAAACTGAACGATTATACTTGCAGTCATCCTGGGCCTAAATTCTGAAATTCAATACTGGCACCTCTTCCTGCTCCATCAAGTCACAATTCTAAATCTATGTTCTTCCGTTTGTTCAGATGTATCATGAGACACTTCTGTGAGCTTTACACCTAGAACTTTATGTCTCGAGGTAGGGACACTAGCACCACTCGGCAATACCAATAAAGCTGCAACATTATTCTCCTGTGTGTTTGCTCATCAGCCTGTTCTTATATGCTGTGACATACCTCTGCAACAGGCAGGACTTGAATCCAGGCCTTCTAGTCCAGAGTTAGAAACACCACCACAAAAGTTCAGGAATTGGAATCAAATCCAGAGCTCTGGCTCAGAGACAGGGACACTACCCACTATAAAACCATACCCAGATTTTGGGTCATATTTTAAGTGCCCGCTTTCAGCTCGGTGTGGATTTATTATAATCAGGTTAGCATTACTGAGCTACAAAAAACACTTTGTATTGTTAAACAAATGCAAGATATTTATCGCAACTGTAGGATATTGAGTGTACTTGCTATGCTATCGAAATTAACTATGAACATCTTTGATAGCTATTATCTGCAGTCTGCAATATTAGGGAAAGAAATCCTGCAGACACACTCTGCCCAATGAAGGGTCTCAAATAGATGTTTATTACTGAACAACAGAGACGAAGGAAGAGCTTCATTTCTGACTCCAAAACACCAATCACTCTTACCCACCTCTAACGTGCGACTGCCCTCTTCCTAAAACCATGAAATGAAACCAGGCTGCTGATCACTGCCCAGCCTCTCCTCCCCACTGACTGTGTCTGCAATCTGTCCCTCCTTCCCCTAACCACACAAGGCAAACCAAGCTCAGAGTCTTTGTGAAAATCGAGGCCGGAGTGTGCAGGCCACCTGGAGAGGGTGAAGGCATTTTAAAATTGAAGGGGGAGGGTGAGGTGGCAGTAGTATCGCACACTGGGCTGAGGGGTGGCAGATGGAGTTTAGTTTGGATTAATGCGAGGAATTGGATTTGGTAAATCAAACAAGAGTAGGACCTAAACAATTAAAAGTAGTGCCTTTGGCAGTGTTGTAGGAGAGAGACCTAGGCCGTCAGGTATGACTGTTTATAATTTGCATCTCATATAGATAGTTTGGTTAAGAATGTGTTTCGCACACTGGTCTTCATATCTCAGACCGTTGAGTATCGGAATTAGGATGTCATGTTCTGGTTGTACAGGATATTGGTGAGACCTCTTCTGGAATACTGTGTCCAATCTGTTCATCCTGCCCGCACCTTCCATAGGCACACCACCCTCTGGGTGAAAAAGCTACCCCTTAAGCTCACCTTAAGCCTATGTCCTCTAGTTTTGGACTCCCGTACCCTTAGAAAATACCTTTACTGTTCACTTTGATATTATTGACCTTGATATTATTAAGCTGGAGAGGTTTTAGAAAAGTTTAACCTGGATGTTGCTGGAAATGGAGGGATTGAGCCACAAGGGGAGGCTGGATAGGCTGAGACTTCTTTCACTGGAGAGTATGAGATTAAGGGGTAACTTTGCAGAGGTTTATAAAATAATGAGGGCTACAGATAAGCTGAAGGGCTGATGACTTTTCCCTAGAGTTGGGGATTCAAAACTGAGGGATATTTTAAGGTGTGAGGAAAACGATTTACAGAAGTCATGAGAGGTAATGATTTTAGACAGAAGCTGGCTTGTGTATGGAATGAACTTGCAGAGCAAGTGGTGAAAGCAGGGATAGTTAAAATGTTTAAAGGACATTTAGATCAGTATATGGATCAGACATCTGTTTGGATGGTGCTGTGAGCAGCTGCCCTCTCCCTCCCCCTCTGAACAGATCCCTGTTGGTTTTCACCCTCTCTCAATGCCTGTGCAGTGGCGTGGGGAGGCCAGCAGAGGGTGGCATTGCATCACTTTAAGCACCACAGAGACTGCCAGACCTGCCCCACACAGACACGCAGAGACACACACGAGAATGGTTAGGGCACGACGTGAAGTTCATATGGCAATTTAAACTAAACATAAAAATATACTTAATTCACCTTGTAAATTGTTAAAATATAAGTGACAGTGAACTCCCAAATACTACTATTTAAACAAATACATCAATTTATTTTTTCACTCTGAAAGTGAACATTTTACGTCAACTATTAACAACTCTGAGACTCCCTTTCTTATAAGTGCTTATTACCCGACTTTAGCTCTACAATAATATATTGTTTCAAAAAGACACTTAACAAAATTACATAAACATAATTTCAAAACCATGAAGCAGCTGATGTTTCATCTGACCTCACACCAATATCCCTTTATCACATCTTTCCTGGGAAGACTGGCTCATGTTATAGGATGTTTTCGAAGTGTCTACATTTCAGCATTCTGAAACCTGGGAACACATCCTTCCATGACACTGTCTCTACGTCTCCCCTTCTCTGTCTATACCCCAAACTCTCCGATGTGGTGATATTTATACTGATTCCCCCACCATCCCTCTATGGCAGTGATGTTCCCAACCACAGCACCCCCTTGTCATGGCACAATATAGATATGGAGCTGTAAATGAGTGGGAGCTGCACATCGTGTCATTTCCAGCATGGGCTAAGTTTACCCACACTGGGCAGGGATCTAACACAGTGTTACTGAGAAATGCACTGGGGTGGTGTACACAGTCCTACATGCTGGGAGGGTAACTGCTCCTGGTTTACAGATCAATGCACTGGGGTTGTGTACACAGTCCTACATGCTGGGAGGGTAACTGCACCTGGTTTACAGATCAATTCACTGGGGTGGGGTATTCTGTCCTAGTTTCTGGGAGGGTCACTGTACGTCGGTTACACATCAATGCACTGGGGTGGTGTACATAGTCCTACATGCTGGGAGGTAAGTGTTCCAGGTTTACAGATCAATGCACTGGGGTGGTGTACACAGTCATATATGCTGCGAGGGTAACTGCTCCTCGGTTAGACATCAATGCACTGGGGTGGGGTACACAGTCCTACATGCTGGGAGGGTAACAGTTCCTGGTTTACAGATTAATGCACTGGGGTGGTGTACACAGTCCTACATTCTGGGAGGTAACTGCTCCTGGTTTACAGATCAATTCACTGGGGTGGGGTACACTGTCCTACGTTCTGGGAGGGTAACAGCTCCTCGGTTAGACATCAATGCACTGGGGTGGGGTACACAGTCCTACATGCTGGGAGGGTAAGTGTTCCTGGTTTACAGATTAATGCATTGGGGTGGTGTACACAGTCCTACGTGCTGGGGAGGGTAACTGCGCCTGGTTTAAAGATCAATGCACTGGGGTTGTGTACACAGTCTTAGACGCTGGGAGGGTAACTGCTCCTGGGTTACAGATCAATGCACTGGGGAGGTGTACGCGGTCCTAGATGCTGGGAGGGTAATTAGATTACTTACAGTGTGGAAACAGGCCCTTCGGCCCAACAAGTACACACCGACCCGCCGAAGCGCCACCCACCCATACCCCTACGTTTACCCCTTACTTAACACTACGGGCAATTTAGCATGGCCAATTCACCTGACCCGCACATCTTTGTGACTGTGGGAGGAAACCGGAGCACCCGGAGGAAACCCACGCAGACACGGGGAGAACGTGCAAACTCCACACAGTCAGTCACCTGAGGCGGGAATTGAACCCAGGTCCCTGGCGCTGTGAGGCAGCAGTGCAGTAACTGCTCCTGGTTTACAGATCAATGCACTCGGGTGGTGTACACAGTCCTACATGCTAGGAGGGTAACTGCTCGTGGGTGACAGATCAATGCACTGGGGTGCGGGACACAGTCCTACATGCTGTGGGGTAACTGCTCCTGGTTTACAGATCAATGCCCTGGGGTGATGTACACAGCCCTACATGCTGGGGAGGGTAACAGCTCCTGGTTTAAAGATCATTGCACTGGGGTGGTGTACACAGTCTTAGATGCTGGGAGGGTAACTGCTCCTGGATTACAGATCAATGCACTGGGGAGGTGTACACTGTCCTAGATGCTGGGAGGGTAAATGCTCCTGGTTTACAGATCAACGCACTGGGGTGGGGTACACAGTCCTACATGCTGGGAGTCTAACTGCTCCTGGGTTACAGATCAATGCACTGGGTTGGTGTATACAGTCCTAGATGCTGGGAGGGTAACTGCTCCTGTGTTACAGATCAATGCACTGGGGTGGTGTACACAGTCCTACATGCTGGGAGGGTAACTGCTCCTGGTTGACAGATCAATTCACTGGGGTGGGGTACACAGTCCTACATGCTGGGAGGGTAACTGCTTCTGGTTTTCAGATGAATGCACTGGGGTCGGGTACACAGTCCTACATGCTGGGAGGGTAACTGCTCCTGGGTTAGAGATTAATGCACTGGGTTGGGGTACACAGTTCTACATGCTGGGAGGGTAACTGCTCCTGGGTTACAGATCAATGCACTGGGCTGGTGTACACAGTCCTAGATGCTGGGCGGGTAACTGCTTCTGGGTTACAGATCGATGCACTGGGGTGGGGTACACAGTCCTACATGCTGTGAGGGTAACTGCTCCTGGTTTACAGATCAATGCACTGGGATGGTGTACACAGTCCTACATACTGGGAGGGTAACTGCTCCTGGGTTATAGATCAATGCACAGGGCTGGTGTACACAATCCTACATGCTGGGAGGGTAACTGCTCCTGGTTTAGAGATCAATGCACTGGGGTGGGGAACACAGCACTACAAGCTGGGATGGTACTTGCTCCTGGTTTACAGATCAATGCACTGAGGTGGGGTACACAACATTATATGCTGGGAGGGTACCTGCTCCTGGTTTACTGATTAATGCACCAGTTATCACAGCACAGGTCGCTGTGCTGGTCAGACTATCTGATTGAGGTTCATAGATAATGCAATGATGTGGGATGTGCAGCTCCCCGTGCTGAACAGATATGTAGCCTGTGCACAGTACATCATGTTGGTGCAGTGGATGGGTGGGAGGTGATGGACAGGTCACGGAGTTCCCAGGAACATTCTGTCCCCAAAATTCTATAACCGCCATTCCCCAGAACGTTCTGAACCTGACATTCTATAAATGACATTCCCCGGAATGTTCTGTCCCTGACATTCTACAAATGACATTCCTCGCAATGTTCTGTCCTGGACATTCCATAACCAACATTCCCCGGATCGTTCTGTACCCAACATTCAATAACTGACATTCCTCGGAACGTTCTGTCTCTGACGTTGTTTGTGAACGGCCGGACCTCAGTGAATTGAACAGACGATATGATCCCGAGGGAAGTGATCCCGTTCCAGGGAGAAGGAGACACTGTTCCGTAGGCCCCTCAGGCAGTTAAAGGGGTGAATACGTTTTCCCTGTGTTTACATTTCTCCACGACACAGGATCGTCCACAATTTACACCAAAATACAGAAATTCCCAAACTCCGTTTGTCTTCAGGAAACTGGGAGAGAATCCTTCAGGACAGCAACGTTTCCACCCTCCGTATTAGGAACTGGGAAGGAGTGACCTGTGTCTGCTCTCGAGTGATCGAGTGCGTGGGAATGTTCTAGAAATCATCTGTCCTTATGGATGTGTCTGTGTGTTTGGGGAGGGAGGGTTTCTTGTGGTTTATGTCACATTTTTGTCAGTAATTCCGACTTTCCCATTTGTTATTCCAGCTCCAATAATTTTAATAAATCCCTGAATACAGGGACACATTTGAAAATCTCACTGGGTGCCCAATCAAACGGGTCCCTTTGCCTCTAGGCTGATGGATAATGGGTTTGTTTTCCTTCCTCACAGTTAACGTAGTGACCATCTACGTCCTGCTTTATAAAGATTGTGGATTGTCTCCATGTGTCAGACGTTACCTGGGGGCCATGGCAGCGGCGGATCTCCTGGTCATTATCCTCGACCTGATACTGAGACACATTCCCATTGTTTATCGGGAACAGTTTTATTTCCTGGAGTACTCCGTCCCCGTGTGTAATATCCACGCCATCCTGCTTTATGCAGCCACTGACTGCTCTGTCTGGTTCACCGTCACTTTCACCTTTGATCGGTTTGTGGCCATTTGTTGCCAGAAGCTGAAAAGTCAATATTGCAGTGAGAAAACGGCGGCTGTGGTTCTGGGAGCAGTGACTGTGCTGAGCTGTTTAAAGAACATTTTCTGGTATTTTATTTTCACGGCTCGGTATTTGCTGGGGAACTCCCCCTGGTTTTGTGATGTAACAGACGCTGTTCGTTACGCCAGTGTTTGGGTCACAATCGAGTTCCTTCATCACATTCTAACCCCGTGTGTCCCATTTCTCCTGATTCTGCTACTCAATGTTCTCACCGTCAGACACATTTTAGTGACCAGCAGAGCCCGCAGGAGACTCCGCGCTCACATCAATGGGGACGCTCAGTCTGACACAGAAATGAGAAACCGAAAAAAATCCATCATTTTACTGTTTGTGATCTCGGCCAATTTCATCCTGTTATGGTCAACGTTCATGTTGTATTCGATATGGGTACGGGTGATTGTTATTGTGTATACCCCTGTGTATATCCATCCCTTTGTGCAGGAATTAGGCTTCATGCTGCAGCTCCTCAGTTGCTGCACAAACACCGCGATTTATGCCGTGACCCAGACTAATTTCAGGCAGCAGCTGAAGAATGTGCTGAAATATCCCTTCACCCAAATCCATCCATCAATCAAATTCCCTCATTAATCACACCATCCGGGATTTTCTCATTTCAGTTCGGTGTTTCAGCGATGGAGCAGCCTGTCGCTATGGTAACAGACTGAGGGTAGCGCTGGTTTCTCCATTCTTATCCCACAGGGGGGTTACAGGGAAACATTTCAATGTTTCTCACAACTCAGGGGCCAGTGAGAAAAGGCACCATCCCACTGACTGTATCCATCAATTCCATTTGTAAACAATAAAAATGTTAATTAAAGCGTGCCGAGTGGCAGAGTGAACGATTTTGTTGTGTGTCTTTGTGTTGGAGAAGCTGAACTGGAGAGAGACAGACTCAGCCCCAAGTCCTGTTCCTCGGGGAAGGGGAGGGCATCGCGCCCAGAGCTCAGGAGCTGTGTTTAACTCCCTCTGTGTCCCCCACTCCAATCTGACCTCTCCATTTCATCTCCCCTACTCTTCTCCTCACTTCTCTCCCTCTCGTTCTCTACACACTCACTCTTTCTTACCACCTCTCCCTTTCACTCTCCCTCGTCCCCCCTCTCTCACACACACCCCCAACGCTGGATTCTCCACCTGCCTCGACTCTTTCCTCTCCCCCTCCCCTTCCCGCTTACTCTCACTGTCCTGCCGTCGCTGTCTCCCTCCCACAATTTTCCCTTTCTCCAACATCTCACCACAAACCACCCCCCCCCCAACATGCAGCCTCACCACCAACCCTCCCAGGTTCTGAGTCAGAGGTAGAGGGAAGGATCATGGAGACAGAGTGAGTCGGAGAGAGAGAGAGAGGGAGAGAGGCACAGGAGGGAGAAAGATTCAGTCAGAGAGAAATCTCAGGGTTACTGCTTCACTATCAACAGGACCCCCTCACACTAACTGTGTCACTATCACCCTGGCCCCATCACAATTAATGCATCACTATCAGCCTGAGCCCTCAGAGTTACTGTATCACTATCAATCGGACCCCCACAAACTTACTGCTTCACTATCAGCCTGACCTCCACATGCTTACCTCGTCACTATCATCCTGACCCATCACAATTACTGTGTCACTATCAGCCGGATCCCTTCGCACTTACTGCATCACTACCAGCCTCTTCCCTCACACTGACTGCGTCACTCACACACTGACACCCTCACACTTACTGCGTCACGACCAGCCTGACCCACTCACACGTACTGCATCACTATCACCATGACCCCATCACACGATTGCACACTGTCAACCAGACCCCCTCACACTTACTGCGTCACTGTCACCCTGATTCCCTCACACTTACTGCGTTACTATCACCCTGACCTCCGCACAATTACTGCATCACTGTCACCCTAGCACCCTCACACTTACTGCATCACTATCACCCTGAGCCCCTCACACCTACTGCGTCAATATTACCATGACACCCCACACACTTACAGCTTCACTACGAGCTGGACATACACCAACTGCGTCACTGTCAGACTGAGCCCCTCACAGTTATTGCATTACGACCAGCCTCACCCCCTCACATTTCCTGCATCACTATCACCCTGGTACAATCACACTTACGGCGTCACTGTTACGCAGACTACCTCACACTTACTGCGTTACTGTCACCCTGACCCCCTCACACTTACTGCGTCACTATCACCCTGACCGCCTCACACTTACTGCATCAATATCACCCTGACCCCCTCACACTTCCTGCTTCACTATCACACTGACCCCCTCACAGTTCCTGTGTCAGTATCACCCTGACCCCCTCACAATGACTGCGTCATGAACAACCTGAGTGACACTCAATTATTGCATCATTATCATCCTGATTCCTCAGAGTTTCTGCGTCAGAGTCATCTGACCCCTTCACACTTATAGCTCCACTAAGAGCTGGAAAAACTCACACTTATTGTGTCACTATCAGGCTGCGCTCCTCACACTTACTGCATCACTACCGGCCTCTCCCCCTCACACTTACTGCATCAATGTCGCTTGACCCCCTCAAACTTACTGTGTCACTGTGACTCTGCCCCTCTCACACTTACTACGTCGCTACCAGCCTGACCCCCTGACATTTACTGCGTCACTATTACCCTGACCCCTCACATTTACTGCGTCACGATCACCCTGACCCTCTCACTGTTACTGCGTCACCATCAAACTGACCTCTCACACTTACTGCATCATTATCTTCCTTCCCGCTCACACTTACTGCGTCACTATCACCCAGAACCCCTCACAATTACTATGTCACTGTCATCCTTACACACCCACACTGACTGCGTCAATATCACCCTAAAACCCCGACACTTACTGCGAAAGTATCAGCCTGACCCCCTCATATTCACTGTGTCACTATCACCCTGACCCCCTTACAATGTCTGCATCGCTATCACACTGGCACAATGACACATACCAGCATCTACACCTCACACAGACTGTGTCGCCACCAGCCTGACCACCTCACACTTACTGCATCACTATCAGCCTGACCCCTCACACGTCCTGTGTCACTATCACCCTGACCCTCTGACACTTATTGTGTCACTACCAGCCTGACCCCATCATCTTTACGTGCGTCAATATCAGCCTGACCCCCTCACACTTACTGCATCACTATCACCCTGACACCCTCAAAATTAGTGCGTCAGTACCATCCTTAACCTATCACAATTACTGCGTCAATATCAACCTGACCCCCTCACATTTACTGTGTCACTGTCAACCTGACTCCCTCACACATACTGCGTCACTATCACCCTGACACCTCACACAATAACTGCGTCACTGTCACCGTGATCCCCTCACACTCCATCACTGTCACCATGACCCCATCGTACTTACTGTGTCACCACCAGCCTCTCCTCTCACACTTAATGTTTCACTATCACACTGACCCACTCACACTTACTGAGTCAATATCATACTGACCAACCACACTTCCTGCGTCACTATTAACCAGACCCATACACACGCACTGTCTCACTGTTACCCTGACCCCCGCACAATTAATCTGTCACTATCACCTTGATCCCCTTCACTATCAGCCTAACCCCCTTACATTGCTGCATCACTATGAGCCAGACCCCCCACAACAACTGCATCACTGTCACCGACATCCCCTTACTCTTACTGAGTCACTGTCACCCTGATCCCTCACAATTATTCCGTCAGTATCAACCTCACCCACTCACACTTACTGAATCACTGTGAGCCGGACCCCCTCACACTTACTGCGTCACACTCACCCTGGCCGACTCACACTTAGTGCGTTACTACCAGCCTCTCCCGCTCAAATTTACTGCATCAGAGTCACCTTGAAACCCAACTCACTCACTGTGTCACGACCAGCCTCTCCCTCCCACACTTACTGCGTAACTGACACTCTGATCATTCACATTTCATCTATCACTATCACCCTGACCGCGTCACACCTACTGCATCACTGTCACACTGACACCTCACATTTAATCTGTCAGTATCATCCTGAACCCCTTACATTATTGCATCACTCTAACCCTGACCCCTCACATTTAGTCTGTCGCTATCACCATGACCCCCTCACAATTACTACTTCACTATCAGAGCTGAAAATGTGTTGCTGGAAAAACGCAGCAGGTTAGGCAGCATCCAAGGAACAGGAGAATCGACGTTTCGGGCATAAGCGCTTCTACAGGAATGAGGAAAGTATGTCCAGCAGGCTAAGATAAAAGGTAGGGCAGAGGGACTTGGGGAGGGGCGTTGGATATGCGATAGGTGAAAGGAGTTCAAGGTGAGGGTGATAGGCCGGAGTGGGGTGGGGTCGGAGAGGTCAGGAAGAAATTGCAGGTTAGGAAGGTGGTGCTGAGTTCGAGGGATTTGACTGAGACAAGGTGGGGGGAGGGGAAATGAGGAAACTGGAGAAATCTGAGTTCATCCCTTGGGGTTGGAGGGTTCCGAGGCAGAAGATGAAGCGCTCTTCCTACAACCGTCGTGTTGCTATCGTCTGGCAGTGAAGGAGTCCAAGGACCTGAATGTCCTTGGTGGAGTGGGAGGGGGAGTTGAAGTGTCGAGCCACGGGGTGATTGGGTTGGTTGGTCCGGATATCCCAGAGGTGTTCTCTGAAATGTTCCGCAAGTAGGCGGCCTGTCTTCCCAATATAGAGGAGGCCTCATCGGGTGCAGCAGATGCAATAAATGATGTGTGTGGAGGTGCAGGTGAATTTGTGGCGGATATGCCCCTTGGGGCCTTGGAGTAAAGTGAGGTGGGAGGTGTGGGCACAAGTTTTGCATTTCTTAGGGTTGCAGGGGAAGGTGCCAGGAGTGGAGGTTGTGTTGGTGGGGGGTGTGGCCCTGACGAGGGAGTCACGGAGTGGGTGGTATTTTCGGAACGCTGATAGGGGAAGGGAGGGAAATATATACCTGGTAGTGGGGTCCGTTTGGAAGTGGCGGAAATGACTGCAGATGATCCGCTGTATATGGAGGTTGGTGGGGTGGCAGGTGAGGGCCAGTGACGTTCTGTCCTGGTGGCAGTTGGAGGGGCGGGACTCAAGACCGGAGGAGGGGGAAGTGGAGCAGAGACAGTGGAGTGCATCGTTGACCACGTCTGTGGGGAAACTTGCGGTCTTTGAAGAAGGAGGCCATCTGGGTTGTACGGTATTGGAACTGGTCCTCCTGGGAGCAGATGTGGCAGAGATGAAGGGATTGGGAAAATGGGATGGCGTTTTTACAGGGGGCAGGGTGGTACGAGGTGTAGTCTACATAGCTGTGGGAGTCGGTCGGTTTATAATAAATGCCCGTGTTGATTCAGTCGCCCGAGATAGAAATGGAAAAGTATAGGAAGGGGAGGGAGGAGTCTGAGACGTTCCAGGTGAATTAGAATTCGGGGTGGAAGGTGTTGGTAAAGTGGATGAACTGTTCAACCTCCTCGTGGCAGCACGAGGCAGCGCCGATACAGTCATCGATGCAGTGGAGGAAAAGGTGGAGGGTGGTGAAAGTGTAGCTGCGGAAGATGGACTGTTCCACATATCCTACGAAGAGGCAGGCATAGCTGGGGCCCATGCGGGTGCCCATGGCTGCTCCTTTGGTTTGAAGGAAGTGGCAGGATTGGAAAGAGAATTTGTTCAGGGTGAGGACCAGTTCAGTCAGTTGAAGGAGGGTGTCAGTGGAAGGGTACGGCCGGAAAGGAAGAAGCAGAGGGTTTTGAGTCCTTCGTGATGAGGGGTGGACGTGTACAGGGACTGGACGTCCATGGTGAAAATAAGGCGTTGCGGACTGGGGAAGCGAAAATCATGGAGGAGGTGGAGGGTGTGGGTGGTGTCCTGAACTTAGGTGGGGAGTTTTTGAATTAAGGGGGACAGGACCGTGTCGATATATGCAGAGATGAGTTCGGTGGGGCAGGAGCAGGCTGAGACAATGGGTCTGCCGGGGCAGTCAGGTTTGTGGATTTTGGGCAGTAGGTAGAAACCGCCGGTGTAGGGTTGTGGGACTATGAGGTTGAAAGTAGTTGATGAGAGATCCCCTGAGGTGATGAGGTTATGGATGGTCTGGGACCTGATGGTTTGTTGGTGGGAGGTGGGGTCATGGTCAAGGGGGCAGTCGGAGAAGGTGCCTGCGAGCTGGCGTTTAGCCTCAGCGGTGTAAATGTTGGTGCGCCAAACTACTACTGCGCCTCCCTTGTCTACCGGTTTGATAGTGAGGTTGGGGTTGGAATGGAGGGAGGGAAGGGCTGCACGTTCCGAGGGTGAGAGGTTGGAGTGGGTGAGAGGGCTGGAGAAGTTGAGGTGGTTAATGTCATGGTGGCAGTTGGCGATGAAGAGATCAAGGGCGGGTAAGAGGCCAGCACGGGGTGTCCAGGTGGATGGGATGTATTGGAGGCGGGAGAAGGGGTCGTCAGAGGGTGGGCGAGAATCCTGGTTGAAGAAGTAGGCACGGAGGTGAAGGCGGCGGAAGAATTTTTCGATGCAACGGCGCGTTTTGAACTCGTTAATCCGGGAGTGTAGGGGAATGAAGGTCAGGCTCTGCTGAGGACTGACCTCTTATCTTCAGAGAGGAGCAGTTCTGGAGGAATGGTGAAAACACGGATGGGTTGGGAGCTCGGACCTGGTGTGGGGCTGGAGCTGGGAGTGGGGGCGGGGTTGGGCGTGGTGACGGAGTTCAGCATGGAAGCGGTGTTAGGCGTCGTGACGGAGGTCGGCGTGGGAGCGGGGTTAGGCATGATGATGGAGATCGGCATGGGGGCGGAGACACATTCGGCGTGGTGGTCATGCCGGTTAGTGATGTCCCTGGGGGCGGAAGCGGCTGCGGCGACGGCAACCCGGGGGGGCGGAAGTGGCTGTGGCGACGACAGAAACACTGTTATTCCCGATAGCCGCAGAGGCCGCGAATCTGTCGGCGATGGTCTTCCTGGCGATCGTGCATGTAGTAGTCTGGGCGGCGATCGCGAATGCTGTGAGGGCGGTGGGGGAGGAAGTGATGTCATGGTCCGCGGCGGCGGTTGTTGCCGCGGGCGCTGTCGTGGCTGCGATGTTAATGCTGGCAGACTGATGTTGGAGGGCAATGGAAGATTCTGGAACCCAGTTGAGGAACCCAGAGTGTGGGGGTAACTAAATGAAAGTTTTTGGTACTTACTGTCTTTAATTTCCGATATGGCTAGGAAGAACTGTTTGTTTAGTGTATGGATTCTTCTGTGGATGTAGAACAGTAGAGGTCCTTTGCAAGTCTGTGAGAGTGATGTCCGGAGCTGGGGTAGGTCTAATTGCAGGGAATGTAGGTAGCGATGCATGGTTGCAAGCGTGCAGTGGAGGATTCCAAATTTTGTTGGTCGGAACGTAGCCCCTCCCCCTTAACTTTTATCTTTGACTGCTGGATACACTTTCCTCATTCCTGAAGAAGGGCTTATGCCCGAAACGTCCATTCTTCTGTTCCTTGGATGCTGCCTGCCCTGTTGCGCTTTTCCAGCAAAACATTTTCAGCTCTGATCTCCAGCATCTGCAGTCTTCACTTTGACCTCGAAGATTTTAACCTACTGCGAATCCTATTGCAAGTATGCCTTCATTGAAGAAGCTCTCTTCCTCCCTCTGCAAGGATTTCAGTGAGTCCCTCTCTCACTGCACACCCCGGGTCATCTGTGCACAGAGCTCTTCAGCCACGTTCTCAAACAGACTCGCTACCACAGCCACATCTCTTTCCTCAGCACCTGTCTATGGAACCGACTAATCCCGCACGGACTCCGGACTATGTTCCGACAACAAAATTTGGACCCAACCAGGACAACCAGTACCTACAACAAATCCGAAGCCTCCACCAACGGACCTCCCTCTGGATCTTCCGCTCCACCCTTGCAGCCATGGGCCGCTACCTATACGTTCCCTGCAATTAGACCTTCCCCAGCTCAGGACAACACTCTCACAGACCTGCAAAGGACCTCTACTCTTCTTCATCCACAGAAGAATCCATACACTAAACAAACATTTCTTCCTAGCCAGATCGGAATTTAAAGAGAGTAAGTACCAAAAGCTTTCATGTATTTACCATGACACTCTGGGTTCGTCAACTGTTCCAGAATCTTCCATCGGCATCCGAAATCAGTCCAGCGTCATTAACCATGCGGCCGCTACAGCGCCCGCGGCTACAAACGCCGCCGCGGACCATGACGTCACTTCCGCCCCCACCGTCCTCACAACCTCCGCAATCTCCACCCAGACAACTGTGTCCACGATCGCCAGGAAGACCATCGCCGACAGATCCGCGGCCTCTGTGGCGATCAGCATAACGTTGTTTCTTTCGTCGCCGCAGCCACTTCCGCCCCCAGTGACATCACTAACCTGCACGACCACCATGCCGTTTGTGTCTCCACCCCCACGCCGATCTCCATCACCATGCTTAACTCCACCCCCACGCCAATATCTGTCACCATGCCTAACCCCACTCCCATGCTGAACTCCGTCATCACGCCCAACTCTGTCCCCATGCCGAACTCCATCCCGCCCCCACGCCCAACACCGCCCCCAATCCCAGCTCCAGCCCCACACCATGTCTTAGCTCACAGCCCTGCCGTGTTTTCACCATTCCTCCAGAACTACCCCTCTCTGAGGATGAAAGGTCAGTCCTTAGCAGAGGTTTTACCTTCATTCCACTACCCTCTAGGATTATCGAGATCACATGCGGCGAGACATCGAACAATTGTTCCGCTGCTTTCGCCTCCGTGCCTACTTCTTCAACCAGGATTCTGGCCCACCCTCTGACAACTCCTTCTCCCGCCTCCAACACACCCCATCCACCTGGACATCCCGTGCCGGCCTCTTACCCGCCCTCGATCTCTTTATAGCTAACTGCCGCCGCGACCTTAACCGCCTCAACATCTCCACCCCTCTCACCCACTCCAACCTCTCACCCTCGGAACATGCAGCTCTTCACTCCCTCCGTTCCAACCCCAACCTCCCTATCAAACCGGCAGACAAGGTAGGCACGCTAGTAGTTTGGCACACCGAATTTTACACCACTGAGGTTAAACGCCAGCTCACGGACACCTCCTCCTACTGCCCCCTTGACCATCACCCCACCTCCCATCAACAAACCATCAGGTCCCAGACCATCCATAACCTCATCACCTCAGGCCATCACCCGTCCACAGCGTCCAACCTCATAGTCCCACAACGCTGCACCGCCGGTTTCTACCTCCTGCCCAAAATCCACAAACCTGACTGCCCCGGCTGACCCATTGTCTCAGCCTGCTCCTGCCCCACCGAACTCATCTCTGCATAATTCGACACGGTCCTGTCCCCATTAGTCCAAGAACTCCCGACCTACGTTCGGGACACCACCCACGCCCTCCACCTCCTCCATGACTTTCGCTTCCCCAGTCCCCAACGTCTTATTTTCACCATGGACGTCCAGTCCCTGTACACGTCCACCCCTCATCACGAAGGACTCAAAACCCTCCGCTTCTTCCTTTCCAGCCGTACCCTTCCACTGACACCCTCCTTCAACTGACTGAACTGGTCCTCACCCTGAACAACTTCTCTTTCCAATCCTCCCACTTCCTCCAAACCAAAGGGGTAGCCATGGGCACACGCATGGGCCCCAGCTGTGCCTGCACCTTCGTAGGATATGTGGAACAGTCCACCTTCCGCAGCTACACTTGCACCACCCTCTACCTTTTTCTCCGCTACATCGATGACTGTATCAGCGCTGCCTCGTGCTGCCACGAGGAGGTTGAACAGTTCATCCACTTTACCAACATCTTCCACCCCGACCTCAAATTAATCTGGACCATCTCAGACTCCTCCCTCCCCTTCCTAGACCTTTCCATTTCTATCTCAGGCGACTGAATCAACACGAGCATTTACTATAAACCGACCTACTCCCACAGCTATTTAGACTACACCTCGTACCACCCTGCCCCCTGTAAAAACGCCATCCCATATTCCCAAGTCCTTCATCTCTGCCGCATCTGCTCACAGGAGGGCCAGTTCCAATACCATACAACCCAGATGGCCCCATCTTCAAAGTACACAATTGACGATGTTCTCCACCACATCTCTTCCACTTCCCGCTCCTCCGCCCTTGAGTCCCGCCCCAGAAACCGCCACCAATATAGAACCCCACTGCTTCTCACCTACCACCCCAGCAACCTCCATATACAGCGTATCATCCGCCATTATTTCCGCCACCTCCAAACGGACCCCACTACTAGAGATATATTTCCCTCCCCTCCCCTATCAGCGTTCCAAAAAGACCACTCCCTCAGTGACTCCCTCGTCAGGTCCACACCCCTCACCAACCCAACCTCCACTCCCACCACCTTCCCCTGCCACCGCAAGAAATGCAAAACTTGCGCCCAAACCTCCCTCCGCACTTCCCTCCAAGGCCCCAAGGGATACTTGCATATCCGCAACAAATTCACCTGCACCTCCACACATATCATTTATTGCATCTGCTGCAACCAATGTGGCCTCCTCTATATTGGGGAGACAGACCGACTACTTATGGGACGTTTCAGAGAACACCTCTGGGACACCCCGGTCAACCAACCCAACCACCCCGTGGCTCAACACTTCAACTCCCCTCTCATTCCAACAAGGACATTCAGCTCCTTGGACTCCTCCATCGGCAGACGATAGCAACGCGATGGTTGGAGGAAGAGAGCCACATCTTCTACCTCAGAACCCTCCAACCACAAGGGATGAACTCAGATTTCTCCAGTTTCCTCATTTCCCCTTCCCCTACCTTGTCACAGTCAAATCCCAAGAACTCAGCACCGCCTTCCAAACCTGCATTCTTCTTCCTGACCTCTCCACCCCCACCCCACTCTGGCCTATCACCCTCACCTTGACCTCCTACCACCTATCGCATTTCCAACGCCCCTCCAACAAGTCCCTCCTCCCTACCTTTTATCTTAGCCTGCTGGACACACTTCCCTCATTCCTGAAGAAGGGCTTATGCCCGAAACGTCGATTCTCCTGTTCCTTGGATGCTGCCTGACCTGCTGCGCTTTTCCAGTAACACATTTTCAGCTCTGATCTCCAGAATCTGCAGTCTTCACTTTCTCCTCCGACTTCACTATCAGCCTAACACCCCATAGTTACTGTTTCATTGTCACCCTGACCCCTTCACACTTACTGAGTCACTATAGACTAACCCCTCAGACATACTGCGTCACTGTCAGTCTGACCCATCACAGTTATGCGTCACTGTCATCCTGACCCCTTACACAGACTACGATACTGTCACCCTTACACCCACACACTGACTGCGTCGCTACCACCCTGACCCCCTTACACGGTGTCACTACCTCCCTCACCCCTCGCACTTACTGTGTCACTTTCACCCTGACACCCTCACACTTACTGCATCACGATCAACCAAACACCATTTCATCATCACAGTCATTATGTCACTACAAGCCTTTGCCCCCACACTTACTGAATCATGTTCAGTCTTACCCTTCACACTTACTGCGTCACTGTCACCCTGCCCCCCTTAGAATTACTGCATCACTGTCAATCTGACCCCTCACAATTTCTGCGTCAATGTCACCTTGACCCCCTCACACTGACTGCATCACTATCACCCTAACGCCCCCACAATTACTGCATCATTGTCACCTGACCCCCTCACACTTACTTCACTATCATCCTAACACCCCGACACTTATTGTGTCACTATCACCCTAACTTCCTCACTCTCACTCCATCACCCTAACCCTGACCCCCTCACACACACTCCAACACTGTCAACCTGACCGTCTCATACTCACTCCATCGCCGTCACCCTGACCGCCTGGCACTCACTCCATCAGATTCCGACAGCCTCACACTCACTCCATCACCGTCACCCGGACCCTCACACACACATTCCATTGCAGTCACCCTGACGCCTCACACTCACTCAATTCCCCTCACCCTGA
This sequence comes from Hemiscyllium ocellatum, assembly GCF_020745735.1. Taxonomy (NCBI): domain Eukaryota; kingdom Metazoa; phylum Chordata; class Chondrichthyes; order Orectolobiformes; family Hemiscylliidae; genus Hemiscyllium; species Hemiscyllium ocellatum. The sequence goes on along the minus strand of NC_083414.1, from coordinate 75,607,160 downwards.
CCCCCTCACTCTCACTCAATCTACGTTACCCTGGTCCCCTTAAACTCACACCGCCACCATCACCATGATCCCATCACACTCATTCCATCACAGTTTACTCAGACCCCCTCACACTCCCTCCATCACCGTCACCCGGACCCCCTCACACTCACTCCATCTCAGTCACACTGACCCTCTCACACTCACTCTATCAGCATCAACCTGACCCCCTCACACTCACTCCATCACTGTCACCCCACCCCCTCATACTCACACCATATCCATCACCCTGACCCTTCACACTCACTCCATCACTCCCACATTGATCCCCTCACACTCACTCCATCACCGTCACACGTACCGCCTCACACTCACTCCGTCTCCATCTCCCTGTCACCCTCATTCTCACTCCATCACCGTCACAGTAATTGCCTCACACTCACTCCATCACTGTCACTCTGATCCCCTCACACTCCTTCCATCACCGTCACCCTGACTCCCTCTTACTCACTCCATTACTAAGACGCTGACCCCCTCACATTCTCTCCATCGCTGTCACCCTGACCCCCTCACACTCACTCCATCACCATCACCCTGATCCCTCACACTCTCTCCATAACCGTCACCCTGACCCCCTCACACTTACTCCATCACTGTCACCCTGACCCCCTGACACTCACTCCATCACCACCACACTGACCTTCTCACACTCACTCTATCACCATCACGCTGCCCACTCACACTCAGTCCATCACTGTCACACAGACAATCTCACACTCACTCCATCACCGTCACACTGACCTACTCACACTCACGCCACCAACGTCACCCTGGCCAACTCACACTCACTCCATTTTCCTCACACTGACCTCCTCACACTCCAGCATCGTCACCCTGACGCCCTGACACTCACTCTATCACCGTCACCCTGACCCCCTCACACTCACTCCATCACAATCTTCCTGACTGTCTCACACTCAGTCACCGTCACCCAGCCACCCTCACACTCCTGTGAGTGTGGTAGAATGTGTGAGGTTCAATGTGAGGTGAGTGTAGTGTGTAGCAGTGTGTGTGCTGGCGGTGGCGTGTGTGGGTGTGAGCGTGACGGTGGGGCTGTCGTGGGGCAGTGTGTGTGATGGTGATGGAGTTTGTTTTGGTGAGCGTGATGGTGAGTGTGGTGTGGGGCAGTGTGGCTGATGGTGATGGAATGTGTGGGTGTGAGCGTGACGGTGGCTGTGTGTGGAGCAGTGTGTGTGATGGTGGTGGAGTGTGTGGGTGTGAGCGTGACTGTTGGTGTGGTGTGGGGCGGTGTGTGTGATAGTGGTGGAATCTGTGTGGGTGAGTGTGATGGTGAGGGTGGTGTTGGGCAGTACGTGCAATGGCAGTGACGTTTGAGAGGGAGATCGTGACAGTGAGGGTGGTGTGCGGGCGTGAGTGTGAGTGTGGTGGAGTGTGTGATGGCGAGTGTCACTGTTGGGGTCGTGTGGGGCAGTTTGTGTGAGGGTGGCGAGTGCGTGGGTATGAATGTGTGATGGTTGTGCAGTGTGAGGGTGAGAGTGATGGTGGGGTGAAGTGGGACAGTGTGTGTGAGGGTGATAGAGTACGTGGGGGTGAGTATGATGGTGAGTGTAGAGTGGGGCAGTGTGTGTGATGGTGGTGAGGTGTGCGAAGGTGACGGTGAGGGTGGAGTGGGACAGTGCGTGTGAGGCTGGTGGAGTGTATGAGTGTGAGCGTGCTGGTGGGGGTGGTGCGGGGCAGTGCGTGTGAGAGTGGTGGACTCTGTGGGCGTGAGGGCGACAGTGAAAGTAGTCTGGTACAGTGTGTGTGAGGGAGATGGAGTGTGTGGGGGTAACAGTGATGATGGGGATACTGTGGGGCAAAGTGTGTGATGGTCGTGGAGTGTGTGAGTGTGAGCATGACAGTGGGGGTGGGGTGGGGCAGCGTGTGTGAGGGTGGTGGTGTGTGTGTGGGTGAGCGAGACAATTCGGGAGGAGTGTGACAGTGTGTGTGAGGGTGGTGGAATGTGTCGAGATGAGCGTGACTGTGGGTGTGGAGTGCGACAGTGTGTGTAAGGGTGGTGGAGTGCCTGGGGTGACCGTGATGGTGGGGGTGGCCTGGGGAAGTGTGTGTGATTGTGGTGGCCTGTGTGGGTGTGAACGTGACGGTGGAGGTGGTGTGAGGCAGTGTGTGGGAGGGAGGTGTATTTTGTGGGGGCGAGCGTGATGATGAGGGTGGTGTGGGGTAGTGTGTGTGAGGGTGGTGGAGTGTGTGAGGGCGAGTGTGACCCTGGGTTTGGTGTGGGGCAGTGTGTGTGAGGTTGGTGGAGTGTGTGGGGGAGAGCGTGAAGGTAGGGGTGGTGTGAGGTAGTGTTTGCGAGGCAGGTGGAGTGTGTGGGGGTGTGCATGACTCTGGAGGTGTGGTGGGACAGTGTGTCTGAGGGTGGCGGAGTGTGTGGGAGATAGTGTAATGGTGAGGGTGGTGTGGGGCAGTGGGTGTGAGGGTGGTGGAGTGTGTGGGGGTGAGTTCGACGGTGTGAGTTGTGTGGGGCAGTGTGTGATGGTGCTGGAGTGTGTGGGGGAGGGGGTGACGGTGGGGGTAGTGTGGGGCAGTGTGAGTGTTGGCGGTGGAGTGTGTCGGTTAAGCGTGATGTTGTGGGTGTTGAGGGACTGTGTGTGTGAGCGTGATAGAGTGTGTGAGAGTAAGGGTGAGGGTGTGGGTGGTGTGGAACTGTCTGTGCGAGGTTGGTGGAGTGTGTGGGGGTAAGCGTGACGATGGGAGTGGTGCGGGGCAGAGTTTGTGATGGTGGTGGAGTGTGTGGGGGTGAGCATGATGGTGGCTGTGGTGTGGGGCAGTGTGTGAGATTTTGGTGGAGTGCGTGGGAGTAAGCGTGATGGTGGGGGTGGTGTGGGACAGTGTCTGTGATGGTGGTGGAGTATGTGGGGGAGATCGTGAAGGTAGGGGTGGTGTGAGGCAGTGTGTGTGAGGCAGGTGGAGTGTGTGGGGGCGTCCGTGCCATTTGGGGTCGTGTGGGACATTGTGTGTGAGGGTGATGGAGTGTGTGGGGGTGAGCTCGATGGTGTGAGTGGTGTGGGGCAGTGTGTGATTGTGGTAGAGTGTGTGGGGGTGAGCGTGACTGCGGGGGTGTTGTGAGACAGTGTGTGTGAGGGTGGTGGAGTACGTGGGGATTAGCGTAATTGTGAGGGTGGTGTGGGGCAGTGTGTGTGAGGGTGGTGGAGTGTGTGGGGGTGTCCGTGCTGTTTGGGGTCATGTGGGACAGTGTGTGTGAGGGTGGTGGAGTGTGTGGGGGTGAGCGTGACAGTGTGGGTACTGTGGGCCAGTGTGTTTGATGGTAGTGGAGTATGTAGAGGTGAACGAGACTGTGGGGGAGGTGTGGGGCAGTGTATGTGATGATGATGGCGTGTGTGGAGTAGATCATGACGGTGAGAGTTGAGTGCGTCAGTGTGTGTGAGGGAGTTGGAGTGTCTGGGGATAAGCGTGACGGTAGGGTGGTGTGGAGCAGTGAGTTTGAACGTGGTGGAGTGTGTGGGTGTGAGTGTGACGCGGGTGTGTGTGGGGCCGTGTGAGTGAGAATGGTGTAATGTGTGGGGTTGAGTGTGGCAGTAGAGGTGGTGTTGGTCAGTGTGTGTGAGGGTGGTGGTGTGTGTAGGGGTGAGCGTGACGGTGGCGGTGGTGTGAGGCCATGAGTGTGATTGTGGTGGAGTGTGTACAGTTATGCGTGATGGTGTGGGTGATGTGGATCAGTGTGTGTGAGCGTGAGTGTGAGTGTGAGCGTGATGTTGGGGTGGAGTGGAACACTGTGTGCAAGACTATGGAATGTTTGCTGGTGAGTGTGACAGTGGGGGTAGTATGGGGTAGTGAGTGCGATGGTGGTTGAATGTTTGGGGATGAGTGTGACGTTGGGGGGGGTGTGGGGCAATGTGTGTGGTGGTGGTGGAGTGTGCGGGTGTGAGCGTTACAGTGGGGATGGTGTGGGGCAGTGTGTGTGATGGGGTAGCGAGTTTGGGGGGAGTGTTATGGAGAGGATGGTGTAGGGCAGTGTGTGTGATGGTGGTGAAGTGTGGGGATGAGCGTGACTGTGGGCTTAGTGTGTGGCAGTGTGTGCGATGGTTTTGGAAAGTGTGGGGGTAGCCGTGACGGTGGGGGTGGTGTGTGGCAGTGTGTGTGTGATGTTGGTGGATTATGTGGGAGTGAGCGTGATGGTGGGGGTGATGTGGGGCAGTGTGTGTGAGGCAGGTGGAGTGTGTGGGGGTGAGTGTGATGGTGGGGGTGGGTTGGGGCAGTGTGTGTAAGGCAGGTGGAGTCTATGGGGCTGAGCGTGACGGTGGTGGTGGGGTGAGGCCGTGAGTGTGATTGTGGTGGAGTGTGTGCGGTTAAGCGTGATGGTGTGAGTGTTGTGGGGCAGTGTATGTGAGCGTGGTGGAGGGTGGGAGTGTGAGTGTGATGGTGGGGGTGGAGTGGAACACTGTGTACGAGAGTGGTGGATTGTGTGCTGGTGAGTGCAACTGTGGGGGTAGTATGGGGCAGTGTGTACGATGTAGGTTGAGTGTTTGGAGATGAGCGTGAGAGTGGGGGTGGTGTGGGGCAGTGTGTGTGAGGGAGGTGGAGTGTGTGGGAGTGGGCGTGACGGTGAGGGTGGTGTGGGGCAGTGTTTTTGAGGGTGGTGGAGTTTGTGGGCGTGAATGTGACGGTGAGGGTGGTGTGAAGCCATGTGTGTGATTATGGTGGAGTGTGTGGGTGTGAGCATGACAGTGGGGGTGTTGTGGTGCAGTGTGTGTGAGGGTGGTGTAGTGTGTGTTGGTGAGTGTAATGGTGAGGGTGGTCTTGGTCAGTGTGTGTGAGGGTGGTGAAGTGTGTGGGGGTGAGCGTGACGGTGGGGGTGGTGTGGGTCAGAGTATGTGATGGTGGTGGAGTGTGTGGGCGAGTGCGTGACGGTGGGGGTGGTGTGAGGCCGTGAGTGTGATTGTGGTGGAGAGTGTGCGGTTATGCTTGATGATTTGGGTGATGTGGATCAGTGTGTGTGCATGGTTGAGTGCATGCATGTGAGTGTGAGCGTGATGTTGGGGGTGGAGTGGAACACTGTGTGCAAGAGTAGTGGAATGTGTGCTGCTGAGCGTGACTGTAGAGGTAGTATGGGGCAGTGTGTGCGATGACGGTTGAATGTTTGGGAAATGAGGCTGACGGCGGGGGTGGTGTGGGGCAGTGTGTGTGATGGTGGTGGATTACGTGGGAGTGAGCGTGACGGTGGAGGTGGTGTGGGGCAGTGTGTGTGATGGTGGTGGAGTGTGTGGAGTAGAGCGTGACAGTGAGAGTGGATTACATCAGTATGTCTGAGGGTGTTGAAGTGTCTGGGAGTAAGCGTGCCAGTGGGGTGGTGTGGGTGAGTGTGTTTGTGGGTGGTGGAGTGTGCAGGAGTGAGCGTGACACAGGTGTGAGTGTTTGGGGATGAGCGTGACGGTGGAGGTGATGTGAAGCAGTGTGTGAGGCATGTGGAGTATGTGGTAGTGAGCGTGACAGTGGGGGTGTTGTGGGGCAGTGTGTGTGAGTGTGGTGGAGTGTGTGGGGTTGAACGTAATGGTGAGGGGGTGTGGGAGGGTGGTGGAGTGTGTGGGTATGTCAGTGACGTTTGTGGTCGTGTGGGAGAGTGTGTGTGAGGATGGTGGAGTGTATGAGTGTGAGCGTGAGGGTGGGGGTGGAGAGGATCAGTGTGTTTGATGGTGGTGGAGAGTGTGAGGGTGAGCTTGACGGTGTGGGTACTGTGGGGCAGTGTGTTTGATGTTAGTGGAGTGTGTAGAGGTGAGCGAGCCTGTGGGGTGAGGTGGGGCAGTGTGTGTGATGATGTTGGAGTGAGTGGAGTAGAGCGTGACGCTGAGAGTGGAGTGCGTCCGTGTGTGTGAGGATGATGGTGTGTCTGGAGGTAAGAGTGACGGTAGGGTGGTGTGGGTGAGTGTGTTTGACGGTGGTGGAATGGGTGGGTGTGAGCGTGACGCGGGTGTGAGTGGGGCAGTGTGTGTGAGTGTGATGGAATGTGTGGGGATGAGTGTGATAGTTGGTGTGGTGTTGGTCAGTGTGTGAGAGGGTGATGGAGTGTGTGGACGAGTGCATGACCGTGGGAATGGAGTGAGGCCATGAGTGTGATTGTGGTGGAGTGTGTGCGGTTATGCGTGTTGGTGTGGGTGTTGTGGTGCAGTATGTGTGAGCGTAGTGGAGTGTGTGAGTGTGAACATGATGTTGGGGGTGGAGTGGAACATTGTGTGCGAGAATGGAGGAGTGAGTGCTGGTGAGCGTGATTGTGGGGGTAGTATGGGGCAGTGTGGACGATGGTGGTTGAGTGTTTGGGGTTGAACATGACGGTGGGGGTGGTGTGGGGCAGTGTGTGTGATGGTCGTGGAATGTATGAGTTTGAGCAAGACCATGGGGTGTTGTGGGGCAGTGCGTGTGAGGGTGGTGGAGTGTGTGGTGGTGAGTGTGACTGTGGGGGTAGTATGGGGCAGTGTGCGTGACGGTGGTGGAGTGTGTGGAGTTGTCCGTGCCATTTGGGGTCGTGTGGTGCAGTGTGTGTGAGGGTGGTGGAGTGTGTGTGGTTAAGCGGGATGGTGTGTGTGTTGTGGGGCAGTGTGTGTGAGTGTGGTGGAGTGTGTGAGTGTGAGTGTGAGCGTGATGGTGGGGGTGGAGTGGAACACTGTGTGCGATGGTGGTTGAGTGTGTGGGGTGAGCGTGACGGTGGGGGTGGTGTGGGGCAGCGTGTGTGAGGGAGGTGGAGTGTGTGGTGGTGAGCGCGACATTGGGGGTGGTGTGGGACAGTGTGGGTGATTGTGGTGGAGTGTGTGGTGGTGAGCATGACGGTGGGGGTATTGTGAGGCAGTGTGTGGGAGGGAGGTGTATTTTGTGGGAGCGAGAATGATGGTTAGGGTGTGTGGGGCAGTGTGTGTGAGGGTGGTGGAGTGTGTGAGAGCGAGTGTGACCCTGGGTGTGGCGTGGGGCAGTGTGTGCGAGGTTAGTGGAGTGTGTGGGGGTGAGCGTGACAGTGAGTATGGTGTGGGGCAGTGTGTGTGACTGTGATGGAGCATGTGGGGTGAGCATGACGGCGAGGGGAGTGTTAGGCAGTGTGTGTGATGGTGGTGGAGTGTGTGGAGGTTAGTTTTACGGTGGGCTGGTGTAGTGCAGTGTGTGCAAGGGTTGGGGATTGTGTGGGGGTGAGCGTGACGGTGGGGGTGGTGTGGGGCAGTGTGTGTGAGAGTGGTGGAGTGTGTAGGGGTGAGCGTGACAGTGGGGGTAGCGTGGGGCAGTGTATGTGATTGTGGTGTGTGGAGATGAGCGTGATGATGGGGGTGTTGTGGGGCAATATGTGTGATGATGGTGGAGTGTGTCTGGTTCAGGGTGATCGTGTGGGTGTTGTGGGGCAGTATGTGTGAGCGTGATGGAGTGTGTGAGTGTGAGCGTGACGGTGGGTGTCTTGTGGGGCAGTGTGTGTGAGGGTGGTGGAGTGTGTGAGTGTGAGTGTGATGGCGGGGGTGGTGTGGAACACTGTGTGCGAGAGTGTTGGAATGTGTGCTGGTGAGCCTAAATGTGGGGGTAGTATGGGGCAGTGTGTGCGATGGTAGTTGAGTGTTTGGAGATGAGCATGACGATGGGGGTGGGGTGGGTCAGTGTGTGTGTGTTGGTGCTGGAGTGTATGGGGGTGAGCGTGACGGTGGGGTTGGTGTGGGGCAGTGTGTGCAATGGTGGTGGAGTGTGTGGAGGAGGGCGTGACGGTGTGGATGGTGTGGTGCAGTGTGTGTGAGGCAGGTGTAGTGTGTGGGGGTGAGCATGACGGTGAGGGTGGTGTGATGCCATGAGTGTGATTGTGATGGAGTGTGCGCGGTTAAGCGTGGTGGTGTGGGTGTTGTGGGGTAGTGTGTGTGTGTGCATGGTGGAGTGTGTGAGTGTGAGCGTGACAGTGGGGGTGGAGTGGAACACTGTGTGCAAGAGTGGTGGAGTGTGTGCTTGTGAGCCTGACTAAAGGAGTATAGGAGTAGTATGGGGCAGTGTGTACGATGGTGGTTGAGTGTTTGGGGATGGACGTGACGGTGGGGCTGGTGTGGGGCAGTGTGTGTGATGGTGGTGGAATGTATGGGGTTGAGCAAGACCGTCGGGTGTTGTGGGGCAGTGTGTGTGATGGTGGTGGAGTGTGTGGTGGTGAGTGTGACTGTGGGGGTAGTATGGGGCAGTGTGTGTGAGGGAGGTGGAGTAGGTGGGGGTGAGCGCGATGTTGGGGGTGGTGTGAGGCAGTGTTTGTGATTGTGGTGGCCTGTGTGGGGGTGAGCATGACGGTGAGGGTGGTGAGAGGCAGTGTATGGGAGGGAGGTATATTTTGTGGGGACGAGCGTGACGGTGGGAGTGCTGTGGAGCAGTGTGTGTGTGGGTGGTGGAGTCTGTGGATGTGAGCGTGACGGTGGGGGTGGTGTGGGGCAGTGTATGTAATGGTGGTGGAGTGTGGGGGTGTGAGTGTAATGGTGAGGGGGTGTGGGGCAGTGTGTGTGATAGTGGTGGTGTGTGTGACGTTGAAAGTGATGGTTTGAGTGCTGTGGTGCAGTGTGTGCAATGGTGGTGGAGTGTGTGGGGATGAGCGTGACAGTGAGATGAGGGAGGCAGTGTGTGTGATGGTGGTGGTTTGGGGGTGAGCGTGAGGGTGGGTGTTCTTTGGGCAGTGTGTGTGATGGTGGAGGAGTGTGCGGGGTTGAACGTGACAATGGCAATGGTGTGGTGCAGTGTGTGTGATGGTTGTGGAGAGTGTGGGGTGCACGTGATGGTGAGGCTGGCGTGTGGCAGTGTGTGTGATAGTAGTGGAGTGTGCAGGGGTGAGTGTGACGGTTGGGTGGTGTGGGACAGTGCGTGTGAGGGCGGTGGAGTCTGTGGGGCTGACCATGACGGTGAGGGTGGTCTGGTGCAGTGTGTGTGAGTGTGGTGGAGTGTGTGGTGGTGAGCGTGACGGTGGGGATGCTGTGGCGCACTGTGTGTCTAGGTGGTGGGGTGTTTGTGCTGCGTGATAGTGAGGGTGGTGTGGGGCAGTGTGTGTGATGGTGGTGGAGTGTGGGGGGGAGAGCGTGGCGGTCAGGATGGTGTGTGGCAGTGTAGGTGATGATGGTGGAATGTCAGGGGTGAGCGTGACGGTGAGTGTGGTGTGGGGCAGTGTGTGTGTGGTGGAGTGTGTGCTGGTGAGCGTGTGTGATGGTGGTGGAGTGTTTGTGGGTGAGCATGACGGTGAGTTTGTGTCGTGCAGTGTGTGTGATGGTGGCGCATGTGTGGTTGAGTGTGACGGTGGGGGTGGTGTGGGGTGGTGTGTGGGAAAGTGGTGGAGTGTGTGGGGGTGAGCGTGACGGTAAAGGTGGTGTGGGGGAGTGGGTGTGCTGGTGGTGGAGTGTGTGGGTGTGAGTGTGACATGAGGGTGGTGTGGGGCAGTGTGCGTGGTGGTGTGGGTGGTGGTGAGCGTGACGGTCACCGTGGTGTGGGTCATTGTGTGTGATGGTGATGGAGTGCGTGGGGTCGAGTGTAAACGTGAGGGTGCTGTGGGGGGGGGGTGTGGGCAATGGTGCTGCAGTGTGTGCGTGTGAGCGTGACGGTGAGGCTGGTGTGGAGCAGTGGATGTGATGGTGGTGGAGTGTGTGGGTGTGAGCATGATGGTGAGGGTGGTGTGGTGCAGTATTTGGGAAGGTAGTGGTGTGGGTGGTGGTGATCGTAACTGTGAGGGAGTTGTGGGCCTGAGTGCGTGATGGTGGTGGAGTGTGTGAAGGTGAGCTTGACGATGAGAGTGGTTTGGGGCAGTGTGTGCGAGGGAGGTGGAGTGTGTGGTGCTGAGTGTGATGGTGAAGATGGTGTGGGGCAGTGTGTGTCAAGGTGGTGGTGTGGTTGGTGATGAGTGTGACTGTGGGGGAGGTGTGGGGCTGAGTGTGTGATGGTGGTGGAGCGTGTGGGAGTGAGCGTGAAGGTGAACGTGGTGTGGGGCATTGTGTGTGATGGTGGTGGTGTGTGGTGGTGAGTGTGACGCTGACGATGGTGTGGGGCAAGGAGTAGGATGGTGGTGGATTGTGTGGGATTGAGTGTGAATGTGAGAGTGGTGTTGGGCGGTGTGTGATGGTGCTGCAGTGCGTGTGAGCATGATGGTGAGGCTGGTGTGGTGCAGTGTGTGATGGTGGTGGAGTGTGAGGGGGTGAGCGTGACGGTGGGGGTGTTGTGGTGCATGTTTATGAGGGTGGTGGAGAATGTGGAGTTGAGCGTGATGCTGGGGGTGGTTTGGGGAACTGTGTGTGAGGGTGGTGGAGGATGTGGATGTGAGAATGACGGTGGGCGTTGTGTGGGACAGTGTGTGTGATGGTGATGGAGTGTGTGGGGTAAGCGTGACAGTGGGTGTGCTCTGGGGCAGTGGGTGCGATGGTGGTGGGGTGAGTGGGTGTGAGCGTGACAGTGGGGATGCTCTGCAGCAGAGTGTGTAATGGGGCTGAGTGTGTGGGGGTGAGTGTGAACGTGAGGGTGGTGTGGGTCGGTGTGTGAGATGGTGCTGGAGTGTGTGGAGGTGAGTGTGATGGTGAGCGTGGTGTGTGGCAGTGGGTGCGAGGGTGGTGGAGTGTGGGGTGGTGAGTGTGACGGTAGGCGTGGTGTGGGGCAGAGTGTGTGATGGTGGTAGAGAGTGTGGTGGTGAGCGTGAACGTGAGGGTGCTGTGGGGCAGTGTGCATGATGGTGCTGGAGAGAGTGCGTGTGAGCATGATGGTGAGGCTGGCGTGGGGCAGTGTGTGTGATGGTGGTGGAGTGCGAGGGGTTGAGAGTGACGGTGGTGGTGTTTTGAGGAACTGTGTGTGAGGGTGGTGGAGTATGGGGGTGTGAGAGTGACGGTGGTGCTATTTTGGGGAAGTGTGTGTGAGGGTGGTGGAGTATGGCTGTGTGAGAGTGACGGTGGTGGTGGTGTGGGGCCGTGTGTGTGATGATGGTAGAGTGTGTGGGGGTGAGCATGACGGTGGGTGTGCTATGTGGCAGTGAGTGTGATGGTGGTGGGGTGTGTGGGTGTGAGTGTGACAGTGGGGATGGTCTGCGGCAGTCTGTGTGATAGGGGTGGAGCGTGTGGGGGTGAGTGTGAACGTGAGGGTGGTGTGGGACAGTGTGTGAGATGGTGGTGGAGTGTGTGCGTGTGGGTGTGACGGTGAGTGTGATGTGGGGCAGTGTTTATGAAGTTGATGATGTGGGTGGTGATGAGCTTGACTGTGGGGGAGGTGTGGGGCCGAATGTGTGATGGTGCTGGAGTGTGTGGGTGTGACCGTGACGGTGAGGGTGGGGTGGGGTGGTGAGTGCTATGTTTGTGGAGTGTGTGGGTGTGGGCCTGACAGTGGTCGTGGTGTGGGTCAGTGTGTGTGTGTGATGGTGGGGGAGTATGTTGGGGTGAGCGTGACTGTGGCGGTTGTTTGGGGCAGTATGTGTGATGGTGGTAGAATGTGTATGTGAGCATGATGTTGAGGGTGATGTGAGGCAGTGTGTGTGATGAGGTGGAGTGTGTGGGGCTAGGAGTGACGGGAGGAGGTGTGGAGCAGTGTGTGTGAAGGTTGTAGAGTGTCTGGGGTTGCGCGTGACAGTGAGGGTGGTGTGGGGCGGTGTGTTTGATGGTGGTGGAGTGTGTGGATGTAGGCGTAATGGCGGGTGTGGTGTGTGGCAATGTGTGTGATGGTCGTGGAGTATGTGGGTGCGAGCGTGAAGGTGGGGGTCGTGTGTGGCAATGTGTGTGAATGATGGAGTCTGTGTGGGTGAGTGTGACAGTTGCGGTGGTGTGGGGAAATGTGCGTGATGGTGGTGGAGTGTGTGGGGGTGAGCGTGACGGTGAGGGTGGAGTGGGGCAGTGTGTGTGATTGTGGTGGAGTTTTTGTGGGTGAGCGTGACGGTGGGGCTGGTGTGGGGATGAGTGTGATGGTGGTGGTGTGGGGCAATGTCTGTGATTGTGCTGGAATGTCTTGGGGTGAGTGTGACGGTTGGGGTGTTGTGGGGCAGTGTGTGCGATGGTAGTGGAATGCGTGGGGGTGAGCGTGATGATGGTGGTGGCGTGGGGCTGCGTGTGTGTGTGTGGTGGATTGTGTGGGGATGGGCGTGATGGTGAATGTTTGTGGGGCAGTGTCTCTGATTGTGTTGGAATGCCTGGGGGTCAGTGTGACGGTTGTGGTGGTGTGGGAAAGTGCACGTGATGGTGGTGGAATGTGTAGGGGTGAGCGTGACGGTGGGGGTGGTGTGGGGCAGTGTGTGTGATGGTGGTGGAGTATGTGAGGCTGAGCGTGACGGTGGGGGCGGTTTGAGTTAGTGTGTGTGATGGTGGTGGAGTGTGTGGGGGTGAGGTGACGGTGGGGGTTGTGTGGGGCAGTGTGTGTGAAGGTGGTGGAGTGTGAAGGGGTGAGCGTAATGGTGAGGGTGATGTGGGGCATTGTGTGATGGTGGTTAAGTATGTGGGGCATGTGTGTCTGATGGTGGTGGAATGTGTGGGGGTAAGCATGACGGTGGGAGTGATGTGAGGCAGTGTGTGTGATGGTCGTGGAGTGTGGTGGGATTAGCGTGACTGTGGCAGTTGTTCGGGGCAGTATGTGTGTTGGACGAAGAGTGTGTGTGTGTAAGCATGATGTTAAAGGTGGTGTGGGGTAGTGTGTGTGATGATGGTAGAGTGTGTGGGTGTAGGCGTGATGGGGCGGGGTGTGGAGCAGTGTGCATGAAGTTTGTAGTGTGTGTGAGGTTGAACTTGACAGTGAGGGTGGAGTGGAACAGTGTCTTTGATGGTAGTGGAATGTGTGGGTGTAGGCGTCACGGTGGGTGTGGTGTGGGGCAATGTGTGTGTGGATGGCGAAGTCTGTATGGGTGAGCCTGACGGTTGCATTGGTGTGGAGAAGTGTGTGTGAGCATGGTGGAGTGTGTGGTGGTGAGCGTGACGGTGAGGGTGGTGTGGGACAGTGTGTGATGGTGGTGGAGTATGTGGGGGTGAGAGTGACGGTGAGGGTGGTGTGGGGCAGTGTCTGTGCGGGTGGTGGAGTGTGTGGGGGTGAGCGTGACGGTGACGGTGGTGTGGGCCAGTGTATGTGATGGTAGTGGAATGCGTGGGGGTGAGCGTGATGGTGGGGGTTTGTGAGGCAGTGCCTCTTATTGTGCTGGAAAGCTAGGGAGTGAGTATGACGGTCGGTGTGGTGTTCGGCAGTGTGTGTGATGATGGTGGAGTGTGTAGGGATGAGCGTGACTGTGGGGGTGGTGCGTGTTGGTGTGTGAGTTTGGTGAGGGGCAATGTGTGCGATGGTGGTGGAGGTCAAGGGGTGAGCGTGACAGTGGGGTGGTGTGGGGCAGTGTGTGTGATGATGGTGGAGTGCGTGGGGGTGACGGAGACGGTGAGGGTGGTGTGGCCCAGTGTGCGTGGTGGTGGTGGGGTGTTTGGATGTGAGCGTGACAGTGGGAATGGTCTGCGGCAGAGTGTGTGATGGGGCAGAGTGTGTAGGGTGAGTGTGCACGTGAGGGTGGTGTGGGGTAGTGTATGTGACGGTGGTGGAGTGACGGGGATAAGTATGACGATGAGGGTGGTGTGGGGCAGTGTGTACGAGGGTGGTGGAGTGTGTGGCGGTGAGTGTGAAGGTGATCGTGCTGTGGGTCAGAGTGTGTGATTGTGGTGGAGTGTGTGGGTGTGAGCGTGAACGTGAGGGTGATGTGGGGCAGTGTGTGAGATGGTGGTGGAGAGTGTGGGTGTGAGTGTGACGGTGAGTGTACTGTGGGGCAGTGTTTATGAAGGTGGTGATGTGGGTGGTGGTGAGTTTGAAGGTGATCGTGCTGTGGGTCAGAGTGTGTGATGGTGGTGGAGTGTCTGGGTGTAAGTGTGACAGTGGGGATGGACTTTGGCAGTGTGCGTGATTGAGGTGGAGTGTGGGGGTGAGTGTGAACGTGAGTGTGGTGTGGGGCAGTGTGTGAGATGGTGGTGAAGTGTGTGGGTGTGAGTGTGACGGTGAGTGTAATGTGGGGCAGTGTTTATGAAGGTGGTGATGTGGGTGGTGGTAAGTGTGAAGGTGATCGTGCCGTGGGGCCGAGTGTGTGATGGTGCTGGAGTGTGTGGCTGTGAGCGTGATGGTCGGGGAGGGGTGGGGTGGTGTGTGTTATGGTTGTGGAGTGTGTGGGTGTGGGCGTGACAGTGGTCGTGGTGTGGGTCAGTGTGTGTGTGATGGTGGTGGAGTGTGTTGCGTGAGCGTGAATGTAGCGGTTGTTTGGGTCAGTATATGTGATGGTGGTAGAGTGTGTATGTGAGCATGATGTTGAGGGTGGTGTGGGGCAGTGTGTGTGATGATGGTGGAGTGTGTGGAGGTAGGCGTGAGGGGGTGGAGTGTGGAGCAGTGTGTGTGAAGGTTGTGGAGTGTGTGGGGTTGAGCGTGACAGTGAGGGTGTTCTGGAGCAGTGTGTTTGATGGTGGTGGAGTGTGTGTGGGTGAGCATGACGGTTGCAATGGTGTGGAGAAGTGTGCGTGATGCTGGTGGAGTGTATGCAGTTGAGCGTGATGGTGAGGGTGGAGTGGGGCAGTGTGTGTGATTGTGGTGGAGTGTGTTGGGTTGAGTGTGACGATGGGGGTTGTGTGGGGTTTTGTGTGTGATGGTAGGGGAATGCATGGGCATGAGCGTGATGGCGATGGCGGTGTGGGGCTGCGTGTGTGAGTGTAGTTGATTGTGTGGGGACGAGCGTGACTGTGGGGGTTTGTGGGGCAGTGTCTGTGATTGTGCTGGAATACCTGGGTGTGGTACTGGGCAGTGTGTGTGATTGTGGTGGAGTGTGTGGGTGTGAGCATGACAGAGAGGATGGTCTGCTGCAGAGTGTGTGATGGGACGGAGGGTATAGGAGTGAGTGTGAACGCAAGGGTGGTGTGGGGCGGTGTGTGAGATGTTGGTGGTGTGTGTGGAGGTGAGCGTGACGGTGAGCGTGGTGTGTGGTCGTGGGTGCAAGTGTAGTGGAGTGTGCGGTAGCGAGTGTGAATGAGAGGGTGGTGTGGGGCGGTGTGTGTGTGAGATGGTGGTGGAGTGTGAGGGGGTAAGTGTAACGGTGGGAGTGTTGTGATGCAGTGTTTATGAGGGTGGTGGAGAATGTGGGGTTGAGCGTGACAGTGGGGGTGGTTTGGGGAACTGTGTGTGAGGGTGGTCGAGTATGCGGGTGTGAGAGTGACGGTGGGGATGGTGTTGTGCAGTGTGTGTGATGGTGGTAGAGTGTGTGGGGGTGAGCGTGATGATGGGTGTGCTATGTGGCAGTGAGTGTGATGGTAGTGGGGTGTGTGGGAGTGAGTATGACAGTGGGGATGGTCTGCGGCAATGTGTGTGATAGGGGTGGATTGTGTGGGGGTGAGTGTGAACGTGAGGGTGGTGAGGGGCTGTGTGTGAGATGGTGGAGTCTGTGTGGGTGAGCGTGACGGTGAGGGTGGTGTGGGGAAGTGTGCATGATGGTGGTGATGAGCGTGATGGTAAGGGTGGAGTGGGGCAGTGTGCGTGATTATGGTGGAGTGTGTGGCGGTGAGCGTGACGGTGGGGTGATGTGGGAGAGTGTGTGTGATGGTAGTGGAATGCGTGGGGTTGAGCGTAATGGTGGTGGTGGTGTGGCGCTGCGTGTGTGAGTGTGGTGAGCGTGATGGTGGGGGTTTGTGGGGCAGTGTCTGTGATTGTAATGGAATGCCTGGTGTGAGTGTGAAAGTGGGGGTGGTGTGGGGTTTTGCGTGTGATGGTAGTGGAATGCGTGGGCGTGAGCGTGATGGCGGTGGTGTGGCGCTGCGTGTGTTAGTGTAGCTGATTGTGTGGGGAGACCGTGATGCTGGGGTTTGTGGGGCAGTGTCTGTGATTGTGCTGGAATGCCTGGGAGTGAGTGTGACGCTGGGGGTGGTGTTGGGCAGTGTGCGCGATGGTGGTGGGGTGTATGGGGTTGTGCGTGACTGTGTGGGGGTTTTGGGTCAGTGTGTGTTTGAGTGTGGTGAGGGGCAACATGTGTGATCGTGGTGAAGTGTGTAGGGGTAAGCGGGACGGTGGGGGTGGTGTGGGGCAGTGTGTGTGATGATGCTGGAGTGCGCGTGGGTGAGCGAGACGGTGGGGGTGGTTTGGGGCAGTGTGTGTGATGATGCTGGAGTGCGCGCGGGTGAGCGAGACGGTGGGGGTGGTGTGGGGCAGTGTGTGTGATGGTGCTGGAGTATGTGAGGCTGAGCGTGACGGTGGGGGCGGTGTGGGGCAGTGTGTGTGATGGTGGTGGAGTGTGTGGGGGTGAGCGTGATGGTGGGAGTGGTGTGGGGAAGTGTGTGTGACGGTGGTGGAGTGTGTTGAGGTGAGCGTGACTTTGGCAGTTGTTTGGGACAGTATGTGTGATGGTGGTAGAGTGTGTGTATAAGCATGATGTCGAGGGTATTGTGGGGAAGTGTGTGTAATGGTGGTGGAGTCTGTGGGCTTGAGCGGGACGGTATGGGTGGTGTGGGGCATTGTGTGTGAGCGTAGTGGAGTGTGTGGAAGTAGGCGTGACGGGGCGGGGTGTGGAGCAGTGTGTGAAGGTTATTGTGTGTGTTGTTGAACGTGACAGTGAGGGTGGTGTTGGGCAGTGTCTTTGACGGTGGTGGAATGAGTGGGTGTAGGAGTCACGTTGAGTGTTTTGTGTGGCAATGTGTGTGATGGTGGTGGAGAGTGTGGGGTTGAGCGTGATGGTGAGGGTGGTGTGTTGCAGTGTTTGTGAGTGTGTTGGCATGTGTTGGTGTGACGGTTGTGGTGGTATGAGGGTGTTGGAATGTGTGATGGTGATCATGACAGTGAGGGTGGTGTGGGACAGTGTGTGTGGTTGTGGTGGAGTGTGTGGAGGTGAGCGTGACGGTAGGGGTGGTGAGGGGTAGTGTATGCGATGGTGGTGGAGTGTGTGGGCGTGGGCTTGACGATAGGGGTGGTGTGGTGCCGTGTGTGTGCTGGTGGTGGACTGTGTGGGGCTGAGCATGACGGTTAGAGTGGTGTGGGGCAGTGTGTGTGATGGTAGTGGAGTGTGTGGCCGTGACCGTGATAGTGAGGGCGCAGTGGTGCAGTGTTTGCGAAGGTGGTGGTTTGGGTGGTGGTGAGCGTGACTGTGGGGGAGGTGTGGGGCCGAGTGTGTGATGGTGGCGGTGTGTGAGGGGGTGAGCGTGACTGTGGGGGTGTTGTGGTGCAGAGGTTATGAGGGTGGTGGAGAATGTAGGGTTTAGCGTGACAGTCGGGGTGGTTTTGGGAACTGTGTGTGAGAGTGGTGGAGTATGCAAGTCTGAGAGTGACGGTGGCCGTGGTGTTGTGCAGTGTGCGTCATGGTGGTACAGTGTGCAGGGGTGAGCACGATGGTAGGTGTGCTATGCGGCAGTGAGTGTGATGATGGAGGGGTGTGTGGGTGTGAGTGTGACATTGGGGATGGTCTGCAGTAGTGTGTGTGATAGGGGTGGAGTGTGTGGGGGTGAGTGTGAACGTGAGGGTGGTGTGGGGCTGTGTGTGAGACGGTGGTGGAATGTGTGGGTGTGAATGTGACGGTGAGGGTGGTGTGGGGCACTGTGTGTGGATGATGGAGTCTGTGTGGGTGAGCGTGATGGTTGTGGTGGTGTGGGAAAGTGTGCGTGATGGTGGTGGAGTGTGTGGGGGTGAGCGTGATGGTGAGGTTGAAGTGGGGCAGTGTGTGCAATTGTGGTGGAGTGTGTGGGGATGAGCGTGACGGTGGGGGTAATGTGGGGCAGTGTGTGTGATGGTAGTGGAATGCATGGGGGTGAGCGTGATAGTGGTGGTGGTGTGGGGCTGCGTGTGTGAGGGTGGTGGAGTGTCTGAGGGTTACTGTGACGGTGGGTGTGGTGGAGGGCAGTGTGTGATGGTGGTGGAATGTGTAGGGGTGAGCGTGATGGTGGGTTTGGTGTGGGGCAGTGTGTGTGATGTTAGTAGATGCATGGGGGTGAGCGTGATGGCGGTGGTGGTGTGGGGCTGCGTGTGTGAGTGTGGTGGAGTGTGTGGGGATGAACGTGACTCTGGGGGGTTGTGGGTCAGTGTGCGTGTTAGTGTAGTGACGGGTAATGCGTGTGATGGTGTTGGTGTGTGTACGGGTGAGCATGACGGTGGGGTGGTGTGGGGCAGTGTGTCTGATGATGGTGGATTATGTGGGGCTGTGTGTGACAGTGGGTGTGGTGGGAACAGTAGGTGTGATGTTGGTGGTGTGTGTTGGGGTGAGCGTGGCGATAGGGTTTTGTGGGGGAGTGTGCGTGTGAGTGTGCTGAGGGGCAATGTGCGTGACGGTGGTGTGTGTGTACGGGTGAGCGTGACGGTGGTGGTGGTGTGGAGCTGCGTGTGTGAGAGTGGTGGAGTGTGTGGGAGTGAGAGTGGCCGTGGGGGTAGTGTTGGGCGGTGTGTGTGATGGTGGTGGAGTGTGTAGGGATGAGCATCACTGTGGTGCGGGGGTTTCTGGCGCAGTGTGTGTGTGAGTGTGCTGAGGGGCAATATGTGTGTGGTGGTGGTGGAGTGTGTAGGGGTGAGCGGGATGTTGTGGGTGGGGAAGGCAGTGTGTGTGCTGGTGCTGGAATGCGTGGATGTGAACGTGTTGGTGGGGGTGGTGTGGTGCAGTATGTGTGAGGGTGGTGGAGTGTCTGAGGGTTACTGTGACGGTGGGTGTGGCGGAGGGCCGTGTTTGTGATGGTGGTGGAGTGTGTTGGGGTGAGCGTAGTGGTGGGGCATTGTGAGGCAGTGTGTGCGTGAGTGTGGTGAGGGGCAATGTGTGTGATGGTGGTGGAGTGTGTCGCGTTACCATGATGGTGGGAGTGGTGGATGGCAGTGTGTGTGATGGTGATGCAGTGTGTGGGGGTGAGAATGTCAGTGGGGGTGGGTTGTGGGGCAGTGTGTATGATTGTGCTGGAATGTATGGTGTTGATTGTGACCGTGGGGGTTGTGTTGGGCAGGGTGTGTGATGGTGGTGGAGTGTGTGGAGGTGAGCGTGGCTGTGGGGGTGTTGTGGGGCAGAGTGTGTGTGAGTGTGGTGAGGGGCAATGTGTGTGATGGTGGTGGAGTGTGTAGCGGTGAGCGTGACGGTGGTGGTGGTGTAGGGCAGTGTGTGTGATGGTGGTGGAGAGTGTGCGTGAGAGTGACGGTGAGGGTAATGTGGGGAACGTGTTTGATGGTGGAGTGTGTGGGAGTGAGTGTGTAGGTGGGGGTGTTGTGGGGCAGTTACTGCAATGATGGTGCAGTATGTGTGTGAGCATGATGTCGAGGGTGGTGTGGGGCAGTTGTGTAATGATGGTGGTGTGTGTTTTTGAGTGGGACTTTGGGGGTGGTGTGGGGCATTGCGTGTGTGGGTGGTTGAGTGTGTAGGGGTAGGCGTGACAGGGCGTGATGTGGAGCAGTGTGTGTGAAGGTTGTGGAGTGCGTGGGGTTGAACGTGACAGTGAGGGTGGTGTGGGGCAGTGTGTTTGACGGTGGTGGAGTGTGTGGGTGTGGGCGTGATGGTGGGTTTGGTGTGGGGTACTGTGTGTGATGTTAGTAGATGCATGGGGGTGAGCGTGATGGTGGTGGTGGTGTGGGGCTGCGTGTGTGAGTGTGGTGGAGTGTGTGGGGATGATCGTGACCCTGGGAGGTTGTGGGTCAGTGTGCGTGTTAGTGTAGTGACGGGTAATGCGTGTGATGGTGTTGGTGTGTGTACGGGTGAGCATGACGGTGGGGTGGTGTGGGGCAGTGTGTCTGATGATGGTGGATTATGTGGGGCTGCGCGTGACAGTGGGTGTGGTGGGAAAGTAGGTGCGATGTTGGCGGAGTGTGTTGGGGTGAGCGTGGCGATAGGGTTTTGTGGGGGAGTGTGCATGTTAGTGTGCTGAGGGGCAATGTGTGTGATGGTGGTGTGTGTGTACGGGTGAGCGTGATGGTGGTGGTGGTGTGGGGCTGCGTGTGTGAGAGTGGTCGAGTGTGTGGGGGTGAGAGTAACCGTGGAGGTAATGTTGAGCGGTTTGTGTGATGGTGGTGGAGTGTGTAGGGATGAGCGTGATTGTGTTGGGGGTGGTTCTGGAGCAGTGCGTGTGTGAGTGTGGTGAGGGGCAATATGTGTGTGGTGGTGGTGGAGTGTGTAGGGTGAGCGGGACGGTGGGGGTGGTGTGGGGCAGTGTGTGCGATGGTGCTGGAATCTGTGGGGGTGAGCATGTCGGTGGGGGTGGTGTGGGGCAGTGTGTGTGAGGGTGGTGGAGTGTCTGAGGGTTACTGTTACGGTGGGTGTGGTGGAGGGCAGTGTGTGTGATGGTGGTGGAATGTGTTGGGGTGAGCGTGGTGGTGGGGGGTTGTGAGGCAGTGTGTGCGTGAGTGTGGTGAGGGGCAATGTGTTTGATGGTGGTGGAGTGTGTATAGGTGAGCGTGATCATGTGTTTGGTGTGGGGCAGTGTGTGTGTGGGTGGTGGAGCATCTGCGTGTGAGTCTGATGGTGAGGGTTCGGCGGGGCAGTGTGTGTTGTTGGTGTAGTGTGTGGGATGAGCGTGATGGTGGGGGTGTTGTCGGACAGTGTGTGTGATGGTGGTGAAGTGTGTGGGGGTGAGCATTACGGGGAGGGTGGTGTGGGCCAGTGTGTTTGAGGGTGGTGGAGTGTGTGGTGGTGAGCGTGGTGTGGGGCAGTGAATGTGATGGTGGTGGAGTGTGTTGGGGTGAGCGTGACGGTGAGGATAGTGTGGGGCAGTGTATGTGGTGGTGGTGGATTGTGTTGGGGATCAGCGTTATGTTGAGGGTGATGTTACGCAGTGTGCGTGAGGGTGGTGGAATGTGTGGGGTTGAGCGTGATGGAGGGGGTGGTGTGGGAACGTGTGTGTCGGTGTTGGAGTGTGTGGTGGTGAGCATGATGGTGGGATTGGTGTGGGGACGTGTGTGTGACGGTGGTGGAGTGTGTGGGGGTGACGTGATGGTGGGGTTGGTGTGTGCTTAAAATTGGTTGCTGAAAAAGCGCAGCAGGTCAGGCAGCATCAAAGGAACAGGAGAATCGATGTTTCGGGCATAAGCCCTTCTGCAGGAATGAGGTGGGTGTGCCAAGCAGGCTAAGGTAAAAGGTAGGGATGAGGGACTTTGGGGCGGGGTGTTGGGATTACGATAGATGGAAGGAGGTCAAGGTGAGGGTGATAAGATGAGGGTGATCGGTGGAGAGGGGATTGTGGTGGACAGGTCGGGAAGAAGATGGCAGGCCAAGAAGGTGTTGCTGAGTCTGAGGGTTGTGACTGAGATAAGGTGTGGGGAGGGAAAATGAGAAAGCTGGAGAAATCTGCATTCATTCCTTGTGCTTGGAGCGTTCCTAGGCAGAAGATGAGGCGCACTTCGTCCAGGCGTCGCGTTGTCATGGTCTGACGATGGAGGAGGCATGTCCTTGGCGGAGTGTGGGGGGGAGGTAAAGTGTTCAGCCACAGGGCGGTTGGGTTGGTTGGTGCGGATGTCCCAGAGGTGTTTTCTGAAACGTTCCGCAAGTGGGCAGCCTGTCTCCCCACTGTATAGGAGGCCACATTGGTGCAGCAGATGCAGTAAATGATATATGTGGCGGTGCAGGTGAATTTGTGACTGATATGGATGGATCCCTTGGGGCCTTGGAGGGAAGCGAGAGGAGAGGTGTGGGTGCAAGTTTTGCATTTCTTGCGGTTGCAAGGGGAAGGTGCCGGGCGTGGAGATTGAGTTGGTGGGGAGGGGTGTGGGTCTGACGAGGGAGTCGCGGAGGGAGTGGTGTTTCCAGAACGCTGATAGAGTAGGGTGGGACATATATCATTGGTGGTGGGGTCTGTATGGAGGCAGCGGAAATGATACAATGTATCTGGAGGTTGGTGGGGTGGTAGGTGAGGACCAGTGAGGTTCTGCCTGATGGCGATTGGAGGGGCGGAGTTCAAGGGCGGAGGACCGGGAAGTGGAGGAGATGCGGTGGAGAGCATCGTCGACCACTTCTGAGGGGAAGTTGCGGTCTTTGAAGGAGGAGGCCATCTGGGTTGTTCAGTTTTGGAATTGGTCCTCCTGGGAGCAGATGCGGCGAAGGCAAAGGAATTTGGAATATGGGATGGGGTTTTTACAGGGGTCATGGTGGAGGAGGTGTAATCTAGGTACCTGTCGGAGTCGGTCGGTTAATAGTAAACATCCGTGTTGAGTCGGTCGTCCGAGATAGAAATAGAAAGGTCTACGAAGAGGAGGGAGGAGTCTGAGACGGTCCAGATAAAGAGGACGGAATGGAAGGTGTTAGTAGAGTGAATGAACTGTTCAACCTCCTCGTGGGAGCACGAGGTAGCGCCGATACAGTCATCGATGTAGTGGAGGAAAAGGTGGAGGTGGTGCCAGTGTATCTGCAGAAGATGGACTGTTCCACATATCCAACGAAGAGGCAGGCACAGCTGGGCGCCATGCGGGTGCCCATGGCTACTCCTTTGGTTTGGAGGAAGTGGGAGAATTGGAAAGAGAAGTTGTTCAGAGTGAGGACCAGTTCAATCAGTCGAAGGAGGGTGTCAGTGGAAGGGTACTGGTTGGTTCGGCAGGAAAGGAAGGAGTGGAGGGTTTTGAGGCCTTCGTGATGGGCTTGGAGGCGTATTGGGACTGGATGTCCATGGTGAAGATAAGGCGTTGGGAACCGGGGAAGTGAAAATCATGGAGGAGGTGGAGGGCGTGGGTGGGGGAGCATTGGACTAAGGGGGACAGGAACGTGTCAAGGTAAGCAGAGATGAGTTCGGTCGGGCAGAAGCAGGCTGAGACAATGGTATGGCCGGGGCTGTCAGGTTTGTGCATTTTGGGCAGGAGATAGAAACGGTCGGTGCAGGGTTGTGGGACTATGAGGTTGAAGGCGGTGGAAGGGAGATCCCCTGAGGTGATGAGGTTATGGATGCTTTGGGAGATGATGGTCTTGTGGCTTTGAGGTGGGGTCATGGTCAAGGGGACAGAAGGAGGAGGTGTCCGTGAGCTGGTGTTTAGCATCAGCAATTTAAAGATCGGTGCACAAAACTACCACCACGCCTCCCTTGTTTGCCCATTTGTTTGTGAGGTTGGGGTTGCAGCAGAGGGAGTGGAGGGCTGCACGTTGCGAGGGTGAGTGGTTGGAGTGGGTGAGAGTGGTGGACAGGTTGAGGTGGTTAATGTCACGGTGGCAGTTGGCTGTGAATTGATCGAGAGCGGATAAGAGGCCAGCCCGGGATGTCCAGGTGGATGGTGTGTGTTGGAGGCGGGGGGAAGAGGTCGTCAGAGGGTGGCCGAGAATCCTGGTTGGTGTGTGGCAGTGTGTGTGATGGTGGTGGAGTGTGTGGGGGTGAGCGTGACGGTGAGGGTGGTGTGAGACAGGGTGTGTGATGGTGGATTTTGTGTGGGTAAGCATGACGGTGGGGTGGTGTGGGGCAGTGTGTGTGATGGTGGTGGAGGGTGTGGGCGTGAGCGTGACGGTGGGGCTGATGTGGGGCAGTGTGTGTGAGGGTGGTGGAATGTGTGTGGGGGTGAGCGTGATGGTGGGAGTGTTGTGAGGCAGTGTGTGTGAGATGACGGTAGAGTTTGTGTGTATGACTGTGATGGTGGGGATAGTATGGGACAGTGTGTGTGAGGGTGGTGGAGTGTGTGGGGTTGAGCGTGACGGTGGGTGTGGTGTGGACAGTGTGTGTGATTGTGATGGAGTGTGTGGGGGTGTGCCTGACGATCAGGGTAGTGTGGGGCAGTGTGTGCGATGGTGGTGCATTTTGTGGGGGTGAGCGTGATAGTGGGGGGTGGTGTGGGGCAGTATGTGTGATGGTGGAGTGTGTGGGGGTGAGCGTGACGGGTGGGGTGGTGTGTAGCTTTTGTGTGTGATGGTGATGTTGTGCACAGATGTGTGGGTGTAATTGTGGGTAAGTGTGCGCTGGAGGGAGGGTGACAGTGGGTATTGAGCGAGAGAGTGAGCATGATGGTTGTACAGTTTGTAGGGAAGTCAACTTGATGGTTCGAATGTTCCCGGGGGGAGTGAGTGTGATAGTAGTATTGTGTGCGATGTAGTAATCGTGATAATTGTCGACAGTGTGGTGGAGTGAGCCTGTTGTAGGGGTAGTGTGTTGGGATGAGAGCATGACAGAGGGGGAGTGTGCAGGATGTGAGTGCGATGATGGGGTAATGGGCAGGGGTGTAAGCGTGACGGTGGGGGAATTGGCGGTTGAGTGAGGGTGGCGGTGGGTGAGTATAGAGGGAGTGAGTGTTAAAGTGAAGCGGTGTGTGTAGAGGAGTGACTTTGAGAGAGATGCTATGTGTGAGTGAGTGAGTGTGACAGTAGTACTGTGTGGGGGAGAATGAGCGTGATCGTGAGGGAGTATGTGTGCAAGTGAGCATGATGGTGAGGTTGTGTAACTGGGAGTGAGGGTGTCAGCAGGGGAATATGCGGGTGAGAGAGACTGTGATAGTGGCAGAGAGAGTGTGATGGTGGTGCAGTGTGTGGGGGAGTGAGTGTGACGGTGGGGTAGTGTGTTGGGGAGTGAGGGTGATGGGGCGGTAGTGTGTGGGGGAGTGATGTTGACGGTGGAGGAGTGTGTGGGGGAGTGAGCGTGACGGTGATGTAGTGTGTGGGGAATGAGGATGACGGTGGGGGAGTATGCGGGGAGTGACTGTGACTGTCGGGGAGTGTGTGGGAGAGTGAGAATCATGGTGGTGGAGTGTGCGGGGGCACGAGAGTGATGGTGAGAAGGTATGCAGGCGAGTGAGCCTGACCGTTTGGTAGAGTGCAGTGCAGTGAGCATTTTGGAATGGGAGTGTGTTTGCCAGTGAGTGTTGCAGTAAGGGAGTGTGCAGGGAAGCGAGAATGACGGTGGGGGATTTTGTATGAGAGTGAGAGTGACGGTGGGGTATTGTGTGACGGAGTGAGAGTGACGTTGGGGGAGTGTGTGGGGGAGTGAGTGAGTGTGATAGCGATGAAAGGTGCAGTGGAGAGTGCATGACGGTAAGGGAGTTTGGGAGGGGTGACATTAACAGGAGGAGTGTGTGGGGGAGAGCGCATGGAAGTGGGCGAGTGCGCAGAGAGTGTGCATGCCTGTGTAGGAGTGTATGAGGGAGTGAGCGTGGCATTGGGGGAAGTGCGCTGGGAGGTAGCGTGATATTGGTGGGCTGTGCAGTGGAGTGAGCATAACCGTGTGGGAGTGACGGTGATGGAGTGAGTGTGATGGGGTGAGGGTAATGGGGTGAGTGTGGTGTTGACGGATTGAGTGTAAGACGGTCAGGGTGAGAGTGACCGAGTGAGTGTGAAGGGGTCAGTGTGATGGTGATGGAGTTAGTGTGAGGGCGTCAGGGCGACGGTGATGGATTGAGTGTGAGGGGGTCAGAGTGACGGTGATGGAGTGAGTGTGAGGGAGGCAGGGTGAGGCTGATGGAGTGAGTGTGAGGTGTTCATGGTGACGGAGATGGAGTGAATGTAAGGGGGTCAGGGTGACAGTGGTGGAGTGAATGTGAGTGGGTTAGGGTAACAGAGGTGGATTGAGTGTGAGGGGTCAGGATGTTGGTGATGGAGTAAGTGTGAAGGTGTCAGCGTGAGGGTGATGGAGTGAGTGTGAAGGGGTCAAGGTGATGGTGATAGACTGAGTGTGAGGGGGTCTAGGTAACAGTGATGGATTGAGTGTGTGGGTCTCAGCGTGACGGTGATGGAGTGAGTGTAAGGGGTTGAGAGTGAGGGTAATGGAGTGAGAGTGAGGGGGTCAGCGTGAGGGTGATGGAGTGAGTGTGAGGGTGTTAGGGTGAGGGTGATAGAGTGAGTGTGAGGGGGTGAGTGTGAGGGTGTTGGAGTGAGTGAGTGTGAGAACGAGAGAGCGAGATTGAACATCAGAGAGTGTGTGACAGTAAGAGAGAGAAAGAGAGAGTGCATATCTGAGAGAGTGTGTGAGTTAGAGAGAGAGGGGGACTTTGTACATCCGAGAGAGAGTGAGTGAGCGCGGGAGAGAGAGTGAGAGACAGTGTAAATTAGAAGAGTACATGAGGGAGAGAGAGAGAGAGTGACAGTGTACATCAGGGAGAGTGTGTGAGTTAGTGAAAGAGAGGAACTTTGTACATCAGAGAGAGTAAGAGAGAGAGAGAGAGAGAGAGTGCACATCAAAGAGTATGTGAGTGAGAGAGACAGACAGTGAATATCAGATAGACTGAGTGTGTGTGTGTGTGTGTGTCTGTGTGTGTGAGAGAGAGAGAGAGAGAGACAGTATACATCAGAAATAGTGCACGAGGGAGAGAGAGGGACAGTGTACATCTGATAGTGTGTGTGAGTAAGAGAGAGAGAGAGAGACAGAGGGACAGTGCATATCAGAGAGAGTGTGTGAGATAGTGAGAGGGGGACTTTGTACATCAGAGAGAGAGTGAGAGAGAGGGGAGAGACAGAGACAGATACAGACAGAGTACATCAGAGAGAGAGAGAGAGTGAGTGAGCACAGGCGAAAGGGAGAAAGCGCGCATCAGAAGAATGCATGAGGGAGAGACAGAGAGGGAGAGTGTACATCAGAGAGAGTGTGTGAGTTAGCAAGAGAGAAGAACTTTGTACATCAGAGAGAGTGAGAGAGACAGTGTACATCACAGTATGTGTGTGTGTGTGTGAGAGAGAGAGAGAGAGAGAGAGAGTGTACATCAGCCATAGTGCGCAAGGGAGTGAGAGGGACAGTGTACATCAGAGAGTGTGTGAGTGAGAGAGAGAGAGATCAAGTGTACATCAGAGAGAGAGTGCAAGACAGAGAGAGACAGTGTATAGAGAGAGTAAGTGAAAGAGAGAGACAGTGTACAGAGAGAGTGAGTGAGAGAAAGACCAGTGAGAGTGTGTGCCAGTGAGAGAGAGTAAGTGAGAGAGACAGTGTACATCAGAGAGAGTGTGTGACTGAGATACAGAGTGTAGGTGAGTGAGAGACAGAGAGACAGTGTCCATCAAGGAGAGTATGCGAGTGAGAGATTGAGAGACAGTGTACATCAGAGAGAGCGTGTGAGAGAGAGGGAGACAGTGTACATCAAGGAGAGTGCGTGACTGAGAGAAAAAGTGTGTACACCAGAGCGAGTGTGTGAGTGTGAGAGAGAGACAGACAGTGTACATCAGAGAGTGTGCGTGAGAGAGAGACAGTGTACATCAGATGGAGTGTGTGAGGGAGAGACAGTTTACATCAGAGAGTGTGTGAGTGAGAGGGAGAGAGAGGCAGTACACAGAGAGAGTGTGAGAGTGAGAGGGAGAGTGTACATCATCGAGAGTGCGCGAGAGAGAGGGTGAGAGCAACAGTGTACATCAGAGAGAGTGCGTGTGAGTAAGAGAGAGAGAGAATGAGAGAGGAGGACAGTGGACATCAAAGAGAGTGTGTGAGTTAGAGAGAGAGGGGGACTTTGTTCATCAGTGAGCGAAAGTGATATGGGTAATGTAATTTCTGCAGTTTCACACACTCTCTCTCACACAGGAGTCACACATTCTCACATACACACACACACACACTCACGCCACACACATTCTATTGGTATGGGTACGGTAATTTCTGTATTAAAACTGAGGTTTAATAAGTAAAGGTTAATTATGAGCAACTAGGCCATATGAGAACATGAACCAGAAGTCACTTCTGTTATGTCAGGAACATGGTAACCTTGGGCAAGATACCAAGGAATGCTTTAGCAGATAAATGCTTTAACCAGCAGAATTGTTAAAAACAATATAACATTTAATTCAGCAAAATTGTTAAAATAATATAACATTTAATTAAAGAATTGGCAGAGAAAAGCGTGAAATGTTTTAACCAATGGACTTGTCATTAATGATTTTGAATGTAAGAAAAATGTATAGCGTGAGATGTTTTAACCAATGGAATTATCACTAATGTTTTTACATGTAAAAATAATGTATAAATATTAGTGCTGTAAAATCTTCCGTCGCGATTCTTCTGAAGCTCATTTTGGAAGCCGCCCAAACTTGCAAGTTTGAAATAAACATCAATTGCTCATTTGTGTGTCTTGCAGCATTTCGATTTGCCACGGGAAAAGCGGTAGCCGGAGGGGATGAGGGCTGGTGCTGTCAGCTTGGAGTTCGCCTCCTAGGACGGGACCTTGTGGACAGTCTCCCTTGAAGTCAAGGGTTAAAGGACAGTCCACGGTCGGCAGAGTGTGGAGGCAGAACTCGGTTGATCTGAACCATAGCCCTAGTGTAGAATAGTTAGCCGAGTGTCAGGGACTATTCTCCGGAGATTTAGAATACCTAGACAGAATTCACTTATAACAAACTTGGGGGCTCGTGTCCGGGATCTTAAAAGAACTCCCACGGGAGGCTCTGAATGATTCCGGGACACTGTGACACACACAGATATTTGAGCAAACGATGTGAATAGGAAGCGCTTATAATATAGTAAAAGGTTGAAGTTTTAATAAGGTAACAGGTTGAAGTTGTTATCCTGAGTCGGACAACTCTGTGCACGGATCAAGGTAAGAACCTTCTCTGGTATTTGGGGTTTTCACGGAATTGAGAAGTGTACACTGCCTTGTCGACTCCGTGGTTGTGACAGGTAACCAGGAAATTAAGGGTTAACTTGGTAACCGGGATAAAAGGGTTGACTAAGTAACCAGAGTATAGAAAACAGGTTAGCCTGAAGACCAACCATGGGTGGCCAATGTTCCGGGTCGAAAAAGGAACAGGAAGACGAAACCCCGAAAATTCCCCCCGATAGATTCTACAGAGATTGTGGAGGGCGGAAGAGATTAGTTACAAGCTGATAGTGTTGAACCCCGTTTCTGGATGGTCTCTATTATCTTTACATAGAAGCAGTATAAGGGGGACAACTGAAGTTTATTTTTACCAGCAGCTTGCAGTAAGACCGGCAGAGAGAGAGAGTGCGAGAACAGCTAGCAAAACATTTAACCCTTCGTGATTTGGTTTGAATGCACATTTGTTGGTTGATGATTGAATGAGGAAGTTTTATTCACTGGAGCTTGAGTTCCAGGATTGTTTTAAATGTGATTTTTATGTAAACTTAACATGATTTTTTTCAATATGTGAAGTACAGTTGAAGTTTCAGTTCAACAGTAGGCTATCGAAAAAAAAGACGATAACTTCCATGGTTATTATCTGAGACCTTGGATTCGGCCATTAGAATTTCTTTTAACTTGAATTGACAAATTATTGTAAGACAACTCTGATTATTTTACGACCTAAAGTATTGTAATTGAGAAATGATTGGTCAGGAGTACATAAGAAAACTAATTTTGGATCTAAATTAGGGTACGAAATCTGGGTGATTACAGTGGATTTCAAAATTGGGAACTGTATGCATTTTACATTTTAAATATTAAATACTGAATAAATGGACGTAAATATATAAATATGTTTACAAGTTAGGAACAGGCTTTAAAGTTAGTCAAGCATGAATTTATAAATTGGTGTTTGAGGATATGAGAAGCTAGGAACATTGCAATGTTTCTTAAAATAAAGGAAGAACGCAACGACTAAAGTGCCGATAGGGGACAAGGAGATTGTGTTTGTGTATGACCCCCTCACCAGTGGGGAGGTCGGAACATTTAAAAGGAAATGACGGTCCTGGTTGTGAATCCGGTAGGATTGTCAGAACAAATTAATTTATTTTTGAGGCCCGGTCTGTATATGTGGGCTGAGTTAATGTTTATTTTTGAATATGCTATTTACTGGGGGAGAAAGGAGACTTATATGGGGATACTGGATAGGAAAAGTGTTAATTGAGATTTTTAAAAAAATAGTAGCAGCGCCGGTATTGAGCTTGCCTGACAATTTGGCATGAGAGGAGGATGGTTAGGGGTGAGGACAAATATCCCCTTCAGAACCCTAACTGGGACCACCACAATATAGAAGGGTGGAATAATATGTCAGACTTGCGAAATTTGATAATCCAAGGGATACAAACTTGCATCCCCAAACAGCAAAATTTAGCCAAGGTTTTCGACCTGAGGCAGGGAAAGGACGAGTCTCCCTGTGCGTTCTTACACAGATTAAGGGAGTCGGTTAGGAAATGTTCGGGTTCACTTCGTGATTTATGTATGTGTGAAAGAGATGGGCCAGCCCCGATAGGATCTCTGTGTGTAAATTTGATTGTGAAAAATAAAGTAGTCTCTGTGGATGTGAGAATTTGTGTTTGTGTTATCATGGTGTCTGTGAGAAAGAATCTGGCAGAAGGCTTCTCAGCTAACAAGCAGTTTAACACTTTGAGCTCTGGCTTGAATTCATCTGTTTGTTAATGGTTTTATGTTTGAAACTTGTTGTTTGTCATTTGATTCAGTGTGCTATTTTTGATTGTAATTTTATGAATGCTTAACGTTATTTTCTTTCATGATATGATTTTACCATTCATGAGATTAAGGACGAGGTAGTAATAAGTTAGAACATGAAAATGAGGTATATAGGCGGCCGATAAGGCAGGGGGGAACAGAAACTCTGAGGGCAGATGCGAATTAATATGGGTAACTTGAGAGTGAGTTTCAGGACGTTGAGACAGTAAGTAGAACCCCTGATAACTTTGTAGGTGGGCCCAGATGAGAAACCAGTAATATTTTTAATAGATACCGGTGCGGGGAGATCTTCTGTTCCAATCCATCCGAAAGGGGCAGTTTTTCTGACTCGGACCTTGGGAATAACGGGAGTTAGAGAGGGAACATCAGAGGCAAAAATTTTCAAGGAAGTACAAGTTAAAAGGGGAGATGAAATTGTTCTAACAGAACTCTTATATCTCCCTCACTTACCCTATGGACTGATGGGAAGAGATCTTATTATACCATTCGGATTACAAATAGGAGTGGGGGAAGATGAGCAATTGATAGTAATGGCTCTTTTGAATGAGGGAAGTCTAGCAGAAATAGACCCCCGGGTGTGGACAGCTAAAGGAAATAGGGGGCGACTGGACATTTCCCCAGTCCAAGTAGAATTAAAACCTGGGAGCCCCGCTGTACACATTAGACAGTACCCTATATCCTTAGAAGGAAGGCAAGGTTTAAAACAAGTTATAACAGACCTGATTGCCGACGGGCTGGTAGAGCCCTGCATGTCCAGTTTTAACTCCCCCATACTTCCTGTCAGAAAATCCCTCAGATCATGTTTGGGTTAGTGTGGTGGATTTAAAAGATGCCTTCTGGGCATGCCCTCTCCACCCCTCTCGTAGGGATCTTTTAGCTTTTGAATGGGAAGACCCTGATAGTGGGAGAAAACAGCAGTATAGATGGACTGTCTTGCCTCAAGGGTTTACTGAGTCACCGAACTTGTTTGGACAGATCCTAGAACAAGTTCTTGAGGGCTTGACTTTGAGGCCAACTTTAAAGTTAATTCAGTATGTGGACGACCTTCTGTTGTCCGGTCCCACCCAAATTGACACACAGCGGGGAACTAATGATTTGTTAAACTACCTTGCAGTAAAGGGGTTGCGAGTCAGTCAGAACAAATTACAGTATGTGGAACGGGAAGTTAGATATTTAGGACATTTGATCAGTCAAGGGCAAAAGAGAATAAGACCCGAAAGAATAAAGGGAATTGTAGAATTAGGAATACGCCGAACCAAGAGGGAACTCCGGAAGTTTCTGGGTTTGCTAGGTTATTGTAGACGCTGGATAGATAATTATGCTACTCTTACGAAAAAGTTATATCTTCAGCTAACAGAAGAGGCTCCGAACAGGGTTAAATGGGATCCTGAAGGAAAGATGCTGATTGAAACTTTAAAAGAAAAATTAGTTACAGCACCGGTTTTGAGCCTGCCTGATTTTAATAAGGATTTCCGACTCTTTGTTAACGCCAAACAGGGGACAGCTTTTGGGGTCTTAACTCAGGAATTGGGTGGACATAGAAAACCCGTAGCTTTTCTCTCCCGAATTCTAGACCCCGTTTCACGGGGTTGGCCTGAATGTGTCCAGGCAGTAGCAGCCACTGCTAAGCTAGTGGAAGAAAGTCGGAAACTGACGTTTGGTGCACCAGTGACTGTGGTTACCCCTCACCAAGTTCGCACTATCCTGAATCAAAAGGCAGGACGATGGCTCACAGACTCCCGAATCCTCAAATATGAGGCAGTCCTCTTAGATAGAGAGGATCTTAGAATAGAGGTGGGCGCCTGTTCAAATCCTGCTGAATTCTTGTGGAAAGGGGAATCGGAACAGCCGCTACAGCACCAGTGTACAGACATTGTCGAGTTACAAAGTAAAGTTCGGGAGGATTTGAGGGATCAACCCCTCCATCTGGAGAAACGATGGTATATAGATGGGTCCTCCCGGGTAGTGGACGGAAAAAGATTCAACGGGTATGCCATTATTGGTGAGGAAGGATGGAGGTTGGTAGAAAGTGGACGATTGCCCAATGCCTGGTCAGCACAGACGTGTAAGTTGTATGCTCTGCACCGGGCATTAGACGGTTTAGAAGGTCAAGTGGGGACGATATACACAGATTCAAAATATGCATACGGTATGGTGCATACTTTTGGGAAAATTTGGCACGAAAGGGGAATGATTAATAGGGGGAAGAAATTAGTACATGAAGAGTTAGTAGTCAAAATACTGGAAGATCTTCTGAAACCTCAGGAGATAGCAGTAGTTCATATACGGGGGCATCAAAAGGGAATGGAGGTGGAAGTAAAAGGCAACCAGTTGGCAGACGAGCAGGCCCGCGTGGCGGGTATGGATAAGGAAGAATTAATTTGTGTGTTATGGGTTCCCCAGTTACCAGAGGTCATAGAAACCCCGGTATTTTCAGAGAAGGAGGAGGAAGAATTAAAGTCGATAGGGGGAACTAAGAATGAAATGGGCAAATGGTTCCTTCCTGATGGCAGGCAGTTACTCAATCGGCCCATATCAAGAGGGGTCATCACTCACCTTCACCAGTGTGGTCATTGGGGAACCCAAGCCTTGTGCGATACCTTTCTTAGGGTCTATGCTCACCCTGGAATACACACAGTGGCCAATCAGGTCACCAGGGACTGTTTATTATGTAGACGAGTCAATAAAAAGGGAGTGAGACAGAACGCAACCAAAGGGGGTCGAAGTCCAGCATATCGGCCATTTGAATTTATTCAGGTGGATTATACTGAGTTTCCCCCAGTAGGGCGTCTTAAATATCTTTTGGTTATGGTGGATCACTTGACAGGATGGGTCGAGGCTTTTCCGACAGCCACTGCCACAGCCTCTCAGGTTAGCAAGACCTTACTAGAGCAATTAATACCCCGTTTTGGCCTCCCACGAGCCATTGATTCTGATCAAGGCAGCCACTTCACCGCAACAGTTCTTCAACGCTTAGTACAAGCATTAGGTATACAGTGGGATTTTCACACACCATGGCATCCGTCCTCATCCGGCAGAGTAGAACATATGAATCAAACACTTAAAAAGCAGCTTACTAAATTAATCTCAGAATTAGGTTTGCCCTGGACAAAATGTCTCCACATGGCTTTACTCCAAATTCGAACACAGCCCCGGACAGATTTGGGTATATCCCCTTATGAAATGATGTTTGGACTACCCTTTCCTGGGCCAAAAGGGGATCTGCCTGTTTTTGAATCACGGGATATATTTGTTCGTAAATATGTTGAGACCCTGGGCTCCGCTTTTTCTCGTTTACGCCACCAGGGTCTGCTGCTGCAAACACCACCTCTGGACTTCGCTGTACACACCATTAAGCCTGGCCATTGGGTTTTAATCAAGCACTGGCAGCAGCGCACTCTCGAACCTGTGTGGGACGGCCCGTTCCTGGTGTTATCTATCACCGAAACCGCTATCCGCACGGCAGAGAAGGGGTGGACTCACTACACGCGTGTCAAAGGTCCGGTTCCCTCTCCAGTTGAGAAAAAGGTCTGGACTGTCGAACCAGCGCGGGACCCGCTGAAACTTCGACTGAAGAAACTTTGATTAACTGATTATACTGTGGCGAAGCGAGTGCGGGGACTCTTTATAATGTCTAAGTTCCTAGCACTAGTCAGAATTATGCTGTTATTCCTGTTACTTCAAAGATTTGCTCATATATCTTTTTCCTTTGATGTGTTAATGATTTCTGTTTCAGAATTTCCACAAGTTATAAAGGTCGATGTTTGCAGCATAGTAGAATGCCCAGATGTAAAATTTCAAAGAGAATATCTTTCCTCAAAAATATCTCTTCACACTGTTCCAAATGTAAGGTTTGGGTCGGAAGAACCACCGCCTGGCATTACTATTCATAGAGCCCCCTTTAGCTCAGCCCTAAATTGTTTTGACCGGAAGTGTCATCCAATATATATCACCATTAAAAATGCTTCCTCTGAAGACTCATTTCCCCGTAAAAATGGGTCCCAACTCCTTAGTAATGATTTAAAGATAGAGATGACAGCGTATGGGAAGCGTTTTGTGGGCTGCTGTTTTCGAATTGGCATCGGACGGAGACAGCCTTTGGGATACCTTGATTCTAAACTGCAACCTTTAACCCCTTCCACTGATCCGAAATCACTAAAAATTATAGAGGTAAAAGACTTGGGACAGACTCTTGAAATAGAAACTGGATACAGAGATGCAAATGCCTGGGTTGAATGGGTTAAATATACTGTTAAAAGCCTGAACAAAAGCAATTGCTATGCATGTGCCTCCGGTAGTGCAATGTCTCAGGTGGTTCCCTTTCCGCTCGGGTGGGAGCGAAACAAACAGAGCATGGAATGTATGATAGCCCTATATCAGGATGAGACTGCATGGAATAATCCGAATTGTACCTCCCTGTCTTTGATGTTTGATGTTCCCTCCTTTGGAAACGTATTTTCGGCTGCTATTGGAAACCACACGTCGTGTGTGCATAGGATTGTGTTCAGCAATTAAAAACGTTACTGAAGCGGAGGAAGGAAGAAACTACTCAGCTTTAAATGTTCCCCGAGCGGATCTGTGGTGGTACTGTGGAGGCAAACTACTGAGACCCACCGTACCCCCAGATTGGAAAGGGATATGTGCGATTGTACAAATGGCAATTCCATTCACCTTGGCATTTGAGGGAGAATAGATAGTCTGAACAAAGGGAAGGGATAGGAGATCGCTGTTGCCCACTTATTTTGATGATAAGATTTATCTTGACTCAATAGGGGTCCCTAGGGGGGGTGCCTGATGAGTTCAAAGCTCGTAACCAAATTTCAGCAGGCTTTGAGTCGTCCCTGTTCTGGTGGGTCACTATAAACAAGAATGTCGATTGGATAAACTACATTTATTATAACCAAGCACGATTTATTAACCATACTAGAGATGCAGTCAGGGGGCTGGCAGAACAAATGGATGCTACCAGTCATATGACTTGGGAAAATAGACTGGCCTTAGATATGCTCCTAGCTGAAAAGGGGGGTGTTTGTGCCATGATCGGCTTTCAATGTTGCACTTTTATTCCTAACAATACAGCCCCTGACGGCTCGGTCACCCGTGCCTTGGAGGGACTTAAGTCACTGGCAGAGGAAATAGCTGAAAATTCAGTAGTTAATACTGATTGGACTGGCTGGTTAGAGCGGTGGTTCGGTAAATGGAAGGGGGTGATGGTCTCAGTAATGGTTACACTTCTAGTAGTAACAGGGGTCTTAATTGCTTTGGGCTGTTGTATAATTCCCTGTCTACGGGACCTGATTACCCGCCTTATTGAAACGGCCCTGATGAAGGGCGACCCACGTACAGTTGTGGGCATTCACCTACAAACTGATGCTGATGATCCTGAGGCTGATTGGGATAGAGAGGCCATGATTATGCTGCAGAAATTACAGACTGTATAAAAAGACAAGGGGAATTGATATGGGTAATGTAATTTCTGCAGTTTCACACACTCTCTCTCTCACACAGGAGTCACACATTCTCACATACACACACACACATACACACTCACACCACACACATTCTTTTGGTATGGGTAAGGTAATTTCTGTATTAAAACTGAAGTTTAATAAGTAAAGGCTAATTATGAGCAACTAGGCTATATGAGAACATGAACCAGAAGTCACCTCTGTTATGTCAGGAACATGGTAACCTTGGGCAAGATACCAAGGAATGCTTTAGCAGATAAATGCTTTAACCAGCAGAATTGTTAAAAACAATATAACATTTAATTCAGCAAAATTGTTAAAATAATATAACATTTAATTAAAGAATTGGCAGAGAAAAGCGTGAAATGTTTTAACCAATGGACTTGTCATTAATGATTTTGAATGTAAGAAAAATGTATAGCGTGAGATGTTTTAACCAATGGAATTATCACTAATGTTTTTACATGTAAAAATAATGTATAAATATTAGTGCTGTAAAATCTTCCGTCGCGATTCTTCTGAAGCTCATTTTGGAAGCCGCCCAAACTTGCAAGTTTGAAATAAACATCAATTGCTCATTTATGTGTCTCGCAGCATTTCGATTTGCCACGGGAAAAGCGGTAGCCGGAGGAGATGAGGGCTGGTGCTGTCAGCTTGGAGTTTGCCTCCTAGGACGGGACCTTGTGGACAGTCTCCCTTGAAGTCAAGGGTTAAAGGACAGTCCGCGGTCGGGAGAGTGTGGAGGCAGAACTCGGTTGATCTGAACCATAGCCCTAGTGTAGAATAGTTAGCCGAGTGTCAGGGACTATTCTCCGGAGATTTAGAATACCTAGACAGAATTCACTTATAACAAAATCAGGAGGGCAAAAAGGGGACCTGAGATAAAATTGGCAAATAGAATTAAGGAGAGTCCAAAAGGACTTTACAAAGACGTTAAGGAAAATACAGAAAATAGGGAGAGAATAGGGTCCCCTCAAAGATCAGCAAAGAAGCCTTTGCGTGCAGCTGCAGGAGCTAGGGGACATATTAAATGAGCATTTTGCATCAATGTTTTCTGTGGAAAATGACATGGAAGATACAGAATGTCGGCAAATAAATGGTGACATCTTCCAAATGTTTATATTACAAAGGAGGATGTACTGGATGTCTTGAAACACATAAAAGTGGATAAATCCCCAGGACCTGATCAGGTGTACCGAGAACTTTGTGGGAAGCCAGGGAAATGATTACTGGGCCTGTTACTGAGATATTTGTATCATTGATAGTCACAGGTGAGGTCCCAGAGGATTGGAGGTTGGCGAATGTGCTGCCATTGTTTCAGAAGGGTGGTCAGGACAAGGCAGGGAACTATAGACCAGTGAGCCTGACAGCGGTAGTGAGCAGGTTCTTGGAGGGAACCCTGAGGGACAGGATGTACATGCATTTGGAAAGGCAAGGACTCATTAGGGATAGTCAACATTACTTTGTGAGTGTAAAATCATGTCTCACAAACTTGACTGAGATTTCTGCAGAAGTAACAAAAAGGATTGATGAGGGCAGAGCAGTGGACGTGATTTATTTCAACTTCAGTTAGACGTTCGACAAGGTTTCCCATGGGAGACTGGTTAGTCAGCTTAGATGTCATGGAATACAGGGAGAAATAGCCATTTAGATACTGAACTTGCTCAAAGGTAGAAGACAGAGGGTGGTGGTGGAGGGTTGTTTTTCAGACCGGAGGCCTGTGACCAGTGGAGTACCATAAGAATCAGAGCTGAATCCACTACTTTTCGTGATTTATATACATGATTTAAACGTGAGCATAAGAGGTACAGTTATTAAGTTTGCAGATGACGCCAAAATTGGAGGTGTAGTGGACAGCGAAGAAGGTTACCTCGGATTGCAACAGGACCTTGATCAGATGGACCAATGGGCTTAGGAGTGGCAGATGGAGTTTAATTTACATAAATGCGAGGTGCTGCATTTTGGGAAAGCAAGTCTTAGCAGGAGTAATACTCTTAATGGCGAGATCCTAGGGAGTGTTGCTGAACAAAGAGACCTTGGAGTGCAGTTTCATTGTTCCTTGAAAGTACAGTCGCAGATAGGTAAGATAGTGAATTCGACGATTGGTGTGCTTTCCTTTGTTGGTCAGAGTATTGAGTACAGGAGTTGGAAGGTCATTTTGTGGGTCGACAGGAAGTTAGTTAGGCCACTTTTGGAATATTGCATGCGATTCTGGTCTCTTTCCTATCAGAAGGAAGTTGTGAAACTTGAAAGGGTTCAGAAAAGATTTACAAGGATGTTGCTAGGGTTGGAGCATTTGAGATGTAGGGAGAGCCTGAATAGGCTAGGGCTGTTTTCAGTGGAGCGTCGGAGGCTGAGGGGTGATCGTATTGCGGTTTATAAAATCATGAAGGGCATGGATAGGGTAAACAGACAAGGTGTTCTCCCTGGTGTGGCGCCATCCAGAAGTAGATGGCATATGTTTTGGGTGAGATGGGAAAGATAAAAAAAAAGAGCTGAGGGGCACCTTTTTCATGCAGAGGGCATTATGTGTATGGAATGAGCTGCCAGAGCAAGTGGTGGAGGCTAGTACAAATGCAACATTTAAAAGGCATCTGGATGTGTATATGAATGGGAAGGGTTTGGAGGGATATGGCCCGGGTCCGGTCAGGTGGGACTAGATTGGGTTGGGATATCTAGTCGGCATGGACAGGTTGGACCAAAGGGTCTGTTTCCATGCTGTACATCTCTATGACTCTAATTTAAAATGACAAAAATAAACATGCACTATTAAATAAATAAATGTTTTATGTTATTAAATTGTATCATACAGAAAGTTGAAAACTTGCAATTTTTAGAATGAATAATAAAGAAAGAAGAACAAAGAAAATTCCAGTACGGAAGCAGGCCCTTCGGCCCTCCAAGCCTGCACCAATCCAGATCTTCTATCTAAACCTGCCACCTATTTTCCAAGGATCTGTATCCCTCTGCAACCTGCACATTCATGTATGCGTCTAGATACATCTTAAATGATGTTCCCATAAAATGCTCCAAATGTGCCCCGATCAGAGTCTTGTAAAGACTCAGAAATCCATCCCTGCTTTATTATTCAAGTCCTCTCAAAATAAATGCCATCATTGTATTTGTCTTCCTGACCGGATAGGCTACCTGAAACAATGAAAACGTATGATGGACATTAATAAACTTATCATGGAGTTACAAAAATGAACAGTGATTAAAGCATGATGGCAAGTGAATCCCGGCCTTGAGTAAACTGTCTGTGCTAATCAACATGCTGAAGAATCCACACAGGCTGCAGCTCCCTACAGACGGTTTGCAAACAAACCTGACAGCTACAGTACAGACCCTGCAATACCCTCCTGAAGATGGACTTTAATGGGACGTTGGAGTATCGCCCTTGGGCCATCAATATGCCAACCCCTGGTTGAGTCTGATTTATCAGGGTAAATGAACCTGATCATTCTATTGACAGATCATCCATACCCTCCCAAGGGCTTGAAGACGTGGAAGGATAAGAATCACCTCAAAACCCCACAGATTGTGGTAACTGGAGAATAACCACTGAGAAAGAAGACAATTCCAAGACCATTGGAAGAATAAGAAGGCATCACCACGTGGAGCCTGTCTAAGTTCTAGTGTGGTGGTACACTATCAGCCAAAGTTAAGTAAAAGCATAAGACACTTTGCAGTATTTTTCATTACTTTATAGTAAACTGTATTGTACAAGCACTGATTGTGTTCAATAAACAAATATTATTATTTGTAAGAGATGACTCAGTTCTTTTGCTGAATCGAAGACTTTAAACACACCTTCCTCACTATTCAATCAACCTGCAAGTTTACCTTGAGACATTCCTGTGCAAGAACTCACAACTCTGTTTGCACTTCAGATTTCTGAATTTTCTTTTCATTTATGAAATATTCCATGCCTCTCTTCCTCCTCACAAAGTGCATCACCTCATGCTTTCCCAAGATGGCCTCCATCTGCCACTTCTTTTACTACTCTCCTATTCTATCTAAATCCTTCTGCAGCCTCCCTGCCTCCTCTATGCTACCTGTCCCTCTACCTACCTTTGTTTCATCCAAAAGCCTACCCAGAATGCCATCAGTTCCTTAATATCATTCGTTAATGTACAAAGTAAAATGTTGTGGTCACAACACTGAGCCTTGTGGGACAGCAGTTGTCATCGGCTGCTATCCCAAGAAGGGCTCTTTTATTACCACTCTATACTTGCTGCCAGACAGCCAAGCTTCTGCACACACTAGTACCTTGCCTCTAACAAAGTAGCACCTTATTGTACTCAGCAGCCTCCTGTGTGGCACCTTGTCAAAGTCCTTCTTAAAGTCCAGTTGGATAACATCCACTGACTTTCCTTTGTCTCACTTGCTTGTTACATCCTCAAATAAATCTTACAGATTTATGAGGCATGATGTCCCCTTCATGAAACCATATTAACATTACCCAATTTTACAATTCACTGGCAAGTATTCAGAAATCTCATCGTTCACAATGGATTCCAGGATCTTACACATGACTGAGGTTAGGCTGATCGGTCTGTCATTTTCTGCCTTTTGCCTTATTCACTTCTTAAATAGGGTGTCACGTTATCAACTTTCTCGTCTTCTAAGCCTCTACCTGATTCTAGAAATTCATGAAAGATCACCACAAATGCCTCTATTATTTCTTCAGCTATCTCCCTTTGCACTCTGCAATATCACCCATCTGGTCCAGTTCATTTACCCATTTAGTTTTTAGAGCAACTTCTCCGAATAAGCTCTGCCCCCATGCTATCTTGAATTTGTGGGACACTATTCGTGTCTTTCATTGAGAAAGCTGATGTGAAATAATTGTTCAGTTTCTTATCCATTATTTTTTCCCCATTAATATAACTCCAGCGTCATCTTCTTTGTCCCAATGTCCATTTCTGCCTCTCTTTTCCCCTTTATATATCTAAAGAAACTCTTCCAGTCTTATTTAATATTACTGGCTAGCTTACCCTCATAGTTAATCTTCTCCCTCCTATTTCTTATTTTGTTGCCCTGTACTGGTATTTGTAAGCTTCCAAATCCTCTGGATTCCCACTGCCATTTGCCATGTTATCTGATTTCTCTTTTGCTGTTACACTAACCCTGATTTCCCATGTCATCCATTGTTGCCTCATCCTCCCTTTGCCATGCATGTTTTAGCTTGGGATGAATTTCTGCTATGTCTCCTGAGTTACTCCCAGAAACTCACCCCATTACTGTTCCACTGTCTTTCCTGCTAGCCTACTTTCCCAGTCAATTCAACCCAGTTCCCGCTTCATGCCTTTGTAGTTGCTTTTATTCAGCAGTAATATTGTGAACTCTGATTCTATCTTCACCATATTAAAATGAAGAGTAGGTTCAATGATATTATGCTTATTGCATCATAACGCTTTATTTACCTGAAGCTCCCTTATCAAGTCTGACCCATTGCACAACTCTAAATCCAGTATTGCCCGTTCCCTCGTTGCCTGCACCATCAGCTGCTCCAAAAAGCCATCTCATAGACATTCCAAAAATTCCATTTCTTGCAAACCACTACCAACCTGATTTTCCCAGTCCACCGACACATTGAAATCCCCCCAATCACTGTAACTTTGCCTTTCAAAAAAATCTTTTCTATCTCCTGATGTGTCCTCCGCCCCAGCTCCTGACTATGATTTGTAGGCCTGTAGAAAACTCCAAATATGGCTTTTCACCTTTTCCATTCCTCAATTGTAACCACACAGATTCTACACCGTCTGTCCCTATTTTGAGTTTTGGGGACTAAGTGATGGGAATATAAAACATTTTAGCATTGTCACAAATTCATAGTTTAGATATTGATTAAAAATATTAAGTTGTCAATTCCATCAGCCACAATCTATTTATTAGGCCAAATTTTCTATCTGTACTAGGGAATAATGCAGACACTTGAAACAGTTCGAAAAGCAATGCATGAAGAGGACATGAGTCTATAAATAGATTAAGGTGGGTCAAGTGAACAGACAAATATTTTTGTATGCAGCATCGTAAGAAAAACTGTCTGTGCGCTCAAAGATGTTGGCGGGAAGAATTGAAAGGCAGTGTATTATTTTAATGGAAAGATTGGGTTGAGGTACAGAAGAACCGGGCACTTGGATTACAAAATAAAACCTTTAGGTATACATAAAGTTTTGAGGGAGGTAAGATAAATGTAGAAGCTTGCTCAAACAGAATACATTCAAAATTAGGGAAGATTTTCCACAGTTTTGCAGGGTAGTGGCGAGTCCATATCGAGAGAGTGATGGCCGTAATGACATGCAAATAAGTTCAGAGAAGATTCACTCAACTAACTCCTGTGAGGAACGTTTATTTCAGTAGGAAATCTTGAACTGACTGACTCCAGATCTGCTGGAGTTTAGGCGAACAACATGTGATCTTGGTAACCCCAGATTATTCCAAGTAGTCCTTTCAGTTTGAACTCTGAAACAATTTTTCAGTTTGTGAGAGAGATTACCAGGAGTGGATGGACAATAAAACAGAAGAACATCTCAATAATGAAGATGTTGGTTGTTTTAACCCACTCAAAGTGTCGTGTATTTGTGAACTCTCTTCCCAGATAGCAATGAAGAATAAGACATTGAATATTCCAAAGGCAGGCAGATTCTTGACGACGAATGACACACTAACATTCTAAGGGCAAAGGAGGAATGTGTGTTTAAGGTCACAATCAGATCATCCACGATCTTATCGCTGTATTGGTGACTTATTCCTGATGCTAGATTCGACATTTCTGTTGTTTTTTTAGATACTAAAAAAAAATGAGACGATTCTCATGAACATACAGACTTCTCTTTTCAGGTTATTAGGCACAACTTTTCACATATGATTTTTAAACAACCCTGGAAAAATAAACATTCTGGAAAGTTTCATGGTTTTGGAGAAATATCAGAAGCATAGGGCAAAGTGAAAGGCTCCCTTGAAATTGCTTTAGAAATCAGTTTGGGTCGAATGGATGTCTTTAATAGTACAGATTCCTTTCAGTTATTCTTGGGAGGTGAATTTCATTCGCAAGGCCGGCATTCTGTGGCCGATGTCTAATTTCTGTTCAGAATATGGTGATAAATCCCAGGGTTTTTTTCGTGGTGCAGGGATACAAACAGGTATGTTACAAAGAGAGAAACGGGTTCCTGAACCATTTGACAGTGAAAGGAGAATGATATAGCTTCACATCGGTGTGTTGTGTGACCTTGGAGATTGTATTCTTCACCATTTGATGCTCACAATCTATGGAAATAGTGAGACTACATTCTCCGTTTTCAACAATCTAAGTGGTAGAGTCACACAGCATACAAACTGGCCTTTACATCTACGCTAGTCAGAAAACACCAACCTACATAAATCCCAGTTACCTGAAGATCATTAGCCTACTATTCCCTGTCATTTGTGCTTAAATGCTGCGTTCTCTTATGATACCTACGACTTGAGCTTTTTGTTCTTTCACTATATGTACAAAATGGTTTCGTAGAAATAGATCACACAATTTCAAAGGCAGCAACAAACACATCAGACCACAAAAAATGTCTACATTGTTCAATAATTATTAGAAAGTCGGATTGTCTTTTCAATTCATTTGAGATTTTAACGGAGCTCGACCAGCATTAATTGCCCTTGAGACGTTCCAGTCCACTTGGTGTTGGTCCATCCAAGTGGCTGTTGAGAGGGAATGCCAGCAGTGCATCTCTTGTGCTTATTTAGCTAGGTGTAAATATTACTAGTGCTGGATGGAGTGTTAAACAAGCCGCCAGGCTGTGATGAAAAGCTCGCAGAAAAACACAGGTAAACGGATTCATTCTCAAAGAGACCGAATGGGGTG
This sequence comes from Hemiscyllium ocellatum, assembly GCF_020745735.1. NCBI lineage: Eukaryota > Metazoa > Chordata > Chondrichthyes > Orectolobiformes > Hemiscylliidae > Hemiscyllium > Hemiscyllium ocellatum. The sequence goes on along the minus strand of NC_083414.1, from coordinate 75,563,633 downwards.
GAATTTATTATTGTTCAGTGAAATAGGAACCTTACAGATACAAATCTGTTTAATCATGTAGGGAAGTCTGTTTCTATGTTATTGGTTTACTTAAAATAATGGAGTCAAACAACTGGAATAACGTTAGTGCTTTTGATGGACGATGCTTGCACTGAGCATGTGAATTATCTTGAATGTTTTCCGAGAGGGCTGGCTGTCCTAGATTGAGTAAGTGCTGATACTCCATGGGATGATACTGGTTTGTAATCTCGCCACCTACTGAGCACAGTTCGATGGAACAAACTAAAACGTCCCATTGGCTCGTGCTTCACAATATATCAGAGCTTTCATGGCTGCCACCACATGGAATCATGTAATAAAGACAAGGCCCATCGAGTCTGCACCATCCAGTGCTGATACAAGTGTTTTATAAAGTTTGTGATGCTACAATCCAAAACCATCCACCGAGGTAATGCATTCTTGACACATCTCATCCTCTGGGTTCAAAACAGATGCCACAAATCCTCTCTTAGTATTTTTGATTTCATTTCAAACGTATGTACCCTTGTTTTTGACCCTTTGACTAAGGGGTCTGTTCATTCTGCCCATGCCTCTCATGCTCTTATACACCTCTGTCAGGTTCACCCCTCACCCTTCTCTGCTCCAAAAGCAAATAAAGCCTATCTTCATGGTTTGAGTTCTCTCTTGTCTTGTTACATCTTCCAAGGTGCAGCATCTCATATATTTCAGTGCTACCTTTTATCAGCCATTGATCTGGCCACCTGAACAATCCGTTTGTACCCTCCTGTACCTGAACACGTTCCTGCTCACTGTGATCCTCCCGGTTATTCATTGTGTCATCCATAACTATTGTTTATCATTGTCCAATATCCCCACCATCTCCCATATTCTGGTCATCAACATTTATGAATTTCAGAAACAAACCTTGATTTTCTTCCTGTTCTACAGACGTTGTTGCAGAATTGGGAAATCCAGTCTCTTTTTTACCCTGTGTTGGTAAATTTACAGCGTGAATCAGTTGTGGTCTTTTATGAGGGAGCAACAAATAGCATTTTAGGCATGGAGATGAATTCTGCTTTAATACCCCACCTCTCCACATGTATTATTCATAAGGCTTGGAAATCATTAACCTTTGACTAGGTTTTGGCACCTTGCCCTGCACAATTTCCACTTGATGTGGGTCTGGAACTTATTCTTTACAATATTCGCTGCAGTCTTCAGAGCTTTATCAGGAGTCAGAGAAAGATCTTTTTCATCTGCAGGATGGGCACATGCTCATTCATTAATTTTGTTTGAAAGAGCTAAATCAATGATGATAGAGATTGACTTAAATTCTGGATTATTAACACACTATAGATGATCAATTCACGTTCTCATTTCTACATTGAATTGGAAGCAAATTAAAAGAACAAATACCAATAGATTTGAACATTGTTTAAAAAGTGATGTCATGAAGTAATGCATTAAGGAAGACCATGCATCAATTTTCTTTTGAATATTGTGAGGACATTGTTCAAACAAACATCGTTCTTGTATTTTGCTCCTTATTCTTTAAACTGATCTTCCTAAGTAATTTGAGGTGCGATCAGAGTGACTTCCCTTTCAGTTGAAGCAGCACTTGACTGAGGGTGGAATCAAGGGCCCTGAGTAAAACTGTGATTAATGGGAATTAGAGAACATTTTGCACTGGTGATGGGAACAATGGAAAAAAAAACAGTCTCTGCAAGGTATCTTCTGAACTGCATGTCATCCTGACTAGGGACTAATTTGCTGTTCCTTCACAAGAATATGTTAAAAATCTTGCTCTGTCTGGATCTGCATCACTTTGAAATGGGGAGCAATTAGAAGGTCTGGGTCATTCTTACAGAGTGGAAATGTTCCTCAAAGCAGTCTCTGGTCTCCCCAGTGTGAAAAAGACTGAAATGTGAGCAGCAATGACAGAAGACTGGATTGAAAGTGTACAGTGAAATGTTGCTTCTCCTGGAAGGCATCATTGGGGCCATGGACAGTGAGGAGGGAAAAGGGGAATGGGCAAGTGTTGCAGCTTCTGCATTTGCATGGGAAGGAGCCATGGGGGAGTGGGAAAGTGTTTGGCGTGACAGAGGCTATCACAGAGGGGATAGTCTGTGTGCAATGCTGACAGTGGACGGGAAGGGAAGATGTGTTTGATGGTGCTGTCCTGCTGGAGATGGTGGAAGCAGCGGAGGATGATTCTGCGAATATGGATTCTAGTGCAGTGAGAAGTGAGGGCAAGGGGAAGTCCATCATTATACTGGGAAGGAGGAGACAGAGTGAGAGCAGAAGTGAGAGAGATTGGGCAGTCACAGCTGAAGGCTCTGTCCACCGGAGTTAGGGGATTTCTTTTCTGAGAGAAAACCTGTTCATGTAGGAAGCTTCCCACTAGAATGTGCCATCATCGAACAAAAAAAGGCAGAGCCAGCGAAACTGGGAGAATGAAGTCACTTTCAACTGATCATGTGTTCACCTGCATACAGACGTTCCCCCTGAATGATTTAAGAGAGCCAGACATTTCAATTGCAGATTTCTGTATTATATCTGATCTAAAACGGGATGTGAAAATAGACTCAGGTAAAGGTCATTAAATGTGTGGGAGAGACAATTAAGCAGATATATCATAACGCTCATCAATGATTGACTCTGGTCAAAAGGAAGATGAACTGAAGATGTGAAGATGAACCCTCTGCTCCACCCCCCCCCCCCCCCCCTCCCACTCCATGATGCACAAAGGCTTGAAGGACAACTAATCAATCACAAACTAAAGAATTCAGGTTGGTGAGCTCTAGCATCGGCCACATTTAGGAAGTTTATTTTTGGAATCAGAAGCAGATTGGATAAAGTAAAATATAAAGAAAAATATTCCAAAACTGGCAAGAAATATGACAAAATAAAATTATTCGTAAGAGCTTTTCCGTGTCAATTATAAAAGGTTCATGATGTGTGTGTGACCATCGGAAGAAAGGCAGGAAAGTATATGTGTGGCACCTGGAGATATAACTGGGGAACTGGTTTCAGGGAACAGGCAGAGAATGTAAAAAAAAATTACATCGTTCCTCACAGGGGAAGTCAAAAGTAATTCAATAATATAAATAAAACTGTAGTCGGATGAAAGTTCTTGAACTGTCTTTCACAAAAGGAACATTTTTTTTAACGAACAGGTAAGAATAAGGGTAGACAGGTCAGCAGTAATTCACAGCTGGTTTCATAAGAAGTGATTACAAAGTGACTGCTGGCACAGAGCAAAATATTCCATAACTCTCTGGATTACAGGAGAGTTCCAACGAAACTGGAGAACTTGTAATGTGGCGCCTGTCTTCAAGAAAGGGGTGAGTCTTCAACTGTTTAGTTGCTTCCTTTGTGTGAATGGTGCAGTATATTTGAGAGGCTGAATGTGGTCTCATGATATACTTTCATCCTGAGTGATTTAAAACAAATCTTCTCCCTCTACTGATGTGTTACAAACTGGGGGACAAACATTTGCCTTAAACTGAACATTCCAGTTACAGCATTTTCCAGAAGAATTTATAGCCATGTCGGGGTATTGAATAGGCGAGGGAGGGAGTAGGTGCTGCATGCTGTAGTGAGAGTGGTGGAGCATGAGCCTTGTTCGGGGGATGGTGCTACAACAGAGATACAGTGAGTGTGTGGGAGCAGAGGGAATTAGGTGACCTTCATCCTGACAGTTTGGGGAATGTTACTAAGGCTTGCCCAGTGTTGCTGGACATTTCTTCAGACTGCAGACACTACACTGAGATGTGTGGTGAGCTCAGACCAAGTTCGCTGGGCCTGGTTGTACGGTACCTCTGGGAAGAGAATGGTCCTCTTCTGTACCTGCCGATCCATCGTGTCCATGTCGACAAACCGTGGATAATTGACCTTATCTGCCATGCTAAGGGTAAATGATGCAGGGCAGCTCTGAACTGAGAAAACTCAATTGTGTGCCCGTTGGCCATTTAAAAATGGCACCAGTGCTCAATTTGTAAGCTCTGTACATTGTTCGATCCTGGATGGATTGTTGGCAGTACACTCGCAGTACACTTGTCTACGTAGTGTTTTGTGATGAACAGATATCTCATCTTGCCTTATATGTGACCGGGCTGGAACTGTGAGGAAGATTGAGTATCCGATATAACTCCTGACATAACTGTCACTCCTCCAGCTCGGCCAATTCTGCTGCCAAACTCCATATTTTTGCAACATGTTGTCCATGAATTAATTAGCCAAGGAAAACATGAATATCTGTCCCTCTGTTATGGACCAAAGCAGATCCCCTCAAAGTACATGGAGAAGGTAGTCTCGACCCTAGCGCTTTCTTATTTTAAAGGTAAATGTGAGGTGCTGTGATTCAGATACAATTCGATTGGTCAACATATTCGACATTAAGCAAAACACAATCTATTCAAACACAGTATACAAAACATAACGAAAACAAGAGGATCTTGGAATAATTTAATTCTTTTGAAAAAACTTAACAGAATAATAAGTTATTCAACTAACAGTAACTGCTCTAATGTAGTAACATCCTAGAAACATTCACGTGTCGAAAAACAAATTCAGGAAACAGATTGTCTTACATGCAGTTCTCCATTCCAGGAGGAAAGATCATCAAAAACAATTCTGAGAGAAATCTCAGAGAGAGAGAGTGTGTAGCAGCTGGGAGAGATTCACTGACTTCCAACCCTGCTGAGACTCCAGCAGTAACAGACGAAAGGTTTAACTAAGAATCCTGGTTATGGGAGAGTTTAACCATCACTCCACAGGACTAGGCCGTGGCTGCAAAGGCCACAAGGAATGGACTGTATGTACACCATCTATGGCATTGTAGTCGCCTCTCAAAAATGATTAATCCCACCTCAGCCATAAAATGATGGTCAGATATATGATAAAGTTAAATATAATTGCATAAACCGAAAGAGTGCAGCAGGCCTGCTGATCATGCACAGATGGCATCAAGTGCACAGAAATTCCTACCCTGCCAGAACACAATGTAATCATTGAGCTTGTGAAGAGAAAGCATCATCTCCCTCCCTCACCTCTAACTTTACAATTGGAGATGTACCATTCAAGCGTAACAACATCCAACCTTTAGCAGAGCCAACCAAATTGTACGCTGAATTATTAAAGTGGCCTCGACAGCATCCTGTACGAGCGCAAAATGTCACCCCAACTCCTATACTCAATATTCTGGGCGATTCAGGCAAGCATGCCAACCGTGTTCTTCACCACCATGTCTATCTGCAATTCCACTTTAAAGGAACTGGGAACCTGCACCCGTAGGTCTCGTTCAGTAACATACCCCAGGGCATGACCTTGCTTAACTTAACAAAATGCAAAACCTCAGAAATATCTAAATCATCTGCCAGTCTGTTATCCTTTCATGGTCAACGGTGCCATTGAACTCTGAAATAATCTTGTTCATTGTCCACTGCACCACTTTCTTGATTAACGATAGGAAACCTTATTAAATGCCTTGCTGAAATCTGTGAAAACAATGGATACGACAGCGAATTATTCAAGCTTCTTTGTCACCTCTTCAAAATACTCAATCACATTAATGAGACATGATTTCTTTCACACAAACCCATGTTGACTCTCCCCAATCAGTCCTTATCTTTCTAAATGGATGTAAGTACTATCCCTCAAAATTCCCTCCAAAAAACTCCTCAACACTGACGTTCGGCTGACTGAGTCGATAATTTACTGTGTTTTTGGATCTCTGTTCCCTTTTCTAGTCCCATTCCTCCACTGGCCACAAAAAATAATTATAATTAGGTTGGTGATATGGCCAATGATATAGTTCTCAGAGTATGTCAGGGTCAGTGTTAGGAACAAGTTAGGCAGATTTCTTTAGTTTGCTAAAACAACACGTTTATGACCAAAACAAAGTTACTCAAACTATGATGGAAGTAGGAATGATGAGAGAATATTGCAAATATTTACATTGATATTTCCCTTTGAAAAATACAGTGGAACACACGTACTCACTCTCACGCACACTGACACACACACTCACTCTCTCTCTCACACACACACACACACATTTGATAACAAACTGAAAACAAAATATCTGCAGCTTTATCTTGCTAGAACTTTGTCCAAATAGTCTTCGAACTCATGACAAAAGGAAATGTGACAGTTTGGCCCAAAGGCTGTACTATATATAAAGATATCAAGTCCTACAACATGGAGAGAGGCCCTTTGGCCCAAACTGGTCCATGCTGACCCAAATGTCCACCCACACTAACCCTATTTCCCAGCACTTGGCCAATAGCCCACTTGTCCTTTCCTGTCCAAATGCCGTTTAAATATTGTTAACATAAATGTTCCAACCACTTCCGCTGGCAGCTCATTCCCTTTGTGTACCATTCTCTGCGTAAAAATGTTTCCAGTAGTTTCCCTTTTGTTCTTTGCCCTCTCACCTTAAACTGATGCTCCCTCGTCCTCAATTCCCCAATTCTGGGGGAAGAAAAGGCAAAGTCAATTCACCCTATCCATGCCTCTCATAATCTTGTACACTTCTGTAAGATCCCCCTCAGTCTCCTACGATCGAAAGAAAATAGTCCTCCCTTGTCCAACCTCTCCCTATATATCATACTGTCGAGTCTTGGCAACATCTTTTTAAATTCCGTCTGAACACATTCCAGTTTAGAACCATCCTTCTGATCGCAATGTGACCAAAAGTGAACACAACACTACAAGTGCAGCGTCACCAACATCATGTATAACTTCAACATAGCTTCCCAACTTCTCCCCTCCATGTCCTGACCGATGACTGCTAGTGTGGCAAAAGCCATGTCTACCTGTGACTCCACTTTCAGAAACGGTGAAACTGAACTCCATGGTCCCTCTGATCATCTACACTTCTTAAGGCCCGACAATACACCAAGAAACTCCTACCTCGATCGGACTTTGCAAACATATTCTTCGGCCCACTTCTCCAGTTTGATCAAGGTCCTGCTGCAATTTCAGATAATTGCCTTTAGTGTCCACGATACCACCTATTTTAATATTATATACAAATTTATTCATCATTCCTTGTACATTCTCAAGAATATCATTGATATAGATAATAAATAACAATGGGCCCAGCACTGACCTCTGAGGCACTTCATGTGTCACAGGCCTCCAGTCTGAGAGCATCCTTCCAGTATTACCCTCACCTTACTACCATCAAGCAAATGGTGTATCCAATTTGCCACTCCTTCTGGATTCCATGCGATTCTAACTTTCCAGACCAGCCTATCAAGGCTAACCGTGTCAAAGGCCTTAATGGAAACCATACAGACTATGTCTACCGCCCTGCCCTCATCGACATTCTTGAAACACCTCATCATAGAACTCAAACAAATTTGTGAGGCATGATCTCCCACTCACAAAGCCATTAATAATAACAAACAATAATAAATAATTAAAAGATGACATTTTTAGTGGAGAACAAATACCACCGTATGTGGTATTGGAACTTGTATCATGGGTGAAGGGCAGAAGAGACTTTGTACTTGTGTCATTGAACTATGTCGACAAAAAGCAAGGTTGGCATGGCGGCTCAGTGGCTAGTACTGCTGCCTCATAGTGCCATGGATCCAGGCTTGACTCCAGCTGCGTGTGACTCTCTGTGAGGAATTTGCACATTCTCCCTGTGTTTCTGTGTGTTTCCTCTGGGTGTTCCATTTTCCTCCCACAATCCAAAGATGCACAAGTCACGTGAATTAGCCATGCTAAGACACCCATAGTGTTATGTGCATTACTCAGGGGTAAATATAGGGTAGGGGAATGGGACTGGGTGCGTTACTGTTTGGAGGGTTGGTGTGGTCTTCTTGGGCCAAGTGGCCTGTTTCCAAACTGTAGGGAATCTGGAAAAAAAAACTATTTGTAATCAAACGCTGTCTTTCCAAATGCATGTATATCTTATGCTTTGGAGTCTTCTCAAGTAACCTACCTAAGACCGATGTTAGGCTTCCTGGTCTATAGTTTCCAGATTTTTCTTTGCTTCCCTTCTTGAATAATTTCACAACATTTGCTACTCTCCAGTATTCTGGATCATAACCTGTGGCTAACGATGATGCAAAAATATCAACCAGGGTCCCCGCAGTTTCTTGTGTGGCCTCTTGCAGTGTTCTTGGAAGCATCTGTTTAGAACAAGGAGATTTATCCACCTTCATACTTTCTAATGCATCCAACATGCCCTCTCCTGTAATATTGACTCACTCCAAGATAACACAACGACCTTTGTTAAGCTCCCAAGTCTTCCTGTATTTCTCCCAGGTGAACACACAGGAGAAATATTCATTGCGAATCTCACACATCTCCTATGGTTCTAGATATGCACGTCCACTTTGTACATTGAGGGGTCAAATTCTCATTTAATTATTCTTTTTTTCTTTAATATACTTAAATAACCTTTTTGGATTCACCCAAATCTTCTCATCCAAGGCTATCTTTGCCCCGTTTTCGCCCTCCTGGTTTCCTTCTTCAGTAAACTCCTGTATCCACTTATATCCCTCCAGGAATTCCCTCGATTCCAGCTGCATGGACCTGAGCCACGCCATATTTTTGCTGGTTAAAGTTTCAATATCCCGTGACATCCAGGGTTCCCTATTCCTGCCTACCTTGCATTTTACCTCAAAGGAACATATAGACCTTGAACACTAGATATTTCACTTTTAAAGGACTCCCACCTGCAGGAGGTCGCTTCGCCTGCAAACAAATTCCTCCAACCAACCCCTACAATCTCCTATCTAATTTCAAAAAAATTCGCCTTGCCCCAACTTAGAACTTCGAAATATGGACCAATTTTGTCCATCTCCACAACGATCTAAAAACGAATACAACTATGGTCACGGGTCCCAGAGTGCTCCCCCACATTCACCTCAGTCACCTGTCCCGCCCTAGTAATTAGGGGAGGTCAGGTTTTACCCCTTCCCGATTTGCACCCTCGACATACTGCTTGTGGAAACGTTCCTGAGCACACTTAACAGATGCACCCCATCTCAGTCCGTAATTCTATGTCATTCCCAATCTATGTTAGGAACATTAAAACCTCATTCTATGGCAACCCCATTGGCCCTGCAAGTCTCTCCAATCTCTCTACACATGTTTGTTCCTCTAATTCCTCGTTTACTATTTGAGGGCCTATGGAACAACCCAAATAATATCACAATTCTCTTCTTATTTCTAAGCTCCCCCACAAATCCTCACTGGATATTCCTTCAGTGATTTTATCTCTGATTACTACTGCGATACTCGTCTTCATCAAAAATGAAACCCCCCACACCTCCTTTCACCATCGCTGTCTCGATTAACGCGCCTGACCCCTGGTACATTAAGCTGCCAGTCCTGTCCCTCCCTTAGCCATGTTTCTGTAATGGGTATAATATCCCAGTCACACGTACTTATCCACGCACTGATATCATCAGCCTTACCTGTCCAACATCTTACATTGAAACAGATGCAATTTAATCCAACAGGCATTCCTTCTTCCCTGTCGTGTTCCTGCCTAACCTATCTCTGCACTTTACTGTTTGTGATTATGGTATCTCCTTCCAGCCTTGCAGTTGCAACCCTGCTGTTGAGGATCCCACGCCATCCCCCACGCCAGCCTATCTAGTTGAAACACTCCCTTGTAGGACGAGCAAACCTGCCTGCCAGGATATTAGTCCCCTTCCAATTCAGGTACAACCCTCCTTCCTGAAAAGGTCATCTCTGCCCCACCAAAGATCCGAGTGATCTAAAACTCTGAAATCCTACCTCCTGAACCAATTATTTAGCCACGCATTCATCTGCCATGTCCTCCTGTTCTTACCCTCACTAGCACCGAGGAGTGGAAGTAAACTGGATATTACCACTGTCGTGGTAGTGTCTTTTACCCTTTTTCCTAGCTGTCTATAATTACTCTGCATGACCTCATCACTATTTCCACCTGCGTCATTTGTACAATGTGCACAATGACTTCTGGCTGCTCCCTCACCCCAGTGAGAACATTCTGCAGACGCTCTGAAATATACTAGACCCTGGCACGTAGCAGGCTATACATCTTCTTGGATTCCCATTTCCAGACACAGAATTTCTTGTCTGTTCGCTCACTATCGAGTCTGAATAATTTCTTCTGAAGTTATTTGCCTCGCATATCCTTCTGACAATGGGATTTCTTCCTGAAAAAATTGGATTTGGCTGAATTGATTTGCTTCCGGCAGTGGGGAAATTCTAATGAATCATCATCACGAATCCTCCATGAGTGGAAAAGACGACTGGGCGTTTTTTTTTTAACTCCCACACATTGCGGTGTTGAGAGGCAGGGAAACATCAAGCGAGCAATAGAATGTTCCTTCACAGATAGACTACATTTTTCCATCTGTAAGTTAAAGCAGTAACATTATTAGACCTCAGACTGGAACATGTAAGCTCTCCTTGAATATTGTCCGAACTATATGACTCCATCATATTCTCGAATCCAGGTCAGTGCATTATTGCTGTTGTCGTACACAGAATCAATTCATTAACAATAAATGGCCCCACTTGTTTTGAAGGTATTATTATGTCCCTGCGTAATGTAAACACAACCGTTTGATGACTTCATAATATCTGGTTTAGGTGAATATCTTTTATTCTTAAACAAACACAGAAATTGCTGGAAAAACTCAGCCTGTCTGGCATCAGATATGAAGAGAAATAAGAGTTCAATTTTTCGGTCCAATGACCTTTCCTTTCAATCTGACTTATTATTAAATTATTTCCCCAATTTTATTCTCCCACATAAGAAGAAATATCCACCCGGTAATCACCAACTACACTCTTCTCATGATTTTATACAGTCAATAAAACATCTCTCATTCTCAGGCCGAACTGTTCCATCTTTGTAACGTAATGCCTTCATCATAAGAATGTATAAAGAGAAAAATCTTTGAAACGTTTCTAAAGCAGTTTTGTTTTAATCAGTTAAGGCAATTATAACTACACATAATACATCAGATGTGATCGCAGAAGTGCTCTGTATTGATGCAAAACAAAATCGCTAAGATCAAAAACAACACCCCTTGCACGAAACAGAAAACAATCCATTTACTTCCAAATCACTAGCTGCATCTTCAGAGTAATTTGATGTGATTCATGTACTAAGAAACACAGATCTCTCTGTACCACTGAGTTCTGCATTCTCCTTGCATTTGAATAAATTTCTGCTGTTTTGTCTTTTCCCCAAAACAGAAAATTCCCATCACATATATATTGTGCTGTTTTGTTTTCTGCTGAAGGTTTGCTCAGAACTGTCCTCTGTCTGTGTGCCATTGCTTGATGCTCTGCCACTCCCCCTATCTGTATCCCATTGCAGATGCTCTGCCCGCTCCTGGCTGGAACCATTGCAGATGTTCTGCCTCCCCGTCTGTATCCATTTGCATACGCTTTCCCTCACCCTGTTTGCATCCCATTTCAGATGTTCTGCCCTCCCCGTCTGTATCCCATTGCAGATGCTCTGCTTCCCCTGTTTTATCCCGTTGCAGACGCTCTGCATCCCCTGTCTGTATCCTATTTGCAGACGCGTGCCGTCATCTTATCTCTATTCCATTGTACATGCTCTGCTCTCCCAATCTGTATCCCATTGCAGACGATCTGTCTCCCCGTCTGTATTCCACTGCAGGCTCCCTACCCTGCCCCTGTCTGTATCCCATTACAGACGGTCTGCCCTCCCCCTGTCTTGTCCCATTGCAGACGCTCTGCCCTACCCCTCTCTGTATCCCATTGCAAACGTTCTTCCCCTCCCCGTCTGGATCTCATTTTAGCCGCTCTGCCTCTCCTTGTCTATATCCCATTGCAGACGCTCTGCCTCTCATCTGCATCCTATTGCAGACGGTCTGCCCTCCCCTGTCTGTATCTCATTGCAGATGCTCTGCTTCCCCGTCTGTATCCCGTTGCAGACGCTCTGCATCCCCGTCTGTATCTTATTTGCAGACGCTTGCCCTCACCCTGTCTCTATCCCATTGTGACATGACCTGCCCTCCCCCATCTGTATTCCATTGCAGACGATCTGCCTCCCCCGTCTGTATTCCACTGCAGGCGTCCTACCCTGCCCCTATCTATATCCCATTACACACGGTCTTCCCTCCACTGTCTGTATCCCATTGCAGACGCTCTGTCTCCCACCTGCATCCCATTGCTATGCCCTACCCCTCTCTGTATCCCATTGCAAACGCTCTTCCCCTCCCCGTCTGTATCACATTTTAGACGCTCTGCCTCCCCTTGTCTATATCCCATTGCAGAAACTCTGCCTCTCGTTTGCATCCTATTGCAGACGGTCTGCCCTCCCCCTGTCTGTATCTCATTGCAGACTCTCTACCTCCCCCTGTCTGTATCCCATTTCAGATGATCTGCCCTGCCCCTGTCTCTATCACGCTGGAGACACTCTGCCTTCACCCGTCTGTATCCCACTGCAGACGCTCTGCCTCCCCGTCTGTATCCATTTGCATACTTTTTCCCTCACCTTGTCTGTATTCCTAATACAGATGTTATGCCATCCCGTCTGTATCCCATTGCAGATGCTCTTCCTCCCTCTGTCTGTACCCTATTGCAGACGGTCTGCCCTCCCCCTGCCTGTGTCCCATTGCAGATGATCTGCCCTAACCCTATCTCTATCACGTTGGAGACGTTCTTCCTCCCCGTCTGTATCCATTTGCATACACTTTCCCTCACCCTGTCTGTATCCCAATACAGATGTTATGCCCTCTCCTTCTGTATCCCATTGCAGATGCTCTGCCTCCGCCATCTGTATTCCACTGCAGGCGCCCTACCCAGCCCGTCTGCATCCCATTGCAGACGGTCTTCCCTCCACTGTCTGTATCCCATTGCAGACGCTCTGCCCTCCCCTTCTGCCTCCCATTGCAGACGGTCTGCCCCTCCCCATCTGTATCTCATTGTAGACACTCTGCCTCACCTTGTCTGTGTCCCATTGCAAACGCTCTGCCTTCTGTCTGCATCCTATTGCAGACGCTCTGCCCTCCCCTGTATGTGTCCCATTTCAGACGCTCTACCCCTCCCCTGTCTGTATCTCATTGTAGACGCTTTGCCTACACCTGTCCATATTATATTGCAGACTCTCTGAATCCCCTGTCTGTATTCCTCTGCAGACGCTATACCTTCCCTATGCCTGTATCCCATTGCAGACGCGCTGCCCTCCCCGTCTCTATCCCATTGCAGATGCTCTGCCCACCCCCTGTTTGTATCCCATTGTAGACACTCTGTTCTCCCCTGTCTGCATCTCATTGGAGACGCTCTGTCTCCATTTGACGTCTTATTGATTGACTATCCTGGTGTATGAGCAAACTGAGCTCCATCTCCTTCATCCAATTCATTGGTATGGATTGCAATTTGTTGATGACCTCACACAGATCCCTGAAGTATTCCACTCGATACAGCTTTCCAAACACAAAATGAGTAATGATCTCTTCTCTGTATTTCCTTACCGTACCCAAGGCGCCCCTGTTCCTGCGTAACATCCTGTGATGGGTTATATGGTGTCCTCCTGTGCTGCATAATTTAATGAAATGACTTGAATACTTCATTGTATTCCTGTCTAACCCCATGGAGGTGCATTATGGTCTCCCCTGCTGTATTGTCACGATGCTGACTAACTGAATGGGATCTTTCTCTCCCTCTGTAACAGCCTCGAGGCGTGAATTGACAGAACAACAGGTGAGATAGAGGCAGCAATTGGCCATTCGTCCCCTCCAATGTGCTGCTCAGTTTAGAAACATCATGGCTGGTCTGAATGTAGCTGAATACCCCTTTCATGCCTGTTCCCTGTCCATTGAAGGTCAGTAAAGGTCAGCCTTCATTATCCTCAATGACCCAGACTTCACTGTTCCCGGGGTATGAGAACGCCACCGATCGCACAATCCAAAGGAGAAAGGAGCAACGTTATTTCAAATGGAAATGGGAGACCCCTTTCATTATAAAGTGTTTTAACCTCACAGCAAGTCACCTGCTCTTTACAGAAACAAGGGCACAGCAAATAGGAACAAGCATATATCATTCCACCCCTCAAACGTATTCCACAGTCCCATTGACTATTCAGTCAAGTATTTATCAAACTTAGATTCTACTGCACCCTTGGAAAATAATCATGAAACCTTAAGGCCACAGAGCATTGGAAATTGCAATTAGGCCATTTATCCCACCAGGTGTACTTTGCTCTTTGACCCTGTCTGGTGTGTTCTCAACAGAATTCTCCCGCCTTCTCACTGTAACTCTTGATCGTGGTTTTAATCTAACCTTTGTCTTAAATACTTGGTTGCATCGGTGTCTCTGCATGTATGTCTGATTGGGTGTGTGTTTCTGTGTATATCTGATTCACGGCAAGAGACAGGGGGTTTTGAATTGTTGTTTTTTGAACTGGAAGCCTGTGTACAGCGATGATCCAGAGGCAAAATTGTTGGGTCCACTTTTGTTTGTCATTTATATAAATAATGTAGATGAGAGTTATAGAAGGCATATTTCGCAAATTTGCGATGACATCAAGTTTGAGTGTACAGTAGACAGTGTTTACATAATGGTGAACAAATGAAGATTACAAAGAGACATTCATTAATTAAATCAATGATTCATAGAGATGTACAACAGGGAAACAGACCCTTAAATTCGTTCAGGCGATCTAAATATTCAAAATTAATCTCGTTCCATTTGCCAGCATTTAGCCCATATCGCACTATTCATATAGCCACCCAGTTTGCCTTTTAAATGCTGTAATCGTTCCAGTCTCTACCAGTTTCTTTGGTAGCTTTTCCATAGGAGCACCACCCTCTGCAGGAATAAAAAGTTGTTCTTCATTGTCCTTCAAATATTTCTCTTCCCACCTTAAACCTATGCCTTCTAGTTTTAGTCTCTCCTACCTTGGGGGGTGGGAGGGGGAGAGAAACCTTGACACTCACCCTATCCATTCCCTTCATAATTTTATAAACCTCTAGAAATGATAAATGTGACTCCAATCAAGACGATTGGCGGTGCTTTCAGCCACCTCGGTCTACATTCTCAAATTCAGTAGTCGTACCTCTTTCTTCTCCATCAAGGCACGATTCTAAAAAAGTTTAATCAACTTGTTCAGGCAGATTATGAAACAACTCTGTGGGATTTGAAACTGGAAGTTTCGGCCAGTGATAGGGACAGTAGCATCTTTCAGCATTAGCCCCTAAAGCTGCAATATGATGCTCCTGTGTGTTTGTTCATCAGCCTGTTGTAACATGCTGTGATACACCTCCATAGGACATGAATACACTCCACCTTCTCCAGAGATAGGGGCAGTACCAGGCAGTCATGGACTGGAATCGAATCCAGAGTTCCGGCTCAGAAACGTGGGCACCACCCACTACACAAGGCCTAAACCATGCCTAGACTTTGGGTTTTATTTTAATTTAATATGGATTTATTAAATTCTGGTTAACATTACCAAATTATACATTTCTCATTGAAAAAACGTAAAAGTTATTAGCCTCAACTATAGGATGTTGAATGTATTCGCTGTGCCGTTGCGATAAACTAGGAACATCTTAAATTGCTTGGCTATGATTGCCGGTTTAAATGGCTATTACCGGTCGTCTGCTACATCAGGGAAAGAAATCCTGCAAACACACTCTGCACTATAACTGTTCTCGTGTAGATATTAATACTCAACACCAGAGACGAGGAAAGAGCACAATTCTGAGCCCAAACCATCGGTCATTATTTCAAATATCTAACATCTGGATTTCCTCTTCCTAAAATCATGAAGTCATACAAGGTAACTGTTCACTATCCAGCTTCCCCTTACCCACTCCTCCCTCAGCCTGCGTAAAGTAAACCAAGCTCTGCGTCTTTGGGAATGTCAAGGCTGTTGTTTGTGGACCTACTGGAGAGGGGAGTGTCGTTTTAATCCGAAAGGGGAATGTAGAGGGGGTAGTAATATCACTTATTGGGCTGATGTGTGGCAGAAACAACTTAACTTGGATACATGAGAGGTGTTGCATTTTGATAAATCAAACAAGGGGAGCGCTTGTACAATCAATGCTGGGCTTTGGTAATTATATAGAAAAGAGGGACGCGGGGCGCAGGTATAATTCTTTGAAGTTTGTGGTCCAGGGTGTTTAAGGTTACTTCATTGTCAGACCTTTGAGATTAGAAGTTGAGAAGTCATGCTCAGGTTGTGCAGAACATTGATGCAGCCTCTTCAGTTGTACTGTGTGCAATTATAGTCGTTATGTTACAGTAAGGAAATTATTAAGCTGGAGAGGGTTGGGAAGAGATTTACCAGGTTGTTACCATGAACACTTCATCTTCTGTCTCGGGAGCCTACAAACACAAGGCATGAACATTGAATTGACCAGTTTCCAAACCACCCTCACCCACCCAGATCACAAATCCAACTCTCTGATTCAGGTCTGCCCTCTCGATGGGACCTACCTGTCCATGTTCCTTCCCACCAATCACTCCACACTCCCCATCGACCTATCACTATCACCTCCCACCTTCGTCCACGGAGCGCCTAGCTTTCCACAGCCTCACCACACCACCCATTTTGTCTCAGCTCTCTTTCCTCTCCCCAGTCATGAAGCAGGGTCCTGACTGAAAAGTTGGCTCTCTTGCTCCTCGATCGTTGGCTGACCAGCCGTGCCTTTTCCGCCACCACACTTTATCTACACCTAATTCTCCAGCATCTGCAGTCCCCATTGTCTCTTAGGTACAATTCTCTGTTAACATAATGTCGTTGTCTATTGTAAACGCACAAAGTCCAAGGGACATTTTCTTGAAGATCATGGATGATAGATGCCCTCTCAATGTTTTATTAATATTGTAATGCCTGAGCAGCAGTTACAGGATGTATGCTTCCATTTATAAACATGGAAGCATATTCATTTTCTGATAAATCTCCAGTATTACTCCCGTATCCAAGGCAGATTGAATTGAATTGACCAACCAGCCCCAACATTCGTTCCCTCAGTCACCTTCACATATCCCTGTCAGAATGTGTAAATATTAATCATTATTTTGAATTTTAATAAGATAGTATTGAATTGAAACGGGTTAACTGGTTAGTTCAGCGAATATTATTGATATCAGTCTCCGTGGATCCTAAATGTGTCATGGGAGGGTTTGTCTCTTCCATTAATTAAGGATTCGGTTCAATAAATTATCCCACATTATGAGCAGGAGCTCACCGATGGCACTAACAGGGATAAGCTGCTCCAGAGAGAGGGGGAGGAGAGATCATAATCTGAGAACATAAGACTGGAATGTTCCAACAATGGATCAGAATCTGAGAACTTTAGAGTGGAATGTTCCAACAATGGACAGGAGTTTGTCCTATGGTCTTTACTGGATTTCCCAGCCTGGAATATCATTAGCTTGGTGGATTTTTAATTTTCTGCTGGTTATTGAAGCTGGTTACTATCCCATCCTCGCAATAGTTGGTGTTCCTGGTAAGTCATTCTATCTGTTCATTAAGCCAGGTTAAACTGAATTGCTGCCGATATTATTTAAAATTTAGAAACGTGGACGTCAACATTTTCAATTCTAATGAAATAATCCATTTCACAGAAATTATAACAAGCAAATTACTAATGAAAAATTACTAATAAATATGCGAGGAGGAACCAGACTGTTCTCAATCTGCATAATCCTTCACAGATTTACATTTCTATATCCTTCCCATTCACGAATCCTGTCCAATACCACCATCATGATATCACCGTCTCCTCCACCACCTCAGTCCATCTTCTAAATAAACCATCAATTGTGCCTTTGTTAAATCTCGACACACATTATCAAGTCCTTTCTAACCACATATTAATGACAGAATAATTGTGTTTGTGTGTGTTGAGCTTGTTCACTGCACAGAATCCGTCAGACAGGCAGGCACTGCATGCTGCTTAAGACATTGCACATAATCTAGAGAAACAGAATAATAATCTTTTGATATCTCATGAAGGAAATTGATGTAATTGAACTGAAACCATCATCATTTGTGAGAAAACGCCCATATGCCTCCATCATGTCCTTCAAAGAAATCAATTAGTTATCCAGCCAGGTCTGCGCAAACTCACAGCAATGTGTTTTACTCTTTACTGTCCTGTGGAACAGCTGAACCAGCCACTCAGTTCAAGATCCGTGCAACATGCTGGCCTGACCAGGGCTTCACACATCCTGTGAAGAAAGAACAAAAGTAAAGTTAGTTCCCTTCCTCTGCCTGTTTTCCTTATTCCTACACTTCATTTCCATTCAGGGAGGTGACCATTCCCTATTTCAAGTGCAATCTTTCTGACTAAGCCTCTTCCCAAGAGTGATGGTCATCTCCACGGGAACCTCTGGTGCTGGCTTTACTGATCTGGCATGCAGATGTAAGGGACTTAAATTCCACGTCTCTGGCAGTGCATAGAGACGGAATGGGGTTTTACATCATAGTAATGAAATGGAGACCGGTAAGTGAGGGAAAGGAATTATTATGATCATCGCTGAGATTGTTGTTGAGGCAGTATTTGGGATACTGTGGATAGGTTTTCACGCTTTTAAAAGGAATGATCTCATTGCAACAGAGACAGTGTAAAGGAATTTCACCAGAGTAATCCCTGGGTTGATGGTAAAAGAAGAGTGAGTGAAGGTTAATCTGTAGCACTGCAAGAGAATAAAAGGTCATTGCATTGAAACGTGATGGTGATGGACAATCACTCATTATGTTCTACACAGACACTGAGAAGATGATAAATTCCATGGCTTGTACTTTTTTTTTAAATTTTAGTCATGACGTATGATTCTGGATATTTAAGTGTCTCTGAGGATAAAATCTTTAATCAAATCCTGCCTTGATATCAGGGTCAATCCCTCATACCTGAGCAGGTCAGTTCACGCCATTTGATGATGTTAATGGTGTCTGCCTGGAGAGCTTTTCATCTCACAGAGAGTAGTGAATGTCAGCAATTTTCAGGTCTAGAAGGTTAGGGGAGCTGGATCATTGCAAGTATTTAAAGAGGAGATAGATTGATTTTTGACCTGTCAGAGAGCTGATGAGTGTGAAGAATTGGCCATTAAAAAGAAGTTAATGCCAACAGTCGGTCAGACATGATCGCATACAATGGCGTTAGCATCCGAATGACCTACTCCTGTTTCTTATGTTCTCATATTCTGTCTTTGGAAAGTGAATGGTTGCAATTTTCCTGGAAGTGCTGTTATTAAGTGTTGAGGACAGTGAGAGACATGTATTCTGTGAGCCATTTCTGGGAGAGATATGGGTCAAATATTCACAGTGATTCTGGGTCTACAACATGACCAACAAATGAAACCCCAGTTGCAGACAGGAGACACTCTGTACAGAGATGGGAGGCCTCTTTTGTAACCAGCCTGGATTTCCCATCACATTTTCCAACCCACACCAAACCACACAGTGTTGCTGACTGAATGGTATCCTGTGTTACTGCGGACCAGGTATTTGGAGCAAGTGGTCTCTATCTGCTCCTGTTCAGGCGGTTGTAAGAACTGAATGAAACATAGGAAATAGGACTGAGGAGCAGGAGTGGGTCATTAGACACTTTATAATTGCTCGACCAGGCAGTAAGATCATGGCTGATCTGAGTGTGGTCTCTGCAGCACTTTTCTTTCTGTCCACAATTTTCCTCCATTCACGTCTGTCAAATGTTGAATAAACTCAACTTTAAATAAACAGTAGGAAACTGCACAAAGTCAAAGTGCATAGGCAGCACAATTCTGGAAGGCAACAGACATTTATCTATCAGTTTTGTTCCTATCAAATTAATTCTGCTGCAGGTTATCTTTTCTTGATTTGTTCATGGAATGTGGCTGTTGTTGATAGGCCAACATTTCTGGACCATGTGTAATTACGCTGGAAGTGGTGGTGCTGAGCTGCCTTCTTGGGATGAAACTTCGGGGGAAGAGAATTCCCATTTGAACAGCCCCGTGAGAATTTCTCATTCCTACTCCGATCACTGTTGGAGGGTCACTGTTTGTTTTACCAGCCCCACTTCGCCAGTGGTTACAACAGATTCTAAGTGTAACCTATGTCATTTTCTCGAAAAATGTGAGATACAGAGTCACACACGTAAAGATGCATACACAAATGCACATGTCTGAAGACGAAAAAGAATAAGGAAAGATTTCCAGAGTTTCATAATATTTGAACTCATATCAAAAGGAAAAGTGGTAATGTGCCCCAACTGCTATTCTGTCTCCGATATTATTCTACTCAAACAAACTGCTGGCATGAGAATTCTTCCTGGAACAGTTGGATTTCGCAGAATTTCGTTTCCTTCAGGCAGTGGAGCGATTCCCATGAATCCTCAACAGGAATCCTCCATGTTTGATAAAAAAAATGACTCAGGGATTTTTTACTCTCGCACTTTGCTGTCAGGAGGGTCAAAATGATAGAGAGGAATCAATCGGCTGCGGCTTACGACCATAAGATCATTGCACATAGGAACAGAAATTAGGCCATTCAGCCCATCAAGTCTGATGCACCATTCAATTATAGCTGACAAGTTTCTCAACCACATTCTCCTGCTTTCACCCTATAACATTGACCCCTTTGATACTCAAGAGCCTATCTATCTCTGTCTTAAATATACTCAATGACTTAACCTCCACTGCCTTTTGTGAAAATGAATCACATAGGTTCTCCACTCTCTGGCTGAAGACGTTTCTCCTTACCTCTGTTCTAAAAGGTCTTCCCTTTACTCTAAGGATGTGTCCTTGGGTCTTAGAGTCTCCGACCAATGGAAGTCTTCTCAACATCCATACTGTCCAGGCCATTCAGTATTCTGTATGTTTCAATTAGATCCCCCCTCATCCTTCTGAACTCCATCGAGAATAGTTCCAGAGTCCTCAAACGTTCTCATATGTTAAGCTTTTCATTCCTGGAACGATTCTTGTGAACTTCCTGTGAACCCATTCCAAGGCCAGCACATCCTTCCTGAGATATGGGGCTCAAAACAGCGCACAGTACCCCAAATATGGTCTGACAACAACCTTATAGAGCCTCAGAAATACATCCCTGCTTTTACATTCAAATCATTTCAAAATAAATGCCGTCATTGCATTTGCCTTCCTAACTATTAACTCAACCTGCAAGTTTATGTTGAGAGAATCCTGGAGTAGAACTCCCATGTCCCTTTGCACTCCAGATATCTGAATTTTCTCCCCATTTAGAAAGTAGTCCATGTTTGTATTCTTTCTACCAAAGTGCATGTTCCCACAATTTCCCACTTTGTACTGCATTTACCACTTCTTTGTCCATTATCCTAACCTGTCCAAATCCTTCTTGAACCTACACCTATCATTGTATCATCTTGAAATGCAGCCAGAATGCCTTCACTTCCTTCTCCTGGATCGTTAATGTATAAAGTGAAAATTTGTGGTTCCAACACTGAAACTTATGGAACACCACTTGCCACCGACTGTCAACCTGAGAAGAACACTTTTTATCGACACTCCTTGCTGCCTGCCAGACAGCCAAACTTCTATCCATGCTCGCACCTTACCTTTAACACAATGGGCCCTTGCCTTAATCGGTAGCCTCCTGTCAACACATTGTCAAAGACCTTCTGGAAGTCCAGGAGGATGACATCCATTGGCTTTCCTTGTTCGAAGCTGCTCATTACGTCCTCAAGGTTTTCTAGCAGATTTTCCAGGCATGATCTCCCCTCGATGAAACCATGCAAACTTTGTTTCACTTTTCCATCCACCTCCAAGTATTAAGAAATTTCATCCTTCACAAAGGATTCCAGGATCTTACCCACAGCCAAGTTTAGATTTGTCAGTGTGTAAGTTTCTGTACTTTGCTTTACTCCCTTTTTAACAGGGCGGTGCGGGGTTGTGGGGTAGAAACGGGCGGTGCGGGGTTGTGGGGTAGAAACGGGCGGTGCGGGGTTGTGGGGTAGAAACGGGTGGTGCGGTGTTGTGGGGTAGAAAGGGGCGGTGCGGGGTTGTGTGGTAGAAACTGGTGGTGCGGCGTTGTGGGTAGAAACGGGCGGTGCGGCGTTGTGGGGTAGAAACGGGCGGTGCGGGGTTGTGGGGTAGAAAATAGTCCCACAACCCCGCACCGCCCGTTTCTACCTTCTGCCCAAAATCCACAAACCTGAATGCCCCGGCCGACCCATTGTCTCAGCCTGCTCCTGCCCCACCGAACTCATCTCCACATACCTTGACACGGTTCTGTCCCCTTTAGTCCAAGAACTCCCCACCTACGTTCAGGACACCACCCACGCCCTCCACCTCCTCCAGGATTTTCGCTTCCCCGGTCCCCAACGCCTTATTTTCACGATGGACATCCAGTCCTTGTACACCTCCATCCCCCATCACGAAGGACTCAAAGCCCTCCGCTTCTTCCTTTCCCGCCGCACCAACCAGTACCCTTCCACTGACACCCTCCTTCGACTGACTGAACTGGTCTTCACCCTGAATAACTTCTCTTTTCAATCCTCCCACTTCCTCCAAACTAAAGGAGTTGCCATGGGCACCCGCATGGGCCCCAGCTATGCCTGTCTCTTCGTAGGATATGTGGAACAGTCCATCTTCCGCAACTACACTGGAACCATCCCCCACCTTTACCTCCGCTACATTGATGACTGTCTCGGCGCTGCCTCGTGCTCCCACGAGGAGGTTGAGCAGTTCATCAACTTTACTAACACCTTCCATCCCGACCTCAAATTCACCTGGACTGTCTCAGACTCCTCCCTCCCCTTCCTAGACCTTTCCATTTCTATCTCAGGCGACCGACTCAACACAGACATCTACTATAAACCGACTGACTCCCACAGCTATCTGGACTACACCTCCTCCCACCCTGCCCCCTGTAAAAACTCCATCCCATATTCCCAATTCCTTCGTCTCCGCCGCATCTGCTCCCAGGAGGACCAAAATTGCATCTAAACTGCGCTAACTAAATGATTGCTAAAGCTGTGAAAAATAAATTTCATAAATGTATATGAGATAGTTTGAACAGTATGTTGTGAATCAAACTAGAGAGCAGGTAATTTATGGCGTGGTGTTGTGCTCTTAAGCAGCTCTTGTGGAATTGCAACATTAATATGTTGCCTTTTACACGGCGTCTGCATGCAATATGCAATTTTTGAACATTACACTCAAACATCATGGAAGCCCGGAAAAGAGTGGGTCAAGTGAATTGGAAAAATACAAGATGATATTTAGTGTGAGCCAAATAATGGTTGTTATTGATAGACATACTGCAATGTCTGAAAAATACGTACACATCACTAAGGTACAAACATCAAAGAAAGGGCAGGTGACTCAATATTGGTTAATGTAAGAAATTAGAGATTGTGTTCAATCAAAGAAAGCAGCTTCAGGAGAATTCCAGATATTGTGGAAACCTGAACATTCTGAGAGATTTACTCTTTCGAAAATAAGGAAGGAGAAAGTGTTCAGGGGAAATCAAAAAAGCACGAATACAAACAGGAAACACACGGACTGCTTACATCTACGATCCATACACTAAAGAAAACAAAGCAAGGTCAAATGTGGAAATTTGTAAGGTATAGGAGAATTTATTGTGGGGAAAAGGAAAAGTGCAGAGAAACTAACCAGTTACTTCACATTTGTCTTCATGGAGAACACTCCAGCAAATCTCCGAGGGAAAGCAAATGGTCACATGGGACTTGTGTAACGAAAGACACAAAGTCAATGCGAATCAGCAACAAGGTAGTACTTGAAAGTGGAGCTAGATTGATCATTGCTAAGTCTGATTGGACAGATGTACTTCATATCAAAATGTCAGAAATAAAACAGCATATTAACTGAACCTTCGGTGACTGTGTTTCATTTTCCTATAGATCCTGCAAAGGCCACTAGCCATTGTAGATAACTGGAAGGTAGTAAACATGATGCAACTATATATGCAGGCAAGGAGAGATAATGCAGAGGACTGCAAGCCAATTTATTTGACATCTGTAAGGAAACAGTTGGAATCTACTACATTAGATGTGATATTGGTCTTTTAGAAATGAACAGCAATTTTGCAGAGAATCACTATTTATTTCTGACAGAGAAATCATATCTGACAAACTTCGGAATTGTTTGAAGTTGTTTCTTGCAGCATAGACAGTGCACAAACAGTGGAAGTGGTGTATTTGGATTTTCAGAAGTCTTTCTGTAAGAACTCACACAGTGAGCTCGTAAATACAAGTAAAGTGAATAGTACTGGGAGAATACATGAAATTGGAAAGTTAAAGTTAGGTTGTCCTTCGTTTAAGGGAATCTGCAAATAGATGTAAAGACATCATTAAGCAGTTGCATAGAGTGTTGGTGAGAGTATACTTGGACAATTGTGTACATTGTTGGTGACCCAAGGTAAGAAAGAGTATACTGATCACAGAGGACATGCAATGGACATTCTACGGATTAATCCCTCAGATGACAAGATTTTCTGATGGTGGGGGGAAATTGTTTTGTGATCTCCCCACTTTCAAAGAACGAGAGGTGATCACAATGAAATTTAGAAAATCTGCGAAACATGTGACAAGGTGGAAATAAACAAAATGTTTCTCTGTCTGTCTACTCTACATTTAAGGAAAATGATATCAGGATAAGGGACAGGGCATTTAAGACCGCAATAAGGAGGACATTCTGCACTCGAAGGGACTGACGCATGCAGGACCATAGAAACCTGCAGGCAAGGTAAGATTTGGGAGAATACCTCAGATATTCTACAGATATGTAATCTGGAACAGAATAACCAGTGAATAGGTAGGACTTATTAGTGACTTGCCAGTTTGCACCCAAACACAACTTCGTGGTAGAAGACTGTTTGTGTGTCTGGAGACCAATGTTCCCTGGTGTGTCGCAGAGATCAATGCTGCGTCCCTTATTATTTGTGGTAACCATAAGTGATGTGAATGTGAAGTGGGTAGGGGGAGTGTGATTAGCAAGCTTGTATTGGAAACAAAGATTGACCCTGCTGGTGGCAGAGAGGAGGAAGGCCTTAAGTTACAGGAAGATACTGGTGGATTGTTCAGATGATAACGATCAATGGCAGATGGAATGTTACCCTGATGAATATGAGGTAATGCACTTTCGAAAACAGGAGAGAATTCAACGGATGGCTGCACAGCAGGAAGCTCAGAGGGTTATTCTCCACACATCCTTGAACGTGACTGGATATGATCATTGATGAGTTAAGCAGAACCATAGCCTTTGATCGTTGACCCAAAGATCATAAGAGTTATGTAGCACTTTGGTAAGGCCAAGTTAAATACTGTGTGCATTACAAGAAGGATGTGATTGTATTGGATGAGGTGCAGAGTAAATTCACTGAGATGTTCCCTGGGATCGATCATATGATCTGTGGAGAGGAGCTGGATAAGCTCTGGTTGTTTCCGTTGGAGCAGAGAATGTTGAATGGGTAAGTAATTCAGGTTTAAGATTACAAAGTGCATGAACAGGGTGAATAGACAACAGCTATTATTTTTAGTCAAAGTGTCAGCTTAATACAGTCAGAAACCAAGGAATGGAGAACAGAAAAACATGAATCAATTACTTTACTTCTGTCTTCGCAGGAAAAGGCATAAACAAAGCCTTCCCAGCAATAGGAGAAAACCTGAGACTGAGGAGAAAAGTATATAGTATGAAGTTAGTCAATAAACTAATTTGGGGAAATTATTGGAACCGAAAATAATGGATATAGATTAAAAAAATCAACACACATTAATGAAATAGGAAACATAATTGAGAAACTGACTGGTGGATCATTTACAGAAAAGCTATAGAGGAACAGAACTTTGATTTTCAGGAAGATTTTTAATAGAAACTCTTTTGGCTAAGATCAAGTGTCTGTTCATATCAGGACAGGTGTCGATTTGCTAGTCATCACAGCGCGACGAGATCATCGTTGGATCGTGATTGGACGTTGAAGGATCGTTTGGTTGTGCTGTCCTGCTCTTGGTGGATCTTCATGCTGGCTTTGGCCTAACTCCAATTCACGGAGCAGCCAAGCTAGGAGCCATGGCTGCAGAAGCCGCCTGAAGCCCACGCCAGGGCATTCGCAACACAGTCAAGGTGACTGTGAAGAAGGTGGAGGATCTTGCACCTCTGGATCGGAGGGTATCCATGGATAAGATTTTGTTCAAGGGCTGCGGGTTTGGAGCAGCCGATATTTGTAGGATTTTCCTGGGGCAGGTTATTTTGATGTGACCTTCAGGAGTATGAAGCACTAAGCAGCTCCTGAAGATCTTCAAGGCGGAGGAAGGGGAGCCTCTGTTCTCCACCTTGTCCGCGATCCTGTTGTGTGTGCGTCGTGCACAAAGCAGGCAGGGTGTTATGATTCATATGTGTAGCCACCATGTCCCAGCAGCTGATGTCCTCACCTTCCTGAGAAGATACGTTCAGTATGAGGCAGAAAGCAGTGATGTGGTCGACCCTTTCAGGATCTGGACCAGCAAGCGGCAGGTGAGGATAACCCTGAGGGTCGATGCAGTGGGAACATCATCCATCCAACCTCCAGCTTTGCAATCGGAGGGAGCAGAGGGCACCTGACATATACAGACCAGCCAAAAGCGAGCTAAACCTGCGGGAGGTCGTGTCACATTGCGGCTGACTGTAAGGTCAGCATCTGTCGCAACTGCAAGCAGGAGGGTCATCCGACCATGGAATGCAAAGAGGCCAAGAACTGTAATCTGTGCGGAGAGGCGGGCCGCATGTACAGGGCCTGCCCAAGACAAGCGACCGCCACCTACGCACAGATGGCCGGAGATGGATTGCAAAAGATGAGCAAGGTACCACAAACCAGCAAGGGAACGAAGGACAGGCTGGAACAGACCAGCCAGCAGCCAGCAGGTAGGTACAGCAGATGTTCGAAGCTTCTACAGGACAGACAGTGGCAATGGAGGAGGAGGGAACCAAAGAGGCAGAGGAGTGGATTCCTGGAAAAATAAACAGAAGGAGGAAAACCTGCAAGGCCATCAAAAACTCCTAGCAAAGGGGGAAACGGCAACTGCACGGTGAGGACACAGGCAGCTCTTCGGATGGTGGAACAGTGGTTAGCACTGCTGCCTCGCACTTTCAATTCCCAACTCAGGCAATTCTCTGTGTGGAGTTTGCACATTCTCCCAGTGACTCCGTGGGTTTCCTCCGGGTGCTCCGGTTTCTTCCACAGCCCAAAAATGTGCAGGTTAGGTGAATTGGCCATGCTAAATTACACCGTAGTGTTAGGTGATGGAGTAAAATGTAGGGGGATGTGTCTAGGTGGGTTGCGCTTCGGCGTGTCGGTGTGGACTTGTTGGAAAGAAGGGCCTGTATCCACATTGTGAGTGATCTAAGCTAATCAAGGATGGGCTCAAGGAGGGTCATCACCAGAAGAAGAAACAGAGAGCTGTGGGGATAAAGGAGGGCAGAACCTCCCAAACAGGAAACGACGAACCCTCTGAGGTGACTGTAAAGGCCACACTCCACCAGGTGAAAACTAGGAAGTATCAACCACCCCACAGCTCAAGATAATTTAGAGCAGCAACCCTCTTCTGATCTGAGCTGAGGATTAAGGAAACCATTGTCTTCTTATTTTTAAGCCAGATTTGAGGAAGATCCTTTGGTACTCTCCCTGCAATAATCAGTTTTTGCTTGAATTAAAGTCTACTCCCTGCAGAGTATTTGTCCCTAGCTGGGGAATCTCGCTACTACCATAAGCAAGGACATACAGATCAGATGTTAAACTAAAAACAGACTGAGTCATACAGGTTGCACCACAAATGGCATGCAATAGGCAAGATCAACATGATTAAGATCGGCACTATTTGAAGTCAGAGATTCCATTCTTCAGTTGGGAAGTTGCTGTTCATGAGCCGCTAGGTTGAGTGTTTAAGCTTCTGTACTGTCTGCTTGATGGAAGGGATTGTAGGTGATCCAGAGTGCGATGGGTCTTTGGTTGCCCTGTAAATGGAGTCAACGGACGGGAGGTTGGCTTCCTTCATGGCATGGGCTGTGCACCCAACCTACTGTCCTGGGCTGGGCTGTTGCCAGACCAGGCCATTATTCATCCGAATGGTTTGCTCTCAATGGTGCACTTGTAGAAATTGGTGAGGATCCTTGTGGGCATGCCAAATGTCCTGAGCTGCCGGAGAATGAAGAGGCGTTGTTGTGCCATCTCGGCTGTCACATCTACATGGGAAATCCAGGAAACGATGTCAGTTATCGTCACTCTGAGGAACTTAATGGTGTCCACCATTTAAACCTCAGTTCCATTGATGGTGATGGCGGCATGTTTTCCTCCTTTTTTTCTGAAGTCATTGATCAGTTGGTTAGTTCTGCCGATGTTGAAAGAAAGCTTGGTCTCAGTGCAGCACATCATAAAGTCCTATATTTCCGTTCTGTATTTTGACTTGCCATCATTACATATCTGTCATAATATGATGGTGTCATCAGTGAACATGTAGTTGTCGTTCGTTCAAAATTTGGCAACACAATCGTGGGTGTACAGGGATATAGTAGGGGGCTGAGGACACATCCTTTGTGATTTCGGTGTTGAATGTTATCATGGAAGAGAAACACTTGCCTATTTTCACTGATTGTGCATTGTGGGTGAGAAAGCTGTTGCCAATTATTGTGGTGCTGCGATATTGTTTATTATTTGTGTTATTCTGACATCTTATTATTCATTAAATCCTCTGATGGCAATCCCCTCGGGTGAACGTCCTCCTGACTGCTTGAATTTGTATCAATCTATTTTAATTGGGCAGATATTTTGAGGCCGCTGCATATCAGACAACACGAAGAGATGATGGAGGTTTGTGCAGTGTGTGTCCTTTACTGAAACAGCTTGTCTCTCCAGGCACTTAAAGCTTTTGTGGGTCAGAGTACCCTAGAATTGTTACATCCCAAAAGGAAGCTATTCAGCCCATTGTAGGTGCATGAACATAGAACATTACAGCTCAGTATCTGCAACATTCTTCAGCACTGCCCACAGCTACACAGATCTTATTGCGATTAATAAATTTACTAACTCTTCCTTCTATTCCCTCATTAAGGTCATTTTCAAAACGACCAACAACAGATCCTTGCAGTAGGCCACTAGCAACTGAACTCGAGAATGAACATTCCCAATCATCTACCACTCTCTGTCTGTTCACAGCTAGCCAATTTCTGATCCAACCCGCGGAACAACACTCAATTCCACGTCTCCATTTTTTCTGGGAGGAAGTAAGGCCTGCAGATGTTTGAGATTAGATTCGAAAATGTGGTGCTGGAAAAGTACAGAAGGTCAGGCAGAATTCGAGGAGCTAGCAGAAAGTGAAGACTGCAGATGCTGGAGACCAGAACACTGATTCCTGATGAAGGACTTACAACCGAAACGTCAACTCTCCTACCCCTTGGATGCTGCCTCACCTGTTCTGTTTTTCCAACACCATACTTTCCATATTTTCTGTAATAGCCGACCATGGGGGACATAACAAACGTTTTACTGAAATCCATATTACCCACTTTACCCTCGTCCACCTGTTTTTTCACCTTCTCAATCAACTCAGTAAGATTTGCGAGGCATGACATAGCCTTCACAAAACTTTGTTCACTATCCCGAATCAAATGATTCCTTTCTAGATGATAATAAGTACTATCTCTTCTAGTCCTTTCCAACACTTTGCCCACAACCAAAGTAAGCCTGGTATATAATTACCAGGGTTGTCTCTTCTCCATTTCTTGAACAAGCAGACGAAATTTGCTGTCCTCCAGTCTTCTGGCACTATTTCTGTAGATAATGGCGATGTAAAGATCTGAACCAATGGTTCTGTCACCTCCTCCCTAACTTCTCAGAGAATCCTAGGATAAATTCCATCTGGCCAAGGGAACTTCTCTACTTCCACATTCTCCAGAATTGCTAGCATCTCCAACTTACGAACCTCAATCCCGTCTAGTCTAATAGCCTGTACACCAGATAGGTCTCGACAGCATTGTCTTTTTCCATTGTCAATACTGATTCAAATATTTATTTAGCGCCTGTCCTATCTTCTCGGACTACACACACAACTTCAAAAAAATGTCATTGATTGGCCCTAATCTTAATTTGTTCATTCTTTCATTTCTGACATACTGATAGAAAGCTTGAGGATATTCCTGGATCCTAATTGCCAAAGACTTCTCATGCTTTCTCCCGGTTCTTCTTCGTTCTTTCTTTAAGTCCATCCAGGCTAATTTTTAACTCTCAAGCATCTGATCTGAGCCTTCACGTTTCATCTTTACATAAGCCTCCTTCTTCCTTTTGACAAGAGATTCAACTTCTTCAGGAAACCACAGCAGCCTCACTCGACCACTTCCTCTGTTCCTGACAGGTATAAACTTACCAAGGACACATATTAGCTGTTGTTTGAAAACGCTCCATATTTAAATTGTACCCATCCTCTGCAGTTTCCTTCCCCATTCTATGCATCTTAAAACCTTTCCTATTCGCATCATAATTGCCTTTCCGCCAGCTATAACTCTCGTCCTGCGGTATACACCTGTCCCTTTCCATCGCTAAGGTTAACATAACAGAATTGTGGTCACTATCAGCACTCTGTTCACCTACTTCCAAATATAACACCTGGTCTGGTTAATTACCCAGTACCAAATTCAATTTGGCCTATCTACATGCTGTGTTAGGACACATTGGACAAAAACTGACCCTTATAAAGTAATTGAACTGGAGCGTTTCCAGTCAATATTTGGAAAGTTAAAGTCCTCCATAACAACTACTCTGTTGCTTTCGCTCCTATCCAGTATCATCTTTGTAAGCCTTTCCTCTACATCTCTGGAACTTTTCAGTGGGCAATAGAGAACTGTCAACAGAGTGACTTCTCCGTTTTTGTTTCTAACCTCTTCCCATACTAACTCAGTAGACGAGTCCTTATCGAGCATCCTTTCTACAAACGTAATGCTGACTTTGATTTTCAATGCCAACCCACCCTCCACCCCCGCCCCACGTTTAGTACCTTTCTTGTTCTTAATGAAGCATTTAAGGACCGGACCCTGCAACGTTCAGTCCTGTCCTTGCTCTATCAATTTCTCCAAAATGGCCTCAACATCAAGCTGTCCAACTGCACAATTTGGAAACAGGGAGTGATTGGAGGGTGAGTTGGATATATCAAAAGACATCATGAGGGATGATAAACAGGAACAGACAGAAAATGGGAGTTTGATTCAGAAAGTCTCACGGACTGCAAGGCCTTTATCTGGTGCCATACCCTGTGAGCACTCTGCGGATAATGGCTGTGGTCCCAAATCATTATCGTCAATAATGTCACAGAGCTGAGTTGCTAACAGTTAAACAGAGTCCAAAAGACCAAGTGATTTTTTTTTCTACAGTGAGAAGGTGATTTAATTTAAATAAACCGTGTGAACAGCAGCAGGAACTGATAACCCCCTCCTCGATACTGAGATACTGCGCCAGAGAATCTCAGTGAGGTGGATCACTGACAGAGGGGAAATCAGCATCTCGGCTGTGGGCCAAATAATGATTGATAAAGATTGCACACCACTTCAGTGGTTTTGTAATACACATTTCACTTTATGTAGCTCAATATCATGAGTGTATCTTTTCTCTTTGTACTTTCCATAGTCTAGTACTGACAGAATATTATTTTGTCCCTGCATTTTTGTGTTCAATAAACAGATTTTACTCCTCATTCCTTACTTTAGATATATCTTTGAATCTGTTCGTATGAGTTATAAAGGGTAAGATTCCAAGACTGATGTCTCCCAATTCACTGTTTTCTGTTTCCTCCACAATGCCATAATCACACTGTAATTGAAGTCCAGTAAATGACATTTCATCACAGTTCACTAACATCGATAACATCAAAGGATAGGCCACATCTGCCTCTCTCTGAACCTGGTGTAACAATCTGAATTGCATTAGTCACGTACAATTCTCTGTTAACATATTCATGCCATTTGTCTGTTATAACCCCACGTTTCTCTGACACACATTCCCTTCAGATCATTTAGTATAAAAATTGTCTCATTGTTTTATTGAAATTATAGTGCTTGGTCAGTTGTTCCAGGAGGTATGTATCCATTTTTAAACAGAGAAGCATGTTTACATTCTGATAAACTTATGGCACGATCCTACATCCAAGGCAGGTTGAATGGTTACACTCAATTGATCTACCAACCTCAAGATTTGTTCCATCGATCACCCTCACATATCCCATCCAGAATGCGAAAGTTTGAATCATTGTTTTGAATTCTAATAAAACAATATTGAATTGAAAGGTGTTGGCTGGAGCTACTTGTTCAGTGACTGTGATTGATGTCATCTCCGTGGATCATAAATGTGTCACTGGAGGGTTTGCCTCTTCTGTTAACTAAGGAATCGGTTCAATGTGTTATCCCAGTATGGGCGGGAGCATCATCGACTGGACTAACAGGGATTAGCAGCTCGAGAGCAAGGTTGGAGAGATCAGAATCTGAGAACAGTCGTGAGTTCATGGAATGCCCTGTCAGTAACAGTGGTGGACTCTCTCTCTTTATGGGCATTTAAACAGGCATTGGATAGGGATATGGAGGAAAGTGGGCTAGTGTAGGGTAGGTGGGCTTGGATCGGCGCAACATCGAGGGCCGAAGGGCCTGTACTGCGCTGTATTTTTCTATGTTCTATTAGCCTGGAATATTACAGCAGACAGGAGATTATCCTTGGTTCTTTCCTACCTTTCTCAGTTTGGATTACATTAGCATCACAGATCGAAGATATCCTTTGGATTATACAAGGCGGTTACTATCCCATCCTCACTATAGTTGGTCTTCCTGGTAAGTCACTCCATCTGACAATTAAACTGAGTTGAACTAAATTTCTGTTCATATTCAAATTTTAGAATTTCGGAGTCATCATTTTCAGATCCAGTCAAAAATGTTATTCCCTACAGATTATAACTACCAAATTACTATTCACAACTTACTCAACAATAAGCTAGGTGAAACCACATTGTTCTTAAACTCCATGATTTTTTTCAGATTTACAGTTCTACATATTCTCCCCACTCACCGATCCTGCCCAAAACCACTGTCAGGAAAATTCAGTCACCTTCTTTGCCTCAGTGTAACTGCTGAATAATCCATCGTTTGTACCTTTGGTGAATCCAGATATAACAGTTTCAAGTCTCTTCTAACTATGCTTCCATCACAACATATTTGCACTTGAGATGGTGAATTTGTCCTCTCCACAGGATCTGTCGGATGGACAGATGGTGTTTGCGTGGTGGTCAAGTCATTGACTCATAATCAAGCAGCACACAATAATAATCTTTTGGTGTCTCATGAAGGAAGTTGATGGAATGCAAATGAAATCATCACCACGTGTTTTAAACAGAAGCCTATCTGTTTGCCTCGTGTCCTGTAGAGAAGGCAATGGGTTATCCTTCCATGTTCAGGGCTCTGTGTGACTGCAAACCCACAACAATGTGTTTTGCTTTCTACTGTCCTGTGGAATAGCTGAACCAGCTACTTAGTTCAGGATCAGCATAACATACTGGTCTGACCAGGGCTGCACACATCCCGTGAGGGCAATACAAAAGGAAAGTTCGCTCCGTTCCTCTGCCTGATTTCCATTTTCCTGCAAGTCATTTCCATTCAGGTAGGTGACCATTCCCTGTTTTGAGTGAAGTCTTTCTCATTGAGTCTCCCTCCGAGAGTGTTATTCATCTCCATTGGCACCTCTGGTGATTACTTTATTGATGCTGACGTACAGATGTAAAGAACGTCTAAATTCCACATCATTCACTGTGCAGAGAGGAGGAATGGCTTTTTACGGAACAGGAAAGAAGCTGAGACAGCGAAGTGAGGGAACAGAATTATTGCGGTTAACCCTGAGAGTGTTGGTGAGAAAGTATTTGGGGTATTGTGGGCAGAGTTTCTCTCTTTTTTAAAGAATAATCCACTTGGCAGAAAGAGTGTAAAGGAGTTTCACCCAGACTAATTGTTGGGATGATTGTACCATCGAGAGTGCATGAGGATTAATCTGTACCACTTTGAGGGAATAAGAGGCATTGAACCTCCAGGGGATGGACAGTCACTCATTGTGTTCCAAACAGCCAATGACACGGTGATAAATTCCATGGCTTGTTTATTACTTGGTTTGCATGATTCTCGATAGTTTAAAAGCCTCTGGGAACGTCCCTCTCACCCCACACCACTCCCTATTTCGATTAAGAGAGAGAGCGAGAGAGAGAGGGCCAGTCTTTGAGTATCCTCTCCCCACATTATGAACGTCATGTAATCCACAATCCCGACAGGAGCCTCAATACCTTCATGCTAAAACATTTAACAATTCCCATCAGCTTCTGACCTTCATGGAGAACATGGGTCTGTCTTCAGAGATAGAAGATGCCTCTGTGAGACTGGGTATAAGACATTTGGCTTTCTTCCTCACTGCTGGCAAAACATGTCAAAGTATCATGTGTTGCACAGGCAATGGACCCACGAGTAACATGATGGAGACATCTATGCGTGCACTCTCGTCTCCATTAGTTTTTCAGGTTAAAGCATCCATGACACCCTCCTGTTCCTGTATAAATGTCATAAGGTGCTGAATGGCCTCCTTCTGCTACCATAGAACAGGTTCAAGGGTATTGGGCTCTGCCTGTTCCTGTTTAATAGCTCAATGTACTGACCAGAGCCCTCCTCTTTCTGCGAAATGGACAACACGATTGAATGGGTTGTCCTACTACTTGTTCAATCGTTTCGGTGGGCTGAATGGCTTCCACATATCCGTGAAACCAGCTTGAGATGCTGAGTGAGCTCCTCTTTTAACTGTGGATATGTACAGTGTCTGGCAGTACAGTTACATGAATGTTACCGACACTTTAACAGCATAAACCAGAATGCAGTCCAGGTTTTGCTGCACATGGACAGAGACTGGTTCAGGAACTCAGAGGGGACAAAATGTTCTTAACTTTGTGTGATCTTTAGTGATCACCCGATTCTGATCTTATGATGGATGGAGGGGTGCCAGGGGTGCGGGCGCGTAGACGTTGATGAAGGAACTGAAGATGTTTGTGCTGAGGAATTTAACCTGAGGATCTCATGAAGAGATGTCCTGGGACTGAGAGAATTGTGAGTCACCGCCCACAAGCGACTTCCTTTGTGCTCTGAAAGACCCCAACCAGTGGGTAGGTTACAGCTGATTCCCATTAAGGCCAAATAAGGAGGTGGTCCTGATGACACCCTCAGTCAAATACTGCCTTGATATCAAGGCTATTCACTCTTTCCTGAGCACCTGTTTTCACCTCTTGTTCATATCAATTGATGATGCTGTATGTGTGAGGAGTCTTTTCCTCTCGCAGAGGGGAATCAATGTCAGAAATTATCTGGGCTAGAGAGTTAAGGGAGCTTAATCACGGAAAGTATTTAAAGAGGAGGGAGATGTATTTTTGACCTGTCAGAGAGCTGGCAGGTGGGAAGGATTGGGAATTAAAGAGGAGTTAATGCAAACTGTAGATCAGTCATGATCGTATACAATGACTTGACCGTCCGAATTACCTGCTCCTGAACCTTATGTTCATATTTTCTGTAATTAAAAAGTTAATGGTTGTAGTGTTCAGAGACGTTCTGTTATTGAATGTGGCAATCAGAGAGAGAAAGCAGTTTTGAGTCATCTCTGGGTGAGGTTAGGGGTTTTTATTCAGAATGAATCTTGGTCAACACCATCATAAAGAAGGATTCATGCCCGAAACGTCGACTCTTCTGGTCCTTGGATGCTGCCTGACCTGCTGCGCTTTTCCAGCAACACATTTTCAGCTCTGATCTCCAGCATCTGCAGTCCTCACTTTCTCCTAGACCATTACCAACAGATAAAGCTCAAGTTGCAGAGAGAAGGCAATCTGTAAAAAGACCAGCGGCATCTTTCAAACACAGAGTGGATTTCCAAATAACATTTTCCAACCCACATCAAACCGTGTGTGACAGGCTGGAGGGATTGAATGAGATCCTGTGTTACTGTGGACCAGGCATTTGGAGCAAGTGGCCTCCATCTGCTCCTGTGCAGGAGCTGTGTGGGGTTGAATGCAACATGGTAACATGGGACTGTGGAGCAAGAGTGGGTCATCAGACACTGTGTCATTGCTCCACCACGCACTATGGTCTAATTATGGTCTGAGCAGCACTTTTACGTCTGTGCACCATTTTCCTACTCTGATTTATCTGTCAAGTGTTTAACATACACAATTTCGAATAAATAGAAATATCCAGGCATCACAAACTTTAACAGCCCTTTGACAATCTCTTGATCGTGTACTGACCAATGTTCGAGGGTCACTGATATCTTTTCCCACTCGTCTACTGGTGAAAGCAAATTGTAAATGTAACCAGTTGAGTGCTGTGACCAATGAAATAGGTATCAGACTGGGTAATTTTCTACAAAAATGGGGGACGCAGGAATTTGAACTCTGAACGAATGGTAAAATGATCGACTGTCCCAAAATCTTTTCTGCCTTTCGAATTATTCTGCTCACTCAAATGTCTGGGAATGCGAATTTTTCCCGCAATAATTGGATTTGGCTGAATTCCCCTTGCTTCGAGCAGTGGAAAGATTCCTATGAATTGTCACCAAGAATCCTCCAGGAGTGGTAAAGATGAGTCAGGGATTTTCTGTTCTTACACCTTGTTTTCAGGCACATGAAAATAAGATAGAGAGACCAATTGGCTGCTGCTTTCGAGGCAGGTAATATTTTTCTCCCTTTCTGTGTGGAAAAGTACTATAATGTCAATTGAACACCAAACTGGGCCATGTGCAATCACCATGAACATTCTCTGGAATGGATGATAATAGACTGTATGCTGTATGTTGGTGCATCATTGCTGTTGTTATGCACAGTGCCTTTCATTAGCAAAAAAAAAGTACCGATTTATAATTTGATGACATGTTTATGTGTCTGCCTAATTCTTATAAATGGGTTGATATCTTCATAATATTTGTGTTTATATAAACACATCACATTCATAAAAAATATTCTCTAACTTTAGTCTCCTTATCAAGAGAAAATATGTATCCAGCTGAAACACTTTTCTGAAAACTGTGGTTCAATAAGATTTCTCATCTAAGACCTTAGCAGATAATCCCTGATAACAAAAGGCCTTCATTTCAGGAATGAGTAAAGGGAAGCATCTTTGAACATCTTCAAAAGAAATTACATCCTTTTTTGTAGGTTAGAGGATCAAAACTGCACCCAGCGTATCTGATGTGGTCTCAGTAATGCCCTGTACAGATGCAGTAAAACATTCCTGATTAAACCCAATACCCGTTGTCACAAACAGCGTCATTCCACTTACCTACCAAATCACTTGCTACATCTGCAGACAGACTTCACATGATTCATGTACCAGGAATATGAAAAAAAAATCTGCATCACAGAGTTCTGCATCTCTCTCCATTTAAGTTGTTTCCTGCTGTTCTATCCTTCCTACGTACTCACGTTTTATTATTTCTGCTGAAGGATTGCACTAACCTTCCCTGTCTATATCACAATGCAAATTCATTACCTCCATTTGTAGATATATTGAATGATCATCTTGGTGTATAAGGTAATTCAGCTTTGATCCAATCAGTCCCTTCATCCAGATATTTGACATAGATTATTGATCATTGATGACCCTACAGTGATCTCTGAGGCAAAACTAGTTACAGTTTTGTAAAACTATGCGTGTATCTTTACTGTCCATTTTCTGTTATCGACAGCATCCTTGTTCCTCTGCAGCAGTTCAGTCGGGTTGAATGGCCTCCTCCTGGGCTGTGTAACATACTCAGCGAGCTGAATTACTTCATTCTATATTCCTGTGTAACTCCTTCGAGGGAAAGGATGGTCTCCACCCATCTCATTGTAACGATCCTGTGTGGCTAAATGGGGTGGTCCCCTACCCTGTAACAGACTCGAGGACTGGATTGAAGGAACAATACATTGGATAGGGGCGGCAGTTAAACATTCGGCTGCACTATTCAGAATGCTTATAGCTCATCCAATTGTGTCTGACCATCCGACTCCTCTCTGTTCCCAATAAACATTGACTCTCCTGTCCAGCAAAGATCAGTCGAGCTCAGCCTTGAATATCTTCACTAACCGGGTACTCACTGCTCACTGAGGTTGAGGATACAGGTAGCACAACACTAAAGGGAAAGGGACCTCCTTATTTCATTATGGGACCATTATTTTAAAACTGTGTTAACCTCACATCAAATGACTGCCCCTTTTCGGATATAATGATAAAATACCGAGGAATAGAGATAAATAATTCCCGCCGTCCAACTCTGTCCTACATTAGCACGGACTCTATCCAATCAAATATGTATCAAACCCAGCCTCTGCTGCTGTCTCAGGAAGAGAATACCTGATAGCATAACACCACACAAGCGTTAAAGAACGGAATAGAATTAGGGTATTTGGCCCATCAAGTCTGACATGCCATTCAATCATTTCTTATCTGTTCGGGTTGGGGGCTAAAGGAACGGATATCCGGCACTCCACTACCCGGCTTGGCTCTTTCTGCCCTATTCCAGGATGTTTCTCCTGGAATGGGAGAAAGGGATGGAAGGAATGAGGGTGGGAATGGGTGTACCTGCTGTTCGTGCTGGAGTGGGGGAAGGGTGAAGTGTCTGGAGGGACTCTGACCACAGTGTTGTATCCATGCCATGTTATTAGTGTGCGGGGCTATTGCGTCAGTGACAGAAAAAGTGGGAGATGGAAGTTGCTGAATTCAATCGTGAAAGTGGTCGTGCTTGAACATTATTTGGAGATAGAATGTGAGCCTTGTTCGGGGATATGTGTTAAAGCAGATATACAGTGAGTGTGAGTGAACAGAGAGAATACGGTGACTCTTATTCTGGCAGAGCGGGAGGCTATTGATACTTGTCCTGTATTGCTGACCAATTCTTCAGATCATCTAAGCTTCGAGGTGAGCCTCTTCAAATGTCCTGTCCAAGTGTATCACTAATACCGTCAGAGACTCTCTCCCTCAGATTCCACAGAGTCAGTTTGGGTCGATCAAAGAAATATCAAGGAGAAAGAAACATTGTTGTGTTATATATCGAGACCAAAACTGTGGAGCAAATACTTTGCATCATATGCTCTGGAAATTGGATATGCAAGTATATGCATGGAATAGCAATTACATAATGATATTATTGCTAATATCGTAGCCCAGAGACTCAGGGACTGTTCTGAGTACCGGAGTTCGAATCCTGCCATGGCAGATGGTGGAATGTGAATTCAATAAGTATCTGGAATCAAGAGTTTATGGTGACCAGTAACCTAATGTCGAATGTTGGAAAAACTTATCTGGTTCACTAATGTCCTTTAGGGATGGAAACTGCCGTCCTTCCCTGGTCTGGCCTGCTTGTGACTCCAGACCAAGGCAACACTGTTGACTCTTAGCTGCCCTCTATCATGGGCAATAAATGCTGGTTATAAATGAGACGCCTTCATCTTGCGAATGAGTGACAGATAATTGTGGGTGCTGCAGTAATACTGGATGGTGACAAGTTGCTTCGAAACTGCAATAACTGAGTGACTGCTCATGTTGTGAAAAATAAATTCCACAAGTGTATATCAGGTAGTTGGAGAGTATGTTGTGAACCAAACTCGAGAGCAGGTTATTTCGGATTTGGAGTTGTGTGGTCAGGAGAACCTTGCTCTGAAGCAGCTTTGAGGAATTGTGACATTAATATGTTGCATTTCGAATACCGTCTGCATGTAGTACAGAAATTTTGAACATTATAGTCAAACATCGTGGAAGCCTGGAGGCTAGAAGGTCAAGTTAGTTCCAGTGAATTGGAAAAGTACAATATAACATTCATTGAGAGACAAGCAATGGTTGTTCAAGTCGTAGAGTCCGACAGCATAGAGACAGGCCCTTCGGCCCAAAGTGGTCCATTCCGAACAAAATGTCCATTCACACTAAACCCATTTCCATGCTATTGCTCGATATCCCTCGAATCCTTTCCTATCCAAGTATTTGTCCAAATGCCTGTTAAATGTTGTTTATGTACCCCCCTCAACAACTTCCACCGTCGCCTCATTCCATATGCATACAAACATGTGTTTTAAAAAAAATTGCTCCTCAGGTTCCCTTTTATTCTTTCTCCTCTGCCCTTAAACTGATGCCCTCTAGTCGGGGATTGCCCAACCCTGGGGTAAATTGACTGGGTGCATTCACTCTGTTCATGCCTCCCATGATCTTATATACTTCCATCAGATCCCCCATCATTCGCAAAAACTCTAAAGTTAAAAAAAATCCTAGCTTGTCCAAACTGTCCTAAAAATCCAGATATTAGAGTCCTTGGCAACATCCGTGTAAATTTCTTGTGCATTCTTTCCAGTTTAATAACATCCTTCCTAGAGCAAAGTGAACAAAACTGAACATAACGCTACAAGTATGGCCTCACCAACATCCTGTATAATTGCAACATAACTCCCAACTTCGATATTCAATGCCCTGAATGATGAAGGTCAGGTACCAAAAGCCTTCTTCACTGTCCAGTCTATCTCGGAATCAACTTTCAGAGAACCGTGCACCTGAATTCCAGGATCCGTCTGTTCCACTACAACCCTTAAGGCCCAAACATTCACCATGAAACGCCGACCTTGAATTGACTTTGCAAAACGCAAGAACTCACATTTATCCATATTCAACACCATTTGCAATTTCTTGGCCCACGTCCCAAACTGATCAATGTCCTGCTGCAATTTCTGATAACCTTCCTCACTGTCCACAAGACCACATTATTTCGTGTCATCTGCAATCTTAATAATCATGCCTTATACATTATAAACTAAACCATTATACATAAAACAAACAGTAATGGTCCCAGCCCCGACCGCTGAGGCACTTCACTAGTGGCAGACCTCCAGTCCGACAAGCATCCTTCCACTATTACTCTCTGCTTCCTACCATCAAGACAATTTTGTATCTAATTTGCCATGTTCCCACTCCATTCAATGCAATCTACCCTTCCAAAACTGCGTACCTTATTGAAGTCCTGACTAAAATCAATTGGGCTACTTATACCACCCTGCCCTCGTCAACGTTGCTGGTCACTTCATCAAAGAACTCTAATAAATTTGTGAACCATGATCTTCCGTACACAAAGCCGTGCTGACTGTTCCTTATCACACCCTGCCTTTCCAAATGTATATTTATCTTATCTCTCAAGTACCGTACCCACAGATGTCCGGTTTACTGGTCTATAGTTCCCAGGTTTTTCTTTGTAGCCGTTGTTGAAAAAAGGCACAGAAATCCCTGTCCTCCAGTCATGTTGGGCCTCAACCATGGCCAGCGATGATGTAAAAATATCAGGCAGGCCACCACAATCTCTTTTCTGTCCTCGTGCAATATTCCTGGAGATATCTGGTTTATAGAAATACTGCGAAGTCTGAAACAAAAGTCGATGCCTTTAACGTAAAAACACCCAAGAGTGCAAAAGTGACTTAATGATGGTTAACATAATAAATTAAAGATTATATTAATCATAACAAGTGACTTCAGAAGAAATCCAGACATTATAGAAACCTGAGAAATGTCAGAAATTTATAATTCACCAAAGGAGGGCCATGAAACTGATAAGGAAATCAGAAAGTGAACATGCATGCTAACAAACAGGAACACTAAGACTGCAAAAACCTACGATCTATATTTGAAAGGAAATAAAATAAAAGCAAGGTCAAATGTGGAAATTTGTAATCGGAAGAGGATTGCTTATTGTGGAGAACAGGGAAATGTCCGAGGAAATAACCAGTTACTTTGCATCTATCTTCCTGGAGGAAGACCCAGAAAAATCACCCAGAAACACCAAGTGATCATACAGGACTTGTGGAAATAAAGGCACAAAGTCAATTCATATCAGTAACAAGATAATACTTGAACATGGAGTTTTTTGGAGCATTGGTAAGTCTAACTAAACAGATGTAATTCATTTCAAAATGTCAGAAATAAATCAGCAATAGAAGTATTAATTGTTGTGGTTCTGTTCGCCGAGCTGGGAATTTGTGTTGCAGACGTTTCGTCCCCTGTCTAGGTGACTTCCTCAGTGCTTGGGAGCCTGCTGTGAAGCGATTCTGTGTTGTTTCCTCTGGCATTTATGGTGGGTTGTCTATGCCGCTTCCGGTTGTCAGTTCCAGCTGTCCGCTGCAGTAGCCGATATATTGGGTCTAGGTCGATGTGTTTATTGATAGAATCGCTTCACAGAAGCGCTTCACAGGAGGCTACCAAGCACTGAGGATGTCACCTAGACAAGGGACGAAACGTCTGCAACACAAATTTCCAGTTCGGCGAGCAGAACCACAACAATGAGCACCCGAGCTACAAATAATCTCACAAACTTTGAGGAAATATTAATTGCACTGCCAATGGCTGTGTTTTATTTTCCTGTACATTCCAAGACGTCCGGAAAGCCATTGTAGATAAATGGAATGTAATAAACGTGATCCAAGCATGGTAGGTAGATGAATGGAATGGATGCAGGCATCGAGAAAGGGAAAAAGTGATAGTGTAAAGAAATGCAGTCCAATTGACTTCACATCGGTAGAGAAACTGTTGAAATCTGTGAGACAGG
The DNA here is from genome assembly GCF_020745735.1 of Hemiscyllium ocellatum. Taxonomy (NCBI): domain Eukaryota; kingdom Metazoa; phylum Chordata; class Chondrichthyes; order Orectolobiformes; family Hemiscylliidae; genus Hemiscyllium; species Hemiscyllium ocellatum. The sequence continues at coordinate 75,521,083 of NC_083414.1, read as the reverse complement.
ATGTGATATTGGATATTTAGAAATTAACAGCTACATTGGAGCGAATCAGTATGCATTTTTAAAGGAAATCATACTTGATAACTTCGAAATTTTTTGAAGGGGGATTGGAAGAATATATGTAAACAGAAAGTTAAAGATGCGTTCACCTTCAATTAAATGAGTCAGAATATCGATGCAATAAAATGTTGAAGTAGTTTCATAGTGTATTGGTGAGACTGTACCTGGACTATAGTGTATAGGGTTGGTGAGACTGTATCTGGAGTATTTTGTACTGTTTTGATGACCTAATCTGAGAAAGAATATACTGATCACAGAGGAAGTGCAATGGACATTCTCCAAATTCATCCCTCAGATGGTGAGATTGTCTGATGTAGAAACTCAGACTGTGTTCTCTGGGGTTCAAAGAATGAGAGGTGACTGCAGTGAAATTTAGAAAATACGCAAAACATACGACAAGGTGGAAATAAACAGGATGTTTCTCTGGCTGTCTACTCTACATTTAGGGTAAATAATGACAGGATAAGGGACAGAACATTTAAGACTGCAATGAAAAAAATCTTCATCAGAGAGGACTGACTAATACAGGGGCATGGAAATCTGCTGGCAGGCAAGTTGAGGGAGAAGTCCCAGGTATTCAACAAGTGTGTCAAGTGGACCAGAACAACCAGAGAATAGGTAGGAGTCATCAGTGACTTGCCAAGTTGCATCTAAATCAACTTTAGTGGTCGGAGTCAGAGGGTGGTGGTAGAAGCCTGTTTGTGTGACTGGAGGCCGGAATCCAATGGTGTACGACGGGGAGCAGTGTTGTGTCCATTATTATTTGTGATTCGGAGGTGCCAGTGTTGGACTGGAGTGGACAAAGTTAAAAATCGCACAACAGTCAGGTTTATTCGCAGGCACCAGCTTTCAAAGCACACAATCACCTGATGAAGAACCATGACTTCCAAAGCTAGCGCCTCCGAATAAACCTGTTGAACTATAACATGGTGTTGTGTGATCTGTAACCTTATCATTTGTGATATTCATAAATGGTGAGTCTGTGAATATGGATGAGGGGTGGGGAGAGTGTAATAACTAAGTTTGTGTTTGATACAACGATTGACCGGGTGATTGGCAGTGAGGAGGAAGGTCTTATGTTACAGGAAGATACAGATTGAATGGTCAGATGGACAGATCATTAGTAGATGGAATGTAATCATGATAAATATGAAGTGATACATTTTGGAAGAAGGAAGCAGACAGGGGAGTACTCAGTGAATAGCAGCACACGAGGGAGCTCAGAGAGAGCTTCTCCACGCATCCCTAAATGTGACCAGACAGGTTAATACACAAGTTGAGAAAGCAAAGGGGAGTGTACACATAGCCTTTATTCATCGAGGCACAGATTATAGGAGCTATGCGGAGCTTTGGTGAGGTCGAGATGGAATACTGTGTGTTCTTCTGGGGACCACATTACAGGATAGATGTCATTGCTCTGGTGGGGATTGCAGAAGAGATTCACCAGCTGTGTGGATGGACAGCAGGTGTTCCTTTAAGGTAGAGGGAGAAGAACAAGGGGGAGCACACTATTAAAGTGAAGGCTTTGAGATTTAGATAGCACAGAGGATCGCTTTTTAACCAGATGATTTTGGGGTCTGGAATGCACTACCGGAGAGGGAGTTATCACGGGTAGCCCCACAGCTGTTACAAAGTACTTGGACGACCTCTTGTAGTGTCATAACATTCCCAGCTATGGGGCTCGTGTAGAAAAGCGGGACTAATATAGACCATGCTGTATTTCTGACGGTGCAGAGTCTATGCTTCTATGAGTGTATGGTTGTGCAATGTCAATCATTAAGAAGCTTAAGACAGGAAATTGTGTGCTTCAGAACACTCTATATGCACAAGGGTAATAAAAATGAACTTGTAATAGCTTCACAAAGTACGTCAATCACAAAATTAAAGCAACCGAAGGTGCAGTGTCTTTACCGTCTGAAACCAGAGAGTGGAGAATGGAGAAGAGGGAAATGGCAGAACTATGCAGCACATATTTCAGTTATGTCCTCACAGAAGAAAACAAAACAAAAAAAATCTTCACAGCAATACTAGGAAAGTTTAATCTGATGAGACAGAAAAAGGGAATAAAATAAAATTAACCAATAAACGTGATGGAGAAAGTATTTTAACTGAGAGTAATGGGCTGAGAAAAAGGCAACAGAGATTTATCAAATGGGAATCGTATTTATGAAACTGACTTTCAACAAAACTATGGAGAAGCAATCAAGGCAATACCACCGGATTTTCAGAAAGGTTTTTGATAAATCCACAAGCCTACTATGCAAATTTGAATCGTATGGGACTGAGGCTAACAGAAGGGCATGGATTTAGAATAGGAGAGCTAACAGGAAACAGTGAGTAGGAAAAAAATCAATGTTATTTAGGGCAGAGGACTCGGGGGTGTAGCACAATTCAGTGCTTGGGCCCGAGCTATTTCAAATACACACCAAACTTTTGTTAGAGGGAATCAAATGCAATATTCCCAAGCCTGCTGATGGCATCAATCGATGTCAGATTATGAGAGGGTGAGGAGAATGTAAAAAATCTCCAAGGTGACTGAGGTAAGTGGAGTGTCTGTGCAAATACTGGGCAATGAAGAACAATGTGGATAGATGTGACGTTGTACCCTTTGATGGGAAAAAGAGCACGGTAGCCTACCATTTGAAAAAAGGTTGGAAAATGTTACTCTATGAAGGGAAATATGCTTCTTTTTTGTTTCATTCATCGCCAACCTCAGCCGTCTATACAGGGCAGTGAGGTCTGAAGCCAGAAGAAAATACTGGGAATGGCATTGGGACATTTACCAGTGTACATAGACTCACCAGGTGGGTAGCTGTATCATTGAAAAGGATCTCGATCGCTCTGTTCGCTAGTCACTGAAAGTAATTTTTGCAGGAACAGAAAGCAGTTAGGAAGGTAAATGGTGTGTTGACCTTAATTTCAAGGGGATTTGAGTCCAGATGTAAGGGTGTTTTACTGCAGTTGTTCAGGGCCTTGGTGAGACCCCATCTCGAACATTGTGCTGTATTGTGTGTAGTTTTGGTCACTTTGCCTAATAAAGGACAAACCTGACATTGAGGGAGTGCAGTGAAAGATGACCAGACTGATCTCTGGGATGACAGGTTTGTTGTGGGAGCAGAGTTTGGGACAACTGGGCATGTATTCCATCGACTTTAGGAAAATGAGTGGAGATCTCAGTAAAATATGTAAAACTCTAACAGGGCGAGAGAGATTAGAAGCAGGGATCATAACTTTGGAGCCATTTCAGAGACCATTGAACAGTTTATCACATGTCTGCGCGTCTGGAGTCATTTTTAGGCCAGACCAGGAAACCACGGGAGATGTACTTCCTGAAAGTACATTGGGGAAGCAAACTGCTGTTTACAATCGACATTTGCTTCAGGGTAACTATTACTGGTACCTGATTTTAAATCTCAATATTTTATTAATTGTTTTTAACTTCCACCAGCTGCCAGAGCATTAGCCTGGTCTGAATTAGTAATCCAGTGACGTTTCCACAACAGCACCATCTCCACATGAGGACCTATCTGAAACCATACTGCGCAGGTTATTTCTGTGCTACTTGCCAGCTCTGTCAAAAATAACTTCCACCAATTTGACTGTCGTAGTTGGACTGAGGGGGGGAGAATTGGTCAGATTGTAATTATACTCCTCTCAGCGGACTGGACATATCTGAGTAATTTTCCGCATTCCCAGGGAGATGTCAGAGTTGGAGCTGGAATGAAACAGCTTCCCCAGGGACACGGCTTGTTGTGCAGTCCTATTGCAGGAATGGGGTCAGGGCCCATTGCCTTTGTCGTATCAACTGTGTTCAGCTGTATCTTCATGTCAAGTACAGTAAATCAAATTGGTTGAAGGCTGGCATCTGTGATGCTGTGGGCATCATGGCGAGGGTGAGATGGATCATTGATTCAACACTTCTGGCTGACGGTGGTGTAGGTGCTACATCCTTGCCTTTTACACTGATGTGCAGGGCTGCTCCATTATTTCGGATGGGGATGTTTGTGGATCCCTTTCATCCGTCATTTATTTCATCATCCATCAAAATTTATGACTGAATGTGAAAGGACTGCAGAGCTTCAATCAGATCTGTTGGTCAAGTTCTGTAGCTTTAATGGGTTAGCGCGAGGTTGAGCTTCACATGGTTCTGACCCAGATACATTCACCCACACTCGCCACTGAACCGTAGATCGTGTTGATGGTAATGGCTGACTGAGGAGATAATCCCGAGCAAAATATTACAGATTGTGTTTGAATGCGGGTCTTCTTCTCCTGCTGCTGTGGTCTACAGCACGACATAAATACGTAGTTTTGAGCTGCAATATCTGCAGTGGAATTCTGCTGTCTGTTTCCCGGTTGACATCTAGACCCATTCACCCATCAGCCCTATACGCAGTGACCTACTCTGGTTTCTGTTGTGCTAATACTTTCATTTTGAAATCCTCATTCAGCTGAGGGTCGCTCCCCGGGTCATGCTTTCAATCTGACACATTCCACAAAAGCATTTAACTGATTTTAATTCAATTACTTAATTCATCTGCAGTTTTCCTTCAGAAATGCCATCTTCTGTATTTAAATTGAATGATTTTCCCTCTGTTTCTCTCCCTGACCATGACTAAGAGCTCTGTAGTGTCAGTGATGCCAGCCTTATGGAGTTTCAGAGCCAATGACTTCTTTGGATTCCCAATCATCTTCAACACATTGTATGTTTCCTCTTTTGGTTTGATGCCTTATCACTCATGGCTGCCATGTCCTCCCATGACTATGTTGCAATTCCTTTGAGATGAATTTCTGATATCCTCTGAATTATCCCCAGAAACTCCTGCCATTGCTGCTCCATGGTATTCCCTGTTCGGCTCCCCTTCCAATTAACTCTGCCCAGTTCCTCCCACATGTGTTTGTACTTACGTTACTCACTTATAATCAAATTACATCAAGACGAGAGCAATAGACATAAACCAAAAGAAGGAGTTTTGAGAAATGGGACAGGAAGAATAATTGGGTAATCTATTAACTAGATAAAAAGAGAGAACGAGCGACAGAATATAGATGTGGAGATAAGAAAAATGAGAAAACTAGATTATCGACAGAAGTAAATGTACATCCCTCAATGTTTTGGCAATTCCTGTGTGCTGTGTTCCTTTGTACAGTGCATGTACAACAGAGTAATATGTTCAAATGCTGAGTCTGATGCCAGAATTTTTCTCTCCAGTAATGTTACAGACGCTAGATTCGGAAAAAACCCAGCAGGTCAATATATGTAATTCCTGGTAGAAAAGGGATTAACTGAAATAAGTTGGGACACCATAACCAAGATTTATAACGCACATTCTGAAAAGAATGAGAGACAAGAGTAGGGAATCCCAGAAAAGGTTGTTAAACGTTGAGAGAAGGGGAACATATCACTTCAGATGAGGACCAGATAATGTGTTAATGCTTTATAAATGTTATACATCATGTGCACCATTGTTCGTTAACTGTGTCTCCGTTGTTCATTCAGTATGTGTTGTACACATATGAACAATCTTCCTTATCTGAACACACACTGATTAAACATTGTACATAAAATCATTTTTCCTCTATTTCAATTTGTCCTGTTGTCGTGCTACGTGGATGCATGAACACAAACTGGGAACCAAAAGACATGACCCACTATCACTAGTTTCCGTACATACAGGCAAAGAAGGACACCACTTTGACTGGGACTATACACACATCCTCGGACACGCAAAACAAAGACACGCATGAAAGGTCTGAGAGGCATGGCCTTCTAACCAGAAGTACATTAATAAACACATCATTTTAGATCCTATCTACCTTCCCTTGAAAAAAAAACTGGAAATGACATCACCCAACTTAAGAAACCAAAACCTATAAATGGGACATACCACCAGTACGTCACTGGAGACTGTTACTGATGATGTTACCTAGTCATCGTGACGAATCATCTGAAAACAAACCTTCCAGCTCAGCGAGTTAACCTACATACTTATAAATTGTTATTTTTCTTTTAATAGTGGAATTTGGGACGACTTTGTCACCCATGTTTTAACAGAGTACGAGGCGAGGTGAGCTTTTCTGGGTGTGTGGTTTTAATTAACAGAGGGGTTCGACATTGACATCATAACGGTTTGACTGCTCATCGTACGGGATTTGAACAGATTTGGGTACAAAAGGACCCAGTAGATTCCATCACTTGGCAGTTAGTGACCTAGGCCTCCAAATCAAACAGGTGAGAAAATGCATTTAATTTTGATTCCGTGTGGTTAGTTAAATTATAAGAAGTGGATTTTAACATTACTAAAGAGGTTCTGGGGTTGTTTCCAAAATTTGCCAAGGAGGCGTAGAAAGACAAAGGAAGGGCAGATATTTAGAATTAACAAGTAGATTAGAAAAGGGTTTCACCAGTAACAAAAGAAAAGCTGAAATTGTAATTGAGATGGTCAAGCACTTTGGTGTATCAGAGGAATAGGCAACTGCAGGCGAGTTAAAAAAAAACTTAAATTGCACATGTAGCAACAGAGCTAGCAATAAAGAAAGACAGAAAGAGATAGAGAAAAAAGAGAAAGAGAAAGAGAGGAAAAGAGAGGGAGAATTTGAAATTCAGAAGTTTGGAATTAGGTAAAAAAGTTAAATGAGCAGGATGAGGATGAAGGGATAACGTAGGGATGTATACAACTATGTTGATATATTGCCATGTTTCGGTGAGGAAAATGTCAAAAACGTTTTATTATATTTGCAAAATTGGCTCGGCAGATGGTGTGTCAAGTGAACTTGTGGATAATGCAAGTTCAGACTAAGCTGCTGGGCATAGCTTGAAAGATATGTGCAGTGCTGTTACAAGAGGGAACAAGAGATTATGCAGAATTCAAACTGGCTATTGAGAGTGCTTATGAATTTGTACTAGAAGCATGTGGACAGCTGTTCAGAAATATAGAGAAGGAACCAGATCAGGATGATGTTGAGTTTAAAAGAAAAATAACTACAGATATTTTGAGAAATGGGTGCAGGCCTTAAAAATGGACAAGATCTGTGAGGCCCGAAGGGAGATTATTCTGCTGGAGAAGTTTAAAGACCCACTTCCAGAGATGGTAAGAATTTATGTGAATGAATTGAAAGTTCAAGAAATGATAAGCACGGCAGAAATGGCAGGTAAATATGCATTGGTGCATGAGATGAAATTTAGCTTCTGGGAAGATTTTCATCCTGTGAGCGTTAGAAATTGGGAGAAGGTGAGATCCTATACTACAAAGAGAACAGTAGAGCACACTGACAATAGTTTACCACAGGTGAATAAACAAGTACAAGGGGGTTGATAGGAGGTGAAAGACCTCAGGTGTTCTCACTATAAGGGAGTGGAACACATAAAATTACAGTATCGATGGTTTAAGAAGGGCACTGGGAAAAAGTGTTTTCGCTGCAGTAAGCTGGGACACACCGTGCGGGGCATTGAAAGACACTTTGGGCAAAGATGTGGTAAAAAGCTTAAGCCAGTGGCATTTGTTAACCTGGAAAAGGAGACTGCAAGTGGAGCTGAGGAGCTTCAGGAGAATGCACAGCCGAGACTGTGGTTGGGTATGGAATCAGTGCCTGATCTCCATAAAGAATTCGCCACTTTGGATAAACTTTCCAACGAAAAAAAAACGGGGTGGGGTAAGGAGGACAAGAAGTTACAATTTTGTGAATTACGGAATCTGCTCATTCTCTAATAGTTGAGAAGTGAGGCGCCGGAAAAGCACAACAGATCAGGCAGCATCCGAACAGCAGGACAATGGACATATCAGTCATAAATCCATCGTCATGAATGTGGCAGGGGACAAGGGGGCTGAAAGATAAATAGGAGGATAGGAGCTGGGCTGTTGACAGTGTCACTGGGAAGGAGATAAGAAAATATGGGTGGGAGTGATAGTGATATGTTGGAGGGTAGGGAGGAGTGAGTAGGCGGGAAGGAAGATGGACAATTAAGACAGTTCAAGAGGGCGGTCTAATTTGAATGGTTGGATCTGGGATTTGGGTAGAGAGGGGAGATTTGGAAATTGGTGAAGTCGATGTTGATGCTGTATAGTTTGAGGGTTCCAGCTGTCCCACCACCTATCCAATTCACCCTCCTCTCCGACCTACCACCATCACCCCCCACCTGCATCTATCTATAGCCTTCCAAGCTCCCTTCCATCCAGCTCCACCTCCACTCTCCTGTTTAATTCTCAATCCACTTCCCCCTCACTTAACCCCACTTTCCTGATGAAGGATTTATGCCTGAAACGTCAACTCTCCTGCCCCTCGGATGCTGCCAATCTGCTGTGCTATTCCAGCCTCACACTTTACAACTTAGATCTCCAGCATCTGCAGTCCTCACTTTCCCTCGACCTCTAATAGTAAGAGATGGAAGGATTTTCACTGTTTCTGACATGTTACTCAAGAGCCTGATAACTTGTAGAATGGGGACAGAAACTAAGCATTCCCTTGTGTAACATCAGGTTGGAGTGCCAAATCAAGATTGGGGAAGTAACAGGGTGAGTGAGTGACATGGTGTCCGTTTCAGGAATACAGTTTGTTCTTCGGAATGATTTAGCAGAATGCAATTTGGGAGAGGTACACCTCGTGGTGGAGAAGTCAAAGGAAGACTAGGGAACTGGGGAATTAAAATGAAAATATCAAGGATTTTTCCAGACTGTGTATTAACAAGATCCCACTGTCATAAGTTACAGTAGGAAGGAAAAACGAAACGAAAAAAAACAGAGGAGTTGATGTTCAGTGAACTCACAACCTGTTTGACGTAACGATGCAGGAAATGTGTATATATTGTACACACACAGACATCCACATATGTATACACACACACACACACACACACACACACACACACACACACACACACACACACACACACACACACACACACACACACACACACACACACACGGAATTAGAATATATTCTCGAACGTTATTAAAGATAGAATACTAAAATTTAAATGGAGACCACGACAGATTAGTTCAGAAGGTAAATGGACTGAGGTGCACCAGACTGTGTTACTGGTAGCACATAAACTAACTGCAGACTGTCATCTAGGTGTACAAACTCAGGCTAAGGTACAGACGCATTTCTAGTGGCCTGGAATGCACACGGACGTGGTTATTCTTTGTTGTGCATGTCATACATGCCAAATGGTAGGTACGCCACAGGCACTATTAAAACTTGCATCTTTGTTGCCAATTCCTGTATTTGAAGAACCCTTCACGTGGTTTATGATTAATTGCGGAGCTCCCCTTTCTAAAATAAAAGTGGAAACCAATTTCTGATGACCATAATGGATGTGTCTACCAGATTTCTAGGGATAATTCCATTATGGAGCGTTAAGACAAAAAGGGAGGTGGAGGAGTTGGTAGCTTTCTTTACTCACTGTGGGCTACGCAGTGTGATTCAGTCAGACCAAGGGTCCCATTTGACCACTCAACTGTTTAAGGAAGTTATGGATAGCTTCAGCATGTAGCAGTTTAAATCAAGTGTGTCCCATACCAAATTACGAGGAAACTTGGAAAGTTGGCATTAGACAATATTAACAGCGTACTGTCAAAATTACACGAATGATTGGAATAAAGGCGTCTCATTATATTGTTTGTCATTAGAGATGCCCCAAATAAATCTACTCACTTTATTTCCTTTGAATTAATATTCGTACGTGAAGTGAGAGTTTATTTGAAATTAATTAAATATAAATTGACAGGACCGAAATCGGAAATCTTACACTTGGATTATGTATCTGAGGTGAGGGAGAAATTACATGGAGTAGGTGAGTTAGCTAAACAGCACCTGAAGATGGCACAGTATAGAATGAAGCAAGTGGCAGATACAAACTCTGAAACTTTAATCATTTCCCGTGGGGATGACATATGAGTATTGTCACCAGTGGTAGGAAATACCTTCAAAGCCAGTTTTAGTGACACCTTTCCAATTAAAAAAATGTTGAATCAGTTAAACTATCTGGTAAAGATACCGGATATGACAAAAAGACTTAGAGTATGTCATGTGAATGAATAATGCTCCAGATGCATTTAAGACTCAGGAACAGAGTTATGGCCAGATGAACAAATTGTGCAGTTTATCTGTATGATGTAGTGATCTTTAGCAAGTGACTGAAAGCTCAATGTTACTTTTGGCAGAATCTGTTGAACGATTACAAGAAGCAAGCTTGGTAGTAAACTTATAGAAAACAGAATTCACGAAGGAAGAGGGTCCGTTCCTGGGGCATTACATTGGCCATGGAATGTTGACCCCATGGAACACAAGGAATTTCCAAAACCATTATCGAAGAAAGAGGTGTTTGATTTTTGGAACTGATTGGACTCTATCGGATCTTTGTTCCAAACTTCAGCAGCATATTGGCACCCCTGACGTATTTACTAACGAGAACACAGAATTGTGGTGGACAGAACAATGCAGGGAGACATTTGAGAACTGAAAATCAGGAGTAATCACCGCACCAGTTTTAGCTACACCAAATGTTTTGAAACCCTTTGAAAATTGTGTTTGATGCGAAGGATATAGGGGTAGGAAATGTACTGATAATGAAAGATGGTGAAGGAATTGAATGGCCAATTGGCTACTTGTTGAAAAAACTCATTATCCACCAGAAAAAAATGCAAAATCTCCATTATTGAACAAGAAAGATTGAGTTTCATATTAGTTTAAGTTTCGTACTGCCCTGAAAATATTTTAATGTTTATATGACAAACAAATTGTCGGAGACGGATGTGGACAACAACGACAAACCTCTCGCATTTTTTGGAATATTTAAAGACCAGAATATGATTCTATTTCATTGGGGTCTTATGTTACAGACTTTAAACTTAGAACATATACATTTGTGGGTAGTATTAGTGTGATACCAGATGTGTTATCATGGATTTAAAGGAAAATGTATAGATACAATTTGACTTATTCCAGTGTTATATATGTGTGCAGAATTAACATGAATAGTATAACTGAGATTAATACTTTTGTACTTCATAATAATGGGATTAAGAAATAAAGGAAAAGAAATGAAGCCATATTTTCAGTCTGATGGTTCATTTTATTTCTGAAGGAGGGAGGTGTTATGAATCCGAAAGTGTGTCTGGTCACTTTAGGACAGAACGGGTTTTGCTGATTAGAAAGTACAGCCACAGATGCCAGCGAAAGGTCAGACTGTTCCAAGTGGCACCACTAGCTGGGAAATGCATACCTGAGTTTTGGTTGGTGTTTTGACAACAATTAAAATACAACCAAAGAGTTTAAATAACGATTAGCATACCAGAAACGAACGGAAATCGATACTAGTGTCTGGAAACTGGAAAGTATGAGATTTATTGTAACATGGCAAGTATATGAACCCAGCATTTTGAATACTAGACGGAGAGCAACCGCCATCCAACAGCAGAATAACTGCTGTAGAGCAGGAGTGTTAACTGGTCATCTCAAACGCTCTCTGTCAAAGATGCATGTTTGTGTCAAACCTACTTGCAGCAAAAAAAAACCCAGGGAGATCAGTAGCTGGAAGAGTGAACACAGCGGGGAAGATAGAGAATGTGTGCTCTAGAGATTCTAATGTTTAATATGTGGGTTGTTGGAACAGCATAATCTTATAGAGTTGCAGTCAGATAGTAAACAGTAAAGAAAAGAAGGGCTTGTATTTGGGAATAGTTGTTTTTAGTGTTCACTATTAAAGTTAAGTAATAAACGTGTTAATTTTTCCTAATAATGGAAGGTAGGAGATCTGTGTCACTCATATTTTAACAGATTACGAGGTGAGGTGATTTTTTCTGTGTGTTTGGTTTTAATTAACAGAGAGGCTCGACTCCACCTTGTAAATGTCCATCCACGCTAACCCCATTTCCCTGCAGTTGGCCCATATCCTTCCAGTCCTTTCCTATCCACATATTTATCCAAATGCTTTGGAAATGTTGTTAATGTAACTCCCTCAACCACATCTGCTGGCAGCTCATCCACGTACCAGCCTCAGGTTCCCTTTTATTCCTTCCCTTTAACCTTAATATGATTCCCTCTCGTCCTCGATTCTCTAAACCGTGGAAAAAGACTGAGAGCATTAACCCTATCCATACCCCTCATGATCTTATGCAGTTCTATAAGGTCCGCACTCAGTTTCCTACTCTGTAAAGAAATGGTCCTAGCTTGTCCAACCTCTCCCTATAACTCAGACCATTAAGTCCTGGCAACGACCTTGTAAATTTCTACTGCACTTTTTCTAACTTAATAACATCCTCCCTATAGCAAGGTGACAAAACTGAACACAATACTCCAAGTTTGGCCTTACCAAAGTCCTGTGTAAGTGCAACAAAAATTCCAAACTTCTATACTCAATGTCCTGCCTGATGAAGGCCAGTGTGCTAAATGCCTTTTGCACTGCCCTGTCCGCCTGTGACTCTACTCTCAGAGAACCGTGCACCTGAACACCAAGGTCTCTCTGCCCACTACACCCCTTAAGGCCCTCCCATTCACCATGAAACTCCTAACTTGATTTGAGTTTCCAAAATGCAAGACCTCACACATCTATATTAAATTCCATTTGCCATTTCTCGGCCCACTTCCCCAACTGATTAAGGTCCTGCTGCAATTTCTGATAACCTTCCTCATTGATCACGCTACCACTTATTTTAATGTCATCTGTAAAATTACTAATCATGCCTTGTACATTGTCAACCAAATCATAGACAACAAACAGCTATGGACCCAGCCTCCAGTCTGACAAGCATCCTTCCACAAAACCCTCTGCTTCCTACTATCAAGCCAACTATGTATCCAACTGGCCTGTTTCCCCAGCATTCCACGCGATGTAACCTTCCAGTGCAGCCTGCCCTGTGGTACCTTATCATAGGCCTGACTGAAATCCATAGAGACTACTTTTGCCGCTCTGCCCTCGTCAACCTTCTTGGTCACTTCATCAAAGAACTCTAACAAATTTGGGAAAAATGATCTTCCACTCACAAGTCTATACTGACAGGTCTGAATCAATAGGGAGTGTTGCAGAACAAAGAGACCTTGGAGTGCAGGTTCATACTCCTTGAAAGTGGAGTCGCAGGTAGATAGAATAGTGAAGAAGGCGTTTGGTATGCATTCCTTTATTGGTCAGAATATTGAGTACAGGAGTTGGGGAGTCATGTTGCAGCTGTACAGGACATTGGGTTAGGCCACTGTTGGAATATTGCATGCAATTCTGGTCTCCCTCCTATTGGAAAGATGTTGTGAAACTTGAAAGGGTTCAGAAAAGATTTACAAGGATGTTGCCATGGTTGGAGGATCTGAGCTACAGGGAGAGGCTGAACAGGCTGGGGCTGTTTTTGCTGGAGCGTCGGAGGCCGAGGGGTGACCTTATACAGGTTTACAAAATTATGAGAAGCATGGATAGGATAAATAGGCAAAGTTTTTTTCCCTAGGGTCGGGGAGTCCAGAACTAGAGGGCATAGATTTAGGGTGAGAGGGGAAAGATATAAAAGAGACCTAAGGGGCATTTTTTTTCACGCAGAGGGTGGTACATGTATGGAATGAGCTGCCAGAGGAAGTGGTGGAGGCTGGTACAATTGCAACATTTCAGAGGCATTTGGATGGGTATATGAATAGGAAGGGTTGGAGGGATATGGACCGTGTGCTGGCAGGTGGGACTAGATTGGGGTGGGATATCTGGTTGGCATGGACGGGTTGGACCGAAGGGTCTGTTTCCATGCTGTACATCCCTATGACTCTATGACTAAGTAATAGGTGCTGTCCTTCATTGTAAGATGATTCGAGTACATAAGTAAAGCTACCTTCCTGCTGTTGTCGAGCCTTGCTGAGAGAGCATTTGGGGCACTCACTACAGATTTGATCTCCTTTGTAAGGAATGATCTCCTTACCACAGGCACGGGTGATTGTAACATTTGGATGGAGTGAATAAGCTGATTGTTTAATCTGTAGGGTTGTAGAGCCACGAAGAAATCGTGATGCTGAAACTCGAGGAGTGGAAGTGATCACTTATTCCCAAAACAGACGTTGACAGGGAGAGAAATTCCATACTTTACCCAGGATTGATTGGTTTGATTTATTGTCACGTGTACCTCAGTACAGGGAAACACTTTATTTATGAGCAGTGGAGGTAGATCATAGGTAAGATAGTCAGCTAGATCATAGGGTGGAAATAGGCTTGGACAGAGTAAGGCATACAGGTGACACTGCACAGGACATGAACTGGACAAGATTAACATGAGCAAGATCAGCATTATTTGAACTTAGAGAGTCCATTCATCAGTCTAATGTGGTTTTCCTAATACCTTATATGCCTTAATTAACTCGCCCCACGTTATTGTGCAGTCGGCGTGTAAACCCATACTGAATGTAATGTTGCTCACAATCCCCAGCAGCAGCCACAATCCCTTACAGCTGAAACAGCTATTCACACCAGCTTCCGCCCTATGTAGAGAACATAAGGCTGTCTTCTCAGAGATGAAAGATGCCTTTTTGAGACTTCACACAAGGCATATGCTCACCACTAGAAAGCTACATTAAAGTCCACGTGTGTATCATAAGCAACTGAGCCGAGAGGAACAACGTGGAGCCGTCTTTGTGTGCACCCTCTGCTCCACTTGTTCATCATGTTAGAACATCAATTAGGAGATAATGAAGACTGCCGATGCTGGAGATCAGAGTAGAGCGTCGATTGTTGGAAAAGCATAGCAGGCCAGGCAGCGTCCGTGGAGCAGGAGAATCGACGTTTCGGCCATCAGACATTCATCAGGAATCAGCATAAATTACCTCATTCTGCCCCCGTGTAAGTGCATTGAGGTGGGAATGGCCTCCTACTGTTCCTGTATGAGTGACTCAACAGACTGAATGGCTTCTTCTTCTAATTGGATAGGACCTAGGGCCTGACTGGTTACCCCTCTCTCCTGTTTGACAGCTCATTGTATGACTAGTGTGATGATGCTGCAGCTGTAAGAGGTTATTTTTTCCTGGTATCTTTTAAGAGAGAGATTGAACGCTCGTTACTAAGCTGGATAGTTATGATCACTTGAGTAACAACTAGGGAGGCCTTGTGTTTATTTTAATACAGACTGAATGGGTGTTGCCAGTTCTCACAGATTAGCATCTCTGGGTTTTGGTTTCTCAGTAACATCAGAAACTATTGGAGTCTCCACAGAGTTGGAAGCTTCAGTGAATGTCTCCTAGCTGCTACCCTCACTGAAATTTCTCTTGATGCTGTTTTTAATTCCTGGACTGGAGAAATGTTTGTGACAATCTGTGTCTGAATATATCTTTTTGCCAAGGGCTGTGTTTGTGGGATTTTCCTATATTGGTACAGTTCATTAGTAATAGTTCCTAGATCTATTATTCTGCTAACTTGTCCAATAGAATTACGTTATTCTAAATTCGTCTTTCTTTGGTTTCATTTAATCTTTCGCGTTTAAGTAGAGGTGTTTTGCCTCACACCGAGTGATTTGGCCAGTCGCATTGCATCTGGAACAAACACTTTATATTTCCTTTAAAATAAGAAAACATTAGAATCTTCACTCCCGCCTTTAAATATTTTTGAGGGGCTCTGGTGTGGCCCATCACACTAGACTCCTTCTCTTCCTGAGTAATAGGCTGGAGGCACTGAATGGGCAGTCCCTGTTCTTCCCCAATAATGTCAATGGGCTGAATGGCTTCCTCATATTCCTGTGAAACCAGCGTGAGGTACTGAATGAACTCTTGTTTTACTATGGCAATGTGCATTGCCAGGCAGTGCTTTTACATGAATGTTACAGACACTTTATCAGCACAGGCCTGAGTGGTGTCTGGGTCTTGCTGCACATGGACACAGACCAGTTCAGGAGCTGACGCGGGTCAAAATGTTCTGAACATTGTGGAATCTTCAGTGACCATCCCCACTTCTGATCTTATGTTTTGGAGGATGGGGGCGGGGAGACATTGATGAAGCAGCTGAAGCTGTTTGTGAAGAGGAAGCTACCCTAAGGATCTCCCACAGAGGTGACCCAGGACTGAGATGATGAACATCTTCCTTTGTGCCATGTTTGACTCCAAACACAGCAGAGTTTACTCTGATTCCCATTTGTTCAGCTCCTTGCTGTCAACAGAAGGCAACCACTGCCTTGGTATCAGGGCCAGTCATTTTTACCTGAATCCTTGAGTCAACCTCCTTTGTTCATATCAATAAGCCATGATATAGGAGCAGCAAGTGTTTTATTCAAATAGGTGGTATCGAATGTCAGGATTTCTGTTTTCAAGAGTGTTCGGGGAGCTAGAAATTATTTTAAGAGGAGGTCGATGGATATCGACCTATCAGAGAGTTGAGGGCAATGACGAATGGGTGTGAAAGAGGATTTGAGACCAAGAGCAGATCAGTTATGATTTTACTGAAGGGCAAGGCAAGCTTGGAGAGTGAATGACTTGTTCCTGTTTCTGATGTTCTCACATTCTGTTATTGGAAAGTTAGTGGGTGCTATTTTCATGAATGTTCTGTTATTGCATATTGCAGTCAGGAAGAACAGATGATTTTTTGAGCCATCTCTGAGTGAGGTATATGGGCTGTATTCACAGTGAATCTGGGTCTACAATATGACCAACAAATGAAGCACAAGTTGCAGATCGGGGAAGTTCGGTGAAGAGAAATGAGGGGCTTCTTTCACACCCATACCTGGATTTTCCAATTACATTTCCCAAATCACTTCAAAGCTTGTGTGACAGTCTTGAGAGGCTGAATGGTTTCCTCTGTTTCTGTGCACCAGCTTATATGAGGACGTGGCCTTCAGCTGTTCCTGTCCATCATGTTTGGTTGGCTGAATGGAACACAGAAACATGGGACTGAGGAGCAGGAGTGGGTCATTAGATATTTTGAGCCGTCTCCACAAAGCACTTAGATTGTGGCTGATCAGGTTGGGATCTCAGCTTCACTTTCCTGTCTGCATCCCATTATGCATGACTCACTTCTCTGTCAAATATTTAACTAATACAGCTTTCAATCAATATGAACATAAAGGCACGATAAACTTCAAGGAAGAGAATTCCCACTTGAAAGGTCCTTTCAGAATTATTCGTCATCCTTCTAATAGAATCAGAGAGTCATGCAGAATGTAAACAGACCCGTTAGTCCAATCTGTTCACTCCGATCAGATATCAAATCTGATCCAGTCCCATTTGCCAGCATTTGGCCAATATCCCTCCACTTTCAGATACGTTTTTTAAATGTGCGATTGTAACCGCCTTCAGCACTTCCTCTGACAGCACTTTCTGTACACACACCACGCTCTGTGTGAAACATTTATCTTCAGCTCCCTTCTAAATTATGCGCCCTCTCGCCTTCAATCTCTGCCCTGTTGTTCTGGACTCCCCTATCCTCGGGAGCAGAACATGGCTGTTCAGGATATCAATGACCCTGATGGTTTTATCAACTTCTATAATGTCACCCCTCCACTTCTGACACTCCAGGGGGAAACACCACAACCTAATCAACCTCTCCCGAAAGCTCAGACTTCCTGTCCTGCAACATCTGTGTGTAAGTCATTTCTGCAGAAAACCAAGTTGTATGCTGTATTCTTAAAGTGGCCTCACCAACATCCTGTACAGATGCAACATACCACCCCAACTCCTATACTCAATGCTCTGACTGATTAAGGCAAATGTGCCAAATGTGTTCTGTCCCACTCTGTCTATCTGCGACACCATTTTCAATGAACAATGTACCTGCAGCCCTATGTCCCTTTATTTCACAACACGCCCCAAGACCTTACCATTAAGTGTATAATTGCTGCCCTGGTTTGCATTCCCAAAATGCAAAACCTCGTATTTATCTCAATTAAACTTCATCTGTCACTCCTTGCCATTTGTCCCATCTAATTGTGGTCTCATTATACTCTGAGATACTCTACTACACCATCTTTCTGATGTTATCTGGATGTTTACTAACTATGAACCCAATATTCACATCTAATTCACATCACATAAATGATGAAATGCAGTGAACTCAGCACTGATTCTTACAGCGCAGTGCTGCTCACAAGCCGCCAGTCTGAAAAATACCCCTCTTCCTTCAAGCCAATTGTGACGAGCTTCTTCTGTATCCCATTTGTCTGAAACTTACTAATCTGTCTTCCAATCGGAATGAAATACTAGCTAGGAAAAGAGGCTGAGTAGTTTAGGTTTATTTTCACTAGAGAAAAGGTGATCGTGGGGTGACCTGATTGATATTTGCAAAATCATGAAGGGTGTAGACAGGGTGGATAGAGACGAGCTTTTACCCAGGGTGAAGGATTCAATAACGAGCGGTCGTGCTTTCGAAGTGTGAGGTGGAATGGTTAAGGGGGATACACGCGGTAAGTACTTCACACAGATGGTGGTGGGCGTTTGGAACTCGTTGCCAGCAGAGGTGGTAGAGGCAGACACGGCAGATTCATTTAAGATGCATCTCGACAGATGCATGAGTAGGTGCAGAGCAGGGGGATTCAGATACTTAGGAATTGACCGATAGATTTATACAGTACATTTGGATCTGTCCAGGCTTGGAGGGCGAAGGGCCTGTTCCAGGGCTGTAAATTTTCTTTGCTCTTTGTTCTATAAATGAACACCTTGCTGAAGTCCATACAGACAATGTCTACCAAACTGCCTTCATCAATCTTCTTTGTTACTCTTCCAAAAATTTTACCAAATGAATGAGACATGATTTCCCATGCAGAAAGCCACGTTGACTACCCCGATCATCCCTTACCTTCCCAAATGTATGTAAATGCTATCCCTCAGAATCACCTCCAACAACTTACCCACCTCTGACATCAGGCTCAGCAGTCTAAAGTTCCACGGCTTTTTGGGTCACTGTTTCTTTTTCTAGTCCCACTCCTGCACTGCTCACAACAAATGTTAAATGTAACCAGGTCAGTGATATGGCCGATGATATCGGTTTCAGACTGGGTCAAAGTCAGTTTTAGGAACAAGTCAGGTTAGTATCTTGAATCTGCTAAAAGAACACGTTTATGATCCAGAGCAATGTTACTCAAACTATTGTGGAAAGATGAATGGCAAACTGTATCGGTATTGCAAATATATAATCAATATTTCAGTTTCTTAAAACAGTCACACACACACACACACACACACACACACACACACACACACACACACACACACACACACACACACACACACACACACACACACACACACACACACACACACACACACACACACACACACACCAACTTTAACTTGAAAGAACTTTGTCCGGATATTATTGTAACTCATGACAAAAGGAAAGATTGGCGAGATTGTTCAAAACGTTATTCTGCTTCTGAACACATTGCATTCACACAGCTGCTAGCAATGGGATTTCACCCTGGGAGATTTGGATTTGGCTGAATTCCCCTTGCTTTAGCAGTGAGGAGATTCCAGTGAATTCTGGTCAGGAATCACCCAAAGGGTAGCACGGTGGTTAGCACTGCTGCCTCATAGCACCAGAGACTTGGGTTTGATTCCAGCCTTGGGTGACTGTTACATAGAAGATAGAACATAGAAGGATACAGCGCAGTACAGGCCCTTCGGCCCTCGATGTTGCGCCGACCGAGTCCTACCTAACCTATACTAGCCCAATAACTTCCAAATGCCTATCCAATGCCCGCTTAAATGAACATAAAGAAGGAGAGTTCACCACTGATACGGGCAGGGCATTCCATGAACTCACAACCCGCTGTGTGAAGAATCTACCCCTAACATCTGTCCTATACCTACCACCCCTTAATTTAAAGCTATGTCCCCTAGTAACACCTGACTCCATTAGCGGTAAAAGGTTCTTAGTATCTACCCTATCTAAACCCCTAATCATCTTATACACTTCTATCAGATCTCCCCTAAACCTTCTCTTCTCCAATGAGAACAGCCCCAAGTGCCTCAGCCTTTCCTCATAAGATTTTCCTACCATTCCAGGCAACATCCTGGTAAACCTCCTCTGCACTCGTTCTAAAGCTTCCACATCCTTCCTATAGTATGGCGACCAAAACTGCACACAATACTCCAGATGAGGCCTCACCAGAGTCTTATACAACTGCAACATGACCTCAGGACTCCGGAACTCAATTCCTCTGCCAATAAAGCCCAGTACACCATATGCCTTCCTCACAGCACTATTTACCTGGGTGGCAACTTTCAGAGATCTGTGTACATAGACACCAAGATCCCTCTGCTCATCCACACTACCAAGTAGCCTACCATTAGCCCAGTAATCCATCATCTTGTTATTCCTACCAAAGTGAACGACTTCGCACTTAGCTACATTGAATTCCATTTGCCACATTTCCGCCCAGCTCTGCAACTTATCTATATCCCGCTGTAACCTACCACTTCCTTCCTCACTATCCACAACTCCACCGACTTTCGTGTCATCCGCAAACTTGCTTACCCAGCTTTCAAGTCCTTCCTCTAGATCATTTATAAAGATAACAAAAAGCAATGGTCCCAAAACAGATCCTTGTGGTACACCGCTAGTAACTGCGCTCCAAGATGAACATAATCCATCAACTACTACCCTCTGTCTCCTTCCAGCCAGCCAATTCCTAATCCAAACCTCTAATGTATCCCCAATGCCATACCTCCGAAGTTTTAGCATTAGTCTACCATGGGGAACCTTATCGAACGCCTTACTAAAATCCATATACACAACATCTACTGCTTTACCCTCATCCACTTCCATAGTCACCTTCTCAAAGAACTCATTAAGGTTTGTGAGGCACGACCTGCCCTTCACAAAACCTGTTGTGTGGGATTTGCACATTCTCCGCTTTTCTGTGTGAGCTTCTAATTTTTGATCCAGTTTCCTACCACAAACTGTGTAGGTTTGGTGGATTGGTCATGCTGAATTGTCCGTAGTGTCCAGGGATTTCTAGGTTAGGGGCATTAGTCTGGGGTAAATATAGGGGAATGGATTGTGAAGGTTGGGATGGACTTGTTTGGCCGTAGGGCTTGTTTCAACACTGCAGGGATTCTATAAAAATAAGAATGGTAACGATGACTGTAGACTTTTTTTTAGCTCGCACATATTGCTTTGACGAGGAACAATGAAGGAGATTGAGAGTGCAATAGGCCGTTCCTTCTCGGCTGATTTCATTCTCTCCCTCCCTGAAGTGAAACACACAATAATGTTATCCTCTCCCAAACTGGGCCATATGAGGTCTCCTTGTACATTGTCCAAACTAAGTCTCCATCAAATTCCCTGCTCCATGTAGGTGCATCATTGCTGCTGTCATGCACAGAGCCATACCCTTAGCAGAAAATGGTCTCGGCCGATTTGAAATATGTTTACATGGCCCTGCGTCATTAAAAATTAAAATATTTTATATATTCTGGATACCTGTGTTAAAATGAATGCATTTTTTTTTACAAATGCAGAAATTGCTGGAAAAGCTCGGCAGGTCTGTCAGCATCTAGATGCCTTTTACATGCTGTATTTGTACCAGCCTCCACCACTTCCTCTGACAGCTCATTCCATGTGCACACCGTCCTGTGTGTGAAAAGGTGCCCTTTAGCCCTCATCAAAATATTTTCCCTCTCACTTTCAACCAATGCTCTCTGGTTTTGGACGCCCCTAATCTGGGGAAAAACCCTGATTACTCACCCTACCCGTCACCATTCTGATTTTATAAACCTATGCTGCTGCGAAACGTGACCCCAATCAACACAGATGTCTGTGTTTTAAATCATCCTGGTCCTGAATTCTGAAATTCAATACTGACACCTCTTCCTTCTCCATTAAGTCAATATTCTAAATCCATTTAGAATGCCTGTGCAGTGGCGTGTGGGGACCAGTAGACGGTAGAATTGCATCACTTTAAGCACCACAGAGACTGCCAGACCTGCCCCACTCAGAGACACACAGATACTCACACAGCAATTGATAGGACACAACATTGAGCTCATCTGGTAACTGAAATGAAACATAAAGAAATGATCAATTCACCTTATAAATTGTTAAAACATGTGTGACAGAGAACTTCCAACTTCCACTGTTTAAATAAGAGCATCAATTTGTTTTTTCTTTAACTCTGAAAGTGAACATTTTACATCAACTATTCACAACTCTTGGACACCTTTTCTCTTAACCACTTATTCCCCAATTCCAACTTATAACAATATACACTTGCAATAAGATACTTTTTAAAATTTCATCAGCTTAATTTCAAAACCACATAGCAGCTGTTGTTTTTGTCTCTTCTTCTGTGAGATGATCTCCCTGGGTCATCTTCTTTCTTTTTACTGTGGATATGTTTCATAGGAAAAGGTACCTTTGATAGAGAGTGTTTCCTAATCTCTTGGATCTGAGTTGCTCTGTCTTCAATTTTCAAAATTCCTGCATTCTTAATATCCATAATATCGGATTATCCCATTGGTTCGATTTTTGAAAAAACAATAAATTCAAACTTGATTTGTTTTTAGTATCCTGTGGTATTTTTTAAACTGATTCAAATTGTTCTCCAAACAGGAACCATTTCAGGGATCTATTTCCCAGCCAACTGTGACATATTTTCAGTTGTCCTTGACACTCTCGGTCTGCCATCCTCTCATATACACAGGCACTTGTAAGCTCTCAGTTCAGAACAGTTTTCCCTCTATCTTAAAGATACAGTACACACTTTCAACTTCATTGTATGAAGATCCTGATGTCATTACAGATACTCGGAGCCAATCCGGATTTCAATTGCTCTATGGTTTATCAATATTTCATTCACTCAGTCTGGTTTGTATCAGGACTTTTGTTGCTCCATTGACAGCATCTCATTCTTGGACTCCGTGCATGGAATATATCAGTATTTCACTTGCTCACACTATTGGTGAGGCAGGAATTCAGTTGTTTCATGGGGAGTGTGACACGATGACAATTTCAATGTTTGTGCATGGCACCAAACCTGGAAGAATTGCAAAGTCTATGGAGGCCTGTGTAGAACTCTAACAGGACAGTGACACGGTGTCATGTTCAGGTGTATGGCAGATGGGGATCAATACAGAGCAGTGTGAGGTGATTCACAATGATAGAAAAGACAATGAAAGAAAATTTAAAAAAAACAGGCTGTGCCGTTATAAAGCGAGTGCAGGAACAGAGAACACAGGGTGTATATGAGTGCAGATTATTGAAGATTTCAGGACAAGTGGAGAGCAGTAAATATCACAGACTAGTTTCAGTATCTGAGCTGTTTACAGGGAGAGGTGTAGGAGGGAGTCTCCGTGCTCCCTTCCTGGGAGATGGATTGGACGATGTGTTGTGAGCCCACCCTGCTGCCCAACGAGACCGTGGGGATTCCATTTGTTCCATCTCGACACAGAAGGGAAATGGCATCAGGGCCACGGCTTCTAAGTTGTGCCGGGGCGGAGAAGGTGCTACCAGTGGGTTTAAAGTGAGAATTGCCCTTCACTGAACATGTTCTTACTGGGTCGTTGTGTCGTGGATGTTTCAGAATCTCCACACGAGGCGTCTCGATCCTCTCCGGCTCGTACCAGGGTTCTGCCCACATGGTGGGGGGAGGAGGTGTGAGAGAACGGATATCGGGCAATCCACCAACCGGCTTGACCCTTTCTCTCCTATTCCAGGCTGTTTCTCCTGGAATGGGAGCAAGGAAGGGAGGGAGGGACGGTGGGGGTGGGTGGTCGAGTTGTTGGTGCTAGTGTAGCTGGGGATAGTGGCAAATCGTGAGGGAGTCTGTCGACATTGTTGCATATATGCAGTGTTATTAACGTGGCGGGGGGGGGAATAAAGTGGACGGGGTGACAGAGAGAAAGTGAGACAGAGAGACGGAGAGAGAGACGAAGAGAGTGAGACAGAAGGTGCTGCATACAGCAGTGAGAGTGGTGGAGCCTTGTTTGGGGGTCGGTGCTATAACAGATATACAGTAAGTGTGAGCGAGCAGAGAGAATACAGTGACCCTTACCCTGACAGAGCGGGGAAGGTTATTGATGCTTGTCCTGTATTGCTGGACATTTCTTCAGACCGCAGATACTGCACTGAGCTGGGTGGGGTTGCTCAGACCATACTCGGTTGTTCTGGTGGTGTGGCGCCCTCTGGGAAGAGAATGGTACACCTCTGTACTAGCCCATCCACCAGGACCTCTGTGCCCCTGTCGACAAACTGTGGTGTAATTGCTCCTTATTCCCCATGCTCGGAGTAAACTGTGCAGGCCAGCTCCAAACTTAGAAAGCTCAACCGTGTGCCCCTTGGCCTTTTAAAGATGGAACCAGTGCCAGGGATCATGGAATACCCAGGGGTACCCTGGAGATGGTGAGTATCTCCAGCCATGATGGGTTGGAGAATCGGGCTGGTATTGAATGAGAATGAGACCATGGGGTGGGGTGGGTAGTTAATGAGGTGAGTTTGATGAGATAGCATCAGGAAACGAGCTCAGCCTAGAACAGACAATCCCTCTGTCACAGCCAATGAAAATGGCACTGAGACAAATCATTGTTAGAATCTGCCCAATGAGTCATATGTTCTGTTGAAACCACTCCCATTTACAAAGCTATAGAACAAATGCTCATCCAAAACTCTCCATCACCTCACCTTATACCAATATCCTTTTTTTCACATCTTTCCTGGGAAGATTGGCTAATGTTACAGGATGCTGTCGAAGTGTCTGCATTTCAGCATTCTGAAACCTGGGGACACATTCTTCCATACCACTGTCTCTCAGTCTCCTCCATCTCTGTCTATTTCCCAAACCCCTCCCATGTGGTGATATTTAAACTGATTCCCCTCCCATCTCTCTCTGTGACAGTGAAGTTCAGACCCACAGCACCAAATTGTCACGGCACAATTGAGATATGGAGCTGTAAATGGATGGGAGTTGCACATCCTGTCACTTCCAGCATGGACTGCAAGTTTCCCTACACTGGGCAGTGATCTAACAGAGCGTTACTGAGCAATGTACTGGGGTGGGGAAGACAGCCCTACATGCTGGGAGAGTATCTGCTTCTGGTTTACAGATCAACGCACTGGGGTGGTGTACACAGTCCTACATGCTGGGAGGGTAACTGCTCCTGGGTTACAGATCAATGCACTGGGGTGGTGTACACGGTCCTACATGCTGGGAGGGTAACTGCTCCTGGGTTACAGATCAATGCACTGGGGTGGTGTACACGGTCCTACATGCTGGGAGGGTAACTGCTCCTGGGTTACAGATCAATGCACTGGGGTGGTGTACACGGTCCTACATGCTGGGAGGGTAACTGCTCCTGGGTTACAGATCAATGCACTGGGGTGGTGTACACAGTCCTACATGCTGGGAGGGTAACTGCTCCTGGGTTGCAGATCAATGCACTGGGGTGGTGCACACAGTCCTACAGGCTGGGAGGGTAACTGCTCCTGTTTTACAGATTAATTCACGGGTGATTACAGTTCGCTGTGCTGGTCAGACTAACTGGTTGAGGTTTGTAGATAATGTAATTGTGTAGCGTGTGCAGCTCCCCGTGCTGGATGGATACTTCTTTCAGTTTGGCACAATCGTGCACTGCTGTGTTCTGCACAGCTCCCGGTGCTGGACAGGTATCTAATCCGGGTTTATAGATCAATACACTGCTGTGGTCTGCACAGCTCCCCGTATTCCCTGTAGCAGCTTTGAAATGTCGAATGTTCCCTTCCATTTCCTGTGTTACAGGTATGAGAAATTAAAAGATCTGCTCCGATCGCTGAGTAACAGCCTCCAATGGCCGAATGGCCTCATTCTGTTCCTGTTTAAAATTCTTGATGGGCTGAATAGCCTGTTTCAATATCGGTGCAGTTGTGTAAGGTGCTGAATATTTTGAAACCATCAAGTGAACAGCCCACTTCTGACTTTATGATCGAGGGAAGGCCATTAATGCTGCAGCTGCTGCTAGCCCACAGTGCCTCATGGATGGCCAGCTTCCATGTGCTCAATCCTTTAGAAGTATGTCCTACTTCACAGGAGGGAGTGCCACATAATACAGAGAGCAATACGCCTAATATGATTTATCTCTGCATCCTGGAGGCGCTCAGCCTCATTCGTGATGAAGTGCTCATGCCCGAAATGGTGATTTTCCTGCTCGTCGGATGCTGACTGACCAGCTGTGATTTTCCAGCAACACACAAATCTTGAGTAAGTAAAATATGAGGCTGAGACTCTCCCTCTACCAGGACTGTGTGCTGGCTGCTCCTACAGATACTGTCACGGACAGACCCATCTGGGACAAGGAGTTTGGTGATTTTTTTCCCCCAGTCTGGCTGTTGTGTATTGAAGCCTGTCCCTGCTCAATCATTGGGGGGACTGTGGGACATTCTTGACGATGGACATTGAAGTCCCACACCCAGAGGACGGTCTGTGTCCTTATCACCCTCAGTGCTTCCTCTGATTTATTTCCAACATCGAGGGGAACTGAGTTATAATAGAGAGGAGGGGTGGGGGGGGCAGGAGATGACCATCCTCAGGGGATTTCCTTGACCATGATCTGTTTCCATGAGATTTCCTGGGTTCTTGAATCAATGGTGGGGAATTGCAGGGTAACCCTTTCCCTGAAAGAATCTCAGGGTGTGCCCACCACTGGTGGGTCTGCGCCAGTGGGATAGGATATCCCCAGGGATGGTGATGGGGCTCCACAAAACATTACGGGCGGCACGGCGGCACAGTGGTTAGCACTGCTGCCTCACAGTGCCAGAGACCTGGATTCAATTCCAGCCTCAGGTGACTGACTGCGTGGATTTTGCACATTCTCCCCGTGTCAGCGTGGGTTTCCACCGGGTGCTCCGGTTTCCTTCCACAGTCCAAAGATGTGCAGGTTAGGTGAATTGGCCATGGGAAATTGCCTGTAATGTTGGGTAAAGCGGGAAGTGGATGGGAATGGCTCTGGGTGGGTTGCTCTTCGGAGGATCGGTGTGGACTTGTTGGGCTGAAGGGTCTGTTTTCACACTGTAAGTAACCTAATCTAATCTAAATTACCCATCAGGCGTGATCCTGTGAATATGACGGTGTCGGACTGTTTCCTGACTGGGAGTGTGGTGCTGAAAAAGAACAGCAGGTTAGGCAGCACTCGAGGAGCAGATGAATGAACGTTTCAGGCATATACCCTTCATCAGAAATGAGGCATGTGGGCTGGGGAGCTGAGAGATAAATGTGAAGGGGCTGGGGCTAGGGCTGGGGTTGTGGCTGGGGCTGGAGGGAAGGGATCTGGGAATGTGAGCGGTAGACAGTGGTGGGGGAGATGTGATAGGTTAGAGAGGAGAGTGCGGTGGATGGGGGGAAGGTCATGGACAGGTCAAGGAGTTCTGCAGAATCTTCTGTCCCTGACATTCTATAACTGACATTCCCTGGAACGTTCTATCCCCGACATTCTATAACTGAAATTCCCCGGAATGTTCTGTCCCTGGCATTCTATAACCAACGTTCTCCGGGACGTTCTATCCCCGACATTCTATAACTGACATTACCTGGAACGATCTGTCCCTGACATTGTTTGGGAACGGCAGGACGTCAGTGAATTGAACAAACGATAAGATTCCGAGGGAAGAGATCCCGTTCCAAGGAGAAGGAGACACTGTTCCGAAGGGCCCTCAGGCAGTTAAAGGGGTGAGTACGTTTTCCCTGCGTTTACATTTCATCACGACACAGGATCGACCACAATTTAAACCAAAATACAGAAATTACCAAACTACATTTGTCTTCAGGAAACGGGGAGAGAATCCTTCAGGGCAGGCAACATTTCCACCCTCTGTATTAGGAACTGGGAAGGAGTAACCTGTGTCTGCTCTCGAGCGATCGAGTGTGTGGGAATGTTCTAGAAACCATCTGTCCTTATGGATGTGTCTCTGTGTTTGGTGAGGGAGGGATTCTTGTGGTTTATGTCACATTTTTGTCAGTAATTCTGACCTTCCCATTTGTTATTCCAGCTCCAATAATTTTGATAAATCCCTGAATACAAGGGCACATTTGAAAATCTCACTGGGTCCCAAATCAAACGGGTCCCTTTGCCTCCAGGCTGATGGATAATGGATAATTGTTTTCCCACCTCACAGTAAACGGAGTGACCATCTACGTCCTGCTTTATAAAGATTGTGGATTGTCTCCATGTGTCAGACGTTACCTGGGGGCCATGTCAGCGGCTGATCTCCTGATAATTATCCTCGACCTGATACTGAGACACATTCCCATTGTTTATCAGCAACAGTTTTATTTCCTGTACTCCGTCCCCGTGTGTAATATCCACGCCGTCCTGGTTTATGCAGCCACTGACTGCTCTGTCTGGTTCACCGTCACTTTCACCTTTGATCGGTTTGTGGCCATTTGTTGCCAGAAGCTGAAAGGTAAATATTGCAGTGAGAAAACGGCAGCTGTGGTTCTGGGAGCAGTGACTGTGCTGAGCTGTTTAAAGAACATTTCCCGGTATTTTATGTTCACGGTTCGGTATTGGCTGTGGAACTCCCCCTGGTTTTGTGATGTAACAGATGCTGTTCGATTCTCCAGTGTCTGGGTCGCAATCGAGTTCCTCCATCAGATTCTAACCCCGTGTGTCCCATTTCTCCTGATTCTGCTGCTCAATGTTCTCACCGTCAGACACATTTTAGTGACCAGCAGAGCCCGCAGGAGACTTCGCGCTCACACCAATGGGGACGCTCAGTCTGACACAGAAATGAGAAACCGAAAAAAATCCATCATTTTACTGTTTGTGATCTCGGCCAATTTCATCCTGTTATGGTCAACGTTAATGCTGTATTCGATATGGAGACGGATGTATTTGATTGGGTATCGATCTATGTATCTCGATTACTTTGTGCGGGAATTGGGCTTCATGCTGCAGCTCCTCAGTTGCTGCACAAATACGGTGATTTATTCCGTGACCCAGACGAAGTTCAGGCAGCAGCTGAAGAATGTGCTGAAATATCCCTTCACCCAAATCGATTCATCAATCAAATTCCCTCATTAATCACACAATCCAGGATTTTCTCATTTCAGTTCAGTGTTTCAGCGATGGAGCAGCCTGTCGCTATGGTAACAGACTGAGGGTCGTGCTGTTTTTTCCATCCTTATCCCACAGGGGGGTTACATGGAAACATTTCAATGTTTCTCACAACTCAAGGGCCAGCTAGAAAAGGCACCATCCCACCGATTGTATCCATCACTTCCATTTGTAACCAATAAAAATGTTGATTAAAGCGTGCCAAGCAGCAGAGTGACCAATGTTGTTGTGTGTCTCTATATTGGAGAAGCTGAGCTGGAGAGAGACAGACTCAGCCCCAATTCCTGGTCCTCAGGGAGGGCACCGCACCCTGAGCTCAGGAGGTGGGTTCAACTCCCTCTGTCCCTACCACTCCAACCTGGCCTCCCCATTTACTCCCCCACCTTTGTTCTTATTGGTCTCCCTCTCTATCTCTGCACACTCTCTCCTTCTCACCACCTCTCCCTCGTCCCCCTTTCTCTTTCACACACACCTCCAACCCCACTTTATTCACATCCCTCCACTCTTCCATCTCCCCCTCACTCACTCTCCTGCCGTCTTTGTCTCTCCTCCCCCATAATTCCATCTCTACCCCATTTTTCACTCCTCCCACCTCCCACATCCAGGCCCCACCATCCCACACGCAGCTTCACCACCAACACACACACAACCAGTCTCTGGTTCAGAGGGAGGGGGAAGGACCCGCGAGACAGAATATGTCAGATAGAGAGAGATTCAGCTAAAGAGAAACGGACGGAGGTGGGCAGAGAGAGAGAGATACTGAGGAAGCGGGATTGAGAGTGAGAGAAGGTGGAGAGAGAGTGAAGGAGCAGGGAGAGAGAGGGGGGCAAGAGTCAGATATGGTGAGGGAGAGAGAGAGAGACATGGGAGGAGACAATGAGAGGTAGGGTCGAGAGAGAGTAGGCGAAAGAAAGAGTGAGACTGAGAGAGGAGCGAGTGAGGGGGCAAGAGAGAGAAAGTGATGGAGCGATCGAGAGAGAGACAGAGACAGATAGAGCAGGTGAGGGCGAGAAAGGAGCAAGACCTAGAGAGAGATGAGAGAGAGAGGGAGGGAGGAAGATTGCAAGAGAGAACGCGATGAGAGAGTGACAGAAAGAGAGAGAAGGCAGAGAAAGAAAGAAAATGGGTGGTGAGTGAAGGGGTGCAAGAGAGTCTGAGGGAGCGAGAGAGAGTGGAGTGCGAGAGAGTAACAGAGAGAGAAGGCACGATAGAGGGAGGAGTGAGATAGAGAGTGTGGCGAGAGACAGAGAGGGTGGCGAGAGAGAGTGAGGGCGGCGAGGCAGAGAGGGCGGCGAGGCAGAGAGGGCGACGGGAGAGGGTGGAGAGACACGGTGGGCGGCGAGAGAGGGAGGGCGGGAGAGAGGGAGGGCAGTGGAGAGGGGAGGGCGGGAGAGATGGAGGGCAAAAGAGGGGAGGGCGTGAGAGAGGGTGAGAGAGAGGGAGCGAGGGCAGGGTGGGAGCACTGCGTGAGAATGCGGGGAGAGAGAGAAAGGGAAGAGAGAGGGGAGAGAGAGAGAGAGGGGAGAGAGAGAGAGGGGATAGAGATAGAGGGGAGAGAGAGGGTGGGAGAGAGGGATGGAGAGAGAGAGGGAGGAAGAGATTGTGAGAAACAAAACTCACTCACAAATCAGCCTGAGACAAAGCCTTGGAAACAAGAACAATTTATTACGGTCTTACAAGTACCAGACTCCTCTGCAGTCCAGCAGAAATGCGTACGTCACAGAGCATGTGTACTTTCTTTGTTCAGTTTGCAAGTTTCTGAATCACGCCTCCCTTTTCTAATTTCATCCTATCATAAGTCGGTAAACTCACTTGTTTCTCTTCAGTTTTTCTTGTCTGGCTATTCGGCTGTCCTTGTATGTCTGCATTCTCTGTTCCTTGTTACTTTTGTCCAGTTTCCTTATCATGCTATAAGCTTTATTGTGAAATGCCCCCATTGCTTCTTTTGTGGTCAGCTACAAAACTCCATAGTTATTTCCTAGCTTAAAATTATCTCTTTAAAATTAATTCTTTAAAAGACCCTCAATAGTTATTAAAGTCTTAGCTTTAAGTATGCTACATGTTACAAGAATTCTGCTCACTCCCGCAACACCTCACACCCATCTATAGAAACTGCATTCCACTACCAGCACAACAACTACATTTCTATATCGCCTGCAGAAACTACATTTCTCACTTCCCACAATTTTCCCTTTTCTTTCTTTAAAATCCGTTGTAACTGCACTTATTAGGTCTTTAATTCATTTTTTCATGGTCTGCCCTCTTACACTTTTTGGTCATGAGGTTTACAATCTGACATTTTACATTTATGTTGTTCTCCATTTGAACTCTAGAAGCATTCTTTGGCTTTCTCTTTGTTGCATATCACCTGCTGATTGTAAAAGCATCTGATGATTTATTTGGGTTCCTTCCCCAAGGGATATCATCAATCGGCTCATTACCCGTTTTAGGACATCTACTACCAGACCCACTAATATCAATAATCCATATATAGGTAGATAGACTAACCACTTTCCCCAACCAGTCAATCCCTAATTGCCCCATTCCCATTCTTTTTCGTTCTGGTACCAATTACCAGCCTCCCTATCTTGGTGATTTTGTCTCGCACGTGTTTGGAGATATCAGTAATGTTAGAGGAGACCTCAGGTATGTACGTACAACATTCCTCTCCAATTAGTGCACAGGTACCACCCTTCTCTGCTCGAATATAATCCAGAGCCATCCTATGCTGAAGGCTCGTTAGTCTGGTGGCAATCATTACAGTCGTTATGGCTGCCACTTGGGATTGGCGTTCAGTTAACACATCGGCAGTATTGTTGGCTAACTCTTCCAGGGAAGTTGCCTGCTTCTGTATTTCTACTCCTGCTCGAGTGGTCCCATACATAGGTATCAATGCCCAGAGGAGGCGATCCCCTTTGGTAACTTTCTGGGTTTCCTGCCTGCCTCCCTTTTTATTCCAAGGTATTTTTTGGGGCTCCTTTTAACAGCCTCACATGGGGAATTATATAGGCAAGGTAGCAGCAGCCACTCCAGCCTTTCTGGCTTTGAGGCAGTGTTTCATCAACATCATAACATGCATGCATTCCTGTACATTCAGTCACGCGAATGTATTTTTCCCTGGGAATAAATAGATAGGCCTCCAGGCCACATTCCCAATATGTTCCGTTTAATATTTGGGGAATGGTTGTGGCACTGGCTTGACTGGTGTAGACACAAGTTGATTTTCCTAATGGGAAGAGTGCGGTATCATTCTGGTTACAGAAACAAGCGATATTTACTGCTCCTTTGGGTGGGGAGACTTTAAGGCCAACAGTAGCACCCGGAGTGTTCGGGGCAAATCGAGGGAACCATCCCTCAAAGTTATAATTACTCCTCTCAAATTCCCATTTTGTATCATTGGAGCCTGAGTCAAATTGTTGTGCATCGTACGCTTCTTCTTTAGTATGTGGTATTACCGTGAGAGGAATTCCGGATTCCCCATGGTGTGGGAATCCCGCACATACCCAGCAATCGACATGTCCCTTTAATTTCGCATAATTCTGATATAAAGTGGTAAAATGTTTTTCCCGCTCCCCTTTGCAGCTAGCGCCAGTATTATCGTGACAATATAAAGCTGACAACTCATTTTAGCTCACTACCCCTATCTGTCTATTCCCTAAACCTTTAACTACCAGGGAGGAGTGAGCCCATGCAACACTTACAATTGTTTTGGGATATATCTCCCTCTCTTTGACCGCCCTCTCTCTTTCCCCTTCTCTCTGTTCCCCTCACTCAATCTCCGTATCTCTGTCCCCCTCTATCTGTCCCCTCTCTCTGTCCCCCACACTCTGTGCCCCATCTATGTGTCCTCCTCTCCACGTACCCCCTCTCTCTGTTCCCCTCTCTCTGACCGCCCTCTTTCTGTCCCCTTCTCTCTGTTCCCCACACTCAATCCCCGTATCTCTGTCCCCCTCTCTCTGTTCCTCTCTCTCTGTTCCCTCTTCGTCCCTCTCTCTCTTTCCCCTCTTTCTCAGTCGCCCTCTCTCTGTACCCCGTTCTCTGTACCCCTCTCATTAGCCCTCTCTCAGTTCCCCTCTCTCTTTCCCCCTTCCTTTGTCCCCTCTCTTTATCCACCTCTCTCTTTCCCCAAACTCTCAGTTCCCCTCTCTGTCCCCGTTGTTTCCATCCTGTCTCTGTCCATCCTGTCTCTGTCCCCCTCTCTCTGTCCCCCTCTCTCTGTCCCCCTCTCTCTGTCCACGTCTCTCTGACCCCCTCTCTCTCTTTCCCCCTCTGTTCTTCCCTCTCTCTGTCCCTCTCTTTATCCCCCTCTCACTGTCCCCAAACTCCCTATTGCCGTCTCCCTGTCCCCTCTCTGTTTATCCCCCTCTCTCTGTCCCCAAACTTCCTGTTCCCCTCTCTCTATCCCCCTGTCTCTGTCCCCCGTCTCTGTCCCCCTCTATCTGTCACCACCTCTCTCTGATCCCATCTCTATTTTTCCCCTCTGTCTTCTTCCCTATCTCTGTCCCCTCTCTTTGTCCCCCTCTCTCTGTCCCCCTCTGTTTATCCCCCTCTCACTGACCCCCAAACTCCCTGTTCCCGTCTCTCTGTCCCCTCTCTTTGTCCCCCTCTCACTGACCCCCCTCTCTGTCCACCCTCTCTCTGCCCCCTCTCCCTCTGTCTCACCGTTCTCTGCCCCCTTCTCTCTGTCTCCCTTTCTCTGTTCCGCTCTCTCTCTCTCTCTCCCCTCTCTCTGTCCCAGTCACTCTGTCCGCCTCTCCACTTCCCCCTCTCTCAGTCCCCTTCTCTCTGTTACCCTCACTCTATCTGCTTCTCTCTATCTCCTTTTCTCAGTCGCCCTTTCCCTGTGCCCTAATTCTCTGTACCCCTCTCTCTGTCCCTCCTCTCTCTGTACACCCTTTCTCTGTACCCCTCTCTCTGCACCCCTTTCTCTGCACCATCTCTCTGTCCTTCTCTCTCTGTCCCCCCTCTCTGTCGCCCCTCTCTGTGTTCCCCCTCTCTGTCCCTCTCTGCCTGTCCCCCTCTCTCTGTCCCCTCACTCTATCCCCTTCTCTCTATCCCCTTTTCTCAGACGCCCTCTCTCTGTACCCCCTTTCTCTGTACCCCTCTCTCTGTCCCCCTCCCACTGTCCACCTCCCTCTGTCCCCCTCTCTCTGTCCGCCCCTCTCCGTCCCCCTCACTCTGTCCCCCTCACTCTGCCCCCCTCTCTCTCTGTCCCCCTCTCCACGTTCCCCCCGTCTCCCTCTCTCAGTTTCACTCTGTCTGTCCCCTTCTCTCTGATTCCCTCACTCTATCCCAATCTCTTTTCCCCCTCTCTGTTCCCTTATCTCTGCTCCCCACTCTCTGGCCCGCTTTCTCTGTCCCCCTCTTTCTGTCCCCCTCTCTGTAGCCTTCTCTCACTTCTCTTCTCTCTTCCCCCCTTCCTTTGGTCCCCTGTCTCTGTCCCCCTCTCTGTATCCACCTCTCTCTTTCCCCAAACTCTCTGTTCCCCTCTCTCTGTCCCCACTGTTTTCCACCCTGTCTCTGTCCATCCTCTCTCTGTCCCCTCTCTCTGTCCCCCTCTCTCTATCCCCCGTCTCTGTCCCCCCTCTCTGTCCCCGTCTCTCTGACCCCCTCTCTATTTTTTCTCCTCTCTCTTCTTCCCTCTCTCTGTCCCCTCTCTTTGTCCCCCTCTCTTTCCCCCTCACTGTCCCCCTCTCCCTGTCCACCCTCTCCCTGCCCTCTCTCTCTCTTTCCCATTGTTCTCTGTCCCCTTCTCTCTGTATCCCTCTCTCTGTCACCCCTCTCTCTGTCCCCGTCACTCTGTCCCCCTCTCCACTTCCCCCTCTCTGAGTCCCCTTCTCTCTGTTACCCTCTCTCTATACCCCCTTTCTCTGTACCCCTCCCTCTGCCCCCTCTCTCTGCCCCCTCTCTCTGTCCGCCTCTCTCTGTCCCCCCATTTCTGTCGCCCCTCTCTCTGCTCCCCCCGTCCCCATCTGCCTGTCCCCCTCTTCCTGCCCCCTCACTCTATTCCCTTCTCTCTATCCCCTTTTCTCAGACGACCTCTCTCTCTGCACCCCCATTCACTGTATCCCTCTCTCTGTCCCCCTCCCAATGTCCCCTCCCTCTGCCCCCTCTCTCTGTCCCCCTCTCTCTGTCCCCCTCCCTCTGACCCCTATCTCTGTCCACCTGCCTCTGTCCCCCTCACTCTGTCCCCCACTCTCTCTGTCCCCCTCTTCACGTCCCCCCTCTCTCTGTCTCCCTCTCTCAGTTTCACTCGGTCTGTCCCCTTCTCTCTGCTTCCCTTATTCTATCTCCATCTCTTTTCCCTCTCTATGTCCCCTTCTCTCTGTCCCCTCCTCTCTGTTCCCTTCGCTCTGCTCCCTTCTCTCTGTTCCCTTATCTCTGCTCCGCTTTCTCTGTCCCCGCTTTGTCTGTTCCCCTCTTTCTGTTCCCCCTCTCTGTAGCCCTCTCTCAGTTCTCCTCTCTCTTCCCCCCTTCATTTGGCCTCCTGTCTGTGTCCCCCCTCATTATCCACCTCTCGCTTTCCCCAAACTCTCTGTTCCCCTCTCTCTGTCCCCGCTGTTTTCCACCCTGTCTCCGTCCATCCTCTCTCTGTCCCCTTCTCTCTGTCCCCCTCTCTCTATCACCCTGTCTCTGACACCCTCTCTCTGTTCCCCTCTCTCTGTCCCCACTATTTTCCACCCTGTCTCTGTCCATCCTCTCTCTGTCCCCTTCTCTCTGTCCCCCTCTCTCTATCACCCTGTCTCTGACACCCTCTCTCTGTCCCCCTCTCTCTGTCCCCGTCTCTCTGCCCCCCTCTCTCATTTTTCCCCTCTCTCTTCTTCCCTCTCTCTGTCCCCTCTCTTTGTCCCCCTGTCTCTTTCTCCCTCTCTTTATACCACTCTCACTGTCCCCAAACTCCTGTGTTTTCCTGCGAGCTGTTTCCCACAGCATGGTGGCGTGTGTAACACTCCATCCACCAGCAGTTAAACCAGCACATGAGATGCACTGCTGGTAGTCCATCCTCCGAGCCAGTTGGATGGACCAACATCAACTGGACTGGAACGTCTCCAGGGCAAGTAATGCTGTTCTAGCTCCATTAAAATCCCAAATCAATTGAAAAGACAATCAGATTTTCTATAATTATTGAAAAATGAGGATTTCTTAAATGATCTGATGAGCTTGCTGCTGTCTTTATAGTTGTGTAATTTACTTCAATAGAACCATTTTGTGCATATATTAAAAGAACAAAAAAAAACACTCAGTTCACAGATAATACAAGGCAATGCAGCATTTAATCAAAAACTGCCAGGGCATAGTAGGTCATAGGTCTTCAGGTAACTGGGAAAAAAAATATCCGTAGATGTTTCCGGGCTGGCATTGATGTATTGGGCTGAAGGGTCTATTTAAATGCTATATGACTATCAGTTTAATTGTTGAAAACAGAGAATGTATTCCCGCTATTTCCATAGCTTGCGTGCATTAAATGGTGAGGAATACAGTCTCCAAGGTCACACAGCACACTGACTTGAAGCTATATCATTCTCCATTCACTATCAAAT
The DNA here is from genome assembly GCF_020745735.1 of Hemiscyllium ocellatum. Lineage (NCBI taxonomy): Eukaryota > Metazoa > Chordata > Chondrichthyes > Orectolobiformes > Hemiscylliidae > Hemiscyllium > Hemiscyllium ocellatum. Next base: position 75,484,526 of record NC_083414.1, on the reverse strand, counting down.
GGTTCAGAACCCCGTTTCTCTCTTTGTAACATATCTGCTAGTGTCCCTGCACCACAATATTCCCTGGGGTTTATCACCATATTCTGAATAAAAATTACACATAGGCAGCAGAATGTTGGCCTTGCTAATGAAACTCACCTCACAAGAAGAACTGAAAGGAATGTGCAGAATTAAAGCTATCCATTCGACTCAATCTGATTTCGAAAGCAGTTTCAATGCAGGCTTTTACTTTGCGCTGTGCTCCTGACCTTTCTCCAACACCATGAAACTTCCCTGAGTGCTTTTGAGTGCTGTTTAAAAGTCACATATGGAAAGCTGTGCACAATAATCTGAAAGGAAAAGTCTTCATGCTTATGAGAATCATCTCATAATTTTTCAGTATCTGAAGACAACAGAAATGCAAAAACTGGCATCAGGAGTAAGTCACCAATCGAGCTCCGCCATGCAATAAGATCTTGGATGATCTGATTTTGACCTCAATCAAACAGCCATCGAGTCATAGAGATGTACAGCATGGAAACAGACCTTTCAGTCCAACCCGTCTATGCTGACCAGATATCCTAAACCAATCTAATTCGACCTGTCAGCACCCGGCCCGTATCCCTCCAAACCATTCCTACTCATGTACCCATCCAAATGCCTCTTAAATGCTGCAATTGTACCAGCCTCCACCACTTCCTCTGGCAGCTCATTCCATACATGCACTACCCTTTGCACGAAAAAGTTGTCCCTTTGGTCTCTTTTATATTTTCCCCTCTCAACATAAACATATGCCCTCTCATTCTGGACTCTCCGACCCAGGGAAAAGTCTTTGCCTATTTACCTTAACCATGCCCCTCATAATTTTGTAAACGTCTATAAGGTCACCCCTCATCCTCCGACGCTCCAGGGAAAACGGCCCCAGCCTGTTCAGCCTCTCCCTGTAGTTCAAATCCTCCAACCCTGGCAACATACTTCTAAATCCTTTCTGAACCCTTTCAAGTTTCACAACATCTTTCCGATAGGAAGGAGACCAGAATTACACGCTTTATTCCAATAGTGGCCTAACCAATGTCCTGTAAAACCGCAACAAGACCGCCCACCTCCTGTACTCAGTACTCTGACCAATAAAGGAAAGCATACCAAACGCCTCCTTCACTATCCTATCTATCTGTGATTCCACTTTCAAGGAGCTATGAACCTGCACTACAAGGTCTCTTTGTTCTGCAACATTCCCTAGAACCTTACCATTAAGTGTCTAAGTCATGCTAAGATTTGCTTTCCCAAAATGTAGCACCTCGCCTTTATCTAGATTAAACTCCAGCTGCCACTTCTCAGCTCATTCGTCCACCTGCCAAATCCTGTTTTAATCTAAGATTACCCTCTTCGCTGTCCACTACACCTCCAATTTTGGTCTCATCTGCAAACTTATCAACTGTCGCTCTTATTCTTCCTTTGCCCTTACAATGTCAGTGCATCGTTTTTAGTCAAGAATCTGTCTGCCTCTGCATTAGGAATATTCAATGTTTTATCCTCCATTTCTATCTGGGAAGAGAGTTCACAGATACACGACACATTGAGAGAATTAAAACAAACAACATCTTCTTTACTGAGATATTCTTCAGGTTTATAGCCAGTCCACTCCTGGTAATCTCTCACAGAAGCTGAAATATTGTTTTAGAATTGAACTTGAAAATATTACTTGGAATTTTTTGGCCTTACCAAGATTACATATTGTTCACCTAAACTCCAGCAGATCCAGAGTCAGTCAGTTCAAGATTTCCTCCTGAAATAAACGTTCCACACAGGAGTCAGTTGAATGAATCTTCTCTGGGTTGATTGGCATGTCAGTATGCCCATTGTTCTCTCGATGTTGTCTCGCTATTGCTCTGCAAAACTGGAGATAATCTTCCCTAATTTTGCATGTATTCTGTTTCAGAAAGTTTCTACATTTATCGTACTCTGTCAAAGGTTTTATGATGTCATCCAGGTGCACAATTCCTCTATGCCTCAACCCAATCTCTCCATTGAAATAATACACTGCCTTTCAATTCAACCAACCAACATCTTTGAGCGCACAGACAATATTTCCGACAATATTCCATACAATATTTTTCTGTTCACTTGACCCACATTAATCTCTTTATAGTTTCAAATCCTCTTCAAATCTTGCTTTTCTAACAGTTTCAATTGTTTGCATTCCTCTCTAGTACAGACAGAATATTTGGCCAAAGAAATAGATTGTGGCCACATTCCAATGGAATTGACAATGTCATATTTTAATCAATGTCTAAACTATGAACTATGTTTTGCAGTCCTATTACTCAGTTCCCTAAACTCAAAGTAGGGTCAGATGGTGTGGAATGTGTATGGGTAGAATGGAGGAATGGCAAAGGTGAAAAAACATAGCTGGAGTTATGTACAGGTCTACAAATCGTAGTCAGGAGCTGGGGCAGAGGGCATATCAGGAGGTAAAAAAAAAATGTGTAGAAAAAGCCAAGTTATAATGATTGGGAGGATTTCAATATGCAGCCGAACTGGGAAAATCAGGTGGCCAGTGCATTGTAAGAAAAGGAATTTGTGGAATGTGTACAAGATGGCTTTTTCGAGCAGCTTATGGTGCAGGCAACAAGTAACACTGGATTTAGTGTCGTGCAATGAAGCAGACTTGATAAGGGAGCTTAAGGTAAAGAAAAACTTTGAGGCAGTGATCATATTATCATTGAACCTACTCTTCAGTTTGACAGGGAGAAGATAGAAGAGTTAACAATTATTATCACTAATAAAAGCAAATACAAAGGCATGAGGGAAGAACTGGGTTGGATTGATTGGGAGAGTAGGCTAACAGGAAAGAGAGTGGAACAGTTATGGCGGGAGTTTCTGGGAGTAATTCAGCAGACGCAGCAGGGATTCATTCCAAGCTAAAAGAAGCATGGTATAGGGAGGATGAGGCAACAATGGATGACAGGGAAAATCAGGGTTAGCGTAAAAGCAAAAGAGGAATCAGATAACATGGCAAATGGCAGTGGGAAACCAGAGGATTTGGAAGCTTACAAATACCCATACAGGTCAACAAAATAAGAAATAAGAGGAAGAAGATTAAATATGAGGGTAAACTAGCCAGTAATTAAAAAAAAACGATAATATTTTCTTTAGATACATAAAGTGCAAAATGGATATTGGGACGTGGAATACGACGCTGGAGATATAGCAATGGGGAACAAGTAATGGCTGAGAAACTGAACAATTATTTCACGTCAGTTTTAACAGTGAAAACACTGATAGTATCCACAAATTCAAGATAATGCTTTGGATGAAGCTTGGGACAGAGATTATTAGGACAAATCGCTCAAAAAAACTAAATGGGTAAATAAACTGGACCAGATGGGTGATATCGCAGAGTGCCAAGGGAGATAGCTGAAGAAATAATGAAGACATTTGTGGTGATTTTTCATGAATTTCTAGAATCATGGAGAGGCTCAGAAGACTAGGAAGTTGCAAACGTGACACCCTCTTTAAGAAGGGAATAAGGCAAAAGGCAGAAAGTGACAGACCGATTAGCACAACCTCAGTCATGTGGAAGATCCTGGAATCCATTGTGAAGGAAGAGATTTCTCAATACTTGCAAGTGAATTGTAAAATTGGGTAAATTGTGTATGGTTTCAAGAGGGCGCCATGCCTCATAAATCTATAAGAGGTACTTGAGAATGTAACAAGCAAGTGAGACAAAGGAAAGTCAGTGGATTTTATCCCCCAGGACTTCAACAGGACTTTGAGAAGGTGCCACACAGGAGGCTGTTGAGTAAACTAAGGTCCAATTTTGTTGGAGACAATGTACTAGTGTGAGCAGAAGCTTGGCTGTCTGGCAGAAAGTAGAGAATGCGGATAAAAGGGTCCTTCCCAGGATAGCAGCCGATGACCACTATGTTACTCAAGGCTCAGTGTTGGGACCACAACTTTTTACTTTGCACATTAACGATCTATATAAAGGAACTGAGGGCAGTCTGGGTAGGCTTTTAGATGAAAATAAGGTAGATAGAGGGACAGGTAGCATAAAGGGGGCAGGGAGGCTGCAGAAGGATTTAGATAGAATAGGAGAGTGGGAAAAGAAGTGGCAGATGGAGTACATCTTGGGAAAGCGTGAGGTGATATACTTTGTGAACAGGAAGAGAGGCATGGACTATTTCATAAATGAAAAGAAAATTCAGAAGTCTGAAGTGCAAACAGAGTTGCGATTCCTTGCACAGGAATGTCTCAATGTAAACTTGCAGGTTGAGTGAATAGTTAGCAATGTGTTGTGTCTGCCACACAGTGTGTTTAAATTCTTCTATTCAGCAAAAGAACTATGAGTCAAATCGTACAAACAATAATATTTGTTTATTGAGCACAGTCAATGCTAGTACAATAAAGTTTACGATAAAGTAACGAAAAATACTGCAAACTGTTTTATGCTTTTACTTACCTTTGGCTGACCGTGTACCACCACACTAGAACTTGGCCAGGCTCCACATGGTGATGCCTTCTTATTCTTCTGATGGTCTTGGAGTTGTCTTTATTCTCGGTGGATATTCTCCAGTTACCGCACTCTGTGGGGTTTTGATGTATTTTTATCCTTCCAAGTCTTCAAGCCCTTGGGACGGTATGGAGGATCTGCAATGGAATGATCAGGTTCGTTTACACTGATCAATCAGACTCAACCAGGGGTTGGCGTATTGATGACCCAAGGGGGACATTCCAATGTCTCATTAAATCCATCTCCAGGAGGGTATTGCAGGGTCTGTACTGGAGCTGTCAGGTTTGTTTGCAAACCGTCTGTAGGGATCTGCAGCCAATCTGGATTCTGCAGCGTGTAGATTAGCTCAGAGACTTTCGGTAAGGCTGGGATCCATTTGCCTGCATGCTTTAATCACTGTTCATTTTTGTAACTCCAAGATAAGTTTATTAATGTCCATAATACGTTCATTGTTTTGGGTGACCTATCCAGTCAGAAAGACAAATACAATGATGGCATTTATTTTGAGAGGACTTGAGTATTAAAGCAGAGATGGATTTCTGAGTTTTTACAAGGCTCTGTTCAGAGTATATTTGGAGTATATTGTGGGAGCATCATTTAAGATATATCTAGACAGATACATGAATGGGCAGGTAGCAGAGGGATACAGATCCTTAGAAAATAGCCGGCAGGTTTAAATAGAGGATCTGGATTGGTGCAGGCTTGGAGGGCTGAAGGGTCAGCTCCTGTGCTGGAATATTCTTTGTTCTTTGTTCTTTGTTACTCATTCTAAAAATTTCAAGTTTTCAACTTACTGTATGCTACAATTTAATACATAAAACATTTATTTATTTGACAGTGCATGTTACATTATTGTCATCTCTAAATTAGAGTCATAGAATCATAGAGATGTACCGTATGGAAACAGACACTTTATTCCAACCCGTCCATGCTGACCAGATATCCCAACCCCAATCTAGTCCCACCTACCCGGACCCGAGCCATATCCCTTCAAACCCTTCCTATCATATACCCATCCAGATGCCTTTTAAATGTTACAATGGTACTTGCCTCAACCACTTGCTCTGGCAGCTCATTCCATACGCATACCACCCCTGCAGGAGGAAGGTGCCCCTTAGGTCAATTTTATATCTTTCCCCTCGCACCCTAAACATATGCCCTCTACTTCTGGATGCCCCCACACCAGGGATAACACCTTGTCCATTTACCCGATCCATGTCCTTCATGATTTTATAAACCTCTATACGGTCACCCCTCAGCCTCCGATACTCCACTGAAAACAGCCCTAGCTTATTCAGGCTCTCCCTGTAGCTCAAATGCTCCAACCCCAGCAACATCCTTGTCAATCTTTTCTAAACCCTTTCAAGCTTCACAACTTCCTTCTGATAGGAAAGAGACCAGAATTGCACGCAATATTCCAAAAGTAGCCTAACTAACTTCCTATAGACCCACAACATGACCTTCCAACTCCTATACTCAAAACTCTGACCAATAAAGGAAAGCACACTAATCGTATACTTCACTGTCTTATCTATCCGCGACTCTACTTGCAAGGAACAATGAAACAGCACTCCAAGATCTCTTTGTTCAGTAGCACTCCTTAGGATTTTCGAAAATAAGAGTATACCTCCTGCTAAGACATGCTTTCCCAAAATGCAGCACCTCGCATTTATGGAAATTAAACTCCATCTGCCACTCCTAAGCCCATTGGCCCACCTGATCAAGATCCTGTTGCAATCCGAGGTAACCTTCTTCCCTGTCCACTACACCTCCAACTTTGGTGTCATCTGCAAACTTACTAACTGCACTTCTTACGCTCACATTCAAAGCATTTATATAAATAACGAAAAGTAGTGGATTCAGCACTGATCCTTATGATACTCCACTGGTCACAGGCCTCCAGTCTGAAAAACAACCCTCCACCACCACCCTCTGCATTCTGCCTTTGAGCCAGTTCTGTATCCAAATGGCTAGTTCTCCCTGTATTCTGTGACATCTAAGCTTGCTAACTAGTCTTCCATGGTGAGCCTTGTCGAATGTCTTACTGAAGTTGAAATAAATCACGTCCAACTCTCTGCCCTCATCAATCCTCTTTGTTACTTCTGTAAAAGTCTCAATCAAGTTTGTGAGACATGATTTTCCACTCACAAAGCAATGTTGACTATCTCTAATCAGTCCTTACCTTTCCAAATACATGTACATTCTGTCCCTCAGGGTTCCCTCCAAGAACTTGCCCACCACCACTGTCAGGCTCACTGCTCTATAGTTCCCTGGCTTGTCCTTACCGCCCTTCTTAAACAATGGCACCACATTTGCCAACCTCCAGTCCACTGGCACCTCACCTGTGACTATCAATGATACAAAATCTCAGGAACAGGCCCAGAAATACTTTCCCTGGCTTCCCACAGAGTTCTCAGGTACACCTGATCAGGTCCTGGGGATTTATCCACTTTTATGCGTTTCAAGACATCCCCCACATCCCCCTCTGTAATATAAATATTTTGAAATTGTCACCATTCACTTCCCTACATTCTATATCTTCCATGTCACTTTCCACAGTAAACATTGATGCAAAATGCTCATTTAGTATGTCCCCTAGCTCCTACGGCTGCACAGAAAAGCCTCCTTGCTGATCTTTAAGGGAATCCTATTCTTTCCCTAATTACTCTATTTTCCTTATATGTCTTTGTAAATTCCTTTTGGATTCTACTTTATTCTATTTGCCAATGTTATCTCATGTCCCCTTTTTGCCCTCCTGATTTCTCTCTTAAGTATACTCATACTGCCTTTGTACTCTTCTAAGGATTCATTCGATCTAGTCAGCCAACATGTTCTTTTGCTGTATAAAACAAAACGTACACTCTTTACTTTTGTATCATAAAATGTTGTTCTGTGTTTATATTTTAGTTCCATCAATATAGAATCAACTTAATTGTTTTCAGAGATGATGCAATTATTCTTCAGTTGAATAATTGTAGTTAATATTTATCATTGTCCAATTCACAAACATGGCAAACACTTGATTATTGTTCAGGTCAGTAAACCCACCACGTTGCAATCATGACCGACATTAAAAATGGCTTCCAAAAGGCTTCAATTCAGGCACAGTGCTACTGGACCTGATAGCTACCTGCGGCACTCAGTGAGACAGTGACTTGCTCCTGAATATGTTCAGATAATTTCCAACCTGAGTCAGGGCAATCATTCAAACATTCCTTCAAAGTAAATCATTTGGATTCCACCTTGAGCAGGAGGAAACTATCCAACAGGCTATCACAGTCAAATTCAGACCCAGAGAGCAGTTGTATGGACATGGAGTGTCAGAATCACATGGTGTTGCTTATGGTGCTGACACCTGGCATATCCGCCATACTCCATACATCTGCTCTCTGGACCAGACATTGGCTGAAAATGTTCATAATTGACAGCATATTGCAGCATCTTGTGTCGCACAGTGAATCTTCTGAAATAAAATCCAATAAACGTACCTTCACATTCACCAGTATCTAAAATAAATGGGTACATGTCTGTGGATGGTCAGATATTAATACATAGGTCACCCAGCAGAATGCATCTGAAGAAACCAGGAGCAAACAGCAAGTCAAAAATCAGTTTAATAACTGAACGTGGTGGATATTGTCTGGTCTCGGTCACCATACACATTGTGCTGCCACTCAGGTGAATGTAACCATGCACACCATAGTTGGAAGTCTTGGTCCAACGTCCCTCCCCAGCTTCCTGACCTCACACACCTCTCTCCCTCACACACACCTCACTCACTCACACGCACCTCACTCACTCACACGCACCTCACTTACTCACACACACCTCACTCACTCACACACACCTCACTCACTCACACATTCAACAACTGATGAGAATCCACAAGCTGAGTGAAACTTGGAACATAGAACAGTACAGTACAGTAAGAACCCTTCAGCCCTCAATGTTTTTCCAGCCTTTTATCCTATTCTAAGATCAGACTAACCTACATAACCTTCAATGCACTAAATTCCATGTGCCTTTCCAAGAGTCTTCGTAATTATCCCTAATGTATCTGACTCTACATCCACTCCTCCTCCACCACACTCTGCCTACCTTTGGCACCTCCCCTAACCTTTTTCCAATCACATTAAAATTTTCTAAGTTGTTAATAGCCATTTCTGCCATGAGAAAACACTCTGGCTATCCAATATTTGTCTCTCAACATCTTGTTAACTTTTATCAAGTCACCTATCATCCCTCTACGCTCCAGGAAGAAACCCCTCACTCCCTCAAACTTTCTTCCTAAGACATGTCCTCCAGTCCTGGCAGCATCCTGTTAAATCTCCTCTGCACACTCTCTGAGACTTCCACGTGTTTCCTATAATGAGGCAACCAGATCTTAACACAATATTCCGAGTGTGGTTGAACCACAGCTTTATAGAGCTAAGCATTAAACTCGCTGCTCTTAAACTCAATTCCCCTGATAATGAAAGCCAGCACACCATCGCCTTATTAACAACCATATCAACTTGAGTGGCTATTTTAAGGGATCTATGGACACGGGTCAAGATCCTTCTGTTCCACCACATTGTCAAGAATTCTGCCTCTAACCCTGTATTCTGTATGCAAATACAACCTTCAAAAATAGATCAATTCGCTTGTTTTACGTTTGATCTCTATTTGCCACTTCTCAGCCCAGTTCTGCATCCCGTCAATGTTCCATTGCAATCTACAATAGCCCTCCAAACTATACACAACTCCACCAAACTTCGTGTCATTGGCAAACTTACTAACTCGCCATTCCACCTCCTCATCAAAGTCATTTATAAAAATCACAAACAGCACCGGTCACAGAGCCAATTTCTGTGGAACACCACTTGTCACTGAACTCCAGGCTGAATATTTTTCATCTGTTACCATATCCTGTATTCAATGGGCCAGCTAAGTCCATATCCAGACAGCCAAATTTTCCTGCATCCCATGCCTCCTTATCTACAGAATGTGCCTACAATGGGGAACCTGATCAAACACCTTGCTAAAATTCTTGTTTACCACATCTACCTGGCTGCCTTCATCAATGTTGTTTTTCACATCTTCAGAGAATTCAATAAGGTTTGTGAGGCATGACCTGCTCGCCGCAAGGCAATGCTGACTATCACTAATCAAACTATGGTTTTCTAAGTAATTGCAAATCCTGTCTCTCAGAATCATCTCCAATACTTAGCCCACCACTGATGTAAGACAGATTGTTCTGTCATTCCCAGCATTGTCCCTATTCCCTTTCCCAAACAAGGGAATAACATTTGCCACTCTCCAGTCATCTGGCACTATTTCAGTGGACAGTGAGGATGCAAAGATCATCACCAAAAGTACACCAATCTCTTCCGTAACTTTCTGGAGTAACATAGGGTAACCCCATATCACTCGTGGATTTATCTATCTTTATGTTTGTATTCCAATCAGTCTGTATTTCCCTTCAACTTGTCTACACGCTGTCCAACCAACTGATTGACTGCTTTCCATTTCAGTGCAGTATACAGTGCTGACTTCCTGAAGTAGTAAGGTTCCCAACATTCTGCGAATTATGGAATGAAAATAAAAGAATGCACCAGTGCTTTCATGATGAAGGGTTTAAGCCTGAAACATCGACTCTCTGCTCCTTGGATATGCTTGACCTGCTGTGCTTTTCCAGCACCACACTTTTCGATTCTGATCTCCATCAATTGCAGTCCTCACTTTCTCCATTACTGAGGGTTGTCCCCTCACACACTAAGTGGGGAATTAATCATCAGAAACTCATTGTATGTGGAGCTGACTGCTCAGGTCTGGAAAGTTGCATTTGATGAAATCATTTTTAAAAAATAAATTACATTTCAATAAATATTCATTCAGTGAGAGTTAAAATTTGGTTCATGGTTTGGGCAGCCTGTTAAGAAACAGTGAATGACTGAAGCACTCCGAAAATTCCAGGTGTTATATTCTAGCTTTCGTTAACGCTGGGAGTATTATCAGACAGACTGATGTGATAAGGGAATGAGTTGACATGGACAGGTGTGACATTTTTGCCATTACAGAGACGTATTTGAGAGAGGTCATGGCTAACAACTCAATATTCTGTTGCACTGGTACTATAGACAGGACAGGGCAGGATGTTAAAGCAAGACTGAAGATGCTACAGATATAGGAAAGCAAGGCTAGAGATGGTACAGAGAGAGGAATGCAAGGTCAGAGATGGTACAGAGAGAGGTAGGAAAGGCTGGAGATGTCACAGAGATAGGAAAACAAGGCTGTGGATGGTACCGAGAGAGGAAAGCAAGGTTGGAGATGGACGAGAGATAGCGTGGCCTGTTCATGATAGAACAGGTTAGAGAATTTTTTTAAAAATCATTCACAGAATATGGGGAGAGGTGTAGCAGCTTTAGGTTAGGAGAGATAGGAGAGGGATGTAGGAGCTAGAGGAGATGACAGGGAAAGTACAGAGATACACGTAGATGGTGTAAATGCGGAATTTTGCGATGTCTTATTAGAGAAAATATTGTAGCAATCTGTGGAATAGACAAGGCACTGGAAGGAACTGAAGGAGTGAGACTTTGGACTGCCCAATCACAAGAGAAATAGAGTCAGTCTCATACAGCACAGGAGAGGGCCTTCAGTTGATAACAACAATCATAAAAAAGCCCTGAAAATGCTGTAAACCCGTCCTTCGTAACGTATGGCGGCTAGGGATAGACTTGGGAGAGGTGTCCTACAGACTCCTCAAGCAACAATGTGACATAACAAAGTCTCACGGCGTCAGATTAAACACTGACATATAAACCTCCTGCTGAGTCCCCTCCCTCAGCCTCATGGTGTCAGATCAAACACTGACACGGTAACCTCCTGCTGACTCCCCTCCCTCAGCCTCACAGTGTCAAATCAAACACTGACACACAAATCTCCTGCTGACTCCCCTCCCTCAGCCTCATGGTGTCAGATCAAACATTGACACGGAAACCTCCTGCTGACTCCCCTCCCTCAGCCTCACGGGGTCAGATCAAACACTAACTCGGAAACCTCCTGCTGACTCCCCTCCCTCAGACTCACGGAGTCAGATCAAACACTGACACGGAAAACTCCTGCTTACTCCCCTCCCTCAGCTTCATGGTGTTAGATCAAACACTGACACGGAAACTTCCTGCTGACTCCCCTCCCACAGTCTTATGTTTCAGTGTCCCTCGATATTGAAAAACACTTCGAGGAAGCACTGAGAGACTGATAAAGTTGGAGAATATATACTGGGGTGGGCCATTTCAAAACACCAAAAGAACATAACTGTGGGACTGGGTTTGCACCAGGTGAGGAGGCAACGACTGAGAGGGAGAAACATCTTTGATCTCATCCTCACCAATCTACGGGCTGCAGACACATTGATCGATGACCTTATTGGGAACGGTGACTACCACACAATATTTCTGGAGACTAAAATCCCACGTTAACAATGTGAATATCTTCTGTACCACCATGTTAAACGGAAAATCTTTAGTAACTCAGCTTTGGGATATGGGAGGTGAGTTATAAAATTCATAAAGTCCCTACTCTGTGGAAACATGCCCTTCAGCCAAGCAAGTCCATACCAACCCTCCAAAGAGTATCCCACACAGACACACCCCAACATTACCAACAGCAGCAGAATTGTATCCAGCACAATTCTCACAGTCACTGTTGGCATATGCTCCACTTTACCCTAAAAATTAAGTCGGGGATAAACCCTTGTTCAATGGAGAATCCAGGAGAGCTTGCGAAGAGCAGCACTAGGTACAACTCACAATGAGGTGAGCTTACCAATTTGGGCCACTTACTCATCAAATAGCGTCAGCTTCAAGTGACAGACAGATCTAACCAACAAATCAGACCTCATCTCTGCAATCCTGTCACATGCAATCAGTGCCAATGGTGGTGGTCAATCAAACAACTCACTGGAGGTGGAGGATCCACAAAAACCACCTTCCTCAAAGATGGAATAGCCCAGCACAACAGTAGAACAGCTCAGGCTGAAACATTCACAGCAATTTTCAGACAGATGGGTCAGTGGGATGATTTACTTTAGTCTCCTCCAGATGACAGTCTTCAGCTAATCCAAAACATTTCATCTGGTATCTACAGGTGGCTGGAGAGATTGGATAATGCAAAGACTGTGACCCTGATAACATTCCATTCAGGCTGTTCCTGCTGGGATGCAGCTCTGGGAGCTACCTGACAATGTGGGAAGCTGTCCGGGTGTGTCCTGTACACACACAGACAAAACTTCACGCAATCAATGACTGCCCCATTCTTCTAATCCTTATCATTAATAAAGGGATGCATGATGTCATCTACAGTGAGATGTAACAGCAATTCCACCTGATCACTGAAGCTCAGTATGGGCTCTGCCAGAGCCACTCTTTCCCTGAGCTCATTGAAGCCTTGGTTTAAAGGTAGCCAACAAGCAAACAAACAGTTGAATTCTAGAGTAGAGGCCAGAATGACTGCACTTAACAACATTTGAACTAGTGTCATATCCAGGATTAATATCAATGCTGGATCAAATGGGAAACGTCTGCACTTGCTGAAGTCATACCTGGTACAAAGGAAGGTGACTAGGGTTTGGGGGAGAGCAGCCATCTTAGCTCCAGGACAGCTCTGCAGCAGTTCCCCAGTGGAGGTTTTCCTGGGTAAGCCTGGAAATCAGAAATGGAAAGGTAAAGCACCAAACTCCTATGGGATGATAGGGCTGCTCTCTCATTGGACAGCGACAACTGGTGGTACTTTAACTGGATAGTTATCATGACTCAAGTAAGGGAGAGGTTGAATAGTAACAGTTCTCTCAGTCAATACAGGAATCGAACCCACACGGTTGAACATTAATCTGTACTACAAACCAGTCGTTCAACTGATTGAGCTAACAAATTCGCCACTGAGCGCCTTGTGGTAGATATTGTAATCTTATTCCATTCAGGTATGTTGTTAAACACTTCTGGAGTAGGTGGAACTAGAAGCAGGCTTCTTAGCTCAGAGGGAGGGACAGTATCAGTGAGCTGTAAGAGTGTTCTCTGCCCTAGGCCCAAGAATTTTCAGCGGCTTCATAAATGACCATCTCTACACTGTAAAGTCATAAGTGAGGATGTTTGCCAATTATTGGACAATGTTCAACACCATTTATTCAGATACTGAAGCAGTCCTTATCCAAATGCAACAGGACCTGGAAATATGCAGGTCTGTGTTGACAAATAACAAGTTGTCATTCTCATTACACATGTGCTAGACAACGGTTACCTCTAACAATAGAAAATTGAACCTTATCCTCTAACGGTGAATGCCACCACCATCACTGAACACCTACCTAGCAATATCCCAGGGATTACCATTAACCAGAACTGGACTGACCATAGAATTTCATTACCCATTCCTGTAAAGGGCTTCTGCTAAAACATTGACTGTCCTGTACCTCCCTCAGATGCTGCCTTACCTGTCGTGCTTTTCCAGCACCACACTTTGATGCATATTAATTCGTTTGCTCCAAGAATATGTCAGCGGCTAGGAATCCTGCAGAAATAACTTAACCCATGGTTTCTGAAAGCCAACAAACCATCGAAAAGACACAGATTGAATGTGAGTGTGATGGAATACCAACGATTTGACCTGGCTCAGTGCAGCTTCACCCCTCACCGATTGACACTCAGGTGCAGCAATTCCTGCCATCTACACGGTGCTCTGCAGAAATTTACCAAAATTTACCAGAAATTTAACAAAATTTACAGTGATGTTGTTGCTACGAAAAATGATTGAGTGAATATTACCAGGGAGAAAATGAGCACTGTGGATGCTGGAGATCAGAGTCAAAAAGTGTGTTTCTGAAAAGGCCCAGCCGTTCAGGCAGCATCTGAGGAGCAGGAGAGTCGACTATTAGTTCACAACATTAATGCAAGAAAAAAAATTGCATATTTCAAAATCTTTGCACTTAATAATACTTTGGTCTTGGGTGTGGAAATGAGACTCAGCATTTCATTGCTCCATACAGTGTGTTGTGCACTGTTTTCTTCATGTTGTTATAAAAATTAACTGAATAAAGGGGATATTTTGTGCTTATTCGATAATGTAAAGGTTGTTATTACGAAAGGATGTCGGACCTTCAGTAAAGAGACTTTCCTGTTAATGGTTAGAACCATGCTGCAAACATTTACACAGAGATTTCCAGCTCAAGTCACACACAAGGACGTTGGGCTGGGATGCTCCTGTCCATTAATGGAGCTGCACAATTCTGTTTGGATACTGACATTGTGAGGCTAATGTACACTGGAAATGGTTTATGAGGGATTCAATGTATGATGCCATGTGCTGTAGGAGCCCATCACCTTTATAACAACTTCATTCAGTTTCGGGTACAAGCTGCAGAATTAGAGTTTAGGTGGCATACCAGAAAAGATATCCTTACAATACATGGTTGTTTCCAGGTCGTTGTTATAAATGTTGAACTGCACCTGGACAAACGCCATGTGCTAGTCCATTGCCCAGTCTGCCCCACAAACTTCTCCCCATTGTTCAGGTATGTCTCTAACCAGTCTATTGTGAGGGATTGTGTGAGTAACTGCCCAGCTCCAGTTTGGGAGCTCTCTGGACAGATTTTGGAGATGGCCAGTGTTTTGGAGTTCATGGTGAGGTCCAATAACACTGTGTCTGAATTCAGGCTTTTTCTCAAAGTCATTTCCAACAGCTTTGATGCCTGCAAGATGGTGTGCCCACTGATCTGAACATGAATCAGCTGTTTACTACAGTTACTGAATTGTGTAATAGTTAGCTTTGTGCACTCTGGTAATTCAATTATTGTTCACTTCAATTGTTTGCAACTGGGAAAAAAATGAGGTTTCGTTTATTTTAAAATATGTAAGAAACAAAGTGATATTAACTCTTCGTTATACAAAATGTAAAAGTGACCTGTTGTATATTTCCACGGGCTAATAAAAAAAGGTCAAATATTGCCTATAAAGCAGGATTCTGTGAACAGGACTATGTCCCGTGCAACATCACCATCCTCTCTGATAGATTATGTTCCATTGACAGGACATAGCCAGGCAGAGGGGGCTGCTCCTTTGTATATAGTCAACATCCTGTTCAGACTTGATGCTGGATCCTATAGCTGCTAGACTGCTCTGTGGCAGGTTCTGGGGGAATCAATAAAAGGGAAAATACAACTGACCACTTCATCACTGATCTGCCTACTGCAGATAAACCTCTCCATTTCATATATCGGTAAGAATGATCACTGCACAATGGGGAGCAAGGGCTATCTTCACACTTTGCAGACCCTCCTCACCATGATATGGGTTCCCAATGGGACAGACGCTAAACAGATTGAGCAACAAATGATAATGCATCTATGAGGTGCAATGGGCCATGAGCAGCAGCAGAACCATACTCTGTACAACTCAGTCTGCAACCTCAGAGCCCAACATACCTCCCACTATACAGTAACCATCACGGCCCGACATATATCCCACTGTACAGGAACCATCACGGTCTGACATCCCTCCCACTCTAAATGAGCCATCAAGAGCGGCATGGTGGCTGTGTTTAGCACTGCTAGCTCGCAGCGCCAAGGTCCTGGGTTCGATTTTGGCCTTGGGTGACAAACTGTGTGGAATTTATACATTCACCACGTGTCTGACTGGCCTGTGAATTGGTCATTCTAAATTGTTGAGTGGTTTAGTCAGAGGGAAATGAGTGTGGATGGGTTACTCTTCGGAGGGTTGATGTGGATTGGTTAGTCCGAAAGACCTGTTTCCACACTGTAAGGAATCTAATCTACTCTCCAATGTTCATGCCAGGAATATGATGGAATAATCATTTGTCGGAATGAGTACAGCTCCAACAGTACTCTAGTATGGACTTACTCGCAACAGGCAACACAGTTGTGTGGGGAGGAGTATGTCTCACAAACTTGATAGAATGTTTTGAGGAAGTGACAAAATTGATTGATGAGGGCATGGGGCTGAGTGATGGCCGTTTGGACCTTAGCAAGGCCTTTGATATGGTTCCTTATGGGCAGGCTCATACAGAAGGTGAAGTGAAATCGGACCAGCGGTCAGTTAGTAAGATGGATAGAAAACTGCTTGGCCATTGAAGACAGAGTAGTGGTGGAACAGTGTTTTTGTGACTGGAGATCTGTACATAGATTGGCGGAGTTGCAAATTGTGAGGATGATTACCAGAGAATACAGCAGAATATAGGTCAGCTGCAGACTTGGACAGAGAAAACACAAATGTAACTTTATTTGGACAATTGTGACGTGATGCATTTTGGAAGGTCTAATGCAGGAGTGAAGTATAAAGCAGATGGAAAACTACTGGCCGCATCAACTTCCGTAGGGATCTTGGCGTACAGCTCCACAGTTCCCTGAAAGTGATAACACGGGTGGATAGGGTGATCAAGAAGACTGACGGCAAACTTGCACATATGCATTGGAGCATGCAGCATGAAAATTAGCAGGTCATATTTCAGCTGTAAAGAAACTTAGTTCGAGGTTCATTTCGAATATTGTGCACAGTACAGGTTGCCACACGATGTTGAAGTGTTGGGGAGGGTATGGAAAAGTTTTACCAGTATGTTGTCTGGTTTGGAAGGTACTAGCCAGAAGGAGAAACTGAACACACATGGTTTGTGTGCACCTGGGCATCATTGGCTCTGGGGCTACCTGATAAATATTTACAAAATTATCAGAGGTATAGATAGAAGGACAGTTAGAGGCTTTTTCCCCCAGTGTAGAAATATCAATTACTCAGGACCGTAGGTTTTAGGTAAAGGAGAATATTCAGGAGATATGATAGATAAGGTCTTTCTTTTTGCTGTTAGAGACAGAATGTGAAAGTGCCTGGAATGCACTGATAGAGGGGAAGAAGCCAATATCGCAAGGTTTAAGAGGGATCTTGGCACAAATATGAGTAAGTAGGGAACAGGATGACATAGAAGATATCAGAGCAAAAACTTTTGTTTTAACTTTGGAATGGCATCATGTGTCCGTGCAAGCCTGCTGGGCTGAAGGGCCTGTTCCTGTGCTGGACTGTTAAGACAAGGTTTGAGCGCGGGAGTGACTGGATGCTGACTGAATGACGACTGATGATGAACAGCCACATTATTGTGGATCAATCCCCTCATCAACTTGCAGCTTCATATCCTTCCCCTCTGTGAGGAAACTCAATATTTAGAATTTGACCTGAATGTCAGAGCTGGTAACTGGTAACACCCTCTTGACCCTCGCTCCTGCAGCCTTCTAACTTGGACACCAGCGTCTCGGGGACACAGTACTGACAGAAGCTGCATGTACTCCACTCCCACAAATGCGGTCATCTCACCATGCCATCCCAGCACATCTCTGACCCACTGACAGCACGCTTCTGTACTTCAATGCTGCAGCTCAGGGTGCACTGACAACTCTCATTGCAATGCTTCTGCAAGGACACACACCCAGCTCATGGACTGTCCCTCTGGGTTGTTCACTACGTGTCTGTACACACTCAATGCTGCTGCACGGACACGGTGCTCAGGGACACCCACCCACGTCATGGCCTGTCCCTCTGGGCTGCTCACTCAGTGTTTGTACACACTCAATGCTGCTGCAAGGACACTGTGCTCTGGGACACACACCCAGCACATGGACTGTCCCTCTGGGCTGCTCACTCAGTGTTTGTACACACTCAATGCTGCTGCAAGGACACTGTGCTCAGAGACACGCACCCAGCTCATGGACTGTCCCTCTGGGCTGCTCACTCCGTGTTTGTACACACTCAATGCTGCTGCAAGGACACTGTGCTCGTGGACACCCACCCAGCTCATCAACTGGCCCATTGGGCTGCTCATTTTGTGTTTGTACACACTCAATGCTGCTGCAAGGACACTGTGCTCAGGGACACCCACCCAGCTCATGGCCTATCCCTCTGGGCTGCTCACTCCGTGTTTGTACACACTAACTTTGAGCTGACTTGAATGCTCACAGAATTATTGCCTTGTCTTACCCTGCCCTCAACAGTGTTTCCCCTCAGCTAGAGCTCTCAGGCTCACCCGCCTGCTGTATTGCCATGGTGTTTAGCACAGACACAAACCCAAAGCTGAGTATCACTGTCCACAGTCAGTCACGGTGCCCAGCACACTGAGTTAAGGGGAGTCTAAGATCCCAGCCCGGGAGTTTGGACACAGTCAGTCAGCCTCTCATGGTTGTTATGGTCAGGATCCTTCCCCTGTGAGGGGGTGAGGAGCTGAATGTTGGGCTGTCTCATACCCCTCTTGGCTCTTTCTGCTCTATTGTGGGATAGTTCCTCCTGGAATGAGCGAATTATCAAGAGGTATTAGAGAGGTGGAAGTGATTGGTACAACTGTTAATGCTGGAACAGCTGAGGGAAAGGTGGGGAGGTGTCCTGAGTGAGTGAGTGAGTGGGCAGCACAGACACCAGGCAGAGCTGGAGAGATGGACAGAGAAGAGATTAGAGTGAAACCAAGAGAAGGTGCTGCATTCAGTGAGAGTAGGAGAACATGAGTCTTGGTGGGAGGTGGGTGCAGTAACAGAGACGAAGTGCAGATGGTGGCACTTACCCTGGTCACTGACGTCCTTCCTACACTGTTGGGCATTCACCCAGATGGCTGTCACCTCACTGGCCCACGGGTCAATCTCAGATAAGCTAGCAGGTCTGGTGTAATGGCTTCCCCTGCTAGTCATAGAATCATAGAGATGTACAGCATGAAAACAGATCCTTCGGTCCAACCCATCCATGCCAACCAGATATCCCAACCCAATCTAGTCCCACCTGCCAGCACCCGGCTAATATTGCTCAAACCCTTCCTATTCATATACCCACATAAATGCCTCTTCAATGTTGCAATTATACAAGCCTCTACCACATCCTCTGGCTGCTAATTCCATACACGCAGCACCATCTGCTTGAAAAAGTTGCCCCTTAGGTCTCTTTTATATCTTTCCCCTCTCACCCTAAACCTATGCCTTCTAGTTCGGGAGGGCAGGTAGTTAATGAGGCAGGTTGAGGATGCTGTTATTATGAGAACATTCACTTAGACTTGGGGAGACAAACCCTCCATGAAACTGACAGAAATGAGATTGGCCAAGTCAAAATACTCAGGCCCTTTCTTGTGCAGATTTTGTCATGCCAACTTAAAGAGAGAGAGGACTTATAAAGGAGATTGACATCCTTAAAAGAAGCTGGGGAGAAAATTCCACTGCCATGTTTGCTCATTGTTCATCATTTTTGGTTCCTCACTTAATAGAGGCAAAGTGTCAGAGACCTGCTGACTTTGTAGCTTAGTTTAGTATGAAGCAAGGGTCTGACTGAATCCTTACTGATCGGAATTCTGCGCGGCAGGAAGAATGGGCACTTAGAAAATCCCAGAGGAATACAGGACTGTCAGCTGAAATTTCTGCAGGGAAAAATCTGGCTGTTTGGTTTTTATGCAGAGATTCGTACAGTTGATGTGACTTACTTGATTTGATGAGCGAACACACAGCAGTCTGCTTAAGAATGGAAGCTATTAGGTCTAGTTGAATGTACCAAGCAACCTGGAGAAGTGCAAGTCAAGTCATTTAAGGACAGCAATCAATAGAAAGAATACACAATAAATGATCATACTGTCAGTGTGGACAGACCCTAGTATAAGTACCTCCCTATATCTCCCTTTTTTTTGCTTTGACAAAAGGTCGGTTAGACTCGAAATGTCAGCTCTTTTCTCTCCTTACAAATGCTGCCAGACCTGCAGAGATTTTCCAGCATTTTCTCTTTTGGTTTCAGATTCCAGCTTTCGCAGTAATTTGCTTTTACCCTGAAGGTAGCCGGCATCGTCAATAATCTAAATAAGGCAGCAAATGGCACCATTTCCTCTCTCAGTTCAAGTGCAGAATGTAAGAGCAGGAAACTTATCCAAGAACTGTATAAATAACGAGATCAATCATGTGTGGTGCATGTAGTTCTGGTCACTATATTGCATGAAAGGATGAAATTAGAATGGAGAGTGTAGAGGAACAATGTGAGGATTGCAGACGCTGGAAGTTATAGTCAAAGAGTATGGTGTGGGAAAAGCACAGCAGGTCAGGTAGCAGAGTGCCAGGAGAATTGACGTTTCGAGCATGTTTCACTCTTGGAAGTGGTACAGAAGAGGTTTGTTATCCTGGGAAAGTGATAATGCAGTTATGAAGAAAGGTTGAAGTGGAGGATGCTGAGAGGAGATTTCATTCGCCTGCACATGTTGTCAAGGGCCTGGATAGAGAGGGAGAGACTGTCTTGTTCTTATTGGAGAGCTCAGGTACCAGCAGCAAATATTTAATGTAATTGGCTGAAATATTAGAGAAGTGGTGAGGAGAGTTGTTATTTCACTCAGAGTAAGGAAGTGATCTGGAAGTCATGCATGGAAGTGGAGTCGAGGCAGAAACTCTGGAAAACTTTATAAATGCGCCTAGATCTGACCCTGAAGTCCTACAGTCTCTGCGGAATCACAACAATTTTTTTTATCTTTTGAAAAGAAGCTGGGTTGCACCTTCTTTTTAATCAGTGCAGCCAATTTCCAGAGTAGTATGTGTTTTAGAAATTTCTGATATTCAGACAATATCGAGAGAATCAATGTAAATGGATCCGGGAGAGGACAGTGAGGAGTAGTGTGTAAATTGATTAGCATCACAAAAATACTGATCCCAGCCTTTATACATAATGCTACTTCACTGTGGTGGTCTTTTTCTCCTTCTTGTATAAATGCTGAAAGCCTTTGCTATTCGGTTCTCAGTCTTGGTCACACTGCAGCCATATTGGTCTTGTTTCATTCTATTTATTCTACTGTTTCATTGGCCTTGTTGAAAAAGCAGGAAGGAATATGGGGATGACAGCAAGTACCAGAAATCATGATGAATGTAAATTTGGGAAATGTTTACAGAGATAGGAAGGCGTGCAAAAATAGCAGGATATTACAGACAATGGATTGTTCTAGAGGCTGAAGGAGATTACAATGACAAAGATAGTTTTAGGTTTTGATTGAAGAGAAAAGTGAATTGGCCCAGCCAGATCAATATTTTGTCAACAGTAAACTTGCAAAGAGAAACTCTTCATGAAACCTGATAAAAATGATACCCGTGTCTTTCTGTATCAGAAAAAAAGAATCCAATGGATGTGAGAGATGGTGGGAGGGCTGAGTGGTGTTGTGAGAAGTGGTTAAAGTACACAAGGCCTACAGATAGAGCCCACACTGTGACAGGTGAACTGATCTGTCCTACCATGGAGATTCGGGTCAATGATGCAGACTGCATTCACACCAGATGAAACAAGCTTTGTTCTCATAAAATACTTTTCAATTGTAACATTTCAGGAAGTGAAAACTTAATCTTATCTGATGCTGTGTTGAGTTGACCCTGGTCAAGTATTCCTACCTGGGAATTGCTGTCTTTCAGCAGTGACTTCTGTTGTAACAATGTCAGTTAGGAATCACATGTAGAAACGGATACAGAATAGGTAAGTATATTCAGAACTGAACAAGCCCAGCTCATTAGGTATTTATAGCTACTCACATCAATTCTGAAAATGAGTCCCACAATCAGACGAGGAAATTCCAACACTTCCTGCCTCGCCTGAATATTGTCAGCTGTTCTCACCTATCCTAGAACTGATCTCCCAAATATAATTTGGAAGATTACAGACTCTGCCCAGCCTTTGTGGGGTCAGCTGCTCGCACCTATTTCTGTATGGAGTCACACAGTTAGAACAGGCAGATCCCAAACTCAATAATACACCGAAACATTTACACTTTAATAGCATGTTTTCCTGTACAAACTATAGTCAAACATGCAAATAAAGATTATTTTCTCTGTGCCTACAAATATCAGTCTTTCTGATATCCCTCATGTTCTGATACCCTTCCCATCTCTCTACTTCCTCTACTTTCTACAAACCGTCATACGTTTATGAGATTCTCCAAACAAAAAATCTACCACTACCCCGAAAAGCCTTTTCTCCTCCTGGAGAACGTCACAGACATACAGGCCGATCAAGTTTGCGAATGAGGTTAGAGATAATAAGGACGTTATAGGTGAAGGGGTTTGAGATAGAGAGCTTGCAGAAGACAAAATAAAACCCTGTATTGGCACTGCAGGAGATTAATATGACGATGTTCTCCTGAAAAAATGCGACATTTCTTGGAAGATTTCATAGAGAGTATTGCAGTAGCGGGAGGAATTACAGACACAGTGAGCTTTGAAGGGGCTAATGAAGATTCGAAATAGAGGTTTTTTTTGATCTCGTGGAGATTACAGAAATAAGGAGGGGGTGTTTCCACACATAGGGTGGGATTTACAATGTGGATGCTGCAGAAATAGGGAGCTGTGCAGGGACAGAAGGTGGTTACAGAATCGGGAGTGCTGAATTGATAAGATGCTTTCAAACAGAGGTTCACACATTGGAGCTCGTTAGACAACAGGGAAAATTGTAGGGACTTGAGGAAGTGTAAGAGTTGGACAGATGTGTAAGGGACGGAAAAAGGTGCACTGAATGATGAACAGTGAAATGGCTGGAGGAGGTTATGGAGATCATGAGATTTATCCGGCGGGAGGGAGTTAGTGACATTGATAGACTGATGATTGTGTGAGCTGGAGGAGATTGTAAAGATTGTGAGATTTCTATGTATCAGAGTAATTACAGACAAAGCTGTCAGGCCTTGAGAATTATTACATAGAGACGGAGTATTTAGAGCAGATTGCAGAGAACGGAGGTTTATAAAATGGCTTGAATGAATTACAGAGATAAGGAGGGCTGCTTTGCCTGATGAAAGTTTCAGAGGTAAAAACGGATCGCACAGGATCAATGAGGTTATTGAGGCACAGTATTGTTAGAGTTGGAGAACTCTTGAGACATCGCACCAATTCACACAGAAAACTTAAGGCAAGAAGGGTGTCATTTGCCCCATGATGTATGCACCAGCTCTTCATCTGAGTTGATTACAGAGTAGTGATCTCTTGCTTTCTCCCGTACTATTACACACTTCTCAAAGTTTGTGAGAAGATGTGTAGCTCGGGTGCTCGTTGTTGCGGTTCTGTTCGCCGAGCTGGGAATTTGTGTTTCAGACGTTTCATCCCCTGTCTAGGTGACATCCTCAGTGCTTGAGAGCCTCCTGTGAAGCGCTGCTCTGATGTTTCCTCCGGTATTTATAGTGGTTTGTCTCTGCTACTTCCGGTTTTCAGTTCCAGCTGTCCGCTGCAGTGGCCTTTATATTGGGTCCAGGTCGATGTGTTTGTTGATAGAATCTGTGGATGAGTGCCTTGCCCCTAGGAATTCCCTGGCTATTCTCTGTTTGGCTTGTCCTATAATAGTAGTGTTGTCCCAGTCGAACTCATTCTGCTTGTCAGTTGCGTGTGTGGCTACTAAGGATAGCTGGTTGTGTCTTTTCTTGGCTCGTTGGTGTTCATGGATACGGATCGTTCGCTGCCTTCCTATTTGTCCTATGTAGTGTTTTGTGCAGTCCTTGGGTGGGATTTTGTACATTACGTTGGTTTTGCTCATGCTGGGCATCGGGTCCTTTGTTCTGGTGAGTTGTTGTCTGAGAGTGGCTGTTGCTTTGTGTGCTGTTATGAATCCTAGTGGTCGTAGTAGTCTGGCTATCAGTTCAGAAATGTTTTTGATGTATGTTAGTGTGGCTAGTCCTTTTGGTTGTGGCATATCCTCATTCCGTTGTCTTTCCCTTAGGCATCTGTTGATGTAATTGCTCGGTTATCTGTTTTTGGCGAATACATTCTATAGGTGTTCTTCTTCCTCTTTTTGCAGTTCTGGTGTGCTGCAGTGTGTTGTGGCCCTTCTCAACAGTGTCTTGATGCAACTTCTTTTGTGTATGCTGGGGTGGTTGCTTTCGTAGTTCAGGACTTGGTGTGTGGCTTTCCTGTATAGCTTTGTGGTGAATTCTCCGCTTGGTGTTCTGCCACACATGCGGATGACATGCAACATGAGTTCGACTGGGACAACACTACTATTATAGGACAAGCCAAGCAAAGAACAGCCAGGGAATTCCTAGAGGCATGGCACTCATCCACAGATTCTATCAGCAAACACGTCGACCTGGACCCAAGAGACCGGCCACTGCAGCGGACAGCTGGAACTGACAACCGGAAGCGGCAGAGGCAAACCACTATAAATGCCGGAGGAAACATCACAGAAGCGCTTCACAGGAGGCTCCCAAGCACTGAGGATGTCACCTAGACAGGGGACAAAACATCTGCAACACAAGTTTCCAGCTCGGCGAACAGAACCACAACAATTGCACATTGCTTTTAGTCGCAATAATCATCTAATCCCCTCTTGAAAATTTCCATTGAACATCCATGTACAACACATCCAAGTGTATCCTAACTACTCGCCAAGTTAAA
This sequence comes from Hemiscyllium ocellatum, assembly GCF_020745735.1. Lineage (NCBI taxonomy): Eukaryota > Metazoa > Chordata > Chondrichthyes > Orectolobiformes > Hemiscylliidae > Hemiscyllium > Hemiscyllium ocellatum. Next base: position 75,459,645 of record NC_083414.1, on the reverse strand, counting down.
AGATTCTTACTTCTATCATAGCTCTCCTATTATACATAAATCTGTACAATAAATCTGTACTGAAATCTGTGTCCTCTCGTTTTGTGAGTGGGTCCAGTTTTATCCAATCTAATCTATTCAGTCTGCCTATGCGTTTGAAAAACTTCATCCGATCTCCTCTTAGCCACCTTCACTTCAGTGAGAACAGTTGTAAAAGTCTGACTTCATAACTGATCTTACTCATTCCTGGAAATATTCTTTTAGATCAGTTTTTTTTTATCCTTTCCAATGTGTTCATATCCGTCCGATCATATGACACAGTTGAAGTCGAATATGTTTGATGCAAGTCCAACATCACCTCCTTACTCTTTAACTGTCAGTACTTATAAAGACAGGAACACTGTATGCTTTGCCAATGTTTAATGTCCTACAAACCTAAATGGCGTTTGCACATCCTGTGCGTCTGTATTCCTGCCTATTATATGTTGTCTTTTAATACTCTTGATAGAAAGTTGCATTGTCTCATGTTTTAATGTGCCAAAATTCATCAATAACGTCTCTACTCTAAGAAGTTTGCAATGTAAGTTTAGAGTTCTACAACGTTTTCCTCACAGCTTACAATTTCTTTAAGTGCTGTGTCAACTGTAAACTTTGACTGGGTGCCCACGCACCAGATGTACATCATTCATACATATCAAAGTGAATGAGGAAACCAAAACTGAATCCTGTGGAACTTCACTGAAAATCTATCTCCAACCTGAATTAATACATCGTGACCATTCCTCTCGATTTCCTACCAATCAGACAATTTTGTTTCCAAATTGATACAGTCCCTTTTATTCCCTGAATGAATGGATGAATGAGTGATTTAATGTCACATAAATCGATTGACAAACAGAGAAACATGTTTGTTGCATGTGCCACAAAGATATTCCTCACCAATTTTATACCTTTCTAGTGACAATGTTTCCTCCTCTGTCACCATGACCTGGGTGAGTTCGGCCACTTTGGTAAAGACTGAGATGAAGAATTCATCTCTAATTCAGCCATTTCCCTTCTTCTCAGTATAAATCCTCTTTCAAGTGTTGAATCAGCCTTACTCCACCTTTTCGCACGCTCCCTTAGAGGTGTGACAACTTTATGTTGGCTCTCCGTTTCCTCATAAATCTCTCCACTCTACCATTTCTACCCTAAACCTTCAGCATTTCTCCTGGTTCACAATTGTGTTCTCTATCTGACACGTATTCAATTGTTCTTCTTCACCTTAACCTTTTGCTCCATTGTCATCGAGGGAGCATTGGGTTTGTTTACCCTGCCTTTCCTGTGTGAGGAACTATTTCTCGAACGCACCCAAGCCATTGAAGGGAGCCCATTGTTCAATTTTTATTTTTCTGACCAACTTGGTGTTCCGGTCAAACATTCCCAGATTCATTCTTGCCCCACTGAAGGTAGGTCTCAGTCAATTGATTTTTCTTCAACGCAGTCAATGCGCAACATTCTCTACAATCATCCTGAGTGTTACAATAAAATGATCATTGTGCCAGAAAATGTTTCCGCCTGATACTGGATCCACTTTCCTCACCTCTTTTCCAAGGTTCAGCACTACTTGGTCCCTTGGGGTGGGCACATACTGCTGCAGTAAGCTCTCCTCCATGCAATCCGTCACTGCCCAGGCACGGTCAGTATCCCAGCCTGTATCTGGATAATGCAAGTTTCTCAACACGATCACGTTGCCATCTCTGTACCCTTTCCATTAGTTGGCAGCCCACAGAAGGTCCCTCACAGGTAACTTTATACTTTTTGTTCTATAGCTCAAGCCAAATTCATTCGCAAATAGGAGGCCTCCTCTTTCTCTCAGACTCATTAACTAACCCTATCTGGAACCAATACTTCTACACTTCATCCTTTCCTTTCCTTTATATCATTTCTGAATACGTTATACTATGGGCTCCATACATCAGGAAGGAGGCATTTGACCTGGAGCAAGTCTAGAGGAAGTCCACAAGAAAACTTCCAGGAAGAAAGGCTTAACAGATGAGGAATGTTTGAGGGCTCTGGGACTATACATGATGGAGTTTAGAAGGACAAGGGGCGATCTGATTGAAAATTACAGAATACTGAATGGCTTGGACAAAGTGGACGTTGGGAAGATGTTTCCATTAACAGGAGAGAAGAGTAAACAAGGTGAGAGCCTTCGACTAAGGTGAAAACCTTTTCGATCAGAGATAAGAGGAAACGTCTTCAGCCAGAGAGTAGGGAATCTGTGGAACTCATTGCCACAGAAGCTGTGGATGCAAGGTCATTGAGTAGATTTAAAACAAAGATAGAAATTTTCTTGATTGCCAGGGATCAAAGGGGAGGGGGGAAGAAGGAAACTGAGCTTGAAAAAAAAGATCAGTCAAAATTGAATGGTGGAGCAGACTCGATGAACACAGTGACATTCTTGACCCCACTATCCTGGAATTACATTGACAGTCACACTGTCAACACTGACACCTTCTTCAATTTCCTGACTCCCCTGTGTCTATTGCTCCTTCTTCCTTCTCCCTCCCCGCCTGTACAGTCAGGCTGCCTGTGGTACCACAAACATGGCTCTGGCCGCCGTCCCCTGAGCATCCAGCACCTTCATCAGCTTCCAAACTGGGAAACTGAACTGGGAGGGAGTCTCACCTCCCCTCCCCGCCGTGGGTAATCCTGTATTCCCAGACTGTGTCTCTTGAATGATCACCCATTCCCTTCCTTCTTCCAGGCCGTTATGTCAGCAGTGTGATCCCCTCCCTTTAAGTGTTATCAACCTAACTCTCAGCATCATAGATGTCTCACAGAATCTCCAGTCATTAAATGAGTTGCATGACCCGGTGTTCATCTCGAACACGAGCAGGAGCTATGCCTTCCCAAGGTAACAGAAAACGTTTTCCCTTTGACCAACCGGCACGGCCATGACTTAAGCTGAAACGTGTTTAGTCTTACTCAATGATCTACGTTGTAAACAGTTAATATCAGATGCATACGTTTAACATGCATTCGCTTATCGGCCTGTAGCTGACTGAGATTCTTTATGATACTGATTCAGGCTTTCCCTTATTACTGATATATCAGCCTTCAGCCCGGCTTCCAGGAAAGAAAATGTCAATTTTCTGCAATTTACAGCAAGTAACGGTTTATTATGAGCAAATGAACTTACATTTTCTTCAGTGAAGACGCTTGTGTTTCTTTCAAAATCAATGCAAGGGGTCACAGCAGCAGAAAGATGTGTCTCTGTGACTCCCAGGTACATATAATCCTCCAGCTCCCACTGCACTATCAACATCTCTGTGACACTCAGAGACGTGTAATCCTCCAGCTCCCACTCCACTCTGCTCCCTCACAGGGTCACCGTCTCTGTGACTCCCAGGTACGTGTAATCCTCCAGCTCCCACCCCACTCTGCTCCCTCACAGGGTCACTGTCTCTGTGACTCCCAGGAACGTGTAATCCTCCAGCTCCCAACCCACTCTGCTCCCTCACAGGGTCACCGTGTCCGTGACACCCGGTTTGACTAGGCCTCGATCCTCAGTGCTGATTTTTATCCTCCCACTTTGGTGCCTCTGTAACACCCAGGTGTGAGTGAGCCTCATGCTGCTGCTCCAAGTTGCTTCCTCACACGGTCACTCCCTCTGTGACTTCGTGCTGATTTCGAGCCTCCTTCTCTGTTGCTTCTCCAACTCCTAGTCCCAATCGGCCTCTATCCTCGCTGCTGATTTATGTTCTCTCACTCTGTACTGCTCTCTCTCAGGTTCTCTACCTTGGTGACTCGCAGGTAATTGCATTCCTCAAGCCTGAGCGGAGATCTATAATATCCCATTCCGCACTGCTCCCTCACAGGATCGTCGTTGTGCCTGGAAGACAGTGAAAAAGAGGATGATTAGAGTGGGCAGAGGGTGTTACAATGATTGAGCGATCTGTAAGGGATGGAACAGGCTATCTGGAGAAGTAGGTAGACCTGCAGTGTCTAAAGCAGGTTACTGGATGATACCGGGAGAGTTGCAGGCACTGAACGAGGCAAAAGAAATAGAGATAGTGGTTTGTCTTTGACGGAGCTTTGTCAGTCTAAAGGGTTTTTTCTGCACTGCTTACAGAGATAGAAAAACTTCAACGAATGCAAGTTGACAGCCAGGAAGTGTTGTAAGGTACTGGACACTGTTGGATGGTGCAGAGTTAGAAGACTTGCAATCGAGGGCCGAATGGCCATTACTGCACTGTCATATTCTATGTTCTAGAGGGCATAAATATGAAAGAAAAGAGGAAAGACATAAAAGGGATTGGAGGAGAATATATTTCACACAGAGGATGGTGCAGGTATGGCATGAGCTTCCAGGAGAAATGAGAGAAAAGTACAATGACAACATGTAAACGACATTTGTGCAAGTACATGGAGTCGAGAAGGTTTGAAGGGATTTGGATCAAATGCAGGAAACATTCAGGGACTCTGGTCAGCATTGACTAGTTAGATCGAAGGAAGCATTTCTGTGCTGCATGACTCTGTCTCAATTTTTTGAAGAGGAGAATACTGAGATAAGACATGTTGCAGATAATTGAAGCAAAGTACAGACGTAGAGATGACAGTCTGGAAATCAATAAACTTTAATTAAGTGGAGGGACTATGAGGAAGGGAGGAGGTAACAGAGATAAGACTTGTTATAGGAATTGAAAATTATTGAAGAAACTGGTACACAAAATATGCTATAGATACAGGATTGCAGAGTAGTAAGTCTTAGTACTTGGTAGTAAGTCTGTACTCTGCTCCCCCTCCAGTTCTCTATCTATGTCATGTTTTGTTAGCCGATGGTTGGAACCCTCATATTGCTCTCGGCTCTGTGCACTGCGAGTGGTCTTACCTCGCTGCAGGATTTATTGAACTCTGCAGCTCTCCCTACTCTTTGTCTCTCTGGCTGACGACCCATCTTCAATTTGGTGATGGACGACACACCCAGCAGCTGGTAAATCTATTGAGTCAAGACCTTCTTGCGTATCTACAGGAGACAGTGAGATAGACATAATGGGAAATTAGACTGATGCAGTGATGGTTACACATGGAGAATGGTCCTGAGTTTCACAGAGATCTGTTAAATCCCAGTCTCCACAGAGAGAGTGACAGAGCCAATCAGACCCACACAATGAAGGATACCACATGGAGAGATACTGAGTGATATCAGCAGAGTTCAGGAAGATGTCAGGGTCACACCATTGGGTAGGAAGAAAGGGTTTACCTTCATCATGCACTGGTATCAGTGTTCAGGGATGAGCAACCAGTGATCAGGCAAAGTGGTTGCCTAGTGGTATTATTGCTAGAGAATGTATCCAATGCCTCAGCTAATATTCAGTGGAGGCAGGTTTGAATCCCACCATCAGAATTGGAAAATTTTGAAAATAATAATGAACAATCCACAAATACGTATGAAATCATTGCTGATTACAAAAAAATCCAAACACTTGTCCTTTCGAGAAGGACATTTGTCCATCCGCACGTGGTCTGCATGACATCCTCACAGCAAAGTGTTTGCCTCTCTATGACCCTCTGAAATGGCCGAGCAAGTTACTCAGTTCAAGGGCATCTAGGGATGGGCTAGAAAGGCTTTCAGCCAGAGACATCCACATCCCATACCTGACTTAAAAAAAAATCCATTCGGTTTCATTCTCTCAAAATCAAAACTCTCCAATTCCTGCATCTCGTGAAACTACCGCTGAAATATAATGGAAAAAAGATCATTCCAATCGAAGGCTTTGTTGAGCTGAGCTCTTGTCAGTCATCCAGATCTGGAGGGCACATGAGCAGCACCAGGTCAGTGCCAGGTACACAGACAGAAAGGGTAAATAGTTTTACATCTAAACTCACATCTCCCAGCCTGGGAACCTGAAGCTTTATTCAACCATTCTGATAAACATCTCCACAATTAGGTCAACAAGGTTGGACAGTGGTCCAATCAAAACAAAAAATTCCATCATTCAAACTGGAACATCCTTCAGTTTTCACAACCCATTCTAACTTGGTCCCATCCTACAGGTTCTATATACCTCACTAACTGTAACCTCCTGCAGGATAAAAGTCCCTTCCTACATTTGTACCACCCTCCAGGTTGGGCAGCGCTTCCTACCTCCGTAACATGGTCTGGACTCTACAACTCTTCCTTCCTCTGCACTGTTCCCCAGAAGGGCACCGGAGGATGGTGGAGGTTACGTGGACAGGGAGGAATATCAGGACAGAAGGGCAATGCAGATATTAGGAATATTGCAGTGGCAAAAGAAGGCTTCAGGAATTTTGAGTGTTGATGCTAATAAAGGAGGTTACAGAGATAAGGAAGATTGTAGGGACGTGAAGAGATTTCACAGTTTACGAGTGTTGTCCGCACTGGAGGAAGTTACCAAGATTAGCAGGGTTTCACAGAAAACCTTGACAAGGTTAAAAGCAGGATTCTTGGTAAGAATGGAGGACCAGCAGGATCTTGGGCTTCAATCCATACATTCCTCAAAGTTGTCAACCAAGTTGATAGAGGTGAAGAGAAGGCGTATGGTGTGTTGGCTTTCATGAGCAGGGAGATTGAGTTTAAGAGTCACAAAGTTATGATGCAGCAGTATAGACCCCTGGTTAGACCACACTTGCAATTTCATGTTCAGTTCTGGTTGCCTTATTGTCATAAAGGTTGGAAGCTTCAGAGAGGGTGCATAGGAGATTTAGCAGGATGCTGCCTGGATTGGAGGGCAGGCCTTATGAAGAAATGCAGAGGGAGCTAGGGCTTTTCTCATTGAGGATGATAAGTCACTTGATAGAGGTGCACAAGCTGATGCAACTCTAAGATAGAGTGGATAGCTGGACAATTATCCCATTGTGAAGATGGCTATCAGAAGGTGGCATAATTTAAAGGTGAAGGTTCAGGATCGTGGTCAGAGGTAGGTTCTTTACAAAGCGAGTGGTGGGTGCGTGTTATGCACTCTCAACGGTGGTAGTAGAGTCAGTTTCATTAGAGATATTTAATTAACTCTTCGATAGTCACATGGATGATAGTAAAGTGTAGGGTCTGTAGATTATAGCTTGATCATAGAGTAGGATAAAAGGTCGGCACATCATTGAGGCCCAAAGGGCCTGTAGTGTGCTGTACTGTTCTATGTTCTGTGATCTATATAGGAAGGGTTACAATGGCACGCAGATGCTTCAGAAAGCTAGAGAGGATGAGAACTGGAGGAAGAGACACAAATAGGACGAGTTGCTAGGACTGACAGTGGTAATAGAGCCAGCAATCGTCTGATCAGGTGCAGAGTACGCAGGCTCCAAGGTTTCTGGTTCACCAGAAAGAAGGAACGTAGAGGCACAGGAGGTTACAGAAATGTGGAGAGCTGTAGGGCCTACCAGTGTCCATCGAGATGGGGGGATGGGAGGAATGGAGCAGTTTGCAGGCATAAGGATGTCGGGAGGATGGAGTGGTTTACACAGACAATGAATGCTTTAGGAGCAGATCACAGAGATAAAGTGGGTTGTAACAATTGAAAGAAAAAACATACATATGCAGAGTAGTCAGACCAAAGATGTTTATAGATATAGGAAGGCTAAAGTTCTGGAGATTTTTTGAATTGGAGAGTGTGGAGTCTGACAGATTTTCTGAGAGATAAGGACAGCAATTTTGTTTGGAGACAGTTTCACAGAAAAAAAAGGAGTATAAGTAAGCTCTTGCAGTTTGGTCAAGGGAAAGGTTGTAGGGGAGCGTGACATTTACACAGATTGGGATGTCAGAGCTGGAGAAGGTTATGGTGATGAGTAGATGGATGGAGAGACTGGAGGAGATTACATTGACAGAGTGTGTGCTAACGACAGGAGGATTTTACACAGACGGTGGGTCTTGTAGGAACTGGATCGGGAGAGATACAGGTATTGGAGTGAGTTCTACAGATCGAGAGTGCAGCAGGGACCTGAAAGGATTGTGGGGTCTCGAAAGATTCATTATGTATTTAGGACTGAAAGAGGTTATGTAGATACTGAAACCTTAAAGTCAATGTATGTCAGTTTCTTTTGCCTGAACAGAGCTTCAATATCCCCCATCAGCCAGGGATCCATGAACCTGCCTGCTTTTCCCTTCACCATAACAGTCACATTCTGACCCTGGATTCTTGAGGTCACACTTTTCAAAGCCGTCCATTTGTCAGTCGTTCCTTTTTATTGAAACAGACTCACCCAATCGATGTTAGTCATGATTTGGAGATGTCTTCGAGTAAAAAATGAGGTCTGCAGATGCTGGAGATCACAGCTGCAAATGTGTTGCTGGTCAAAGCACAGCAGGTTAGGCAGCATCTCAGGAATAGAGAATTCGACGTTTCGAGCATAAGCCCTTCATCAGGATTTGGAGATGCCGGTGTTGGATTGGGGTGGGCAAAGTTAAAAGTCAAAACGTTTCTTTGGAAGTGCTCGTTTTCGGAGCACTGCCTCTTCAGCAGTTGCTGTGGAGCTCATAATAAGGCACAGAGTTTATAGCAACAGGATTGCAGTGTCATGGAATGCAATGTCGAACAAATTTAGATTACGTCTTTCATCTTTTGGAATGATCAATAGTGCTTCCAAATCTAGTTGGACTATAAACAGGAGTTGTGTGATTTTTAGCTTCACCCAAACGATCTCTGGTAGATCTTGCCTAAGGGCCCAAAAATAGGCCCTGCTACAGTTTAACATCTGAGTCTGTGGACCTGTTCGATGTTTTTCCATAACTATGTGAATTCTCAGACAATTGTGTTCACTGGACCTAAAGTGATATCCGACTGAGACTTTAGTCACTTGCCTGACCTCGTTTGCTGAGGGGAGATCCAGTGTTGCACCCGCCCGAGTAGAGTTAGGCCGTCTACATCTTGATTTAGGAAATGTTCTTGGACATATTTGACAAATATTGCTCCGTATGGGCCTGTTACACTCTGGATGGCCAAGTCAATCCAGGGGAAATTAAAATCTCCAAACAATACTACTCTATTATTCCTACTGTTATCACCAATCTCTCAACATATCTGCTCCTCTCGTATCCGCTGGCTGTTTGAGGGTCATAACACAGTCCCAACAGTTTGACCAGCCCCTTTTTGTTCATAACTTCCAAACATGTGGTCCCATTTGATAACTCCTTAAGAGTATCCTCTCTAACACTGTTGTTCTGTCCTCCCTTATCAAAAGGGCAGCACACCCTCCTCAGTTACTTGTCCTTCTGTCACAACTGTAGCTTCTGTATCCTGGAATACGGAGCTGCCAGTCCTGCCCTTCTCTCAGCCATGTTACTGTTATGGCTATAATATCCCAGTCCTCGGAGCCATTCCATGCTCTGAGCTCATCTGCCTTACCAGTCAGGCCTTGTGTATTGAAATAAATGTTCGTTAAACCAGAAATCTTTTCCCTTCCTTGACTGTACCCCCGGATATCCTGAATAGGAAACTTGGTCTTGGTGGCTGATGTATCTTTCCCTGAATGGTAAATGGCCCCTCTCTTATTCAGAGTCCCAAACTCCTGCCAAACTAGTTTAGACCCTTCCAGGGTCACATTAGCAAATCTCCCTCCAGGGATAGTGGTGTCCCTCTGGTTCAAGTCCAAACCATCCCTCTTTTACAGGTCACCTCTACCACAGAAGACATCCCAATGATCCAGGAACTGAAAACCCTACCCCCTCCACCTGCTCCTCAGCCACACATCCATCCGGCCTAACTTTCTATGTCTATCCTCACTGGCACGTGGCATTGGGAGTAATCCAGAGATGACTACCCTTGAGTTCCTGCTTTTTAAAATCTTACTGAAATCCCTGTGCTAATTTCACAGGACCCCATCCCTTTGTCTATCTTGGTCAATCGTTCAAATGTGCACAATGGTTTCTGGCTCTTCACCCTCTCCGTTCCGAATGTTCTGCAATTGTTCAGAGACATACTTGACCCTGGTACCCGGGAGGCAGCACACCATCCTGAGGTCTCTTGAGCAACCACACAGTCTCCAGTCAGTCCCCCTCACAACTGACTCTCCTAACAGTACCACAATCATTGGATAGGGTGAGGCAAACATGGGCTGGGAAGAACCATCTGCGTTTGGGCCTATATTGGTAATATGGGAGCATTTTAAAGTGATACAGTGAAAATTCAGGGCCGGTGTGCTCATGAAAACGAAATGACAAAGGCAGCAAATCCAACGAATACTGTTCAAGCTATGTCGTGAGTTAGATAAGAAAAATGCAGTGCAATAAAAACGGATGAAGCCCTTCATAAGTATGGAAAGTGCAAGGGGGTCCTAAAAAATTAGGTTCAAACAATGGTCACAAAATATCCTTGGCCAATAGTGTTAAGGAAAAGCCACAAGTATTTTACCAGTACAGTGTGAGTAAGAGGTTTGTCCAATGTGTGCAGGAGGGTTTCCTGACACAATATGTAGACAGGCCAACAAGAGGTGAGGCCATACTGGATTTGGTTCTAGGTAATGAACCAGGCCAGGTGTTAGATTTGGAGGTAGGTGAGCACTTCGGGGACAGTGACCACAACTCGGTGACTTTTACTCTAGTGATGGAGAGGGATAAGTGTGCGCTGCAGTGCAGGAGTTATAGCTGGGGGCAGGGAAATTATGATGCGGTGAGGCATGACTTAGGATGTGTGGATTGGAAAAATAGGCTTCAAGGGAAGGACACAAATGATATGTGGACCTTGTTCAAGGAGCAGCTATTGGGTGTCCTTGATAAGTATGTACCAGTCAGGCAGGGAGTAAAGGGTCTTGTGAGGGAGCCGTGGTTTAATAAGGAATTGGAATCCCTTGTAAAAGGGAAGAGGGCGACCTGTGTAAAGACGAGGCGTGAAGGTTCAGTTGGGGCGATTGAGAGTTATAAGGTAGCCAGGAAGGATCTAAAGAGAGAGCTAAGAGCAGCGAGAAGGGGACATGAAAAGTCCTTAGTTGGTAGGATTAGGGAAAACCCAAAGGCTTTCTATAGGTATGTCAGGAAGAAAAGGATGACTAGGGTAGGTATCAGTCCAGTCAAGCATTGTAGTAGGAAGTTGTGCGTGGAGGCGGAAGAGATTGGAGAGACACTAAATCAATACATTTCGTCAGTATTCACTCAGGAACAGGACATTGTTGCTGATGTGAATATTGAGTCACAAGTGATTAGAATGGATGGCTTTGAGGTATGTAGGGAAGAGGTCCGGGGAATACTGGAAAGGGTGAAAATAGATAAGCCCCCTGGGCCTGATGGTATTTATCCTAGGATCCTCTGGGAAGCTAGGGAGGAGATAGCGGAGCCATTGGCCTTGATTTTTATGTCGTCGTCGTCTTCTACAGGAATAGTGCCAGAAGACTGGAGGATAGCGAATGTGGTCCCGTTGCTCAAGAAGGGGAATAGGGATAGCCCGAGTAACTATAGGCCAGTGAGTCTCACTTCTGTTGTGGGCAAAGTCTTGGAGAGAATTGTAAGGGATAGGATTTATGAACATCTGGACAAGAACAATGTGATCAAGGATAGTCAGCATGATTTTGTGAAGGGCAGGTAGTGCCTCACAAAACTTATTGAGTTCTTTGAGAAGGTGACCAAGGAAGTGGACGAGGGTAAAGCAGTAGATGTGGTGAATATGGATTTTAGCAAGGCGTTCGATAAGGTACCCCGTGGTAGGCTACTGCAAAAAATTACGGAGGTATGGCATTAAGGGTGCATGAGAGGTTTGGATTAGGAATTGGTTGGCTGGAAGGAGACAGAGAGTAGTAGTTGATGGTAAAGTTTCATTTTGGAGTGCAGTTACTAGCGGTGTTCCACAAGGTTGTCATTTTTATAAATGACCTGGAGGAGGGGCTTGAAGGCTGGGTGAGCAAGTTTGCGGATGATACGAAAGTCGGTGGAGTGGTGGACAGCGAAGAAGGATGTGTCAGGTTACAGCGGGATATAGATAAGTTGCAGAGCTGGGCAGAAAGGTGGCAAATGGAGTTCAATGTAGCTAAGTGTGAAGTCATTCATTTTGGTAGGAGTAACAAGAAGATGGATTACTGGGCTAATGGTAGGCTACTTGGTAATGTGGATGAGCAGAGGGATCTTGGTGTCCATGTCCACAGATCTCTGAAAGTTGCCACCCAGGTAAATAGTGCTGTGAAGAAGGCATATGGCGTACTTGGCTTTATTGGTAGAGGAATTGAGTTCCGGAGTCCTGAGGTCATGTTGCAGTTGTATAAGACTTTGGTGCGGCCTCATCTGGAGTATTGTGTGCAGTTTTGGTCGCCATACTATAGGAAGAATGTGGAGGCATTGGAACGGGTGCAGAGGAGGTTTACCAGGATGTTGTCTGGCATGGTAGGAATATCGTATGAGGAAAGGCTGAGGCACTTGGGGCTGTTCTCATTGGAGAAAAGAAGGTTTAGGGGTTATTTGACAGAGGTGTACAAGATGATTAGGGGTTTAGATAGGGTTGACAGTGAGAACCTTTTTCCGCATATGGAGTCAGCTGTTACTAGTGGACACAGCTTTAAATTAAGGGGGGGGGTTGGTATAGGACAGATGTTAGGGGTAGATTCTTTACTCAGCGGGTTGTGAGTTCATGGAATGCATTGCCAGTATCAGTGGTGGACTCTCCCGCTTTATTGTCATTCAAGCGGGCATTGGATAAGCATATGGAGGTTATTGGGCTAGTGTAGGTTAGGTAGGCTTCGGTCGGCGCAACGTCGAGGGCCGAAGGGCCTGTACTGCGCTGTATTTTTCTATGTTCTATGTTCTAAGAGGATTACTGGGGAAAGGGTGTGGCCTGTTAGAAACCAAAGGGACAATCTGTGCATGTAACCAGAGGAAGTAGGTGAGGTCTTCAATGAATACTTCCCATCTGTATTGACACAGGAGAAAGAAATTGTTGCCGGGCATTTCAGACGGGATGGTGATGTTCTTGAACATGTTAAGATCAATAAAGAGCAGGTATTAAATGCTTTCGCTGATGTAAATTTGGGTAAATCCTCAGTGTTCAATGAAATATATCCCAGGCTGCTTTGGGAGGCAAATGAGGAGGTTGCTGGGGCCCAGGCAGATATATGTGATACTCTCCTGGCCACAGGTGAAGTGCCGAATGACTGGAAGATAGCGAATGTGGTTCCTTTGTTCAAGGAGGGCAGCAGGGATAGCCAGGTAATTACATAGAACACAGACCATTACAGCGCAGTACATGCCCTTCGGCCCTCGATGTTGCCCCGCCCTGTCATACTAATCTGATGCCCAATCCATATACACTATTCCATGCACGTTCATATGCCAGTCCAATTGTAGCGCAATAGTCTGACAGCAGGTGAAGGGAAATTATTGGGAACAATTCTGAGGGACAAGATGTATCAACATTTGGAAAGGCAGGAATCGATTAGGGAAGGTCGTCACGGATTTGGGAGAGGAAGATTCTATCCGATGAATTCAGATGGGTTTTTTGAAATGGTGTCTAAAAATATTGATGAGGTCAGTGCAGATGATACGCGTTGCATGGAATTCATTAAAGCCTTTGACAAGGTCCCACATAGAAGGCTGGTCCAAAAGGGAAGATCCCATGGAATCCGGGGCAAGTTGTCAAATTGGATCCAAAATTGGAGTGGTTGTTGTGATGAGAAGCCTTTCGCCAGTGGTGTACCATAGGGATCTGTCCAGGAACAATCGCTGTTTGTTATGTATATTAGTAACTCGGATGTGAAAGCAGAAGGTATCATTATCAGGTTTGCAGCTGACATGAAAGGCGAGGGTGTTATTCACAGTGAGGGGGACGGTTTCAGTCTGAAGGTTAAGACTGGGACAGAATTTAAAGACAGTCATTTCAATCGACAAGACAGGCAAGAGCACAGCAGAAAATGAGGGGAAATGATTAAGTAAGCAGCATTTATTTTGGTGGAGAAGGCCTGACAGGGAAAGCACATGAACCCAACGCATGGATGGAAGCATGCGAATAGAACACCATAAGTATTATAGAAACACTGATAAGGGAGGGACAGGGCTGGCAGCTCAATGATCCAGGATAGTGATGCTACAGGAAGGATAAAAGGGGAGACTAATGAAGTGGCGGAGTAGAGGTTTAGATTCGGAGAAACAAAATTGCAGCACTTAGAGAAGATATTCCTGGGGATCGCCCAGTGAAGATGTACGAGTGGAACTGAGAAACAAGAATAAGTCATCAGTTTGATATGAATGTACTATAGGCCCCAATAGTCAGCGGGAAATTGAGCAACAAATTTGTCGGGACATATCAAATATTTGGAAGAACGATAGGCCTGCAACGGTCAGGGAGTTTAACTTTCTACACCGAGACTGAGACTGCCAAAGTGTTCTGAGCGTGGATGGGAGGGATTTGTTCAGTATGTTTAAGAAAACTGGATCAGTCAATATGTAAATGACTGACTGGAGAAAGAGGTAAAACCTGACTTCCTTTTGGGAAGCAAGGTAGAGAAAAGTGCTTGAGGTGTTAGTGGGGGAGCATTTTGGAAAAGTGAGCACAATTATTAGTTTGAAAATAGCTATGGACAATTGATAGGCCTAGTCCACAAGTTAAAGATCAAAATTGACCTTGTCCCAATCCAGAAGGTATCAGTCAAGAGATATTAAAAGTTGATATTTGGCGGTTATTTGCATGTAAAAGAACCTCAGACACGTGAGAAGCTTTCAAAAGAGAGAAAGTGAGAGTTCCAGGCCAGCATTTCCTGTTAGTATGAATGACAATGCCGACACAAGTAGGAAACACTGCATGATTGGGAATACTGAGGTTATGTCAAGAAAAAGTGGGCACATGTCATATATAGCCAGCTGGATTAAGGGAATCTCTTGAAGAACATTGCGGGTGTAATAATACACTTAAGAGGGAAATCAGGAGGGCCCAAAGGGGACCTGAGAAAGCTTTGGCAAACAAGGTTGAGGAAAAGCCAGAGAGATTCTACAAGATTAACTCGGGACAAAATGTGGCCCCTTAAAAATCAATGGCGCCATCAATGTGTGGACTCAGAGGAGATGGGTGACATCTTTAAAAAAAATCACATTGCAACTTCCTGTGGAAAAAGGCTCGGGAAGTCAGGGAAATAAACAGTGTTATCTTCAAATGAGTCCACATTGCAGAGCAGGAGGTGCTGGAGGATTTAAAATCCATAAAAAAACAAGACAATTTCTAGGAACTAATCAAGTTTGTCGATGGATATTGGAGGAAGTTAGGGACGAAATTAAGGAGTCCCTCACAGAGCTATTTCTATCACTGACAGCCACAGGTGACCAAGAGAACAGACAGAATATAGGAGTCATTGTTAGCAGGTTTGTGGATAATAACATCCTTGATATAGTGGGTAGGGAATACAGTTATCAAAGAGTCTGTTGAATAACAGGGACAGTGGGACAAGGAATTAAAGATGGCGTTTAATTCAGGTGTTAGATTTAGTTAAGACGAATCAAAGAGGACGAGCACAGTTAATGGTAGGGCCCTGGGCAGAGTTGTCAAACAGAGAGAGACCAAGGGGTACACTTACATTATTCCTTGGAAGTGGTATCACAGGTGGACAGGGTGGTGAATGCAGCATTAGGCTCACTTGCCCTCATGGCTCACTGCATTGAGGACATGCGTTATGACACTATGATACAGCTATATCAGACATTGCTGGGTCCCCAGTTGGAGTACTGCGTAGAATTCTGATCATCCCGATTTAGGTAGCATTTTCTGCAACTGTCCACGGAGCAACGATTGACGAAGATGTTACTGCTCCTGGAGGGTGTGACTTACAAGCAGAGGCTGGATAAGCTGGAAAGCAAAATGGGGGAAAGAGGTAGATCTCAGAAAAAGTTAAGGAGAATCCAAAGAGATCCTACGGCACACACGTACAAAAAAGCCATGAGAGAGACAATAGGGCCCTCGTGTGTGGAACCACAGGAGATGGGTGAGATCCAAAATTAATATTTCATGTCAAAGCATATTGTGGATAAAGACTAGGAAAC